>NC_080539.1:283954424-284572151 GCF_028640845.1 Ahaetulla prasina
CCATGAGAGTCAGTTGACTTTGTACTTTTGACATCCTGATGTGGTGAAGACCATATTTTTGATGAAGAATTGGAGCTGAAGGTATTCTTGCAGGTGTTTTTAAAAACTGATTTTAATTCCTTATTTTTAGGCTTTATGATTTTAGAAGCTATGCAGAATCTTGGCTAAAACACCTGCAACCAAGTATTTCGTTTTCCCTTCCCCTTTGCCCAATATCTTTTCAATTATTGCCCCAATGTTTCTAACTGACAGGCTATTTTTCTTGCATTTGGATATTGAGTACACTATCCATGTCTTAATCACACTTGGGACAAATACCTTCCTTTCTATTGATCCTATTTCCAGTTATGGATTCCTTTTATTTAACTCTCTAATGGCCTATCCCCATTCTTTCTTTATTTTAGGAAAGTGTTCCATTTGGTGATGCAGTACTAGCAACTTTGGATACTTGCATAGGGACTGAAATCTGTGAAGAATTATGGATACCAACCAGGTAAGAGGGATAGGCTTTAGTCTTCTCTATAGTTCGTTTAGAAGTGTTAACTGCGCTAATTTCTGTACACAAAGATACCTTTGAAGATATTGAATATTTTTTCTTCAGTGCCTTATTTTGAACTTTTCAATAGTTCTTTCCACTGGATTTATTTTATTTATTTATTTATTTATTTTATTTGATTTTTATACCGCCCTTCTCCCGAAGGACTCAGGGCGGTGTACAGGCATAATAAAACCGACAATACAATATACAAGTTTAAAATACGATTTAAAAAACCTGCTAAAACAGCATGCAACAAACCAGAGCTTGCCAGATTACCATGCAAATATGTTTATTGTACAAATGGAAATGCCATAATTATTAGGGATAAAAATTGATACTAGATAAAAGATTCCTATATGTTAATACCACCTTCAGAGGATTCTTATCTTTCATTACTTCTTAATATCAGGACAATCGCAAAAGAGCCAAGTATATTCATCATTTCACTGTTAGGCTGTAATGTACAAGTAGCCCTTGACTTATTTAGTGACTGTTTAAAGTTATGGCAATGCTGAATGAAGGGACTTAGGACCATAATATCCAAAATGATACTATGATCAATTGTATTGAAGATCTCTGAGAGATCAAGGAAGGCTGGGATGGATATACCACCCCCATCTCATTCCTGCTATAGATCATCTACAAGCTCAGTGAGTGCCATTGGCGTACTAGGCCTGAAACCTGATAGAAAGGGCTCCAGATGATCCACTTCCTCATGAACTCTTAACATTGCACCCAAGCATACTAGGTTTCCAGCACACAGAGACCATGTAGATATGGATTGTTGACATCATCACCTCTGACAAATTAAATGAGAAGCCACAGATGCTACTGGGTATATGTCTATTGCTGCCACAAAAATCTTCAGTACAGCTGTCATTGGTGCTCAGCAATTTGGCTGACAGCTAATTGGTGGTGCTTCCAGGCTTGCACTGTGCACCTCACAAGAGCTGATCTGTGGCATTGCTGTAGCTGAATAGCTGGTTCCAAGACTGACTAACATATTCTCCAGCTTCTGATGGTATCTGGGAGCCAGCTTTCGCCAAAGTTAGTTGCTGGCTGCTTAGAGACTCCAATTATTTCAGCTTTCACTATTAACTATAGGTTGGGGTTATAAAACAATTCCAGCAGCACAAGAGGAGGAATCTTTAACTTCATGCACCACTACCACCGCCCCTCAAACATACCATTAAAATTAACCTTCGGTTTGCCATTACTGTTAGTAAGTCAGACAATCAATCAATCAATCACAGTAAGTTCACAGAATTTGTATTTTTCAAACAAACAGGATGTTCCTGCTGGATTAGTGGCTTACAAATTCCATTAACTTCTCAGTTCTTTTACTCTTTTGTAGTGTGTCATAATGAATCTTTTGGATAGCATGGAGGCAGGCTGTTTATTGGCTTGCTATTTATTTTATAGCCCTCACATTGAAATGGGAATTGATGGTGTGGAAATCTTCACAAATTCCTCCGCAAGTCACCATGTGTTAAGGAAAGCACACACTCGAGTGGAGTTGGTAAATTCCGCAACAGCAAAGGTATATTTCTAGCATATTTTCACATTATATGTGGTAATTTTTTAAAATTATTGTTGCTGTGTCTCAAGGAAGGTGCCACTTGTTGGTGTCCTTGTTGCCACCTGAGGCGCTCATGGTGATGGAAACAAGACACTGTGGCATTTATCTGTTCCAGTACCTCTTCTCCTCATAACTTCTTACAGTTCTGTCACCAAAAGTCATCTCTATGTAGAAAAATAACTGGTTGCAGTCGCAGTTTTGCATTGTATCTATTAAAGCAGGGGTCCCCAACCTTGACAACTTTAAGCCTGGTGGATTTCAACTGGGGGTTGAAGTCCACCAGGCTTAAAGTTGCTAAGGTTGGAGACCCCTGTATTAAAGGACTCCGAATCTTAAAAGAAGAGTCATGATTGTTCTGATGTAGTAAAATGCATTTTTGGCACATACTGGTTTGCTTTCACATAAAAGTCAACACTACTGTGCCCCCGGGTAGCCATATTGCTTCAGCGATGGCCCAAATAGTGATGCTTAATGCTATCCTAAATAAGATTGCCAAACAGTTCCTCCGCTGTTTAAATGTACAGTAAAAGGTGGTTGTGTGGGATGCGGTGGCTCAGTGGCTAGGACTCTGAGCTTGTTGATCGAAAGGTCGGCAGTTCAGCGGTTCGAATCCCTAGTGCCGCGGAATGGGGTGAGTTCCCGTTACTTGTCCCAGCTTCTGCCAACCTAGCAGTTTGAAAGCACGTAAAAAATGCAAGTAGAAAAATAGGGACCGCATTTGGTGGGAAGGTAACTGCGTTCCGTGCGCTTTTGGCATTTAGTCATGCCGGCCACATGACCACGGAGACGTCTTCGGACAGCGCTGGCTCTTCGGCTTTTAAATGGAGATGAGCACTGCCCTCTAGAGTCAGGAACGATTAGTACATATGTGCGAGTGGAACCTTTACCTTTACCTAAAAGGTTGTTGTAATTAGCAACACATGCATTTACACTAATATACATCTTTTTCCAGAATGGAGGAATCTACGTCTTGGCAAACCAGAAAGGCTGTGATGGTGATCGCTTGTATTATGATGGATGTGCCATGATATCTATGAATGGTGCTACAGTTGCTCAAGGACGTCAGTTTTCCCTGGATGACATAGTAATGGTCTAGCAGGGGGTGCAATGCTTAATAATGTTGGTTAATATACATTACATTATTCAACAAATACCCCTATCGGTAAGGGTTGGCACATAACAGGAACTTTATCAATATCAGTGGGGTTAAAGAAGCTCAAAGTGCTTCTGTGCCTCCAATATAAACTATATCAGGGGTCTCCAATCTTGGCAACTTTAAGCCTAGAGGACTTCAACTCCCAGAATTCCCCAGCCAGCTTTGTTGTTGCCAAGGTTGGAGACCCCTAAACTATATAACTAGTTTATATTGGAGGCATAGGGGTACCCAACCAGTAGGCTGAGGCCCACTAGTGAGGGGGCCGTGAGTGGTTTGCAGCTGGGCCATGGAAACAGCTGGTGCGCATGCACACATACACATGCATCCTCACTTGGCCGAGCAGCGAGCAAATGCATGCATACACATGCTCCATTTGCGTGTGCTTGTCAGCCACTTGTATGAAGCATCTCCTCCTCCCGCTGGTCTGCAAAGCAGAAACATTGGGGAACTCTACCCTATAGTATCGTGTGCCTCTGGAAATTATCTTTTCTTGAAGAAATTTTCATTTAGGGTAAACCTTCAGCTGCAGTGAGGTCACAAGAACTTGGAATAAAACCTAGGCTGTTTGGAATTTCTTCTCCATGATATCTATGAATGGTGCTACATTGTTCAAGGACGTCAGTTTTCACTGGAAGACATAATAATGCTCTAGTAGAGGGTGCAATACTTGATAATGTTGGATAATATACATTACAGTATTCAACAAATACTCCTATCTGTGAACTTTGGCACATAACAGGAACTTTATCAATATCAGTGGGGTTAAAGAAGCTCAATCTGCTTCTGTGTCTCCAATATAAACTATATAACAGTGGTAGTCAACCTGGTCCCTACCGCCCACTAGTGGGCATTCCAGCTTTCATGGTGGGCGGTAGGGTGTCCGATACTGAAGCACTTTCCTTTTTTTTTAATTTAATTGGCTTTTTAAAAAATTTCATAACATTATTTAAAAACATTTTCATTAGGTTTTCATAAAATTCCCCGTGACAATTTAAATTTTTTTAAAATGTACTGTTTGTATCGCCTGCGCATAAATTTAGTTCAACTAAATGGTGCTATAGTACGACTGCAAACAAAAGAGCCTCGTCCCAGAATAGCTTGTGCATCTTGTTGTGTCTCGTCCGATCTCACCACCACAGCCGGGGTCTGCTTATCTGCTTCCGAACGCTGAAGAATGTCCTAGCATGCCTCCCGGCCCCAGCCCTGGCTCCATGCCCAGACAGGCTGAGGAGGGGGCATCTCCCGGCCCCAGCCCTGGCTCCATGCCCAGACAGGCTGAAGAAGAGCAAGTATCTCCAGCCCCCAGCTCTGGCCCCATGCCCAGGCAAACGGAGCAACTAGACCCCTCCCCCTCCTCCACAGCATGTGAGCCTGAGGAAGGTCTATTACCAACAGCTGCCGATTGGAGTGACCCTCGCTTCAGAAGAATTGATAGGCGGCGGCGTCAGAAGGAAGGGAGGGGCAGGCCTGGATAAGTGCTGAGTCATGGAGCCACACCCCATGGCCTATATAAAGGATCTGCTTTCTGGCAGTCTCTGAGTCAGGCAAAGTCTAAACATATCTTGCTGAAGTCACTTTCTGGTCTCCTGCCTGCCCTGAGGACTTTGCTAGGACTTTGGCAGAGCTGCAGAGGCACACCTGATTCGGATTTCCCTGACCCGGCTGTCAGCGGAGGAGTGGGACACGACACATCTCCCCCCACACTACCCAGCTGTAACAGACAAGCACAACTGGTAGCCGGCGCCACCACCCCCGCAAACCCAATCCACGATGCGTGAGAGACTGGTGCAGACGAGGATACATGGCGCATTACTGTGGAACCGATGGGCGGTTAGAAAATTTTACTACTAACAGAGATACAAAAATGGGTGGTAGGTATAAAAAGGTTGACTACCCCTGCTATATATCTAGTTAACTACAATTGCACTATTGACCTCTAGTGAAAAATAGGTTTCGAAAATAATGTACGTCGAAGGATATTAATTTCTCTGTCACTTTCTTTTTAGGAAGTCCTTGTTGCCACTTTGGATTTAGAAGACGTCAGAAGTTATAGAGCAGAAATATCGTCCCGAAACTTAGCCGTAAGAATTTCTAGTTTGTGTTTTCATTTATAAATAAATGAATAAGTTTAACAATGTGTGTCAGGCATAACACACATTTACAAGCAATGGGCATAAAGCAGAATTGTCAGATACTTTGTTTTTACTGAAAAACGTATCACCTGTGTAGTGTGACTTTATTTTTCTTTTTTTAATTGACCAGGCAAGCAAAGTGACGCCTTATCCTAGAATAAAAGTAAACTTTGCATTGTCAGATTCCGATGATATATGCACACTTACAAGTGAACCTATCCAGTGGAAATATCATAGTCCTGAAGAAGAGATAAGGTAGGCAAAATGGGTTATGTATGACTTTGCCTGCACCAAGGACATGTGGCTGGAAGCTATAGAGAGGGGAGGCACACATAGCAGAGGGACATAGCAGCATATACTCAGCATTGGTAGAGGATTTGGTTGGTTAAGTGTAATTCCTATAGACTTTAGTCACTCCATCTTCATTCTCTTTAATTTAACTCTGCTTTTCTGAGTGGGGCATGGTCATACGCCACTCAGTATCAAGGATACAGCTGTAGAGGTGACCAACAGTATTAAGTATCTGGGGGTGCAGATAACTAACAATCTGAACTGGTTTCTCCACACGTCATCCATAGTGAAGCATGCAAACCAACGTTTGCATTTTCTGCATTGGATGAGGAGACCACATCGTTCTCCTTCTGTCCTGGCCACTTTTTACAGATTGAGAGCGTTTTAACAAACTGCATCACTGTTTGGTTTGGTGGATGCAGTGCCTCAGAGAGAAAGTCCATTCAGAGAGTGATAAGGACAGCCGGGAGGATTATGGGAAACTCACTTCCTGTCGTTCAGGATACCGCTTGTGCTTGTATCTTTTCTTTTATGTACACTGAGAGCATATGCACCAAGACAAATTCCTTGTGTGTCCAATCACACTTGGCCAATAAATTCTATTCTATGTGCACAGTGCTATGTGCTTAGAGCTCAAAGCATTGTTAGAGACCCCGCACACCCACTTCAAGGTCTGTTTCTGTTGCTCCCCTCTGGGAGTAGGTTTTGAAGTATTTCCAGCAGGACTTACAGATTCTGTAACAGCTTTGTTCCCTATGTCATCCTTCTGGTAAACTTGCAAGATTCATTTTTCTTTGTATACATTCAAACTAGACTCTGTTGTTCCTCTATGTTATATAATATATGTGGGTATATGCATACTTTTGTGTTTGTTTGTTTGTTTGTTTGTTTGTTTGTTTATTTAGTCATTTTTATGTAATGTATATTGGAGGTGGAGAGACCTGTATGCAATACAATTTCATTTTAATGTATGCCAATTAGCGTACATTCAAAGTGACAAAATTATTCTAAGTTAAGTTTTCCGTGGAATGATCTTATAGACAGAATTAGGAGAGAAAAATATCCTCTTCTCTTAGCCAAATTTCCTTATTACAACTAAGGGTTTAACTACAAAACTAGTTTTAACTACAAAACCAGTGCAATGTCTGCATAATCCATAAAGATGCCCAATAGAAATTTGCATGAAATGATGTCCTATGGTAGGGGTACCCAACCAGTGGGCCGCGGCCCACGAGTGAGGGGGCCGTGAACGGTTTGCAGCTGGGCCGTGTAAACAGCTGGCGAGCATGCATCCTCATATAATAATAATAATAATAATAATAACAACAACAACAACAACAACAACAACAATAATAATAATAATTTAATTTTTATACCGCCCTTCTCCCGAAGGACTCAGGGCGGTGAACAGCCAGATAAAAACAATATACCGTATATACTCGAATATAAGCCGATCCGAGTATAAGCCGAGGTCCCCAATTTTACCCCAAAAAACTGGGGTAAACTGGGGACTCGAGTATAAGCCGAGGGTGGGAAATGAGGCAGCTACGGTCGGAAACCCTCCCTCCCTCAGCCGAGAAGGCTGGCGGCTCCCGCCCGCCTCTCACTGCACCGCAGGGCTTCCCAGCTAATGCAAAGCCCGCCAAGTTTGCGCCATCCGGTATAATGTGAAAAAAGAAGAAAAAAACTCGGTATAAGCCGTATATACTCGAATATAAGCCGACCGGAGTATAAGCCAACGCCCCCAATTTTACCCCAAAAAATTGGGGTAAACTGGGGACTCGAGTATAAGCCGAGGTCCCCAATTTTACCCCAAAAAACTGGGGTAAACTGGGGACTCGAGTATAAGCCGAGGTCCCCAATTTTACCCCAAAAACTGGGGTAAACTGGGGACTCGAGTATAAGCCGAGGTCCCCAATTTTACCCCAAAAACTGGGGTAAACTGGGGACTCGAGTATAAGCCGAGGTCCCCAATTTTACCCCAAAAACTGGGGTAAACTGGGGAAAACCCCTGCTAAGCCAGTCCTGCTCGGAAAAATAGATACGTCTTCAGCTCACGGTGAAAGGTCCGGAGGTCAGGAAGTTGTCGAAGTCCTGGGGGAAGCTCATTCCAGAGGGTAGGTGCCCCCACCAAGAAGGCTCTCCCCCTGAGGGTCGCCAGCCGACACTGCTTGGCTGACGGCACCCTGAGGAGACCCTCTCTATGGGAGCGTACCGGTCGGTGGGAGGCATGTGGTAACAGAAGGTGGTCCCGAAGATATCCCGGTCCTATGCCACTTGGGCAAGCAGTGAGCAAATGTGTGCACACACATGCTCCATTTGTGTGTGCTTGTCAGCCACTTATGGGAACCATCCCATCCTCCCGCTGGTCTGCAAAGCGGAAACATTGGGGAACTCTTCCCTATGGTATTGTATGCCTCTGGAAATTATCTTTTCTTGAAGGAAGGAATTTTCATTTAGGGTAAGAACCCTCAATTGCAGTGAGGTCACAAGAACTTGCAATAAAACCTAGGCTTTTTGGAATTTCTTTTGAGTAACCCTACATGATTGTGCTATTTATTTATTTATTAGAATTTGTCAAATAAAAACGAGAACAAGAATAAAAGAATAAAAATACAGTAACAGGGATGATAGGCACGTTAGTGCACTTATGCACACCCCCTCTATAATGGATAATTGTACACAACATAAATAAAGGAGCATTGCTTTACTATAAAAACATTAGAATAGACTTTTTCTATTCTATTCTATTCTATTCTATTCTATTCTATTCTATTCTATTCTATTCTATTCTATTCTATTCTATTCTATTCTATTCTATTCTAAAGCAGCATTGCTTTACTATAAAAACATTAATGATGATAGTGATCCCAGAAAGACAAATGACATGATTTTGTGAAAGTGTGCTTTTTATATTTGTTTTAAAATATGTCTGCTGTATTTCAGCTTAGGTCCAGCATGTTGGCTTTGGGACTACTTAAGGTGTAGTAAACAGGTAAGGATTTTAATTTTTTTACTGACCCAAATTCTAAGCAATGGTAAAATCTGTATGAAGACATAGGGAAAGAAGAGAAGGTCCCCCCCTCCTTTCTCTCTGTATAAACTAGAAACTTGCACTAGCAATGAACCTCTGTATGCTGCCTTTGGGCTGTTTATGACTCACCACCTGCATCATCCTCTATCATGTGTTTGACAACTTGACTCTTTGATCTGACTCTAGAGCAGGGGTGTCCAAACTATGGCCCGCGGGCCAACTGCGGCCCGTGTGTCAGTTTTTATTGGCCCGCAGCAAATTCTGAAAATATAATTGAATATGGCCCGCCGCCTTCACCATTCTGCGCTGTTGCAAAGAGGGTTGGGGCAGTTCAGCCGCCGAGCAGCAGGGGGAGCTCGCGCAGCAACGGAAAGGTGGCGCCTGCGTAGCTGCGCCGCCAAAATGGGCGACTCTGAGGATGAATTTCGGTGGCGGGATCCGCTGGGGCGGCGGCGGGGGGAAGCGGCGCGCGGGATAGGCACAGGCGCTGCTCCGCCACCGCCCGTCCCGTCCCAGTGCGGACTGAAGCGGCGGTGCCCTCGGCTGCCGGGAGGAAGAGGCAGCGGGAGGCGGACGGAGAGCCGCTGGTGGTTCCGGCCAAGTTCCGCTCGGAGGCGGGCCAGGCGGGAGGCGGCCCAGGGCTGGTGAGTCAGGCGGGAGGCGGGAGTGGGGGAAGAGGCTGAGGATCGCCGCCTGGGAGCCACTGACTGCCACCTGCTCTCCGCCTAGAGGCGAAGGGCCACGGAGGCCGCCGCCCCGCTGCTGCTTCAAGGGCGGAGGGCGCCAGCCGCGGACTCAAGGTCCGGGCGGCCCTACTGCTTTTGGAGGCCCCGGCCGCGCCCCGCACGCCCCCGCTGCCCACCAGCTGCTGGAAAGGGGCCCCGGCTAATGCAAGGCCGGGCTGGCTGTGGGAGCTGAGCTCGTTGACGGGCACCCCGGGCGTAGCTGCGCCGCCAAAATGGGCGACTCTGAGGTTGAATTTCGGTGGCGGGATCCGCTGGGCCGGCGGCGGGGGGAAGCGGCGGGCGGGGTAGGCACAGGCGCTGCTCCGCCACCACCCCATCCCGTCCCAGTGCGGACTGAGCGGCGGTGCCCTCGGCTGCCGGGAGGAAGAGGCGGCGGAGGCGGACGGAGACCCGCGGGGGGTCCCGGCCAGGCCCCGCTCGGGGGCGGGGCCAGGTGGGAGGCGGCCCAGGGCTGGTGAGTCAGGCGGGAAGCGGGGAGTGGGGGGGAAGAGGCTGAGGGGATCGCCGCCTGGGAGCCACTGACTGCCACCTGCTCTCCGCCTAGAGGCGAAGGGCCACGGAGGCCGCCGCCCGTCCCAGTGCGGACTGAAGCGAGGCGGTGCCCCTCGGCTGCCCGGGAGGAAGAGGCAGCGGGAGGCGGACGGAGAGCCGCTGGTGGTTCCGGCCAAGTTCCGCTCGGAGGCCGGGCCAGGCGGGAGGCGGCCCAGGGCTGGTGAGTCAGGCGGGAGGCGGGGAGTGGGGGGGAAGAGGCTGAGGGGATCGCCGCCTGGGAGCCACTGACTGCCACCTGCTCTCCGCCTAGAGACGAAGGGCCACGGGAGGCCGCCGCCCCCGCTGCTGCTTCAAGGGCCGGAGGACGCCAGCCGCGGACTCAAGGTCCGGGCGGCCCTACTGCTTTTGGAGGCCCCGGCCG
Organism: Ahaetulla prasina; assembly: GCF_028640845.1. Taxonomy (NCBI): domain Eukaryota; kingdom Metazoa; phylum Chordata; class Lepidosauria; order Squamata; family Colubridae; genus Ahaetulla; species Ahaetulla prasina. The sequence goes on from NC_080539.1 coordinate 283,964,814, forward strand.
CGCCCCGCACGCCCCCGCTGCCCACCAGCTGCTGGAAAGGGGCCCCGGCTAATGCAAGGCCGGGCTGGCTGTGGGAGCTGAGCTCGTTGACGGGCACCCCGGGCGTAGCTGCGCCGCCAAAATGGGCGACTCTGAGGATGAATTTCGGTGGCGGGATCCGCTGGGCGGCGGCGAAGCGGCGCGGGATAGGCACAGGCGCTGCTCCGCCACCACCCCATCCCGTCCCAGTGCGGACTGAAGCGGCGGTGCCCTCGGCTGCCGGGAGGAAGAGGCGGCGGAGGCGGACGGAGAGCCGCTGGTGGTTCCGGCCAAGTCCCGCTCGGAGGCCGGGCCAGGTGGGGAGGCGGCCCAGGGCTGGTGAGTCAGGCGGGAGGCGGGAGTGGGGGAAGAGGCTGAGGATCGCCGCCTGGGAGCCCCTGACTGCCACCTGCTCTCCGCCTAGAGACGAAGGGCCACGGGAGGCCGCCGCCCCCGCTGCTGCTTCAAGGGCGGAGGGCGCCAGCCGCGGACTCAAGGCCTGGGCGGCCCTACTGCTTTTGGAGGCCCGGCCGTGCCCTGCGCCCGCTGCCCACCAGCTGCTGGAAAGGGCCCGGCTAATGCAAGGCCGGGCTGGCTGTGGGAGCTGAGCTCGTTGGCGGGCACCCGGCCGTAGCTCCTTGGGAGGCCGATCAGGTGCGTGGCTGCGGCGGCGTCGGGCTCTTCTCCGGGTCCTCCCTTCCCTTGGGGGCAGCTGAGCCGTCGCTCTTTTGCGGCGTTTCTGTCCCAGCATCCGAGGCGAGTTCGCCTTCAATCCAAATATTACATTAAAATCAACATAACACAAACACACACGTACACAAACATAGAGATACACATGCACATATATATAACTCACACATATAGTATACTTAAGCCTAAACTGTGCATAGGGACTACCCAGGCGGCTGAAAAAGTGATTTCTGACAGGTTCTCACACTTTTGACTGGTCCTCACACGTACAACTATCTTTACATTTTGCACCCTATCTTGTAACCGTGGTGAAGAGAAGCAGTTGTGAAATGAGTGATATGGTTGTTAAAAATGCTGCAATGGGCATAAATGTGAGGATGGTCATAAGTGTGAGGACTGATCAAAATTACTTTTAGCCCTCTGAGTAGTTTCTATGCCCATAGCCACATCCACTCAGTCACATGAGCAGTTAGCCACGCCCACCAGTCACATGAGCAGTTAGCCACGCCCACCAGTCACATGAGCAGTTAGCCACGCCCACCAGTCACATGAGCAGTTAGCCACGCCCACCAGTCACATGAGCAGTTAGCCACGCCCACCAGTCACATGAGCAGTTAGCCACGCCCACCAGTCACATGAGCAGTTAGCCACGCCCACCAGTCACATGAGCAGTTAGCCACGCCCACCAGTCACATGAGCAGTTAGCCACGCCCACCAGTCACATGAGCAGTTAGCCACGCCCACCAGTCACATGAGCAGTTAGCCACGCCCACCAGTCACATGAGCAGTTAGCCACGCCCACCAGTCACATGAGCAGTTAGCCACGCCCACCAGTCACATGAGCAGTTAGCCACGCCCACCAGTCACATGAGCAGTTAGCCACGCCCACCAGTCACATGAGCAGTTAGCCACGCCCACCAGTCACATGAGCAGTTAGCCACGCCCACCAGTCACATGACCACCAAGCCACACCCCAAAATAAGCCACGCCCACCAGTCACATGACCACCAAGCCACACCCCAAAATAAGCCACGCCCATTCCCCCCCCCCCTTTGCTTATTTTTCTGTATTTGGCCCTCACTCAAAAAAGTTTGGACACCCCTGCTCTAGAGAGTAGGAATGAAACTGGTTTTACATAGGAAGAGTGGGAATGGGCATTTTTGGACTACAAAATGCCAAGCTAAAGAGACAAATTAACAAATTTTATAGGGAACCCAGGTTCAAGCCTCCCAAGCTTGTCAGGATCACAATAAAATTAGTACATGCCACAGATATCTAAATTAACTTCAAGCCTGGTGCCATGTTACTGAGCCTTATTATCATGAGAGAAAACTAAAACAAATTGGAGGAGCCACACCGCCTTTTTTTTAATTAAAAAAAATCTTACTATCAGTGAGCAATCATGTGCCTTGGCCACTCCAAAACAATGCAAAAGTACCAGCAAAGAAAAACAAACAAACTCCTGAGAAGCTCAGGCTACAGTAAGTCTGGCATATTGCCAAGAACCTTTAGCTGTTACAATGTATTAAGGCTTAACCAGAGGCAGTTTCTGTAACCAGGGCAATAAAGATTAGGCTAGAAATATCACCATAATGTTTCCTTCCTGCCTTCCTTACAGGATTAGCCTTGTAAAGTGGAAAAAACAAACAAACTCCTGAAAAGCTCAGGCTACAGTAAGTCTGGCATATTGCCAAGAACCTTTAGCTGTTACAATGTATTAAGGCTTAACCAGAGGCAGTTTCTGTAACCAGGGCAATAAAGATTAGGCTAGAAATATCACCATAATGTTTCCTTCCTGCCTTCCTTACAGGATTAGCCTTGTAAAGTGGAAAAAACAAACAACCTCCTGAAAAGCTCAGGCTACAGTAAGTCTGGCATATTGCCAAGAACCTTTAGCTGTTACAATGTATTAAGGCTTAACCAGAGGCAGTTTCTGTAACCAGGGCAATAAAGATTAGGCTAGAAATATCACCATAATGTTTCCTTCCTGCCTTCCTTACAGGATTAGCCTTGTAAAGTGGAAAAAACAAACAAACTCCTGAAAAGCTCAGGCTACAGTAAGTCTGGCATATTGCCAAGAACCTTTAGCTGTTACAATGTATTAAGGCTTAACCAGAGGCAGTTTCTGTAACCAGGGCAATAAAGATTAGGCTAGAAATATCACCATAATGTTTCCTTCCTGCCTTCCTTACAGGATTAGCCTTGTAAAGTGGAAAAAACAAACAAACTCCTGAAAAGCTCAGGCTACAGTAAGTCTGGCATATTGCCAAGAACCTTTAGCTGTTACAATGTATTAAGGCTTAACCAGAGGCAGTTTCTGTAACCAGGGCAATAAAGATTAGGCTAGAAATATCACCATAATGTTTCCTTCCTGCCTTCCTTACAGGATTAGCCTTGTAAAGTGGAAAAAACAAACTCCTGAGAAGCTCAGGCTACAGTAAGTCTGGCATATTGCCAAGAACCTTTAGCTGTTACAATGTATTAAGGCTTAACCAGAGGCAGTTTCTGTAACCAGGGCAATAAAGATTAGGCTAGAAATATCACCATAATGTTTCCTTCCTGCCTTCCTTACAGGATTAGCCTTGTAAAGTGGAAAAAACAAACAAACTCCTGAAAAGCTCAGGCTACAGTAAGTCTGGCATATTGCCAAGAACCTTTAGCTGTTACAATGTATTAAGGCTTAACCAGAGGCAGTTTCTGTAACCAGGGCAATAAAGATTAGGCTAGAAATATCACCATAATGTTTCCTTCCTGCCTTCCTTACAGGATTAGCCTTGTAAAGTGGAAAAAAACAAAAGGAGATTTCTTCCAACAACCGGTTCTCTGAACTGCTCAGAAAGTTAACAAATGGTTCTCTCGAATAGGTGCGAACTGGCTGAATCCCACCACTGGACACAACCCTGACCCAGCCTTCAATGAAATTGAGTTTGACACCCCTGTATTAGAGATTTTTACATTGAACAAAGGGATAATGCCTTAGTGGCTTTGCAGCTGAAATTTTTGACATAATATGAAGTAAGTGAATGCAACGTGAGTTGGGATTGTGATAAGTGGTGCTTTTTGTTTGCGGCATTGTTCATCTGCTAATGACTTAAAGCAGGGATCCCCAATCTTTGAATCAATAGGCATCTTTGGGAATTAAGAGAGTATGCATAGCATAAATGCAGGGAACTCCCATTTATGAGAGTATTTATGAACAGTATACATGAAATGTTAGCAAACTCCTTATGCCAGAACTCAGCTCATCTTATCTTTATACTATGCAGATGAACACACTTCTAATTAGGTAATAACTATCTGTTATATTATTTAAGAAAAATGCCTTTGAAATCTGTCTGAACGCTAATGTCAGGTTTCCGATTGACGAACCCAATTGAGCAAGCTCTGAGGAGACGATCCAATCTCTTAATGCAGGGCTGTCAAACTCTCGGCCCGGGCTGGGTGCCTCACACACTGGCCACACCACGCCTGGTTTACTAAAGGGAAAAATCCCTTCACAAATGTGGCAAAAATTTTTGCAAAATGGGGCAAAACTCATTCTTAACAAATTTTATAGGGAACCCAGGTTCAAGCCTCCCAAGCTTGTCAGGATCACAATAAAATTAGTACATGCCACAGATATCTAAATTAACTTCAAGCCTGGTGCCATGTTACTGAGCCTTATTATCATGAGAGAAAACTAAAACAAATTGGAGGAGCCACACCGCCTTTTTTTTAATTAAAAAAAATCTTACTATCAGTGAGCAATCATGTGCCTTGGCCACTCCAAAACAATGCAAAAGTACCAGCAAAGAAAAACAAACAAACTCCTGAGAAGCTCAGGCTATAGTAAGTCTGGGCATAGTGCCAAGAACCTTTAGCTGTTACAATGTATTAAGGCTTAACCAGAGGCAGTTTCTGTAACCAGGGCAATAAAGATTAGGCTAGAAATATCACCATAATGTTTCCTTCCTGCCTTCCTTACAGGATTAGCCTTGTAAAGTGGAAAAAAACAAAAGGAGATTTCTTCCAACAACCGGTTCTCTGGACTGCTCAGAAAGTTAACAAATGGTTCTCTCGAATAGGTGCGAACTGGCTGAATCCACCACTGGACACAACCCTGACCCAGCCTTCAATGAAATTGAGTTTGACACCCCTGTATTAGAGATTTTTACATTGAACAAAGGGATAATGCCTTAGTGGCTTTGCAGCTGAAATTTTTGACATAATATGAAGTAAGTGAATGCAACGTGAGTTGGGATTGTGATAAGTGGTGCTTTTTGTTTGCGGCATTGTTCATCTGCTAATGACTTAAAGCAGGGATCCCCAATCTTTGAATCAATAGGCATCTTTGGGAATTAAGAGAGTATGCATAGCATAAATGCAGGGAACTCCCATTTATGAGAGTATTTATGAACAGTATACATGAAATGTTAGCAAACTCCTTATGCCAGAACTCAGCTCATCTTATCTTTATACTATGCAGATGAACACACTTCTAATTAGGTAATAACTATCTGTTATATTATTTAAGAAAAATGCCTTTGAAATCTGTCTGAACGCTAATGTCAGGTTTCCGATTGACGAACCCAATTGAGCAAGCTCTGAGGAGACGATCCAATCTCTTAATGCAGGGCTGTCAAACTCTCGGCCCGGGCTGGGTGCCTCACACACTGGCCACACCACGCCTGGTTTACTAAAGGGAAAAATCCCTTCACAAATGTGGCAAAAATTTTTGCAAAATGGGGCAAAACTCATTCTTAACAAATTTTATAGGGAACCCAGGTTCAAGCCTCCCAAGCTTGTCAGGATCACAATAAAATTAGTACATGCCACAGATATCTAAATTAACTTCAAGCCTGGTGCCATGTTACTGAGCCTTATTATCATGAGAGAAAACTAAAACAAATTGGAGGAGCCACACCGCCTTTTTTTTAATTAAAAAAAATCTTACTATCAGTGAGCAATCATGTGCCTTGGCCACTCCAAAACAATGCAAAAGTACCAAAGGTGCTTTTTCAAGAGGCAACTGGACTTTCTGGAAAGCAAGGAAGACCAGTTGTCTCTTGAAAAAAGAACCTTTGTGACAGCCATGATCTGGATGACTGAAGAATCCCCATAGACAAGAGACTTCTGTGCTCAGTGAACTGACAAAGCACACTTTCACACCCAGGAGAGAGCAATCCTTAGATCCATTTGCCCTATTTAAAGACACCAGTTGGTCTTATTCGCCTCACAAGATATCCTAAGGAAATCATTCAGATTTAAGGAAAGATCACATGCCCCCAGAAAGGCAGTAAAAAAATCAGTGCCAAGTTTGCATCCTGCATCTTGGAAGTACACCCAAAAGAACAGTGCCAGGAACCACTAAAGCAGTGTAAAAAGCTTAAAACAACCCTTCCCCTTTAAGAAAGTCAAGCCTCTAATAAAGCAAAGTACCAGCAAAGAAAAAACAAACAAACTCCTGAGAAGCTCAGGCTATAGTAAGTCTGGGCATAGTGCCAAGAACCTTTAGCTGTTACAATGTATTAAGGCTTAACCAGAGGCAGTTTCTGTAACCAGGGCAATAAAGATTAGGCTAGAAATATCACCATAATGTTTCCTTCCTGCCTTCCTTACAGGATTAGCCTTGTAAAGTGGAAAAAAACAAAAGGAGATTTCTTCCAACAACCGGTTCTCTGAACTGCTCAGAAAGTTAACAAATGGTTCTCTCGAATAGGTGCGAACTGGCTGAATCCCACCACTGGACACAACCCTGACCCAGCCTTCAATGAAATTGAGTTTGACACCCCTGTATTAGAGATTTTTACATTGAACAAAGGGATAATGCCTTAGTGGCTTTGCAGCTGAAATTTTTGACATAATATGAAGTAAGTGAATGCAACGTGAGTTGGGATTGTGATAAGTGGTGCTTTTTGTTTGCGGCATTGTTCATCTGCTAATGACTTAAAGCAGGGATCCCCAATCTTTGAATCAATAGGCATCTTTGGGAATTAAGAGAGTATGCATAGCATAAATGCAGGGAACTCCCATTTATGAGAGTATTTATGAACAGTATACATGAAATGTTAGCAAACTCCTTATGCCAGAACTCAGCTCATCTTATCTTTATACTATGCAGATGAACACACTTCTAATTAGGTAATAACTATCTGTTATATTATTTAAGAAAAATGCCTTTGAAATCTGTCTGAACGCTAATGTCAGGTTTCCGATTGACGAACCCAATTGAGCAAGCTCTGAGGAGACGATCCAATCTCTTAATGCAGGGCTGTCAAACTCTCGGCCCGCGGGCTGGGTGCCTCACACACTGGCCACACCCACGCCTGGTTTACTAAAGGGGAAAAAATCCCCTTCACAAATGTGGCAAAAAAGTTTGCAAAATGGGGCAAAACTCATTCTTAACAAATTTCTCAACAACATAAATTTTGGACTCAGTTGTGGTCGTAAATTGAGGACTACTTGTAGTCTCAGCCAAACTAATAAAAAAAACCTTCTTGTCTTACCTTTACAGCTGCAGGATTTTAGACAATATTTTCTACATCTGTTTTCAAATAGATTAAAAATTGTAAATTAACCTTCATTTTGGATATTAATTATTATGGGCCATTCATGGATAAATGTAGCTAGAAATAAATAATGTTGAACTATAAAATTAACAGTTTGAAGATACAACTTCCGAAGAATTGCATGCATGGTTCCCAACAATGTTCTAATTTGGTTTCCTTATTGTGATTGTTAAGGGAGGATTTTTCTTGCCACTTAGTGGTGGTGTGGACAGTTCATCTGCAGCCTGCATTGTCTATTCCATGTGTCTTCAGATTTGTTATGCAGTAAAAAATGGAAGTAAGTGCATTTGAGCAGTTTGGGTTACCAAAGGTTAGTTGTAGTTGTGTCAGTTTTCTTATTTGTAGGAAACCATTTCTATGTTTAATTTGTTCACTGATTATATAAACTTTTTTTAATTGAATTACATAATTGGCCCCTCTGACTCCATCGTTTTTTTACATTATTTGACATTAACCTTTTTAGCAAATGTACCAGTTGAACTGAATGTTTTGCCCTTAACCATCAATCTAAAGCAGGGGTCTCCAACCTTGGTCCCTTTAAGATTGTGGACTTCAATTTCCAGAGTTCCTCAGTCATCTTTGCTGGCTGAGGGACTCTGGGAGTTGAAGTCCACAAGTCCACAATTTATTCTAATTATAAATTGTAATTATAACTAAGGTCTTGATGTGCTTTGGATTTGAAAAGGAAAAATAGAATGCTTTGAAGTATATGGTGGGAATATATTTCTGTAACATCTGTTGGTAACTTCTTAAGGCAACTGCATCTTGTCCTAAAACAATGCAGCTGCCTTTCCACAGCTGTAATAAAATGCTGGGAAAAGTTGCATATTTGCCTTTTGGAAATGCTATGAAGTGCTATGCTTACCTATTCCAGGTTGTACTTTTGGTTAGGCTGTTAATAAACTGATGAAGTTTTTAGTCTCTCTGTATAACACATATCACCTAACATTTCGAGTGCTCAATTGCAGCTGTATTTTCTAGGAAAAAAAATTAGTAGTGTGAGCAAAATCAGTAATAGTTGGTCCTTTGTTACCAGTCCCCTCACTGAGATGTTCCCAAGAGGCTTTCAAGTAAGCCTTGTTGCCACACAATTTGAAAACTACATAGGTGGTATGTCTCTATACTTAGACCATTTGCTAACTAAACAGGATGGAATTAGCTTTAAAGATTTAGAACTTTCTGGAAGGAGTATTTTTTTTGGGCTGTCTCTTGCATAATGCTTAAAGGATTAAATGTTTGTTGAGTTCTGAATTACAAATCTTTTTCTGCAATATATGACTTGTGTTACAATATATCTGTTTATCGATATAATTACACTGAAGAAAATTATAGTGTTGATTGCCAAAAATACCTTGAGATAATTACTACTGGCTATTGTCTTGTTTGAAATGCTGCTGTGTTATTAATTTAGGAGGAGGAGAAATCAAAGGATGAAGTTATAAGTGATACCGGTAGTAATCTCGCCAACTTCAATCCATGGAAATAGCTTCCTTTTTACTTCAGTGAAGGGGTGACCAACCTGTATCTTCAGGAATGCATATATTCCCAGAGCCCATTTTTATAACTCAACTTGGAGATTTCCAGTACAATAATTACTAAAAACTAATAACGAAATGCTGAGATTTGAAAATGGAAACATAGCCGTAAAATAGGCATGCCATACTAAAAAACAAAGAAAGAGTTCAGAATGTGGTGTGATGCCTCCTTCTCCCACTTGTGCCTTTGAAAAAATTAAACTGACCGTTGGTCCATTTTTTAAATTGTGATTAGCTGTAATGGTGTGTCAGAAAGATTTGAGAAACTGGGCAAAGAGATACTAATATATCCCACACTGCCTCCTCTTTACAGCCTGAGAAGTTAGGGATAGGGCCCCTTCTGAGCCTCTTTCTCATTATGCAGCTGCAGGTTATCCCTTCTCTAATCCACTTGTCTTTCTCAAGTTCTTTCTCACATACCATTACATTAGCTTTCTAAAACTCTGGATAATGATGCCAGAGTCAGCTTTCTTTTTATATAACTGAAAGTGTGTGTACATGTACATGTACACACATACACACACCTTTTAAGACTCATAGGCAGACATAAAGACAGTAGCCCTCTTCAACCATGTTGTCATTGACTACTGGTTGCTGACAGAGCATGCAATATTAGCATGTCTTATATATTAACTGTTTTGTGAAGAATGTTTTTATTGATTCCTTATTTTCCCTACATCTAACTTCTTATTTTTAATTTTATTAGGCTAATTTCATGTCAATAACATGCCACACTCTATAATTAAGTTCTGTAAAGTGCATTTTCTTATAGATTAACTATCTTTTATAAAAACATTACAAAAAATTCAGCCAATTTTCTAGTCCAGTTGATTTTAGTCAAAGATTGTAATGTGTGTGCTTATCTCTCATATGGAATCAGGGTATTTAAAAACAAAGGAGTACAGGTAGTCCTCAACTTTCCACCATTAGTTTAGTGACCATTTGAAGCTACAGTGGCACTGAAAAAAAATAACTTATGACCATTTTTCACACTTAACAATTGTTGCAGCATCTGTATGGTCATATGATTCAAAATGTGGATGCTTGACGATTGGGATATAGTTTACGACAGTGCAGTGACCTGGGGTCATGTGATCACCTTTTGCAACCTTCTGAAAAAGATTTGTTTAACAGCCATGGTATTAACTTAACAACTTCAGTGATTCACTTAACAACTGTGGCAAGAAAGGTCGTAACATGGGGCAAAACTCAACTGTTTCACTTAGTACATTTCGTGCTCAATTGTGGTTGTAACTGAAGAACTACCTGTAAATACATAACATAATGGGTTCTATGTTGGAGTAAAACATGCATAGGAACATACTGTATCAGAATTAAAAGCAAGTTTAACTTTTGCTTTTTGGAATCAAGAAATGTTTCTTAAATGTTCTCTCAGTCAAATTTAATATTATTGCATGTATGTGTCGTTTAGATCTTACACAAATCTGTAAATAAATTAAGCCACATTTCCGTTGTACTTAAGATACTAACTTCTTCTGCCACAACATGGTTAAGTTCCTTGTTCAGAATAGAAGTAAATGTATATGTGCATTGATCTGTAAATTTAAACAGACTTAAATTAAATAGTTTTGTTTAATTCAGGGTTTATTTTATGAATTGAAATTAAATGGTTTTCAATTTTGTGTTCTAAATGCAAATGTAAAAATAATGTTTTGTCCACACTCTTCTTTTTCCTGCCCCCTTGTCTTTTTTTCAGATCAGACAGTTTTGGATGATGTACGTAGAATTGTAAATGATGAAATGTATATACCAAAGGAAGCCCAGGAGCTGTGTGGCCGTCTTTTAACAACTTGCTACATGGCTAGTGAGAATTCTTCTCAGGATACTTATGACAGAGCCAAGTCTTTGGCTGAAGAAATAGGCAGGTATAAAAATTAACATTGAGTAGTTAATGTTTAAAAAGCATTCCAGCCCCAATCTGGTGTGGTACTTGTAGTAAAAATCCTCAAATGCAAAATTACGCCTCTATTGAGTAGTAAAATGTATCAGAGGTCACCACAAACAGCATTTTAAAGAAGAGAGAACATGGTTTAAAAGTGTCAATCTAAATTTCAGGTTTGGTGTGGGCTTTCTTACGAAAACATTTTCCTCATTAACCAGTTCTATTTCCCCCTCTTTGGGGCATAAATAGTGCTTTTCAATATGTACTTGTTTAAAAAAAAAGTCTTCCTAAGTGACAGATCTTCCATAGAAGAAGAGATGAAAAAGCATTTCTTGCGTATTCAGATAGATATATTATCATTCCATTTTACTGTGACAAAAACTGGGGCAGAAAGGAGTTTTGACATGGGTAGGTATACTGATGATAGGATATATTTAGGCTTTTTGGATAACAGATTTGAGGATGGTGGGTGACATGTTCTTTTACAACATCCAATTTTTTAAAAAAAAGTTTTTCTGAACCAACCCAGCTACACTACAACTACTAAACTTCTTTTAGTCCATTCAACTTGCTCTTTTTTATTCATGGCCTAAATTTAAGCTAGGATTTCAAATGATACCCAATGAAAGGTGGCTTATCATATTTGAAGTAGATTTTTTTTCCAGATCAGAGCACTAATCCAAACTGTTCCAAATTACTACTCTCCTCATTACCAATAATAAATACTTTTTTTTTTTTTGCTATAGAACAATTTTTCTCAGCCTAGGGCACACATTCTCACAAACACATTTTCTATTTTACAGAAAAATGCAGTTGGCCACCATTTGCCTAACTAGAGATAGTATTAGCTTTAAAAACTGAGAGCCATGTTTGTGAAATGAAAGTCTTAAAAATTCATGTGCCTTCAAGTTAACTTGGACACGTCCCTGAAGTTTTCTTGGCAAGATCTCAGAAGTGCTTTTCCAAGGTTCCCAGAAGTGCTTTCTAGCCAAAGTTATCCAACTGGCATTGTGTCTAATGCATAATGCTTAATAACAATATCATTTAGGCTTATATGCCGCCCCTTAATGCTTTACAGGACTTTCTGGGTGGTTTACAATGTTGACGCATTATTTGCATATTGCCCCCAATAATCTGGATCCTCATTTTACCGATCACGGAAGGATGGAAGGCTGAGTTAACTTTGAGTCCCATCAAGATCGAACTCCAGGCTGTAGACAGAGTTTGCCTGCAACACCACATTTGGTAACCACCAAGGCTCTTAAAAGGATTGCATAATGCTTAAACATTATTTAAGCATTATTTAAACATTATTGAATTTCAAATTGCATCCTTTCTTTATTAACCTGTTGTGCATGCTTTATTTGTTATTAGTGCTAGTTTAGATGCAATTACAGAGGCAGTATTTCTTTCCCCAGCTATCATATCAACATAAATATAGATGGTGCAGTAAAAGCCATTTTGAGGATTTTCAGTACAGTGATGGGACGATCTCCTCAGTATCAAGTGCATGGAGGAAGCACAAGAGAAAATCTGGCTCTACAGAATCTGCAGGTAATATAATAAAGAAAAATGTGCTCTCTGAGTTGTTTTCTTGCAGTCGTTTCATTACCCATCATTAACATCATCAGTGCTAGAGAGCTAGTGCTCTCTGTTTATATTCTAGTGGCTTGCCCTATCAATATTAAGAGGTTCTTTGATTGGGCTATTTACTGTTGGCTTATTTGGCAGTTTCATGATGGAAGTATTGCTTACTTGATTATTCGTCTGATGTTAAAATTGCATGGATAGTTATCAAAAACTATTTAGCCGGTTTAGCTCACGCTGGTAAAAGCCTGTTATTAAGAACACAGTAGCCTGCAATTACTGCAGGTTCGAGCCCGGCCCAAGGTTGACTCAGCCTTCCATCCTTTATAAGGTAGGTAAAATGAGGACCCAGATTGTTGGGGGGGCAATAAGTTGACTTTGTAAAAAAAAAAATATACAAATAGAATGAGACTATTGCCTTATACACTGTAAGCCGCCCTGAGTCTTCGGAGAAGGGCGGGGTATAAATGTAAAAAAAAAAAAAAAAAAAAAAGTGCCTGACCACTCAACCCAATACAGCACCACCAACACAATCCCTAAAAAGAATAATACTACCATACATCAAGAATATCTCAGAAACCACCAACAGACTACTATAATCAGAATCAGTGTGACACACAAGCCAACTAAAGCCCTTCAAAACATCCTAAGCAAACCAAAAGATCCAGCAACCCCAGAAGAAAAAAACGGGAGTCATCTACAACATACATTGCAACAATTGCAACAACCACTGCGTAGAACAAACTGGCAGAAGACTGGCAGAACGCATCCATGAACACTAATTAGCAGTCAGAAGGCATGATGGAAACCCTTTAATTTCACAACATATGGAGAGACTTAACCAGGGGTGAGTTTCATATTATGTTACTACCGATTCGCTGCATGCACATGCGTGCCTCATTTACGTGCCCGCCTGCCTTCCGCACATGGGCCTGGCCTTCCGCACGTACGCTTTGCTAACTCACGTGCCTTTCATTCATGCGCCCTGCCTCAAAAACATGCCTAAATAGGACAGCATAGACAGGCCCACCCACAATTTCCGCTACTGGTTTGGGCAAACCAGTTCAAACCGGCTGAATACCACCTCTGGACTTAACCATAGTTTCCATTGGGAAACTGACCATCCTAAACAAAGCCAAGTCCAAAAATGGTAGGGAATTTCTAGAAGTCTGCCACTCTGACAAATTAGCCATCAATAGACACATACACATAAACAATATGTCAATAAACTCTGCAAGAGACAATCAACAAGCAAAAGGGGAACAAAAAGGCCTAAGCATCTCTTTACCAGCAATCAGCACCCAGATGAGCATAGATTAACTCTGAAATTAACATCAGACCAATAATCAAGAAAACACAATACCCCAATCATGAAACTGCCAAACAAGCCCAACCAAAGAACCTCTAATACCACCCCTGCCTACACTGAGAAGGCAAGCCACTAGAATATAAATTGAGAGCAAAACCCACTGCTTACTAGCACTGATGATGTTATCTAGTTTGGGTAATGAAATGTCTGCAAGAAAATAACCAAGCTCAGAGAGCACCAATAACCCCTTAGTATAATAAAGATCCTAGTCGCATGTCAGCTGGGTGGCTATCTATATATTAAGATACCAGACTAGAAACCAGGAGACTATCAATTGTAGCCCTGCCTTAGCCATGAAACTGGGTTAGGTGACTTAGGCAAAGTCTTCTCTCTCAGGCAAATTCTCAACATCTTATACATTGTGTAACAGTAATTATCCATATAGGGAAATAACCTGGCTTATATTTTTTTGTTTTGTTTCATTTCATATAAATTTTAAAGGCTTTAACCATCTATTTCATTGTTGGTTTATTTGTCTAATACAACTAGCCTGACTTATACAATTTTTCCGGAATTAAAAGGGGACAAAAATGAAGGCAGCGTTCATTCAAAGGTTTGAAAAGGATTTTCTCTCCCTGGGACAGATAAGAAAGATGAGAGATGAAAGCACGTTGGATCTTAACATCCATAATCCATCTGGAGATGTTAAATACTTTCCCTCTAATAGCAGTTTCAATCGTCTTCTCTAATTCTCTCTTTTCTTCCTCTTCTTTTCTTTCTCTTCTTACCTTGATTATCATCTTGATCCCCCTCTTACTCCTTTATCTGTAATGCCTACTGTGCTTTGTGTACCATTTCTATTGTATACCAATTGAAAATTCCAGCTTTAGTAATTCCTATTTTCTATGTTTAACTTCTAGGCCAGAATAAGAATGGTAATCGGCTATCTATTTGCCCAGCTGTGCCTGTGGACTCGTGGAATGCCTGGTGGATTGTTAGTGCTTGGAACAGCTAATGTGGATGAAAGGTGTTGATTTATTAAATCTCTTTAATTGCTGGTAACAATAAAAAACATTGATCTGTTTGGCTTTGCATATCAAATGGTACAATTTCAAAAGCAAAAGCTGTTTAGCACTCTGAAATATTTTTCGGTATCATGTTTGAGCAGTTTAGTTTTTCCTAAAAACATTGCAGAAGCTCCTTAGATGTTATACTGTAGCATTGAGCATATGCAGTTTTGGAAGAATCCTTTTTGTTGTTGTTATTGTTCCAGTTTTGTTAACTTGGTTCAGTATTTCAGTTTGTATGAAACATAATTCTAACTTCGTAACTTTGTGTGTATGTATGGTTTTCAAGGTGAAATTAATATATGTGACTCAAAATTATAGACAAATTATCCTAAGAAGAGAATTAAATGTGTCTTTACCAGTGATTACGAATCATTCCAGAACAAATCCAGGTTTACTGCCCAGAGCTAGCTTTAATATGTGACTGGGTCACTCTGAAAATGGTGAGATTCTTCTCATGTTTTCTGTAAAGTAACTGCCTTTTAGATACTTCTTCTATGTGACTTTCAAAGAGAAAGAAAACACTCACCATATAGAGGTTACAGGAAGAGAACCGGACATGTTAACTCTGGAAGTCTTTTCTCAATACGACATAAACTATAATAAAAATTATAGTTTACTATCTGAAAAATAGTAACATTACATAAATTATACTTGACAGTTAAAAAGCTTACTGTAGATTTTTTATTGACTGTGGATATATTTCTGAGTGACCCTCCGATTCATTCATACACACCCAATCGGAGAAGGCTGTAATGGGAGGATAGAGAACAGCTTAACTTCATCTGACTTAATAGAAGCATTATATCAGGTCTTCCTTTCTCAGTCTGCAGACTTTTTCTCAGAATTATTGGAAAAATTTATACAGTTATAATTGCACAACAACTTCGGGGAGCGTTGGATATTGTTTTAATATATTTGTCATCACCTTTAGACCTATAGAAAATAAATCTAAAAATATTTCTTTCTTAGCCTTCGAGGATATTTCACAAAATATGACTGCTCCAGTGGTGACATCAACCCTATTGGTGGAATTAGCAAAACAGATTTGAAATGCTTTATGCAATATTGCATTGAGAATTTTCAGCTAACATCCCTCAGAAGGTAAGTAGAGAAGTAATGAAATTTATTCCAGTCTGTTCCAGTATAGAATGATCTGATTCTTCCCCCGCCCCCCCGTTTTCCTAGGATTACTGAATGCTTCAAAATTTGATCTTAACTAGGACTTAATAGAATTGCAACTAAATTCTGAATATCAATGAGTAAATAGTTCCTTTAAAGAATGATTATAGCAAATACAGTCTTGCTGGCTAATAAGAAAGCTTTTTCATACTGATTTTCTTAACACTGGACAATTTTGTTAATACAAAGCAGTTGTGTGTAATAGTCTTGCACCCCTAGTCAGGTTGTTTGTTTCCTGATACAACTGTGGAGGCCACTTTTTTACTTGCCTATAAGAAGTACAAGTTAAACTGGAGGCAAATTTTAGATACCATATTTTTCAGAGTATAAGACGCAGCTTAGTTTTTGGGGAGGAAAATAGGGGAAAAAAATCTGCCTATCTGGCTAGCATCCTTAGTCTGGTCAGCTTCAGCACATTAGTTTGCTGGTTTTGAGCATGCACGTGTGTTTTTTATCCCCTGCTTGGGGATAAAAATCAGCTTCTAAAGCACAGCTGATTTTTGGAGAGAGAAGCAGGCGAAGCTGGGAAGATCGTGTCACTCACTAGTGCCTCATTAGGGCTGAAAAAAAGCTTCAAAAAAGCTACATTCAGAGTATAAGACGCACCCGAATTTTCAGCCTCTTTTAGGGGGAGAAAAGGTGCGTCTTATACTCTGAAAAATTCAGTAATTATCTTGCTGAAATATCTAGCCTCTTTTCAGCTTCATGGTCTTTACTGCCTGGGACATGAGCTTCTGGGATATGTTGATATTTAACTAAATCTGTTCTTCCTACTATCCACACAATTTTTCAAATGCCATTGTTTACACACAACTCCAAATTATCACAGAACCACACTCAGGCTTCATGTTTGGTGGAAAGGTGATTTTTTTTTAAATGTTTCACCTCCCCCCCAAAAAAGTATATTCTATAGTTATGTCTGAATAGTTTCAGTTCATGAAATAATCAATTCGTAGTATTTTGCTCAAAATAGTTCAGGCTTATTGATGTTTTCTTTTGCATACCTTAGGATTTCATGATGAAGTCAGGGGAAAGTCTCCCATTAAAATCATTGTATGAGGAGTTGTGTTCCATGGACAAATGCTGAATAGTAGCTAAACTTTTTTTTTTTAGTCTTTGCAGGGATTTGTGAATTTTCTTGGCATATCTGACAAGTTTGGGGCAATGTTCCACAACCAGCAGAGAGAAAAAAAATGAATCTGAAAATAAGTTGGATATTTCAGGAAAACAACAGTCCAGAATATTACCTTTCAATCTACCATGAAGTATTTTCAATAAGAAAGATAAAGATTTTGGAATGGTATTCATAAGTCCTCAGACTTTTATTTCACTAAAGATCAGCTTCTACTCAATTAGGGATTCAGTGAAATGTACAGTTTGACCAAGAGTGCCCACATTTGTGCATTCACCTGTAAGTGGTCAGGCAATGTTGTACTTCTACTTGAATAGAAATGTAGCATGAGGCAGACAAATGATGTGGCCCTGCTTAATAATTGCTTTTGTTCAGATGGAACATGTTCATGGTAATAGAAATGTATTACTAGAGATTAATTTGATTCATTTCATTTTACTTGTACACAGTATTATATCAGCACCCCCAACAGCAGAGTTGGAGCCCCTGCAGAAAGGAAATGTTACTCAAATGGATGAGGTAAAAGTGCAATGACTACTACCATCTTGTAAGCCCGTATTTTTAATTTGTAGCATCTTCTTCATGCAGTCTCTTAATCTTCCTCAACATTCAAGAAAATCTTGACTTTTGTGATTTAGGCATCATATGGAACTCAGCATACATTAGCCAACTGTGTATTTTCCTGGTAAGATAGTTCTACTGCAGACTCGCATGTCTTCTGCAATAATATAAGTAGCCCTTGACTTATGATTCAGTTGAGCCCAAAATTTCTGTTGCTGAGACGTTTGCTAGGTGAGTTTTGCCCCATTCTACGACCTTTCTTGCCACAGTTGTTAAATAAATCTCGCTTCCCCATGGACTTAGATTGAACGTTGTAAAAGGGATCACATGACTCTGGGACACTGCAACCATCATAAATACAAGTCAGTTGCCAAGCATCTGAATTTTGATCACATCACCATGGGGATGCTCAATGGTCACGTGAAAAACAGTCAATAGCCACTTTTTTCAGTGCCATTGTCACTAAATGAACTATTGTAAGTTGAGGACTATCTATATAAGTTATAATGGGCATATAAAGGCTATTAAAGAATTTAGAATCCAGATTGCCAAAGATCTACCAGAGCTTCACTATTCCTAATTAGCAAGACATTTTCTGGTAACACCCCCCTTTCACAAAGATAAGGAATTTTACTGACAGTAGTTAGAAATCTGTACACACACACCCCATATCACTCGAAAACTGCTTCTGAATTATAATTAATGACAGTAGGACAGAATTGCGGGGTTTAATATAATGAAGTGATATAACTATGGTATTGTATTTTAATCAGGTTAAATATTAATTTTCCCCAAGTTCAGAGAAATCTAGATTAACTATAGTTTCAATTCAGTGATGGGTGGCTTTTGAAGAATTTATGATTCTTATATTCATCTGGTTTCTCTTTTTCTTTTCCTTTTGCACTGCGTATGAAATGTTAGGTAGACATGGGTATGACGTATGCTGAACTCTCAGTCTATGGTAAACTAAGGAAGATAGCTAAGGCCGGACCTTATACCATGTTCTGTAAAGTGGTCACAATGTGGAAAGAGATATGTTCTCCAAGAGAGGTAAACAATAACTTTCCCTGATCTACATCTACACAAGCAGCACTAAGCCTTGGTATGCTTATACACTGGAAAGGTCAAAGTATAAATTTGAATTTGGCAAATCATGATATGATGATAATGTCTGAATCATTTCCCGGTTATGACTTCTTCAGTTATAGACTATTCTTAATCAGTAAGTGCTACAGTTTCATTAAGGAGAATTCCAGGGTTCAGCGTGTGTCTAAGATGTGTGTCTTCACATCTTACTTAACTACAGCTCTGGTGACACCCCATTTTGACTTGAGCACTCCTGTTGATAGTACTGAAAGCAATCAGTAAGATTGGACATGCTTAAATATAGGATTGCAACCTTTGAAACTTAGTTATAGACTAATTCTATATGATGTTTCTAGGGGGGCGGGTGGGTTTTGATTTTTTGGTTTTTTTGTGTCCCTGAAATACTGCATTTTGTTCACCAGGTGGCATCAAAAGTTAAGCATTTCTTTCAAATGTATTCAATCAACCGACATAAAATGACTACCCTTACTCCCTCCTATCATGCCGCCAACTACAGTCCTGATGATAATCGCTTTGATCTGAGACCTTTCCTTTACAATTCTGCTTGGTCCTGGCAGTTCAGGTGTATAGATGAACAGGTAAGCAGTAATCTATTTTTAATGTTATGTGCCGCCCATGTTTAGAGGTGTATGCAGACACAGGATTTAATGTTTTAGCTGACTGCTGAATTTAAAGCCATCCATCTGGTTGAGGCTGGGTTAGGTGGACAGTTTGTGATCTGTGGGTACTCTCAAACATCATAGTTGGGCAGTTAGTAGCATCAATATTATTTAGGCTCTGAAGCTATTTTTATATAGAATAGAATAGAATTCTTTATTGGCCAAGTGTGATTGGATACCCAAGGAATTTGTCTCTGGTGGATAAGCTCTCAGTGTACATACAAGCAACAAGTGATGACTTATGATCCTAATCAGAAAATACAATAATCATAAATCATAAGATACAAACTTAATGATAATCACAAGATACTAAATAAGAACACAACATAAACCATAATAGGATACTAAATAAAGGCAATCAACATAAATCATACCATAAAAATAACAAAGTTATAGTCATAAGAAGCTAAGGAAATAAGTGATAAGAAAGATGAGAAGATGAGAAGGATAATAGGTAATTACTAAGTGATTTGACCTCCTGGGGCATAGATAGTGTTATGGGAATTAATTGTTTAGCAGAGTGATGGCATGGGGTCTGTCTGGTTGTTTTGGTGTGCCGTGCCCTATAGCATCGTCTTGAGGGAAGAAGTTGAAACAAGGATGTGAGGGGTCTGTAAATACTTTCACAGACCTCTTTGTAGCTATTATTTTTTATTTTTCACAGCCCTCTTTGTAGCTGTAATACTTATAGCTATTGTTACGGGATAAACTTTTTTCAAAGTAAGCTTTTCAACAATGGGAATACACTTTGCGATGGCAAATAGAGTTGTGCCTGCTGAAGTTTAGGATCCTCCCACAATGGTCATTCATGCATAGGCTATTGCTTCTATACTTTTCGTGGTATATTTTTTCACACTTGAATAAATGAAAGTTTACCTCAGCCAAGATAAAATATAAACTTTTTCTTTTTTCAAATGCCTGGGTAAAATTGAAGTGATTTATTTTCCCCAGTGAAAGGGTAGGGCTGAAGCCCTGTTTGCATCATCACTTAGCTTTGAAGATGATGGCAACCATGGATATGATTTTATTTTAACGCTGGAGGTATCGGATGTGGAAAAATCAAGAATCCCTGGTCATTGTGGTGTGTTTGTGGTTTTCATTCACAGCAATAACATGCTAACAAATATTCTTTTGCTGGACAGCGGATTATTAGCCCCTCTACATATTCCCTGCCTAAATGTTATACCATGGTTGGTATCAGTAATGTATTTATATACACAGTAAATGCAGATTCCCATCTCTGAAATGCCAGATAAATACTGCAACTGTATGACTTCCTTGGAAATCAAGATTAAAATATTCTACATGATCCCTGCCATTTTTATGCCTGTAAAAATGGTCCTGCATAATTTTTCCATCATTTTCTTTATAGTTTTGATACATGGTGAAGGTAAAAAAAAATCTTATTGGCTTCCATAAGATCTCGGTTTGCTGCTAGAACAGCATTATTTAAAAAAAATCTTTCTGTGCTCATAATATACAGTATAGGAAAGATTAATCTAGACTTAAGTATCTGATTACCAGGTTTTTGTTACGTTATTAGTCTTTGCCAGATATTAATAAGGTAAAGCTAAAGGTTCCCCTTGCACATATATGCTAGTTGTTCCCAATTCTAGGGGGCGGTGCTCATCTCCGTTTCAAAGCTGAAAAGCCAGCGCTGTCTGAAGACGTGTCAAGCTACCTCCGACAATATAAAAGGAAAGAATTCACCTTGACTTCATTTGGAATGAAAACAAGTACTTTTACTTTTACAGTCTGGTTAGCAGCCAAGCAAAGCTGGAACTGAGACAAAATATGGCTAACATATCATATCCCCCCAATTGTCCCTCCTCCTCCAGGAGGTCAGGGTGGTCTGGTCCAATGCCAACTCCTTCACGGCCCCTCGTGGTAATCTTCTTCCACAGGTCTCTGGATGTCAGTCAACTTAGGAATGCAGTGTCGGTTAGAACAGCGCGCGCTGATAACACTCAGTAGTTAATTATCCCTCCCACCTGTTATGTCAGCCGACATAAGTAATAGGCTCCTCTCCCTCACCCTGGACGGAGGCATGACACATCTCATTTCCTTACAGTTTAAACAATAAACATTTTACATTCTATCTACTGGTATAGTCATTCAAACGTATATGAAGATTGGAGTGGAGGCTGACATTCGGCCCTCCTGCAACAAGGACGTCAGTCCTAGAAAGAAAAAAAAGAAGTTAGGGTTTGTCAGGATATTTTTTATAGAATTGTGCTATCTTCTCCGATGCACGAACATCTTCTTTGTTCACCCATTCAGCTTGGGATAACGGGAAGTGTTTCCAGGAAATAAGATATTGAATTTTATTTCTATGTTTTCTTGAATCTAAAATTTCTTTTATTTCAAAGTGTTGTTCTCCCTCTATGAGAATTGGTATAGGAGGGGGTGTACGGTTAGGACGGAAAGTAGACGTGTGTTCAGGTTTCAGCAAACTGACATGGAAAACGGGGTGGATTCTTCTAAGTGTTTTTGGTAAATCTAGTTGTACCGTCACGGGGTTGATGATTTTACTATGGGAAAGGTCCCACATATTTGGGTCCAAGTTTCTTAGATTTCTGAGTGGTTTGAAGATATTTGGTGGAAAGATAAACCTTATCGCCCACTTGATATTGTTCTCAGGGACCTTTTTATCTGCTTGTTTTTATGTGCACGGTGGCGTCGTCGATCGCCTTGCAGTCATTTTCCATGTGCTTTGTATTTGATCTATCCATTCTGACAAAGAGGAAACAGTAGTTTCTTCCTTTGGGAGTTCTGAGATAGGAACAAAATCTTGACCTGAAGCTATTTTAAAAGGAGTAAATCCAGTGCTACTATGAATTGAGTTGTTGTAGGCAACTTCAGCAAAAGGCAAGAGATCTGCCCAATTGTCTTGCTGGTAGTTAACATAACATCGCAGATATTGTTCTAGTACAGAGTTTGAACGTTCACAGCTTCCATTAGTTTGAGGATGATGGGAAGAGCTTAATCCTTGGGCGGAACCAATGAGTCGTAAAAATTCTTTCCAAAACTGAGAAGTGAATTGAACTCCTCGATCTGAAATGATGCGATCAGGAACTCCGTGAAGTCTATAAATGTGCTGTACAAACAACTTTGCTAGAGTCTTTGAGGAGGGTATTTTCGAACATGGAATAAAATGGACTTGTTTGGAGAAAAGGTCAGTCACAACCCAAATAACAGTATTTCCTGAACTTTCAGGTAATTCCACTATGAAATCCATGGATATTTCTTTCCATGGGGTTCCTGGTCTGGCTACTGTTTGAAGTAGTCCAGGAGGTTTTCCCGGAGGTCTTTTGGATGATGCACAAATAGGGCAACTTGCTACATATGCTTGAATGTCTTTTTTAAGACTTGGCCACCAAAACTGTCTTTTAAGAAGATGCAAAGTTTTCACAAATCCAAAATGCCCTGCCATTTTGGCATCATGGCATCGTTGTAGGATGGTTTCTCTGAGTGATAGGGGAACATATAGTTTTGTTCCAATCCAAGCTAGTCCATCACGGAGTGTGCATTCATGGGAATGAGTTAAGTACCAGTCATCGGTGTTTAAAGCTTCTTTAAACGACTTGGTTAGTTCATCTGGGAGTGAGGGGTCAGCTTTGGAGTGGCTTCTAGTTATTGCTGGGGCCGCTAACTGTTGTCAGGAAGTATTGGTTGAACCACCTCGGGCGAGTGCAATTGTATTGGGGTAAACGTGAGAGAGCATCTGCTAAAGTTTTTCCCCCCAGGAATATAATGTAAAGTAAAATTAAAGCGGTTAAAATATTGAGCCCAGCGGGCTTGTTTAGGTGAAAGTTTTCTAGGAGTCTTTAGAGCTTCTAGATTTTTGTGATCAGTCCAAACTTCAAAAGGATGATTTGAACCTTCTAAGAATTGTCTCCATGTCCGTAGAGCCCAATGAACTGCAAATGCTTCCTTTTCCCAAATAGCCCATCGCCTTTCAGTTTCAGTCAATTTTCGAGAAGTGAAAGCACAGGGTTGTAAATTACCATCAGCATTGTTTTGGAGCAGGACGGCTCCGACTGCTACATCACTTGCATCAGCTTGTATTACAAAAGGAACATCCATGTCAGGGTGCTTTAAAATAGGTTCGGCGGCAAAGAGTCGTTTTAATTTTTCAAATGCAGCTTGACATTCCATTGTCCATTCGAGAGGTAATGATGGCTTGGGTTTCGTGTCTCCTTTAGTTTTTAAGAGGTTAGTGATTGGTAAAGCAATTTGAGCAAAGGAGGGGATGAATTGACGATAGAAATTTGCGAATCCTAAAAAACTTTGGAGTTGCTTGCGTGTGCGTGGGGGGGCCCATTCCAAGACAGCTTTCACTTTTTCTGGATCCATTTCTAACCCATCAGCCGAAATGCGATACCCTAAGTAGTCTATTTTGGTTTGATGGAAATCACATTTGGATAGCTTGCAATATAGTTCTGCAGATAATAACTTTTTGAGTACAGCTCTTACTAGTTTAATATGTTCTTCCATTGTTTCTGTATAGATAAGTATGTCGTCAAGGTAGACAAGAACTCCTTTGAATAAATGCTGATGGAGTATTTCATTTATTAGTTGCATAAAAACTGCGGGCGCCCCCTGCAGTCCAAATGGCAGTACTCGAAACTGGAAACATCCTAGTGGACAGTTGAAAGCGGTTTTCCATTCATCCCCCTCTTTTATACGAACTCTGTAGTAGGCTTCTCGCAGGTCCAGTTTGGTGAAGAATTTTCCTTTCGCTAAATGTGCTAACATATCTTTCATGAGTGGCATGGGATATATGTTTTCGGCGCACACCGCGTTTAGGTTCCTATAGTCAACTATAAGACGAAAGGAGCCATCTTTCTTTTCCCGGAACATCACTGGCGCCGCCACACGAGGCCTAGCCGGTTGGATAAAGCCCCGCTCTAGGTTTTTGTCTATGAATTTCGTAGCTCTCCCAATTCCTTTTGGGTCATGGGATAAGCTTTTGGCTTTGGAAGCTTTACCCCCGGAAGGATGTCTATGGCACAGTCAATAGGCCTATGGGGAGGAAGTACGTCTGATGCTTTTTCACTAAAGACTTCTCGCAAGTCCCAGTATTCCTTGGGTATTCTTTCTTCCCCGTCTATACGTTCAATCATTGCCCCTAACTTATCCTGGTGCAAGGTCACGGTGGGTTCCTTCTTGGGTTTCCCCTTTTCTCCTTTTAAGGCTTTGGAACGGAAACGTAGGACTCCCGTTCTCCAGTTAATATGGGGGTTCCATTTCATAACCATGACAAGCCTAACAACAGGGGTTGGTCCATTCCTGGGGCTACTATGAAGTTCAGAATTTCGCGGTGGTCTCCTATTATCATTTCTATGGGTTCCGTTACGAAATGGGCGGGCCCTCCCCCTGCCACAGAGCCATCTAACTGGGCAAACGCTATGGGCCTACTTAAGGTTCTCAACCTTAGTTCCATTTTTTCTACTAGTTCGGGACTGACCATACATCTAGTGCATCCAGAATCGAGTAGTGCTAGCAGTTCCCCCTTATTACCCGAAGAGGGTACATGTAGATTAACTGGAATGTCCAAGGGGCCCCGTGCCCAACTCACCAGAAGGTCTTCATCGGACTCTGACGTGGTTTTGCTGTCGTCAGTATCGGTCGACACTTCGCCATCCTCCTTGATGGGCGTGCCCTTCTTGGCAACGCCCTCCCCCGTTTTTGCTGGTTTACGCGCCTTAGCCGCTGGCTTCACTGGTTCCTTTTCACCACCAGAGGTCGCGCTCGGCATCAACTTAACCCTACAGTCGGCTGCTCGGTGGCCTTCTTTTCCACATCTGTAGCACGCAGACGAACGTGGTCTTCCTCCCTCCAATCTAGGGACGTCCCTATAAGTCCCTTCTGGAAAACGGCTAAGGGATAGCCCTCCAATGCGCTGTCTTCTGCCGCGGTCTTTCACTAACTCGATTTCCATCTCTGCTGCCAGGGTGTACCAGCCATACAGCGTAGTTGGAGAGGCTCGTGCTCGACACAGTTCATAGAGATCTCCATTCAGGCCATCTTTGAAAATGTCTACAAGGGTCACCTCCGACCACCCTCTCATCAAGGGAACTAAATCACTGAACTCCTGGTTATAATCAGCCACCGGCCTCCTCCCTTGCCTGATGGTTCTCATCCGACCTTTGGCCTTTTGCTCTGCCAGGGGGTCCTCAAACCTCCTCCTCAGTGCAGTCATAAAATGCTCGTAGTTTTGCAGTAAGGGGGAGTGGTTTGTATGTAGCGACACATACCACGCAGCTGCTCTTCCGGTCAAATTATGAGTCACAGCTCTCACTTGTGCTGCCTGTGACCAATAATCTTCCCCCCAGTCTATCATGTGGTCATTCACTTTCGCCAGGAACAGTCCCAACTCCTTCGCATTTCCATCAAATTTCTCTGATATGGGGAATTTTGGCTTTTCCTTCCCCTCGGCCTTGCTTGGTCAGCAGGTGGCGCCCAACCCTCATCCAATTCAGCCTCCTCTGGGGTGAGAGATTCCAGCCCTGGGTCTTCAGAAATCTCACCACCCTGAAATCACCCTTAGCTGGCCCTTTGTATTCTCTTCCTCCTCTTCTCCCTCCCACCTGGAGGACCGAATAGGGATTCATACCTTTGGCGAGCTGCTTGCCTCACTTTCACTTCACGGAACAGGCGTAAGGCTTCCTCCAACTGGAGCTTGTCCCTTATCTCTTGTTCTGTTTCCGAAAGTTTTCTTTTCCTTTTTCTTTTCCTTTTAGTTACTCCAGAGGAAGCTTTTGATTGCTTGGTTTCCACCCTTCCTCTTCCAGTTTTAGTTGCTCTGCCCACCGAGCTCTGCAATCTTCCAGCTCAGGGTCGAAAGTGTCAGCAGAAATTCCTCCGGACGCCTCCCCCAGCTCAGCCGGCAGCAGGCCTTCCATCACATTTGGGTTTTCTCCCCCCTCGGTATTGCGATTGCAATCCTGGTTGGTAGACATGATGGGAGTTCCAGCTTAATGTCAGCTACCTCCGACAATATAAAAGGAAAGAATTCACCTTGACTTCATTTGGAATGAAAACAAGTACTTTTACTTTTACAGTCTGGTTAGCAGCCAAGCAAAGCTGGAACTGAGACAAAATATGGCTAACATATCATATCCCCCCAATTGTCCCTCCTCCTCCAGGAGGTCAGGGTGGTCTGGTCCAATGCCAACTCCTTCACGGCCCCTCGTGGTAATCTTCTTCCACAGGTCTCTGGATGTCAGTCAACTTAGGAATGCAGTGTCGGTTAGAACAGCGCGCGCTGATAACACTCAGTAGTTAATTATCCCTCCCACCTGTTATGTCAGCCGACATAAGTAATAGGCTCCTCTCCCTCACCCTGGACGGAGGCACGACACATCTCATTTCCTTACAGTTTAAACAATAAACATTTTACATTCTATCTACTGGTATAGTCATTCAAAAGTATATGAAAATTGGAGTGGAGGCTGACAACATGTTTGTGGTTATGTGGCTGGCATGACTAAGCGCCAAAGGCGCACGGAACGCTGCTACCTTCCCACCAAAGGTGGTCCCTATTTTTCTACTTGCATTTTTTACGTGCTTTCGAACTGCTAGGTTGGCAGAAGCTGGGACAAGTAATGGGAGCTCACCCCGTTACATGGCACTAGGGATTTGAACCGCTGAACTGCCAATCTTTCGATCGACAAGCTCATCATCTTAGCCACTGAGCCACCATGTCCCTTCAGATATTAATACTGTGTACTATTATCAAAAATTGGATGTGGAGGCTGGGTTATATAAAAAAGCACCCAGGCTAGGCTGTTATCTTCAGCAGAATGGATGACAAAAAAATGGCAGATGAATTTTTTCTTGTTTGAGAAGGCGGGACTAAACTACTCTGCATGTACTCAAACTCAGATGCTTGTTCTCCTCTTCTTGACAAAGACCTTATTCTTCCTAATCTTCTCCTGTTGACTGTCTTCTTTATTTTACGGCTTTTAATGTCAACTTAACCATGACTAATGTAGTCATGGAACAGCATCTCATTTTACTTCTAGCATTACTAAGGCTGTGAGCCACAACTTCCCAGCTAGGACTTACAGTACTCGCAGTTTTAGATCTATTTGTTCCTATCATAAGAGGCCATTCATTTGTCCCCCGCCTTCCCCAATGCTCTTTTGGGAAAAGGAACAATTGGACACACTAACCGTTGAGATATATAGAATTGCTTACTGAACTGCTTCTAGACTAAAGGAGCGCTGAACATAAAAGTCAATGTGCCTCTAACTGCGCATGTGAAGATTTTCCTCTTTGCACACACAGTAATCATGATGAACTTGTGACTCGCAGTAGGAAGCAGACATAATTTGAGTGATGGCTGCACGGGTAAAGACATAGATTATCTGGAGTGCTTACATGGCAGGAACTCTGAATAAAGAACACCTGGATGAATTTTTCAGAAGATATTACTGTCTATGGGCTAATACGTTTTCTGTCCATCCAAATATGTAAGAACCAGTGATGAAATCCTCTGGTGGTTCTCACCAGTTCGCTGCCTGCACATGCCCGGTGCGCGCCAGACACGGGCTGCACATGTGCAGTGCATGCTGGATGCATGCTGCGTTTGCACAGTGCACACCAGACATACTGCGCTTACATGCACAATCCTCACCAGACACGTGCTTTTGGATTTCGTACTTTTTTTTTTTTACTTTTTAATGCATTTTTAAAAGTAAAAAAATATTTTAAAAATAATTTTAAAAAAAGTTCAAAAGATCAACTAAGCGATGTGCAATCGTTGGAGCTGTTTTTTAAAACTTTTTAAAGCATTTTTTACTACCAGTTCGGGTGAACGGGCCCAAACCAGTAGCATTTCACCCCTGGTAAGAACTGGTCAAGAGAAAGAAACATTGTTGTAGGAATGATAATAATAGTTGCTCCTGCATTGGACCTGAATCATTTATCCTTGTGCTCCGGAAATGGTGTCTTATTATTCTGTCATATGAGTAGTTGAGGCTATTATAGGTAGTCCTCAACTTACAACAGTTCATTTAGTGACTGTTCAAACTTACAACGGCACTTAAAAAATTGACTGATGAACATTCTTCACACTTAATAACCGTCGCAGTATCCCCATGGTCATGTGATCAAAATTCTGACGCTTGGCAACTGACTCATAGTTATAACATTGGCAGTGTCCCACAGCCACGCGATCCCCTCTTGCAACCCTCTGAGAGGCAAAGTCAATGGGGGAGCCAGGTTCACTTGACAGCCGAGTTATTAACATAATAGCTGCCATGATTCACTTAACAACCATGGAAAGAAAAGCGGTAAAATGGGGCAAAGCTCACTTAGCAAATGTCTCGCTTAGCAACATAAATTCTGGGCTCCATTTTGGTCATAAATCGGGGACTACCCGCATTTTAGTACTGTGGTAATACGTAGGCGTCCTTAAGCTTATAAGGAAGTAGCAGGTTGGTGTTTTGTCAGTCTGCTGCACACGTTGTAAAGCCACAGGTGGAACCAGGTTGTGTAGTCAGGTTCAGCGTTCTGGCTGTAAACGTTTATTTTTAATTTAGACTCTGTTGCATGTAGGCATCTTTCAACATGTCCAAATCATGTAAGACATTATCATAGGAAAATAATCAACTCACATAATAATGTGAGTTGATTAAAAGTGCTGATTAACAACTGATTAATGTTTCAGTGACCATTTAAAGTTATTACAGTGCAGAACAAATGATATTATAACAAATTACATTATAGAGCTTATATTCTACTTATATAGGTTGCATCGTCCCACAGTCTCATGCTTGTGGTCTGGGTGCTTAGACCATTACAATATCACAGTATCTGGCAGTCACAGGATTACCATTTGCAACTTTATTTGCCAGCTTCCAACAAACAAAATCAATGGGGAAGCCAACGTGAGGTCAGAAATGGTGACCATGTTATCTTTCACTTAACAACTCGTGATTCCCTTTATGATGATAACCAGAAGTGCTGGAACTTCTGTTGCTAAGTGGCATGGTCATGTGACAACATGTTTTACAACATTGCTTAGCAATGGAAGTCCCAATTGCCATTGTTAATCAAGGACCACTTGTATTTCTAACAAGGGAGAGGGGATGAACTACAGAAACATTGGGTTTCTACATATTGTATCACACAATGGCCTGATATTAAGTCTGAATCTCCTTGTTAATTATTTTGATAAGTTATTGTGATAATTATTTAATGATGCATATTTTTTTTGTTCAAAGCTCAGTTTTACCCTGCCTTTAGATTAACACTGATGGTTAAAAGTTTCCTTCTCATTTTTGTTAGGACCTAACTATATGTAGTAAACAAATGTGTGTTTAAGCGTTCCCAACAGGTTCTGCTGCTTGTCAAAGCATATTAGGAAGGGTGCAATTTGGAACAGAGAAGATTTAGCACTTGTTGAAATTAGTTCATCACAATCCACTTTTAATTAGAAAACATAGCTGTACATAGCTGTGCGTGTAATACAGCATTTTAGTCAAAAGATAAATCTCTGCTTTCCGATTTACAGGTTTCTAAACTTGAAGCTAAGCAAGCGATGGACTTGAAACTTCAGATCAAAGATTGAATTTGCTCTCTCTGCCTTGCTGCTTGGGATGGATGATTTTTGCAGAATCATCTGTAAAATTGAATAATGCGGTCAAAGAACGAAGATTATTTAAATATTAATAGTGTTTGTCCTTTTAAAATAATCAATGCAAATGATGCAATGATCACAATTTTAAAATCAAAGCTGTCAATGCAGAAAGTTTTGAGTAACCTTAATGTATTTGTTTCAGACTGTGATTTTTAGAAACTATATTCATTAAAATCTGAAGATGAATTGTTTTCTTGTCACAAATTTGCTAAAATCTATAATCCAATAAAGTTCAACTGTACTTCATATTGGTTATATACTGTGTGTCACATCAGGATTCTTACACTTACAAAGTGAGGAGTTTCCTTTGTCTTTATGTATTTCTCAAGTTGCCTGATAGTTAAGAGCAAATCTCGGAAGTGCCAAAGAGAGGGAGAAATCCAATCTTGTCCACACGGGCAGATAAATTCAATACATGAACAGCCTTGTAAGCCAGTTGGTTAGATATTGTTGTTAGCTGTCCCACAACTTTCATTAGGATATGTTCCTAGATTAATGAGCAGAAACCAATGTTTTAATAGGTAAATACAACTAATTATAGAGACAACACACAAGAGTTTGTCACACATGGTCAACTGCTGAAAATCTAGTTGGTTTATGTACTCAAAAGTAGGTCCCACTGAGACATTCTACTTGAAAAGCATGCATTGGATTGGCGCCTGAATTACATACATTGATTCCATTGCTCCATTTTTAAGAACATGATTACAGGTAATCCTTGACTTAGAATAGTTCATTTAGTGTTGGTTCAAAATTACAACAGCACAGAAAAAAGTTACTTGCGACCATTGCAGCATCTTCATGTCAAAATTCAGATGCTTGGCAACTGTTTCGTATTTATGACTGTTGCAGTGTCCCAGGGTCATATGATCTTATGCGACCTTCTGACAAGCAATGTCAAAGGGAAAGCCAGATTCACTTAACAACCGTGTGTTACTAACTTAACAACTGCCATTCACTTAACAACTACGGCAAGAAAGGTCATAAAATGGGGCAAAATTCACTTAACAAATGTCTCACTTAGCAACAGAAATTTGGGGCTCAATTGCGGTCATAAGTCCAGCACTACCTGCATTTGGTGAGTCAGTAGTTTTAGATATTAGAATAAATTGGTACAATTAATATGATCAACACCAATCGTAGCCGTTCAACTTTTTGTGTGAAAAAAATATTTGCTTCTCTAATGAAAAGACTCCATATAATTTTTTCTTTTAACTTGAAGCAAAATCAGAAATGTTACAGTCATTAGCACTGGTCAATATGAAAATGGCTCCCTGCCACTTTATTGTGCAGTAAATTGTCTTTTTAGTGAATATAATTGGCTCTTCTGCTTTTTATCTGCTTTGTTAAGTACATAAGGTTGACAAGTCTGATTTGGACAGTAGATTAGGGGTTATAGTAGGAATCATAGTAGGAAAGCATACATTTAAATGGAAATGTAATCCTGTTTACATCAGTGTGATCTAATCAGGAATTTCTGGATTCTGTTTACAGCATTTGCTGTTGTATGCTATGTGTTAGCTAATAGTTAAATTCTTAGGTTTGGTGGATGACTTTTTAAAATAAAATTCTGGAAGGTTGCCATCTGCTGTGGTTAGGTTGTGGTAAGATATCAGTAACTATAACATTTTTAATCTGATTGATTTTTGATAGATGTTGCTCTATTTAGTGAACCATCTGGTGGCTTAGTTTAGTCCCTAGAGATTTCTCTATCCACCAGGAGAATATCTGATCAGCTAATACGCACTCTTGCTGTTCTGTTTCTTGATGTTAACTCCCACTGTCTGATTTAGCCATGAAAAATCAACATCTTAGGGATATTATGGTCATGCGTTATGCTGCTGGCACATATGTTGCAAAGCCAGCAATATCAAATCATTATTTAAAATATGTATACTATATGATAGGTCAGGCCACTCATTCCTGAGGCAGCGTAGACATTTGTTGTGGCTCCAGCCCTCCCCGGGCCTGGCCCCCTGCCAGAGAGTGACTCAGAGAGTGAGGGGGAAGGGCTGTCAGGGCTCCCTTCTGCAGGGCCGGCCTCTCTGGCTCAGCTCCAGGAGCCAGAGGCAGGCCAGGTGGAAGAAATAACGAGGGCTCTGTCTCCTGCATCTCCCCCCGCCCAGGCAGTGCTCCCAGACCCAACTGAGGACAATCAGTCCTGGTTGGACCCTAGGTTTCATAGACAGGAGAGGCGGGAACAACGGAAGCAGGGGTGGGACAGACCTAGGAAGTGCTGAGTCACGGAGCCACACCCCACAGGGTATAAAAGCAGCAGGGGCTGCTATACTACTCCGTGGCGAACAAATCAACTGCTTAGAGAGAACTTGAGCTGAAGTACTGTTTGTTCTTGGTTTCCTGGTTGACTCGCCGGCATCAAGAAAAGATAACAGAGAAACTTGGCAGACGCTCGCTAGTTTGCTGCCAGAGCTGATAGCTGCCATGGACTGAATTGCCGGCTAATTAAGTCATCGCTCGTGCCTCCCAGACTGAGGTGGGGGAGACAGCGCATCATTAAAAATAGCTATAATAATAGATACTAATATTAAAAGAAACATGTAAAATACAAAAAAATATAGAATTTTAAAATTTCTTTCATAAAGTGTAGGTATGGTTTGGCTGATCTGATGAGATCAAAAGTACAACCCCCCTTCATAATAAATTATAAAACTAAACAGATTAAAAACAAAAACCTGGTTCCAATGGATTGTTGGAAAATGGTGTGATGTTTATAAGAGATGTTTGGTTTTTTGATTCATATTTTTATACAGAAATTGTCTTGTGTTTTCTGTAATGTGTTGGTCATAGTCTTTCATATGAGTTGTGCTAAAAAGATACTTCATAAAGATTTGGGTGGGGGCTTCCTCTTATGAACTTTGTTGATTTGACTTCACTTGCAAAAAACAAATTAGAATAGAATAGAATAGAATAGAATAGAATAGAATAGAATAGAATAGAATAGAATAGAATAGAATAGAATAGAATAGAAAACAGAGTTGGAAGGGACCTTGGAGGTCTTCTAATCAAAAATGCTGCTTAGGCAGGAAACCCTATACCATTTAAGACAAATGGTCATCCAATCTCTTCTTAAAAACTTCCAGTGTCGGAGCATTCACAAATTCTGGAGGCAAGTTGTTCCACTGATTAATTGTTATAATTGTCAGGAAATTTCTCCTTACTTCTAGGTTGCTTCTCTCCTTGATTAGTTTCCATCCATTGCTTCTTGTCCAGCCTTCAGGTGCTTTGGAGAATAGGGTGACTCCCTCTTCTTTGTGGCAGCCCCTGAGATATTGGAACACTGCTAGCATGTCACCCCTAGTCCTTCTTTTCATTAAAGTAGACATACCCAATTCCAGCAACCGTTCTTTATATATTTTAGCCTCCAGTCCCCTAATCATCTTTGTTGC
Source organism: Ahaetulla prasina (assembly GCF_028640845.1). NCBI lineage: Eukaryota > Metazoa > Chordata > Lepidosauria > Squamata > Colubridae > Ahaetulla > Ahaetulla prasina. The sequence goes on from NC_080539.1 coordinate 283,998,170, forward strand.
TCTTCTCTGCACTCTTTCTAGAGCAGTGAGGTGTCAAACTCAAGGGCCAGGGGCCGGATCCGGCCCGCGGTTACTTAGAACTGGCCTGCGGAGCCACCCCAGAAACAGCAAAGGACCAGCCCATAGTGCTTCTGTCAATGAAAATGGAGCTCAGGAGGTCCATGCACTGCCCTCCCAGGTTCTATTTTCAAGCTGCGACAGCCTCCTGCAGGTCTCTGCCAGCAAAAATGGAGATGGGGGAGTGGGTGGGTTGTGGCATTTTCGCTTGCAGAGGGCTAGCAGAACAAACTAAAAAGAAAACAAAAGGAGAAATGTTTCCACCTTTGCATTTGAGCATGCAAGAAGGAGAAAGGAAAAGAGAAAAGAAAAAGAAAAAGATGGGAAGATGGGAAGAGAGCAATGAAGGAAAAATGAAGGGCCTCTGGTGGCTCAGACTGGTAAGACAGTCTGTTATTAACAGCAGCTGCTTGCAATTACTGCAGGTTCAAGTCCCACCAGGCCCAAGGTTGACTCAGCCTTCCATCCTTTATAAGGTAGGTAAAATGAGGACCCAGATTGTTGGGGGGCAATAAGTTGACTTTGTATATAATATACAAATGGATGAAGACTATTGCTTGACATAGTGTAAGCCGCTCTGAGTCTTCGGAGAAGGGCGGGATATAAATGCAAATTAAAAAAAAAATAAGGAAAGAGGGGAAGGAAGAAAAGGAAGGAAGGAAAGAGGGAGGGAGGAAGGAAGGAAAGAGATTATAATGAGAGTGAGGGAAGGTTTGAGGGAAGTCCTGCCTTAGCACTTGGCCACCACAGATGCCCCTGACACGAGTGGCACTGAGCTGGCCACACCTACCGCAACCACACCTAGTGCGGCCCCCTGAGGTCAGACATAATCCTGATGTGGCCCTCAATGAAATGGAGTTTCATCCACTGTTCTAGAGTCTCAACCTCTTTGTTACATGAATGAATTTGCATAATGAATTAATTCTACAATAGTGTGATCGTATGCTGGTAGGGGTGACTTTTACTTATGTGGTTATCTCTAGTGGCATACATCTTCATGCTATTTATCAAAGCTTTGACATGTACTGATTAACCTGCGTATGATTGAACATATCTTTATTCCCACCTAAGATGGCGCCGACGAAGGCTGCCTCAGTGAAATGCTCTCTAATTGTTTCTTTATTTCTAATTGTTCTCTGTGACTCACTACGGATTTCCTACTCACGAGACCATCTGCTAAAAATTAAGGAACATTTCTTTAAGGAGCAGCTTTCTTTAATCTCACCCCCGCCTGTCTTTACAAACACGGAGGAGATTCTAACACAGGAGGAGGCAATTCCCACGGAGCCATGGATTACTAAAAAAAACCAAACGACGGAAACGAAGGAAACGAGGTAAAAGATCTGGGATCTTAATCAAGCTAAGAACTCGCACTAAAACTCCTCTGCCTTCAATTTTCCTAACAAATATACGCTCACTTGCAAATAAGATGGATGAAATACTCCTCTTAAACAAATACTATTCTGATTTTCGCAATTCAGCAGTCCTATGCTTCTCTGAAACCTGGTTAAATGAATCAATTGAAAATAGCAGCCTGAACATTCCAGGATTTCAAATTGAACGATCAGACAGGATTCCAGAAACATCTGGTAAAAAGAAAGGAGGAGGCTTATGCCTATATATTAATTCAACCTGGTGTCAAGATTTTAACATAATTTACAAATTCTGTGACAACAATTTAGAGACTCTAATTATCAACTGCAAACCTTACTATTCGCCTCGTGAATTTTCCTCATTTCTTCTAATTGCTGTTTATGTCCCACCACAAGCCTGTGTAAACGAGGCATTACGAACTCTAGCTGACCAAATCATGGAGGCTGAAGCCAAACACCCTGATTCACTGGCCATTGTTTTGGGAGATCTAAACAAGGCAAACTTAAGGAAAGAACTACCAAAATACTTTCAGCATGTCAATTGTCCCACCAGAGGCAAGAATACTCTAGACCACTGCTACACAACACTAAAAGATGCCTATCGGTCTTTACCACGTGCAGCTGTAGGACACTCTGATCATTGCATGATTCACCTTGTACCTGCTTACAGGCAAAGACTTAAAGCCATAAAACCAATAATTAAATCAGTGAAAACCTGGACGGAGGAATCAGAATTAAAGCTACAGGCATGTTTTGACTGCACTGATTGGAATATTTTAAAGATACCTCTGCAGACCTGGATGAACTCACAGATACTGTAACATCATATGTCAGCTTCTGTGAAGACCTATGTGTACCTACAAGGAACTTGCGAATACACAGTAATAACAAACCTTGGTTTACACCTAAACTTAAGCAGCTACAACATTCCAAAGAGGAAGCCTACAGAAAAGGTGATAAAATGCTGTACAATCAGGCCAGAAATGCACTAACAAGGGAGATAAGAGCAGCAAAAAGAAGCTACTCTGAAAAGCTAAAGAATCAATTTTCAGCAAATGAACCAGCAAACATGTGGAAAACTCTTAAAAATATCACCGGCTATGGCAAACCTCCTTCCCAGGCTGAAGGTAATCAACAACTGGCAGATGACCTGAATGAGTTTTACTGCAGGTTTGAAAGGAAACTACAGCCACCTATCTCCACAACCCCCATCTCAGACACACCAACAACAGCCAAGCCTCCTACAACTGACCCCATTTCATTGGGTTCACAACCCCTAGTGATCACAGAAAAGGAAGTGCAGGACCTATTTCACAGACAAAAGCCAGGAAAAGCTCCAGGCCCAGACAAGATAACTCCTTCTTGCTTAAAAGTCTGTGCTGACCAATTGGCCCCATCTTCACCCATATTTTCAATAAATCACTAGAGATGTGCTATGTTCCTTCTTGCTTCAAACGCTCTACCATCATCCCAGTGCCGAAGAAGCCCACCATCAAGGAACTGAATGACTACAGACCAGTTGCTCTAACATCTGTAGTCATGAAAACCTTTGAAAGGCTAGTGCTTTCCTACCTGAAAACCATCACGAATCCGCTTTTAGACCCCTTGCAATTTGCATACCGAGCAAATAGATCAACAGATGATGCTGTTAATATGGCTCTGCACTACATCCTACAACATCTTGAGTCTCCAAAGACCTATGCAAGGGTCCTTTTGTAGACTTTAGTTCAGCATTCAATACCATCATTCCAGACATTCTTCTAACTAAGCTAAACCAGCTACAGGTACCGGAACAGACTTGTAAGTGGATCACAAGCTTCCTAACAAACAGGAAGCAGCAGGTGAAGCTAAGCAAGATCACATCAAATACCTGTACAATTAGCACAGGGCCCCCCCAAGGCTGTGTGCTCTCCCCACTTCTCTTCTCTCTGTATACCAATGACTGCATCTCCAATGATCCATTTGTTAAGCTACTGAAGTTCGCAGATGACACAACAGTGATTGGTCTCATTCGAGACAATGACGAATCCGCATATAGACAAGAGGTCGAACGACTAGCCTTGTGGTGCAACCAAAACAATCTGGAACTGAACACACTCAAAACCGTAGAAATGGTGGTAGATTTTAGGAAAAACCCTTCCATACTTCCACCTCTCACAATACTTGACAACACAGTATCAACAGTAGAAACCTTCAAATTTCTGGGTTCTATCATATCGCAAGATCTCAAATGGACAGCTAACATCAAAAACATCATTAAAAAAGGACAACAAAGAATGTTCTTTCTGCGCCAACTCAGTAAGCTCAAACTGCCCAAGGAGCTGCTGATCCAGTTCTACAGAGGAATTATTGAGTCTGTCATTTGCACCTCTATAACTGTCTGGTTCGGTTCTGCAACCCAACAAGAAAAACACAGACTTCAGAGGATAATTAGAACTGCAGAAAAAATAATTGCTACCAACTTGCCTTCCATTGAGGACCTGTATACTGCACGAATCAAGAAGAGAGCCGTGAAAATATTTGCAGATCCCTCGCATCCTGGACATAAACTGTTTCAACTCCTACCCTCAAAACGACGCTATAGAGCACTGCACACCAGAACAACTAGACACAAGAACAGTTTTTTCCCGAAGGCCATCACTCTGCTAAACAAATAATTCCCTCAACACTGTCAGACTATTTACTGAATCTGCACTACTATTAATCGTTTCATAGTTCCCATCACCAATCTCTTTCCACTTATGACTGTATGACTATAACTTGTTGCTGGCAATCCTTATGATTTATATTGATATATTGATCATCAATTGTGTTGTAAATGTTGTACCTTGATGAACGTATCTTTTCTTTTATGTACACTGAGAGCATATGCACCAAGACAAATTCCTTGTGTGTCCAATCACACTTGGCCAATAAAATTCTATTCTATTCTATTCTATCTACAATTTAGTTAACTGGTTAGGTTCAGTAATCATGACAGCAATTTTGAGAATGCTGATGACATTCTCTCAAAATTCCAAGTCTGTCCATTGACCAAAAATTATGGCACTATGACAGAAATGTTGTGCAATGTTTTGAATTTCCAGAACATGCACAGCATCACAAGTGTACAAATTAAAAAATAAACTATCCGGAAAAAATCTAAAAATATCAGCTGCAATTGATTTTTTGTTGTTACTACATTTCAGTAAATTACTATATAATAATTGTCCAAAAGTAGCTGGTAAACCCAATTCTCTTTAGGTCTATATAGAAAGACCCACTATGTTCATTGTTCTCATTTTTAGGAGGTAAATAGAAGATTGCAGCCTCAGCACAAGATAATTTAAACTGTTCTCAGGTCTGCTGATTTTTATGGTGCAAGCTTATGTTGCAAAAGACCTTCAGGAATTTTGGATGGAAATCATAAAACGTGAGGTTTACCTAAATCAATAGGATAAATCACTCAATAGTTATGTGGACAGACATGAGTATATTCACCTCTTATCTTGATTCTAATTTTCTTATTTTCAAAGAAAAGAGTTTAGTAGCACATTTCTGCATATTTACTTGATTCCCTTTCATTTTGCTTCTGTTGAATACTGAGCATTTAAAGCCTGATCCTTCAGCCAGTTCCTTTTATTTGTTGGTTTGTTTTTTAAGGACATTATCTTTGGAGTTCCTGCTACAGAAGCAATGTTTGAAGTGGGATTTGTCACTAAAGCATTTGGAAAAAAAGAAAAGTAACAAAGATCACTTTGCTTCTCATGACAGTGGGGCTCCTAAATGGATTGGAGAATCTTCACTTGATGCTTCTGGATTTAGTCTTGTATTATGTAACAATTTTGTCTCATCTATCCATGATAGAAAGCACAATGATATCCCCATTTTGGATTTTCCGTAGTTTTTTTTATGTAAGGAATAAAAAATTGAAGAGCTGCACAATTTTTGGGGGGCTGGCAACTCTTAAAAGTCTTTCAGGAGAAACTAATCTCAATCTGTAATGTTTTCATAATATGATTAGTCATGGTGAATCAACTCAGTTTTCTGGTTTTGTATAATAGGTCAAATCATAAACTGATCACATCTGGTGAGTCTACATAATACAAGGCTAAAATGTAGTTAGCCTGTAGTTTAAGGTGCCATATGGTTACAGCCAATGCCCATATTTGTGTGTACTTGCACAATTATTCTCTTTAAAACAGCTATGATTGTTCCTTCACTTTGTGACTTCAAGATAAAGAGAGAACATTGATTTCTGCATGTTAGATTTTTTGCTTGCTATTACTTTGTACTAGAGAACTCTTTATCCTTCTTATCTGTCAAGATGATACCTACCAGCCTCTCAGTTCTCTCAGATAAAGCAGCACCCAACTGTTTACCAAGGGATTTTTCTTAAGCTAACAAATGTATAAGGATGGCCAAATCAAGACACACATAAATGTCTTAGCCTTTAGCATTCTTTGCTGGTTTTGCAGTGAAAGACTAATCTGGCAGACTTCTCTGAAAGATTCACATAATCTCTACTATCATGTACTCATCTTTTACAACGCTTACAACCCTTGCTATTATAAGCTGCCTGAGCAGAAGTAGAAATCCTACTGTTTCTTACTGAATAGTGATGGACTCATACTCATCTTAAACAATTAAACATACTTTGATAACCTTGGTTTCACTTCTTCATTTTGGTGTGATGGGATTGCTTGGAAATTTTGGCAGTTGCAATTTAAAATACCTGGAGCGTAAAGGCTAAAGAAGGATTTAAACATAATGAATATGTCTGCTACAAAAGCAATCACATATTATATTGATTGTTCTTCCTTAATTCAAATCTGATACCCTGTTTCCCCCAAAATAAGACATCCCCTGATAATAAGCCCAATTGGGCTTTTGAGCACATGGCAAGCGCTTATTTCAGGGTTCAAAAAAAATATAAGACAGGGTCTTATTTTCAGGAAAACATTGTATGTTTATCCACATTGTGACAATATGCATATTTATCCATGCTGTGACAATGAATGCGAGGGAAAAAATGAACAATTTAGCCTATGCAATCCCATGCATCTCTAATAGTATTCACTGTGCAAACTAGATTTAAACATTGTTTAAATGTTTAATGTTTAATGTTTAATAAACATTAAACATTAAACATAGAGAAACATTGAAAATTGTCCTGTGGGATTAAGAAATATTCAGAACTGTACCAAGTCACGAATACCATTTTCTCCAAATTACCCATAACTCACTATGCAACAGAGTTACATATTAGGAAGGGTTTTTTTTATGATAAATGGAGTCCTAGCTGGATGCCTGCTTAATTAATACTAAAAAAAAACTTGATTGCATGCATATGGACTATATTGTATTCATAGTTTGCCTACTTGTTTAAGCCACTCTCCAGAATAAAACTTGTCCAAGACAGATTATAAAACATTTGAAATCACAACTGAACTCTGAATTTGAAAACAAAAGTAATATTTAATTAAAATATTTTTTTTAATTGAAAAAGTTTTAAAAAAACAAAAACATTTTCCCCTTTTCCCCTCCTCCCAGAAAACCCCTCCCCCCCCCCCAGCTTCTCGGGTCAATCACAAGGTATTGTTATACATAAACCAAACATAGAATAAAATTTTCCCTTCCAATCCAATTAACCTCATCCGAAGCTTTTCATCTCCCAACCCCCTCCCCATTACATAAAATAACTTCCTAATTATTCAAAGGCAATCTGATATTTCTTAATCTGATATCTGTTTTGTAGATAATCAATCCATTTTTGCCATTCAATTAAATATCTTTCCTGCGTATTGTCGTTTTAAAAAGCTGAGATTTTAGCCATCTCAGCCAAATTAATGACTTTCAGTATCCATTCTTCTATTGTAGGTACTTCTTCTTTCTTCCAGTATTGTCCAATCAACAGTCTTGCTGCTGTTATTAAATTCAGAATCAGTTTAGTCTCAATCCCTGTACAATCCGTTATAATTCCCAAAAGGAAAAATTGTGGCAGGAACTTTATCTTCTTCTTCAGTACATTTTGAATAATCCACCAAATTCTTATCCAAAAGGCCTTAATTTTCTTGCAAGTCCACCAAATATGAAAATATGTAACGTCATCACATTGTACTCATATTGTCTAATCTTAATCTAAATTAAGCATCAACTGATTCCAATAACACTCATTTGTGTTCTTGTTTGCACTGGCGGGGAGATATGGCGGGATATATTGTACTCACTAAATTGACTTAGAATCCCTGTTCCTTGGGGATGAAGTTTAAATGGGGATTTTATGTACCACTTTTTAGTTCCAATGCTAAATATGCTCTGGAAGTTCTAGCTGATTGCAAAAGGAGCATTTCCAAATGGACAGCTCCAAGTGCTACTGATAAAAAAGCACACATGCAGCTTTTTTTTTTCCTTAGCAGATTCTTAGCTGAAAGAAAAAGAAGGAAAAAGTGAAAGGTTAAAACAACCTTTGTCTCACAGAATAAAATCCTGGAGATGCGGCAGGTCAATTTCCAAGAACAGCTTCATCTGAAAGTGCAAAAACATGATTTTCATCATAAAAAAATTGCTTCCTTGAAATATTAAATATTCTGGTGTTGTATCTATTAAATATGTTCTCTGTGCAGTGAGAATTCCAGGGGTAAATATTGTATTTATAATATTTGATTAATAACATAACATAACATAACATCAGAGTTGGAAGGGACCTTGGAGTCCTTCTAGTCCAACCCCCTGCCCAGGCAGGAAACCCTACACCATCTCAGTCAGATGGTTATCCAACATTTTCTTAAAAATTTCCAGTGTTGGAGCATTCACAACTTCTGAAGGCAAGTCGTTCCACTTATTAATTGTTCTAACTGTCAGGAAATTTCTCCTTAGTTCTAAGTTGCTTCTTTCTTTGATCAGTTTCCACCCACTGCTTCTTGTTCTACCCTCAGGTGCTTTGGAGAACAGCCCGACTCCCTCTTCTTTGTGGCAGCCCCTGAGATATTGGAACACAGCTATCATGTCTCCCTAGTCCTTCTTTTGTTAAATTCAGAATCAGTTTAGTCTCAATCCCTGTACAAGCCGTTATAATTCCCAAAAGGAAAAATTGTGGCTGGAACTTTATCTTCTTCTTCAGTACATTTTGAATAATCCACCAAATTCTTATCCAAAAGGCCTTAATTTTCTTGCAAATATGAAAATATGTAGCGTCATCACATTGTACTCATATTGTCTAATCTTAATCTAAATTAAGCATCAACTGATTCCAATAACACTCATTTGTGTTCTTGTTTGCACTGGCGGGGAGATATGGCGGGATATATTGTGCTCACTAAATTGACTTAGAATCCCTGTTCCTTGGGGATGAAGTTTAAATGGGGATTTTATGTACCACTTTTTAGTTCCAATGCTAAATATGCTCTGGAAGTTCTAGGTGATTGCAAAAGGAGCATTTCCAAATGGACAGCTCCAAGTGCTACTGATAAAAAAGCACACATGCAGCTTTTTTTTCTTCCTTAGCAGATTCTTAGCTGAAAGAAAAAGAAGGAAAAAGTGAAAGGTTAAAACAATCTTTGTCTCACAGAATAAAATCCTGGAGATGTGGCAGGTCAATTTCCAAGAACAGCTTCATCTGAAAGTGTCAAAAACATGATTTTCATCATAAAAAAATTGCTTCCTTGAAATATTAAATATTCTGGTGTTGTATCTATTAAATATGTTCTCCGTGCAGTGAGAATTCCAGGGGTAAATATTGTATTTATAATATTTGATTAATAACATAACATAACATAACATCAGAGTTGGAAGGGACCTTGGAGTCCTTCTAGTCCAACCCCCTGCCCAGGCAGGAAACCCTACACCATCTCAGTCAGATGGTTATCCAACATTTTCTTAAAAATTTCCAGTGTTGGAGCATTCACAACTTCTGAAGGCAAGTCGTTCCACTTATTAATTGTTCTAACTGTCAGGAAATTTCTCCTTAGTTCTAAGTTGCTTCTTTCTTTGATCAGTTTCCACCCATTGCTTCTTGTTCTACCCTCAGGTGCTTTGGAGAACAGCCCGACTCCCTCTTCTTTGTGGCAGCCCCTGAGATATTGGAACACAGCTATCATGTCTCCCTAGTCCTTCTTTTGTTAAACTAGACATACCCAGTTCCTGCAACCGTTCTTCATATGTTTTATCCTCCAGTCCCTAATCATCTTTGTTGCTCTTCTCTGCACTCTTTCTAGAGTCTCAACATCTTTTACATCGTGGCGACCAAAACTGGATGCAATATTCCAAGTGTGGCCTTACCAAGGCATTATAAAGTGGTACTAACACTTCACGTGATCTTGATTCTATCCCTCTGTTTATGCAGCCCAGAACTGTGTTGGCTTTTTTAACAGCTGCTGCACACTGCTGGCTCATATCTAGATGGTTATCCACTAGGACTCCAAGATCCCTCTCACAGGTACTACTATTGAGCAAGGTACCACATATACGGTACTGGTGCATTTTGTTTTTTTGGCCTAAATGTAGAACCTTACTTTTTTCACTGTTGAATTTCATTTTGTTAGATAGCGCCCAATGTTCAAGTCTGTCAAGATCTTTCTGTAACTTGAGCCTATCTTCTGGAGTGTTGGCTATTCCTGCCAGCTTGGTGTCATCTGCAAATTTGATGCTTCTTAATTTACAAACTTACAAGCAGAGCATGTAGGAAGAATTCCAAAAGGTCTTCTTGACCTTCCAACTTCAACTCTTTTTATCACTTTTTTAAAAAAACATAATTCTTATTAAAATGCATTTTTACAAAGTGAAAAGCTAGACATAAACAATATAAAAGAAATGCAAAGAAAAAAGGGCTGCAAACAATAGAAAGTGAGAAAAAAGCAAGAAAGACAAAAATACTTAAAGAAGCAATTTCTAATCTTTTGCACAATTATAAATATACTTAATGCCATTTCCACCCTTCTCTTCTCCCCATATTCAGCCCTTGTTAACAAATCACCAGTTCACTTTTATTCATTTTTAGCAAAGAAAATCCATAAAGTGGGGTGGGTAGGTAGGTGTTCATTGTGATTTTTTTAATTGTGGCTTTTAAATGTTGTACACTGTTTGGAGTAACTGTTGTAAGCAACTAAATAAAATTGTTAAATAATAAATAAATAGTATCGAGTCTTTAATTCTTTATTTATCTTTATTATTATTTGTATCCTATCTTTTTATTTTTTAAACTACTTTTTACCACTAGTGGCATTATATTCTAAACTTTAAACTGATTCAGACCATTTCTCACCCCATACAATAGCAGGTCTTAAATTACATTACAAAAGCTAGATAACAGTTCTTATTTGTCAAAAGGATTATCAGCTTTAATTATTCTAACAAAACAATCTCCAAATTGCATTTTCTCTATTAATTTAAATAAAAAATCCCAATGCAATCGATCAAAGGCTTTCTCTGCATCCAAAAAAATAAGTGCTGCTGAAGTATTCTTCTTTTCCAAATATTCCAATATATTAATAATCTGTCCAACATTATTCCTCCTCTGTCTCCCTTTTATAAAACCAGATTGATCAGTATAAAATATTAAAGGCAAGATGATTGGGAAATAATAAATGAATAGTATTGAGTCTTTAATTCTTTATTTATCTTTATTATTATTTGTATCCTATCTTTTTATTTTTTAAACTACTTTTTACCACTAGTGGCATTATATTCTAAACTTTAAACTGATTCAGACCATTTCTCACCCCATACAATAGCAGGTCTTAAATTACATTACAAAAGCTAGATAACAGTTCTTATTTGTCAAAAGGATTATCAGCTTTAATTATTAAATGTATTAAAAGAATCATCACACATTATCAGCATTATTAATTACATCCCCCTACTGCATTGATAACATCATGTCTTGTTAATTTAATGTTAAGGAATCACTAACTATTTAACATTTTAACTGTTTAACACTTAACTGTTTAACATTTTAAAGCAGTACAGAGATGACTTTCGAGAAAATACCCAGCAATTGTTTATTATAAAATATGAGCTTAAAATGTACTGAAGAAGAAGATAAAGTTCCTGCCACAATTTTTCTTTTTGGGAATTATAACGGCTTGTACAGGGATTGAGACTAAACTGATTCTGAATTTAATAACAGCAGCAAGACTGTTGATTGGACAATACTGGAAGAAAGAAGAGGTACCTACAATAGAAGAATGGATACTGAAAGTCATTAATTTGGCTGAGATGGCTAAAATCTCAGCTTTTTTAAAAGACAAGACGCAGGAAAGATATTTAATTGAATGGAAAAAATGGATTGATTATCTACAAAACAGATATCAGATTAAGAAATATCAGATTGCCTTTGAATAATTAGGAAGTATTATTTTATGTAATGGGGAGGGGGTTGGGAGATGAAAAGATTTGGATGAGGTTAATTGGATTAGAAGGGAAAATTTTATCTATGTTTGGTTTATGTATAACAATACCTTGTGATTAACCCTGGAAGCGGGGGAAGGGAGGGGAAGGGGTTTTGAGGGAGGGGAAAAAGGGGGAAATGTTTTGTTTTTAAAACTTTTTCAATAAAAAAATATATAAAAATATGAGCTTAGTTTAGGAAAAGGAGAAAGTCTGAAGAAAAAACTCAAGATTCAAAGTGCTAAACATAAATCACAAATGGCTATAATTTCTACAGTATAAATATGATGAACAAATGAATTAAAAGTTTCCATTGCTGTAAATCTTGTTAGGGTCCCAAAGATACTCAAATAGGTACCAACTATGCCTTACTGGACCATCCAATCTACAGCCAGAGGTTATACTATAAGTTTTGAGTGATAACAGCTTATAGTTTCTAATCTACAAAGTATCCCTATTCCATATCCCAGAATTCTAGAAGTGTAGAATTGGAAGAATAACACATGTCTAGTCCAACCTTCTGCATTGTGCAAGAAAGCCATTTAAACCACACATGAGAATAGAATAGAATAGAATAGAATTTTTATTGGCCAAGTGTAATTGGACACACAAGGAATTTGTCTTGGTGCATATGCTCTCACTGTACATAAAAGAAAAGATACGTTCATCAAGGTACAACATTTACAACACAATTGATGGTCAATATATCAATATAAATCATAAGGATTGCCAGCAACAAGTTTATTTATTTATTTATTTATTAAATTTTTATACCGCCCTTCTCCCGAAGGACTCAGGGCGGTGTACAGCCAGAATAAAACTTGTCCAAGACAGATTATAAAACATTTGAAATCACAACTGAAGTCTGAATTTGAAAACAAAAGTAATATTTAATTAAAATATTTTTTTATTGAAAAGTTTTAAAAAACAAAACATTTTCATTAGGTATTCATAAAACTCCCGTGACAATTTAAATTTCTGAAAATATACTATTGTATCGCGCATAAGTTTAGTTCATGTTACGTAAGTGAAACTAAATGGCGCTTATTTTCAGGATTCAAAAAATATATAAAAATATGAGCTTAGTTTAGGAAAAGGAGAAAGTCTGAAGAAAAAACTCAAGATTCAAAGTGCTAAACATAAATCTCTTCATGATCTGTGGCATAATTATTTGAGACTGATAACAGTTTGTATGTCTTTTGGTGACATTACCAAAAGACCTTATGCAACATCCTGGAAAGGTTGGGCAGCCAAAATTTTCAGAGGGGACAAATCTCTTAAAGAGAGAGAATGGTCAGGGCAAGCAACTAGAATATAAATAGAGAGTGCTAGCACTGATGATGTTACCTAGCTTGGGTAGTGAAATGTGTGCAAATAAACAATCAAGCTTAGAGAGCATCAAGAACTCCTCTCAAAGACCAAAATGCTTGGGGCATTGTAATTTGGAAAAAAAGAGAAGTAAGGAAGAAGTGATGAAGTTCTATAAAGTGTTGCATAGTATACATCAGTGGTAGTCAACCTGATCCCTACCGCCCTACTAGTGGGCGTTCCAGCTTTCATGGTGGGAGGTAGGGGTTTTGTCTGATACTGAAGCCCTTTCCCTTTTTTTTTAATTTAATGTTAAGGAATCACTAACTATTTAACATTTTAACTGTTTAACACTTAACTGTTTAACACTTAACTGTTTAACACTTAACTGTTTAACACTTAACTGTTTAACACTTAACTGTTTAACACTTAACTGTTTAACATTTTAACTGTTTAACACTTAACTGTTTAACACTTAACTGTTTAACACTTAACTGTTTAACACTTAACTGTTTAACACTTAACTGTTTAACATTTTAACTGTTTAACATTTTAACTGTTTAACACTTAACTGTTTAACACTTAACTGTTTAACACTTAACTGTTTAACACTTAACTGTTTAACACTTAACTGTTTAACACTTAACTGTTTAACATTTTAACTGTTTAACATTTTAACTGTTTAACACTTAACTGTTTAACATTTTAACTGTTTAACACTTAACTGTTTAACATTTTAACTGTTTAACATTTTAACTGTTTAACATTTTAACTGTTTAACACTTAACTGTTTAACATTTTAACTGTTTAACACTTAACTGTTTAACATTTTAACTGTTTAACATTTTAACTGTTTAACACTTAACTGTTTAACACTTAACTGTTTAACACTTAACTGTTTAACACTTAACTGTTTAACATTTTAACTGTTTAACACTTAACTGTTTAACACTTAACTGTTTAACATTTTAACTGTTTAACATTTTAACTGTTTAACATTTTAACTGTTTAACACTTAACTGTTTAACACTTAACTGTTTAACATTTTAACTGTTTAACATTTTAAAGCAGTACAGAGATGACTTTAGAAAATACCCAGCAATTGTTTATTATAAAATATGAGCTTAGTTTAGGAAAAGGAGAAAGTCTGAAGAAAAAACTCAAGATTCAAAGTGCTAAACATAAATCTCTTCATGATCTGTGGCATAATTATTTGAGACTGATAACAGTTTGAATGTCTTTTGGTGACCTTACCAAAAGACCTTATGCAACATCCTGGAAAGGTTGGGCAGCCAAAATTTTCAGAGGGCACAAATCTCTCTTAAAGAGAGAGAATGGTCAGGGCAAGCAACTAGAATATAAATAGAGAGTGCTAGCACTGATGATGTTACCTAGCTTGGGTAGTGAAATGTGTGCAAATAAACAATCAAGCTTAGAGAGCATCAAGAACTCCTCTCAAAGACCAAAATGCTTGGGGCATTGTAATTTGGAAAATAGGTTCGCAATGGGAGCACGTGCATGGCTGCTTCTTGTTCTACCCTCAGGTGCTTTGGAGAACAGCCCGACTCCCTCTTCTTTGTGGCAGCCCCTGAGATATTGGAACACAGCTATCATGTCTCCCTAGTCCTTCTTTTGTTAAACTAGACATACCCAGTTCCTGCAACCGTTCTTCATATGTTTTATCCTCCAGTCCCTAATCATCTTTGTTGCTCTTCTCTGCACTCTTTCTAGAGTCTCAACATCTTTTTACATCGTGGCGACCAAAACTGGATGCAATATTCCAAGTGTGGCCTTACCAAGGCATTATAAAGTGGTACTAACACTTCACGTGATCTTGATTCTATCCCTCTGTTTATGCAGCCCAGAACTGTGTTGGCTTTTTAACAGCTGCTGCACTGCTGGCTCATATCTAAATGGTTATCCAACATTTTCTTAAAATTTCCAGTGTTGGAGCATTCACAACTTCTGAAGGCAAGTCGTTCCACTTATTAATTGTTCTAACTGTCAGGAAATTTCTCCTTAGTTCTAAGTTGCTTCTTTCTTTGATCAGTTTCCACCCATTGCTTCTTGTTCTACCCTCAGGTGCTTTGGAGAACAGCCCGACTCCCTCTTCTTTGTGGCAGCCCCTGAGATATTGGAACACAGCTATCATGTCTCCCTAGTCCTTCTTTTGTTAAACTAGACATACCCAGTTCCTGCAACCGTTCTTCATATGTTTTATCCTCCAGTCCCTAATCATCTTTGTTGCTCTTCTCTGCACTCTTTCTAGAGTCTCAACATCTTTTTTACATCGTGGCGACCAAAACTGGATGCAATATTCCAAGTGTGGCCTTACCAAGGCATTATAAAGTGGTACTAACACTTCACGTGATCTTGATTCTATCCCTCTGTTTATGCAGCCCAGAACTGTGTTGGCTTTTTAACAGCTGCTGCACTGCTGGCTCATATCTAAATGGTTATCCACTAGGACTCCAAGATCCCTCTCACAAAATAACAACTAGAACAAGTGGTCAATGAAAACAACTGAAAGGAGATTTAGATTAAAACAAGCACTTCTTCATATAATGCATAAGCACCCAATTAAACTCATTACTGCAAGATGTGGAAGCGGCCATTAACCTGATCTGGCTCTGAAAGAGGCCTGGCTGGGTTGTGGACTCCAGAAGACAGGACTTTGCTGAGTAATTAACCAAGAGCTTTGGTTATGCTTCAGTTGAAGGCCATAGACTGATAAAAACTTGGAATCTTCTGCTTACGGCCTTTCATGGTGGGAGGTAGGGGTTTTGTCTGATACTGAAGCCCTTTCCTTTTTTTAATTTAATTGACTTTTAAAAATTTTCATAGCATTATTTAAAACATTTTCATTAGGTATTCATAAAACTCCCCGTGACAATTTAAATTTCTGAAAATATACTATTTGTATCGCCCGCGCATAAGTTTAGTTCACGTTACGTAAGTGAAACTAAATGGCGCTATAGTGCGACCGCAAACAAAAGAGCCTTGTCCCAGAATAGCTCGTGCATCTCCCCCCACACCACCCAGCTGTAACAGACAAGCAGAACTGGTAACCTCCCCACCCCAAACCCAATCCACGATACGCGAGAGGCATGCAGACGACAATACACTACTGTGAAACCGTGGCGGTTAGAAAATTTTACAACTAACAGAGATAGAAAAGTGGGTGATAGGTATAAAGGTTGAGTACCCTGGTATAGATTAAAGTCAATAGGGATGTTCTTGTCCCTCTCACAGGTACTACTATTGAGCAAGGTACCACATATACGGTACTGGTGCATTTTGTTTTTTTGGCCTAAATGTAGAACCTTACTTTTTTCACTGTTGAATTTCATTTTGTTAGATAGCGCCCAATGTTCAAGTCTGTCAAGATCTTTCTGTAACTTGAGCCTATCTTCTGGAGTGTTGGCTATTCCTGCCAGCTTGGTGTCATCTGCAAATTTGATGCTTCTTAATTTACAAACTTACAAGCAGAGCATGTAGGAAGAATTCCAAAAGGTCTTCTTGACCTTCCAACTTCAACTCTTTTTATCACTTTTAAAAATTTTCATAGCATTATTTAAAACATTTTCATTAGGTATTCATAAAACTCCTGTGACAATTTAAATTTCTGAAAATATACTATTTGTATCGCCCGCACATAAGTTTAGTTCATGTTACATAAGTGAAACTAAATGGCACTATAGTGCGACCGCAAACAAAAGAGCCTCGTCCCAGAATAGCTTGTGCATCTCCGCCCACACCATCCAGCTGTAACAGACAAGCAGAGCTGGTAGACGGCACCCCAAACCCAATCCACGATGAGGCATGCAGACGACAATACACTACTGTGAAACCGTGGCGGTTAGAAAATTTTACAACTAACAGAGATAGAAAAGTGGGTGATAGGTATAAAGGTTGAGTACCCTGGTATAGATTAAAGTCAATAGGGATGTTCTTGTCCTCACAAAATAACAACTAGAACAAGTGGTCAATGAAAACAACTGAAAGGAGATTTAGATTAAAACAAGCACTTCTTCATATAATGCATAAGCACCCAATTAAACTCATTACTGCAAGATGTGGAAGCGGCCATTAACCTGATCTGGCTCTGAAAGAGGCCTGGCTGGGTTGTGGACTCCAGAAGACAGGACTTTGCTGAGTAATTAACCAAGAGCTTTGGTTATGCTTCAGTTGAAGGCCATAGACTGATAAAACTTGGAATCTTCTGCTTACGGCCTTTCATGGTGGGAGGTAGGGGTTTTGTCTGATACTGAAGCCCTTTCCTTTTTTTAATTTAATTGACTTTTTAAAAAAAACATAATTCTTATTAAAATGCATTTTTACAAAGTGAAAAGCTAGACATAAACAATATAAAAGAAATGCAAAGAAAAAAGGGCTGCAAACAATAGAAAGTGAGAAAAAAGCAAGAAAGACAAAAATACTTAAAGAAGCAATTTCTAATCTTTTGCAGCAATTATAAATATACTTAATGCCATTTCCACCCTTCTCTTCTCCCCATATTCAGCCCTTGTTAACAAATCACCAGTTTACTTTTATTCATTTTTAGCAAAAAAATCCATAAAGTGGGGTGAGTAGGTAGGTGTTCATTGTGATTTTTTTAATTGTGGCTTTTAAATGTTGTACACTGTTTGGAGTAACTGTTGTAAGCAACTAAATAAAATTGTTAAATAATAAATAAATAGTATTGAGTCTTTAATTCTTTATTTATCTTTATTATTATTTGTATCCTATCTTTTTATTTTTTAAACTACTTTTTACCACTAGTGGCATTATATTCTAAACTTTAAACTGATTCAGACCATTTCTCACCCCATACAATAGCAGGTCTTAAATTACATTACAAAAGCTAGATAACAGTTCTTATTTGTCAAAAGGATTATCAGCTTTAATTATTAAATGTATTAAAAGAATCATCACACATTATCAGCATTAGATTAATTAATTACATCCCCTTACTGCATTGATAACATCATGTCTTGTTAATTTAATGTTAAGGAATCACTAACTGTTTAACATTTTAACTGTTTAACACTTAACTGTTTAACATTTTAAAGCAGTACAGAGATGACTTTTGAGAAAATACCCAGCAATTGTTTATTATAAAATATGAGCTTAAAATGTACTGAAGAAGAAAATAAAGTTCCTGCCGCAATTTTTCCTTTTGGGAATTATAACGGCTTGTACAGGGATTGAGACTAAACTGATTCTGAATTTAATAACAGCAGCAAGACTGTTGATTGGACAATACTGGAAGAAAGAAGAGGTACCTACAATAGAAGAATGGATACTGAAAGTCATTAATTTGGCTGAGATGGCTAAAATCTCAGCTTTTTTAAAAGACAAGACGCAGGAAAGATATTTAATTGAATGAAAAAAATGGATTGATTATCTACAAAACAGATATCAGATTAAGAAATATCAGATTGCCTTTGAATAATTAGGAAGTATTATTTTATGTAATGGGAGGGGTTGGGAGATGAAAAGATTTGGATGAGGTTAATTGGATTAGAAGGAAAATTTTACTCTATGTTTGGTTTATGTATAACAATACCTTGTGATTAACCCGGGAAGCGGGGGGGGGGGAAGGGAGGGGGGAAGGGGTTTTTTTGCGAGGGAGGGGGGAAAAAGGGGGGGAAATGTTTTTGTTTTTTAAAAACTTTTTCAATAAAAAATATAAAAAAATATGAGCTTAGTTTAGGAAAAGGAGAAAGTCTGAAGAAAAAACTCAAGATTCAAAGTGCTAAACATAAAGTTGAATCTCTTCATGATCTGTGGCATAATTATTTGAGACTGATAACAGTTTGAATGTCTTTTGGTGACCTTACCAAAAGACCTTATGCAACATCCTGGAAAGGTTGGGCAGCCAAAATTTTTAGAGGGCACAAATCTCTCTTAAAGAGAGAGAATGGTCAGGGCAAGCAACTAGAATATAAATAGAGAGTGCTAGCACTGATGATATTACCTAGCTTGGGTAGTGAAATGTGTGCAAATAAACAATCAAGCTTAGAGAGCATCAAGAACTCCTCTCAAAGACCAAAATGCTTGGGGCATTGTAATTTGGAAAAAAAGAGAAGTAAGGAAGAAGTGATGAAGTTCTATAAAGTGTTGCATAGTATACATCAGTGGTAGTCAACCTGATCCCTACCGCCCCACTAGTGGGCGTTCCAGCTTTCATGGTGGGAGGTAGGGGTTTTGTCTGATACTGAAGCCCTTTCCCTTTTTTTTTAATTTAATTGACTTTTTAAAAAATTTTCATAGCATTATTTAAAAACATTTTCATTAGGTATTCATAAAACTCCCCGTGACAATTTAAATTTCTGAAAATATACTATTGTATCGCCCGCGCATAAGTTTAGTTCATGTTACGTAAGTGAAACTAAATGGCGCTATAGTGCGACCGCAAACAAAAGAGCCTCGTCCCAGAATAGCTTGTGCATCTCCCCCCACACCACCCAGCTGTAACAGACAAGCAGAACTGGTAGACGGCACCCCCCCCAAACCCAATCCACGATGCACGAGAGGCATGCGCAGACGACAATACACGGCGCATTACTGTGAAACCGGTGGGCGGTTAGAAAATTTTACAACTAACAGAGATAGAAAAGTGGGTGATAGGTATAAAAAGGTTGAGTACCCCTGGTATAGATTAAAGTCAATAGGGAGATGTTCTTGTCCCTCTCACAAAATAACAACTAGAACAAGTGGTCAATGAAAACAACTGAAAGGAGATTTAGATTAAAACAAGCACTTCTTCATATAATGCATAAGCACCCAATTAAACTCATTACTGCAAGATGTGGAAGCGGCCATTAACCTGATCTGGCTCTGAAAGAGGCCTGGCTGGGTTGCGGACTCCAGAAGACAGGACTTTGCTGAGTAATTAACCAAGAGCTTTGGTTATGCTTCAGTTGAAGGCCATAGACTGATAAAAACTTGGAATCTTCTGCTTACGGCCTTTCATGATGGGCGGTAGGGGTTTTGTCCAATACTGAAGCACTTTCCTTTTTTTTTATTTAATTGACTTTTTAAAAAATTTTCATAGCATTATTTAAAAACATTTTCATTAGGTTTTCATAAAATTCCCCGTGACAATTTAAATTTCTGAAAATATACTATTGTATCGCCCGCGCATAAGTTTAGTTCATGTTACCTAAGTGGAACTAAATGGTGCTATAGTGCGACCGAAAATGAAAGAGCCTCATCCCAGAATAGCTCGCGCATCTCCCCCCACACCACCCAGCTGTAACAGACAAGCAGAGCTGGTAGCTGGCGCTCCCTCCCAACCCAATCCACGATGCACGAGGCATAGACGACAATACACATTACTGTGAAACCGTGGTTAGAAAATTTTACAACTAACAGAGATAGAAAAGTGGGTGATAGGTATAAAAAGGTTGAGTACCCCTGGTATAGATTAAAGTCAATAGGGAGATGTTCTTGTCCCTCTCACAAAATAACAACTAGAACAAGTGGTCAATGAAAACAACTGAAAGGAGATTTAGATTAAAACAAGCACTTCTTCATATAATGCATAAGCACCCAATTAAACTCATTACTGCAAGATGTGGAAGCGGCCATTAACCTGATCTGGCTCTGAAAGAGGCCTGGCTGGGTTGCGGACTCCAGAAGACAGGACTTTGCTGAGTAATTAACCAAGAGCTTTGGTTATGCTTCAGTTGAAGGCCATAGACTGATAAAAACTTGGAATCTTCTGCTTACGGCCTTTCATGGGTGGCTGACCATTGTGAGAAATAAAATGTTGGAATGAGTAAAATAGACCTGATCCAGCAGACCTATTCTGATTAAGTTGAAATTGTTCTTTAGTTTTGAATACTGCATCTCCTAATGCCACTTTTGGGATGTCAATGATTCTGTGTACAAATTGTACTGTGTATTGACCTTTGCAGAAGGCAATAGGGTTTTGTGAGCAAAGGGTTCCTTTCTCTCTATAGTTTATTGTGGCTGGATATTAGTTGGTTCATTAACTGTTTTGTTGAATATCCCATATTTATAATCCCATTAGGCCTTCACATATGACCCCATAAATCATGTTATTTGGATTCATACAACTGCAATAAACCCAAGTTAAACTACATTTTGTCCAAATCAAGCTACAGTGATGATGATGATGATAATAATGATGATGATGATGACATTAAAATGGTATTAGTATTGTTTTATAAAACTTTAGTAAGGCCATACTTGGAATACTGCATCCAGTTTTGGTCACAATATAAAAAAGATGCTGAGATTCTGGAAAGAGTGCAGAGAAGGACGACAAAGATGATTGGGGGACTGGAGACTACAAAATATGAAAAATGATTGCAGGAATTGGGTATGTCTAGTCTAATGAAAAGAAGGACTAGAGGAGAAATGATAGCAGTGCTTCAATATCTGAGGAGCTGCCACAAAGAAGAGGAGTCAACCTATTTTTCAAAGCACCAGAAGGCAAGTCAAGAAATGGAAAAACAAGGAGAGAAGCAACTTAAAACTATGAAGAAATTTCCCAACAGTGAGAACAATTGTCCAGCAGAATGGCTTGCCTTTAGTAGTTCTGGGGGAACTACTAAAGAAGAGACTGGAAAGCCATTTGTCTGACATGGTAAGGTCTCCTGTTTGAGCAGGGTTTGGACTAGGAGACCTCCAAGGTCCTTTCCAACTCTGTTATTCTATGTTCTCTGTTATTGTATGTTCAGTAATTCTACTGCTTTAAATCAATAGTTGAAATAAAACACATCCTTTTTTGTATACTGAAAAGAATACAGAACAGAATACAGGGCAAGGTGCCACAACCAGGAATCAGATCATCCCTGCCACATACCCCAACTGCCAGTTCTCTACTGGCTTAAATCTGTATTGCGTTCAGATCACCCGATAGTGAACCGAACACTGCTCTTTACTCCTGGAAAGGGACAAGTTTCACTTTAAACTTTATTTTAAAGTTTAATTCTCTTGTTGCATCAAGAAGGATTTCTTGGCCTCCGACACTTTTTGAGGCTGAGGAAGGGGAAGAGAGATATAGAGATCCCTCCCAATGAACTGGTGAAGCACGTCACCAACGATTTATCTGGAACACTGCAACCAAATTTGGTCACCACACTACAAAAAAAGATGTTGAGACTTTGGAAAAAGTTCAGAGAAGAGCAACTAAGATGATCAAAGGCCTGGAGACTAAAACATAGGAAGAAGCGGCTGCAGGATTTGGGTTTGGCTAGTCTAGAGAAAAGAATTAGGGGTGACATGATAGCAGTATTCCAATATTTGAGAGGCTTCCACAAAGAAGAGGGGATCAAATTATTCTCCAAAGCACCAGAGGGCAGGACAAGAAACAATGACTAGAAACTAATCAAAGATATAATGAAGGGAACAATAGGACAGGAATGGTAGGCACTTTTGTACTCTTATGCACGCCCCTTATAGTCCTCTTAGGAATGGGGTGAGGTCAATAGTAGACAGTTTTTGGTTGAAGATTTTGGGGTTTTGAGTAGAGACTATAGAGTCAGGTAGTGAGTTCCAAGCGTTAACAACTCTGTTACAGAAGTCGTTTTCGGCAATCAAGTTTGAAGCGGTTGACATTAAGTTTGAATCTATTAAGATTCAAGAGAATCTTATTAAGATTATTAAGAATCTATTAAGATTATTAATATTAATTAATTATTAATTATTATTATTATTAATTAATTATTATTAAGATTATTAAGAATCTATTAAGATTCAAGAGAGAATCAATCTGGAATTAAGGAGAAACTTCCTAACAGCGAGGACAATTAATCCGTGGGACAGCTTGCCTTCAGAAATCGTGGACGCTTCATCACTGGAGGTTTTCAAGAAGAGACTGGCCAGTCGCTTGTCTGAAATGGTATAGGGTCTCCTGCTTGAGCAAGGGGGTGGACTAGAAGACCTCCAAGGTCCCCTTCCCAGCTCTATTCTCATTGACTGAACGATAAGGCAAATATTCATCATCAGGATATCTGACCACCAACCTCACCCCGCAACTTGAGTTCGCACAACCAGAAGCGCCGCTGCCACAACCTCTATTCCCCTCCACCCCGATCACGTGTAGCGGGCGGAGCTGTTGTGCCTTCGCTACTTATCACAAGCGGAAGCTTGTGGCGGCCAGGACGCTTTTCTTGGCTGAACTGCTGCAGGCGCCGTTTCTGCCCTAGTACGCTGGCTATTCATGGAGCAGGGAAGCAGCTTGGAAAAAGAGCCTTTGTTGCCGCCTCCGCTGCCAGCGGCTGCCAAGCGTCACAGGCTCTACTCGGGCAGGGGCAGCGGAGACCTGGAGGATGATGGACACTGCTGCGTGTCCGCGGCCTCCTCGCCTCGTTCTGGCGGGCCTGGTGAGACCCGGGACAATTGGGAGTGCCTGTTGGGCTGCTTCTCGGTACTGGGAGGAACTGGACGCTGCAGGCCGAGGAAAGCTGGCGACGGAAAACTCAAAGCCCGTCGCCTCTCTCCCAAGCTGGGGCTTGATCAGAATGAGAGCTCCCGATCCGGAGCTTTCAATTGAGTTTAGGAACCGATTCTTAAAATCGTAGGTGGAATATCGGATGCCAGGTTCCAGGTCAAGTAGGGGGGACTGGAATTGTTGGCTTATGGGGGAAAAATAGGCTTGGCTTTGCAGACCCACTGCGAAGTAAGTTTGGATCTGTCTCCCAGGTGTATGATTAGGAGTGCTGAGAGCTTTGGTTTTTCTGATGGTCCTGGAGTGGATCACAGAGATCCAGTTTAGGGGTTGAAGTGGAACAGTTAGAAACAGTATGTGCCTCAGAACAGAGTCCTAGGTTCACTAATGCCCGGAGCCAATAGGTGATATGTTCTGATTTTATTTAGCCTGTGGGATGAACCCAGCCGTTGGGCATTTGTGTGGGTGCAACCACTTGGGATCAGATAGACAGTTAGCTGTAAAGATGGAGCCAGGGAACTGGGCACTTTTGCATGATGCAGTGAAACAGCAGCTGTGGGCACATGGAGTAATGTTATGCAGTAGATCACAGTGTTTCTCAACCTGTCAGGGGAATTTTGGGAGTTCACGTATCTTAAAGATGCCAAGGTTGAGGAACACTGCCCTACATGCTTTGGACCTGCTGTGACATGAGATTAAAATCTGGTTCGTTCAAACATACCTTTTATTTCTCTCCGATTGAGTTGTTTTTGTGAACAGAACACGCACAAGAGGGAGGCGTCAGCTAAGATCTATTTTGGTGGGGAAAGGCAGGGATCCTCAAAATGTTTAGTACTACAAAATAATATTTCTGTTTCTAGGAATGGGGGGTGGGGAGGAATCTCCAGAAGTGGAACTCAAGACTGAAAATGCTCAGTGGTCTCATAGGACGGAGGCAATAAAGTAAGAGGAGTACACTAGAGGAGAATGAAGATTGTAGCCACTTGAAACTGTGAACAGGAGCATTTCACACTGCAGTCTGCTTCTTTAGATTATTCTCATTACATCCTGCGAGATATTCCATGGCTTGCATACTTGCAGAGCCAATATTGTAAGCTGAGAGGAGGATAAGAAAACCTCACTGGCAGATCCCATTTTTAAAGAAAACCTCAGAAAAGTTATTTAAGAGAGGCTGTACTGTACGGTTAGGCTGAATCCCCTGACATTCTCGTCTGTCTAGTTTAGAGTTTTTTGTCCTTCCTACAAAGGTATTCTCCCGTCAGCCCAGACCTGTGAAAAATAGAATGCTATGGATCTTCTTGCCCAAAGTGAAGAAATATAGAAATTAACCTTTTTGCTATTGGGAAACAGGAGTAGGTGTGCAATTATGTGGTCTTTCACATAGGGAAGATTTTTATTAAACCAATGAAGACAGATGTCTATGTATATAAAAGCTTTCTGTATTGGGCAAAGAGAAATAGAGGAAAATAAAAGAAAGCAACAGTCTCACACAGAATTCCAAATAAAATTAAGATAATCTGCTTAGCGAAAGTAGTTACACATTTCTTCCTTGAATACGTGTTTAGATTTCAATCCATGTCCAGAGTTCATAATAGAAAGAACATTTGGGAAAGATGATATGGAACTCCTGCCTCAGCCTTTCGTTCCTTTCCCCACTCAATTTTAGAGACTATAAAGCAGTGGTGAAATCCATTTTTTTTACTACCGGTTCTGTGGGCATGGCTTGGTGGGCATGGTATGGCTTGATGCACGTGACAGGGGAAGGATACTGCAAAATCTCCATTCCCACTCCTCCCTGGTGCCAGCCAGATGTGGTATTTGCCAGTTCTCCAAACTACTCAAAATTTCCGCTATCAGTTCTTCAGAACCTGCTGGATTTCACGCCTGCCATAAAAGATAATTTAAAGCCAGCCTCTTTGGAAGAGACTTTTAAATGCTGCATCTTTGAGATCCTAGGACACAATTTAGCAGATGTGTTAGGGAGCACTCTTAAGTCATATTGAAAAATAGAGTATTGTCAAAACTAAAAATACATATACAGTGATGCTGATTTTGACACTGATTCTGAAACTGATTCCCTCAAGTTTGGAAAATCATCTTTATCAATAGTAGTGATAAGGAAAATATTCATAGTATATTGTGTAAATATTCTTCCCTTTATTTCTTAATACAGGTAGTCCTGAACTTACAATGACAATTGCACCCAAAATTTCTGTTGTTCATTGAAATTCTGATAAAACCTTGTCCTTTTGTGGCACTGTTGTAAACAACAGTTCACTTCAGAACTTTTGTGTTTGATCTTTCTAATTAAGATAATTGTTAATAAACCTTCAGATTGCTGAAAATTAGTCTTTCATTTTCATGGTGTGAGAGTTACTTTGCCTATAATATTTCTGAAAATCTACTCCAAAGTCTTCCATTATTCACTAACTGACCATATAACAATTATTTTTAACATATATTTGGAAACATGGATAGTAACATTATGGTTTCAGAGTGATATGGCCTTTGCACAATGCAATCAATACATAGCTTGACTTTATGATAGAGCACAGAATTGTTCAACAGTAAAGCTGTAGGTTTGCTTAAGACTGATTAGCTGATGCTGGTAGCATTTCTTCTTAGTCAGAACAATATTGTACTTAAAATGTTTTTTTAAATATTAATTGAATAGCGAGTGAGTGGATAAAATTCTTTACAGAAATGAGGAACATTGCTATCTGAAGCGTGATGCAATGAAGTTCCTAGATTAGAGAAGTGGGCTCAAAATAAAATAACAGAATTATAAATGACAAATGTAAAATTCTTCACTCAAAAGAGTAATATACTTATGAATAGAAGCAGGATACCTGGATTGTTCACGGTGCATAAAGGATTTTGAAATGGTAGTTGAGTGCAAAATGATTGCAAGTTAGCATTGTGATGTGGCTACTCAAAAATTCAAAAGGCAAATGTAGTTTTTAACTGCAACAACAGAAATAGTTTTCAAACGAACTTGGTTTGCAATGGCTGGATCCACTTCCTTTTAAGGATTCAAAGAAGGTGGATCAGGTTCAGAAAGGCAATGAGGCTAATTAGGAGACATTAAATCCTGTTAAGAGATTGAAAGAATGGGCAGTACAGCTAGCTCTTGACTTACAACAGTTTATTTAGTGACCATCCAAAGTTACAATGGCATTTAAAAAAGTGACTTATAACCGTTTTTCACCCGCTGCAGCATTCCCATTGTCATGTGACCAAAATTTATATGCTTGGCAACTGACTCATATTTATGATGGTTGCAATATGCTGGGGTCATATGATCATCTTTTGCAACCTTCTGACAAGCAGAGTCAATGGAGAAACCAGATTCACTTAACAACCGTGTTACTAACAAACGGCAGGGATTCACTTAACAAATGTGGCGAGAAAGGTCATAAAATGAGGAAAAACTCACTTAACAACTGTCTTGCTTAAGTAACAGAACTTTTGGGTTCAATTGCAGTTGTAAGTCGAAAACTACCTGTATTTAGTTTTGAGAAGAAAAGACTGAACGGCCTATCACAACACTCTTCCAGCATCGAAGTAGGTCATCAAAGTCAGAATACAGAATACAGGATTTATGTTTCAGGAAAGCAAATTCCAACTGAACATTCAAAACCCTTCCTAACAGAACATTTTGATAGTTGGAAGCAGTTACTGTATGGAAAAAGATGTTGGCCTCTTATTATTCAGTTAGGGATAGGACAGGTTAGCATGGAGTAAAGTCTCTCATGATTTTACAAGATGGAACAAGACTGAGCCACTTTTTCCTTTCCTGGTTTACGTACCTGTCAATTCACTTGTAAAACTGGAACCAATTAAAGCTTTCCACACAGTTAGGCAGAGAGCTTTTTTGTATATTATTACATCTGTTGTTTACCCCTTGTTGATAATGGAATTTATTTTTCAGAGAGACAAGGAGACATGAGGTGTTTCCCTACCTGTCATTTTTTCCCTACAATTTGATAAATAAAGGCCTGTCTACCAACTTTCTTTTCCTTTAGATGCATCCTGCCTCTAGGACTTGGAGCAGGGGTGAAATGCTCCCAGTTTGGACCGGATCAGCCGACCTGGTAGCGATGGCGGTGGGTGGTTTGGAGAACCTGTAGCAAAAATCCCTGCCCCCCCCGCCCATGCCCACCCAACCGCCCTGTCACCCGCTTGCCCGCTTGAAAAAAATACTTTTAAAAGTAAAAAAAAAAGGCTCTGATGATTGCGTGCCACAGCTGTGATCATCAGAGCCTTTTTATTTACTTTTTAAAAGCATTTTACTATTGGTTCCGGAGAACTGGTAGTAAAAAAATGGCTAAAAAGTAA
Organism: Ahaetulla prasina; assembly: GCF_028640845.1. Lineage (NCBI taxonomy): Eukaryota > Metazoa > Chordata > Lepidosauria > Squamata > Colubridae > Ahaetulla > Ahaetulla prasina. Next base: position 284,026,037 of record NC_080539.1, read on the forward strand.
AAAAAAAAAAAGTTCCGACAATCAGGTGAGCAATGCGCAATCTTTGGAACTTTTTTTTTACTTTTTAAAGCATTAAAGCATGCTAAAAAAGTTTAAAAAAAAAGTTCTGACTTATGTGTCTCTCACCTGATCGTTGGAACTTTTTTTTTTTTTCATTTTTTACTACCGGTTCAGGCGAACCAGACCGAACTGGAAACATTTCACTCCTAATTTGTTTTGTCTTAAAGCTGCTTGGTTTCGGCTTCTAAAGGAAGTGGATAATAACAAAGCATTAAATTGGAGTGGATTAGACAAACATTTGTACTGAATATTAGCTGGAAAGAAAAAAGAGACTATATGGACCTAAATCTTAAATTAACATAAGTTGAAATACCAATATTTTTTTAATTGACAATATGGAGTCTTGGATGTGTGAGGAATTAATTGAGATGCTTAAAAATGTGCGTGAATCAATACAGGGCAATAAAAAGTCAGAAATTTTGTTAGAGCATATAAAACAGGAAAAAGAGAACATAAATGAGAAACAAGAAAACAATGTTGAAGAAAGAATTTAAAGCAAATAGTTAGATGATTACACTGGGATTTACAGTGGCAAAAAAAGAATGGATAAGGGGGAATATTCCCCCCCCCCCAAAAGAAAGCAATCTAAGGAAAGAGAAGGAAATGGGAAAAGATTAGATAACAGTGGGGGGCGAATTAAGCAAGTGATGGTCTCAAAAGTCAGCCTCTGCTAATGAAAATGGAGCTTGAGAGGACCACATGTGCCTCCCAAGTCCGCTTTCACTGGCAGAGGGTTGCGGGAGGCAGTCAGAGCCAAAAACAGAGCTCAGGAGACCAGTGTGCTGCTCTTTTGCTGACGCCTGATACAAGTGAGGTCAACAGTGGTTTCGGGGTGACTTATCATCTGTACGCTGATGATACTCAGCTGTACTTTTCCACCCCGGACCACCCCAACGAAGCGGTCGAAGTGCTGTCCCGGTGCCTGGAAGCTGTACGGGTCTGGATGGGGAGAAACAGACTCAAGCTCAATCCCTCCAAGACGGAGTGGCTGTGGATGCCGGCATCCCGGTACAGTCAGCTTGATCCGCAGCTGACTGTTGGGGGCGAGTTAGTGGCCCCAAAGGAGGTGGTTCGCAACTTGGGCGTCCTCCTGGATGGACGGCTGTCTTTTGATGAACACCTGGCGGCCGTCGCCAGGAGGGCCTTTTACCAGGTTCGCCTGGTTCGCCAGTTGCGTCCCTTCCTTGACCGGGATGCCTTATGCACGGTCACTCACGCTCTGGTTACGTCTAGGCTGGATTATTGCAATGCTCTCTACATGGGGCTGCCCTTGAGGTGCACCCGGAGGCTGCAGTTAGTCCAGAATGCGGCTGCGCGAGTAGTAACGGGAGCCGCTCGTGGCTCCCACGTGACATCGCTGCTCCGTAGCTTGCACTGGCTTCCTGTGGTCTTACGGTGCGCTTCAAGATTTTGGTAACTATCTTTAAAGCGCCCATGGCTTAGGACCCGGTACTTACGAGACCGCCTGCTGTTACCTTTGCCTCCCATCGACCTGCACGCCTCACAGAGAGGGTCTCTCAGGTGCCGCCCGCCAAACAGTGTCGGCTGGCGGCCCCAGGAGTAGGGCCTTCTGTGGGGGCAGTGACGCCTGGAACGAACTTCCCCGGCCTCGTCAAGTGCCTGATCTTGGACCTTCCGTGAGCTCAAAACATATTTATTCATTAAAGCGGGACTGGCATAATTAGTGATGTATTTTAATTGGGTTTTAATATTTTTAATTGACAATATGGAGTCTTGGATGTGTGAGGAATTAATTGAGATGCTTAAAAATGTGCGTGAATCAATACAGGGCAATAAAAAGTCAGAAATTTTGTTAGAGCATATAAAACAGGAAAAAGAGAACATAAATGAGAAACAAGAAAACAATGTTGAAGAAAGAATTTAAAGCAAATAGTTAGATGATTACACTGGGATTTACAGTGGCAAAAAAAGAATGGATAAGGGGGAATATTCCCCCCCCCCCAAAAGAAAGCAATCTAAGGAAAGAGAAGGAAATGGGAAAAGATTAGATAACAGTGGGGGGCGAATTAAGCAAGTGATGGTCTCAAAAGTCAGCCTCTGCTAATGAAAATGGAGCTTGAGAGGACCACATGTGCTCTCCCGAAGTCCGTTTTCAGTGGCAGAGGGTTGCAGGAGGCCGTCGTAGCCAAAAACAGAGCTCAGGAGACCAGTGTGCTGCTCTTTTTTGCTGACGCCCCTGATACAAGTGAGGTCAACATGGTCACTGACCACTGTGGCCATACCCACCCCGGCCCCCCCAAGGTCAAACCCAACCCATTTGCAGCCCTCAATGAAATCGAGTTTGACACCCCTGTCTTAAGGGAATAACCATATGGAACTTAATGGGAATTGTTTGTGAGTACAAGTGCACATTACTCTGCACGTGAATGTTCAAGCTTAGATATACATCTTTTAAATATATAGGTTGATTATGGGCATAAAACAAATTGATTTAATTTGATTGACAGCTAGTTGAGGAAGTTCTTTAAAACACATCTTAGAATGTTCTTACACTTTTTATAAAGCAACAAAGTGTTCATCAACAATGCAAAAAGCATTGATGAATCATGGCTTTGCCCCCTAATTCTCAAATACACTTAAAGTTCCTAACTTGCATGGAATTTTCTGTACTTAATAATAGCAAGACTACCATATCTAATTTAAAAACAACAATTGACCTCTAGATGACAGCAAAGGAATACTGAACTCTTTGCTTCCATCTAGCGATCATCTAGATTTGTTACAGTCCAGTTATTCTAGTTAGAAATTAGAAGTTAGTTATTTTAGTTCCATTGTGATATTCTCTGATATTTTTAAGTGATCCCAAGTATTTCTCTTCTTGCTAAATAAAGTCTGCTCTTGCCTTACCCTTTTCCCCTCCTCTTTGGGCTGGGCAAAGTTTGTTCTCAGGATATTACTTAACTATTAATTCCTTTGATGCTCCAATTGGTTTTTTTTTTGAAACACAAAGTTTCCCAAACATTCAAGTAATTTACAAATCAAAATTCTTATTCAAACACAATACTTCAGTTGCATAATAACATCAGCAAATCTATCCAGAAAAAGTAAACTAAATCATTTGTTGCCAGTATAAACTTCTTGGGAATATCTAAATGTTGAATTTTGTGGTTGGTGCTAAGTCTGCTGAAGAAGTTTACTTAAGTAATCTTAGTGTGCAGTACTTCAGAAAAAGCTCCAACCTCCCTGGGTTGAAGCTGTTTTCTAAGAAGGACCAGGCTAAAATTCCTCCAAGCTGATGTGAAAGACTGACCAGCAGTTATAGGACACATTTAATTGCACTTATTGCTCCTGAAGGTGGGGGAAAACTTAATTTTCACATACTTTTTCTATTTACAAATCTATAGCTTTGGATCATTTCCCCCAGTAAATAAATGAACAAATATGTTTTTGACTCAGTAGTTTAAATGGGCTTTCTTTCACTAGTTTAGGACTTGTGTGCATAACAAATCAAAGGTGCTGCTGCTGTTTGAACAACATGGCTACTCCTTTTTCACCTAGGTTTTTAAACTGCCAGAAACTGCTGTTTTGCAGTCTCCTTGGGAGGAATGGCCGTCGGGGCAGTTGTGGGTGATCTCAAGACCTCTAGTTCTCCAGAGAGAAATTATGCAAGTCTACTTGTTGGCTCTTTATTCCTCTGCGATTATTGGTTCCTCTTGGCAGAGTTGCCTCCAATTTGTCGTTTCTTCCCTGCCCTTTGTCTACCTGTTTTTTTTAGTTTTAAAATGCTACTAAGAAGACCTAAGAATACATTTGAAATAAGATTTTGGAACTATAAAGAATCCTTTCTGTGGGGGAGTGCTTTTGTTTTTATTTATTTTTTTGAAATTAAAGATTTTAGGGGTGCTTGGTCTCTCTGAGCTTAGTTGTTTTCTTGCAGACATTTCATTATTCAAACTAGGCAACATCATCAGTGTTAAGTATGGAATAGGGTTTACTCTCAGTTTTATTTTATTTATTTATTTATTTTGTTGAGTACATATTAGAGAATATATATACTGTACGTATAAGCATGAATTAAATATATAAAATGAATACAATTAAAAGGAACATTAGGACAGGGACAGTAGGCACGTTGGTTCTCTTATATACACCTAATTCTATTTTATTCTATTTTATTTTATTATTTTATTTTATTCAAGTCGCTTGTCCTGTTAAGGTTGGTGGGGATGGTTTAAATGTTCTTTGATTGGGCTGTTTAGTTGGCTTGTTTGGCATTCCTTGATTAGGGTATTGTTTATTTGACTGTTGGTCTGATGTTAATCTTGGAGTTAATCTTTGCTTACCTGGGTGCTGATTGCTGGTAGTGAGGTCTTTTGATCTTGTCTTTTTCCTTTTTGGCTTGCTGATTGTCTCTTTTGCGTAGTATATACAGTGGTGGGTTTCAAAAATTTTTACTACAGGTTTTGTGGGTGTGGCTTGGTGGGGATGGCATGGCTTGGTGGGCGTGGCTTGGTGGGCGTGACAGGGGAAGGATACTGTAAAATATCCATTCCCTCTCCAACCCAGGGGAAGGTTACTATAAATTTCCATTTCCTCCCAATCAGCTGGGACTTGGGAGGCAGAGAATAGATGGGGGCGGGGCCAGTCAGAATTTTACTACCGGTTCTCCGAACTACTCAAAATTTCCACTACAGGTTCTCCAGAACTGGTCAGAACCTGCTGAAACCCACCTCTGAGTATATAGATATTGCTTATGTCCATATGTCTATTGATGTCTATTGCTACCCTGGCACGTTGATAAATAAGTATATTTCTGCTCTGCTCTTCTGTAAATGGGTTGGTTGGGGAGAAGTATAAGTTTGCTGCCTGATATGTTAACAAACTCACAGCTCCCTGTGTGTATTATTTTAATAATTCTTACCATATTTGTTAGAGTTTAATATGATTGTAATATGTATTAGAATTGGGAGCTGGCTTCAAGAGAAGAGAAATGCAGTGTATGTGTGTGTGCATAAAAGAGAAATGAAGTTTACTTAAGATTGCAGAGGGTAGCACTTAAAACTGAGGTAAGGTAAGATATGTTTCTGACTTATGCCTTATATTGGCCCTCCTCTTGCGACAGCTTGAAAAGTACATTGGAAAGATAAGATTTTTCTTATAACCTAGTTTTCAAAATATTGTTGATGTATGTCATAAAAGGCTAATTTGTTAAGGTAACTTAAACTACAGCCAATTTCCTTTGTCTTTTTCTTGATGTCATTCAACAGAAGGGTGTGGAGTTTCTCTTCCTCATTTTTTAAATTGTTCGTTGAAATAGCTTTGAATCACTAAGGTATGTTAGCTAATATGTTTGAACATTCCCAAATAAACAAAAGAATGCCATTCTGTAACCATTTTACAACCATTGTGTTTTTGAATCTTGCAGTCATTGATGACCCTGACCTCTACTTCAACCAAGCTGTTGTATTCATTGAAGATGCAATTCAGGTAAAAGTTTACCTGCCATATATATATATATATATATATATATTGGTCCTAGTGTACTGTTTTACGTAAAGGACTGTTAGTAAAAACTCTGGTATTCTTCTTTCCTACTGAAATGTTGATTTTATACTTCAAAGTTTATGATTAGATTTATCATCTGTAACAGGGATGTCAAACTTGTGGTCCGCGAGCCGGATGCATCATGCGCTGGCCATGCCCACCCCCGGTTTAGCGAAGGTGAAAAAAGTCATGTGAGGATGACGTGTCGTCACAAGTGTGACACCCCTGATCAATACAGATAATTCAGAACATTTGTAAAAAAATGTTACGTGGATGTTGTGTTTTTACATCTTTGAACAAGATGGGTACTCCTTGACTTACGACCTCAATTGGGAATGGAATTTCTGTTGCAAGGCAGTTGTTAAAGGAGTCACATTTGTTTTTTCAACTTTATCGCGGTGGTTAAGCGAATCACTGCAGTTGTTTAAGTGAATCACATGATCATTAAGTGGCTTCTCCCATTGACTTTGGTTTCTGGAGCTGACTGGGAAGGTCACAGATGGCAATCACATGACCTCAGGATGCTGTAAATATTATAAACACATGCTAGTTGATAAGTACCCGGATTTTGATCATGTGACTGTGAGAATGCTGCACTGTCATAAATGTATGGACCAATAGTAAGTCACTTTTTCCAGAGTTGTAATTTAGAACAGTCACAAAATGAATGGTTGTAAATCGAGGAATACCTGAAGTGATGGCATAACTTCATGGCATAGCAGTAGTCATGACATTGCTAGTAGCAGTGGGTGTCTTATTGAATGGGCTTCCAATCAGTCAGTAGGACTTTCTCTGCCTTCAGAGGCTTTTCAAAAAATGATACGAGAAAATGTGGTAGAGGTGCCATTCGGATCCTGTTTTGTTACGAGATGGGTGGTAAATTTAATAAATAAATGAAACTCGCAGAAACTGGACTATGGTAAACATTCTGTAAACATGTAAAAAAGACAGCTGTATCTGAAATGAACTAGAACAGAACTGATACATAACTGCATGTTTCATGTTTACAGAATGTCTACTTTGGCTCAAATTTGCCTAGTCATTAATAGATGTTTCTTCCATAGTGTTATTACTTACCTATGAAACTTTAACTTCCATACTTGAAGAGCAAATTAAAAGTGATGCTTGAATCACCTTTCTATCTTTCATCTCTTTAGTATCGTTCTATAAATCATCGTGTGGACTCTAACTCCTTGTGGCTTTATCGGTGGTATTATTCAGAAGTTTGCCAATGGTGAGAATTCCGCCCCCCTACCCCCGCTGTTCTGTATCTTTGAGTAAATCAGCTGCTTTTTCTAATCCCACAAATCCTTAACTGCTGCTTCCAATTTTCAGTATTTTAGTTTTTTGCTAATTGCTTCTCTTTCAAGGGCCTTTAAAAATATGAGCCGTTTCTGTGAGGGCAGAGTTGAGCTGCAGGGTTTAGTGGTCTAGACCAGGGGTCTCCAACCTTGGCAACTTTCTGACTTGTGGACTTCAACTCCTAGAGTTCCTCAGCCAGCAAAGCAAAGCTGGCTGAGGAACTTGGGAGTTGAAGTCCACAAGTCTGAAAGTTGCCAAGGTTGGAGATCCCTGGTCTAGGTAATAGGACGAGACAATAGATTTCCTGTTGCTTTGCTGGCAACCCTAGCTGGCATCTTCAGGTGATCTGTTGCCACAGGCAGCAAGGACTGGCTGATCTCCTGTCTTTATAAAACTTGATGAGGCTTTTGCCAACTGAATTATATTTCACCATCAAACAATGTTTTAGAAAACACATATTCTTTTATCGCTTTATGACATGAAACGTTTTGGAAAATGAACTTTTGGCCTTTTTTTTCTCTTTAATTGCCACATGTGTATTTTCTTTCTTTAAGGATTTTGATTCTCACCATTACACTAATCCTGGCTCTTGCTTTCATTGAAACACCTTCTTCACTTACTGTCACATCAGATGTTCGGTATCGCTCAGAAGCTTGGAAGCCTCCTTGTGGCCTAACGGAAAGCATTGAACTGCTTTGCTTCCTTGTCTTTATAGTAGACGTCTCTGTAAAGGTTAGTGAGCTCTGAGATACATATCGTATCACGTTTTGGAAAACTTTGCATGATTTTCAACCTTTTAAAGGGAAAGTTGATGAGATGATGGCAAATGCTCAGTTTCAAAGCTTGCTTGAGAAGGCTTTGAATGCTACTCAGACAGCTTTGATTGAACTTCTGGTTCTCTCAGCAGATTTCTGAGCCAGGCTTGGAGGAAAGGAGTGGGGAATAATGTTTTTCATTGTTCAGTGTTCTTCTTCCTTCAACACTTGCTCCACTTGGCATTATTGATAGAGGAGAAAGATGTAGCCTGGGGTCCCTTCTCTGTGAAGTGTTTTTCTCCTCACCCATTCTACAAGGAATCATTAGGTAACATATGAAGATGATTTATAATTATACATAAAATATAGTTATACTGTATATGTCAACCGCTGGCTGATAAACAGTGCTTTCAACATGCTTCCTCAGTTTCTGGAGGCTGTATGAGTCTAGATGGGGAAGTCTGTGACTCAACTCCGGCAGAATAGAATGGGTTTGGGGCCTCCTGGATCTGGAAATTTTCCACCTTTAACTTTTAATGGTATTCCTTTGGCTGGAATCGGTATGCAATTTAGGAACCTCCAGGACCTACAGTTCCTGTTGAAAGAATAGATGGCAGCTGTGGTTAGTAGATTTTTGCACAAATCCATTTTGTATGCCAATTGTGCCTGTTCTTGAACCAGAAGTCTTTGCTTACAGTATTTCAGGCCTTGGTCACTTCCTGGTTTAGCTACTGCAATGCGTTCTACATGGCTGCTCTTGAAGAACACCCAGAAACTTCAGGGTTCAGAATGCAGTAGGGTACACTGTTTAGAGCAGGGGTCTCCAACCTTGGCAACTTTAAGACTTGTGGACTTCAACTCCCAGAATTCCTCAGCCAGCTTTGCTTTGCTGGCTGAGGAATTCTGGGAGTTGAAGTCCACAAGTCTTAAAGTTGCCAAGGTTGGAGACCCCTGCTTTAGAGTGCACTGAAATTTGCTAGGTTTGCACTGTTGTTACACAAGGTGCACTACTTCTAATACGCTTCTGGGCACAATTCAAGGTGCTGGTTTTCTATCTGTCCCATCAGATCTGACAGAATGGGCATAATCTGGGTCCCCTCTATCAAACTATGTCATCTGACCAGGCCTAGGAGATGCAACTTCTCAGTCATAGCAGCTGCCCTATGGAACAACATAGATTCCCCGCTGACACATGGAAGGCCCGGTCTTTTTGGCCTGTAGAATGCTGTGAAGATCTGATTCTTCTCCATGTGTTGGGCCAGGATCTTAGTTGAGCCCAATATAGGTGCAGCTATATTGGCAGTTTATTATAATGTCTGAACTATCCAGGGGTATATACTTAACAAAGGTGATTATCTACATTATTTAGAAGAACTAAATATACAATATATCTTTAGTGCATTTGCATTATAGTCCTTTGCAAAATATTTAATGTATGCTGATGCTGAAAATGGATGCATCACAAATTGCAGTGTCTCCTTGGCACTTTCTGTGGGTTGTTACAGCTAAGTAAACAATGACTGTATCCAGAAACAACCCACTCACCCATAATTACTTTTCATCTGAAACACAAGAAAGTAGTATAGCAGGATAGATTTGCTCCTTTTGCTTCTCTGGGACTTCTTGGTAACTATAAGGATGATTATGATATGGATATCCTCTTTGTTCTATGCAACTTACCAGGGTCCCAAAGTGTGGTTTCGAAGATATTATTTCAATCATTGAATAGAATAGAATAGAATAGAATAGAATAGAATAGAATAGAATAGAATAGAATTTTATTGGCCACGTGTGATTGGACACACAAGGAATTTGTCTTGGTGCATATGCTCTCAGTGTACATAAAAGAAAAGATACGTTCATCAAGGTACAACATTTACAACTCAATTGATGATCAATATATCAATATAAATCATAAGGATTGCCAGCAACAAGTTATAGTCATACAGTCATAAGTGGAAAGAGATTGGTGATGGGAACTATGAAACGATTAATAGTAGTGCAGATTAATCCTCCCAGATGTGATAGATTATTTGTTTTAACATGTAAATTAGCAGCCTGTAGGCTATGTTGATTGAGAGTTGTAATCTTAAAAGAAGCCAAGTTTGGAAAAGGTTACACTAAATCAGGGGTGAAATCTACTTACCTTCCTTACCAGTTCCAAAGTGCACGCGCTATGTGCGTGCAAAGACCTGCGCATGCGCAAAACCTACTGCACATGCGCAGAAGGTAAAAAACACATTTGTTGTTGTTAGTTGCGAAGTTGTGTCCGACCCATCGCGACCCCATGGACAACGTTCCTCCAGGTTTGCTCCGCCATCGCTACCGGATTGACTTACCGGCCACCATCACTACTGGATCACGCGATCCGGTCCGATCCGGGAGCATTTCACCCCTGCACTAAAGTCTCTGTGCCTGTTTGCAGCTCCAAAAATAAAATCTCAGGACATTTTGATTTTTGAAAGTTTAAATTAGAGGCATATTATCCGAGAACTCTGAGCCATCTGTGAGTTCCAAACCCCGGGTTTAATCCCCAGAGCTGCTCTGAAAGGGGCTCCAAAACCAAAATCTTTCTTGTAAGGGGAAGATGCAAGTTTAAATGTTTAGAAAGAAACCATAACAATTGCAATTAATTTAAATGCCATCTTTACACTTAAATTAAATGTAGGCTTTGTCTCATCTTTTAAGCATCCCATTTTGGAGGATAGCCCATGGCATGTTGCTAAGAAGCCAAGTATAATGCTTGGTGGGAATGTAGATGTCATGCTTGTGCTCATAAATATATACCAAATAGATTAAAACTATTTGGTATATATTTAGGGTCTGGGATTGGGAACATAAGCTACCACATGATCAATCTACCACATGATCAGAGCTTCCATTTTCTTAATAGCTGGTTTTATGATAAGAAAATTATTTGAATCCTTTTGCTTATGAATAGTAACCTAACTGATATTCAAATATGTTGATTCACTAGAGCTATTTAATTGGATGGGAAGAATTTCGGAAAACCAAGTGGTTAATGGCCTACATCCTGGTCCTGCTCACCTCCCTTATAGACTGGAGCATTTCACTGAGTTCTTCCTGTCATGAAGTAAGGCGTGTGGATGCTTGAATGAATGTCCGGGAGGCAGGGAATCTATGGATTAAGAGATGGCCCATGATCATTGTGATATGGGATTGGGACAAAAAAACCCACTAATGCTACTTAGTTGTATACCTGCTATCGTCAGTGTGTATTCGTTGTTTACATATGGAAAACTTAGAACTAGCATGACCTTGGTCTGGATTCTGTAATAAAATAAATATGTATGATGACAATTGCCACGGCAGTAATAAATAATATGATCCTTTCAATTTTGTCCTTCCCTGAAGAAGCTCAGAATGATATATGTGATTGTACCTTCCACAATTACTTTATCCTCCTAAGGCCGCTGCAAGGTAAGTTTAAGTTTTGTTGCTGATGACTGCCCAAGGTCACCCAATGAAGTACATCCTTGAGCTTCCAGGCTGAAGTTTTAATTATTAAACCACACTGAAAGCATATGGATGACTGAGCTTAACCTCTTTCATAGAGTTATGAGGATAAAAGGGATGAACAAATTTGTGCTAATTCTCAGGTTAGCACCTTGGAGAGAGAAAAGGAAAGATGCTGATTTTAAGCAATCAGTAAATGATATCATTTAGAGAAGAAGCAAGTAAACCTGTAACAAAATTTGGCAATGTCAGATATCCTTTGTCAGACTATCAGTCAAGCCTTCTGGGTCACTGTTCGGATCATGGCATTCTGTTTTCTCCTTCCATTGTTTATGTTGAACCCTCACAGTAGTTGAATTTTTCCACAAACTCCAGTACACTTGTTTCCAAGCTGTACCAATACTATATGCTTGAGAGCTACATCTGCCTTAGCGTAGCATGTGGAGGGCCACAGAAGCTGCATATCATATGGAAATTTGTCAGGATTTGTCAGGATAGTTGAAAAACATTAAATGTATCTGGTAACTGATAACGCTAATAACTTAGTTTTTAGCTAATAACTGTTTTAGTTAAAATAGTCAGCCACAGTAAGTTGCTGTTATGTACAGAGCAATAGCTCCTTATACAGAAAGCAGATTTTCTTTTCGATAGGCTTGCTCATCTGCTTTTTAAGATAATTTTATTTTGCAGTGTTTTTTAGGACTCGACAAGTCTTGATTTTGACTTGGGAGGGTCGCAAGCGAAAATTAATTCTGCGAAGGGCTTCTCCCTAATTCTTACCGTGCGATAGGAGAGATCCGGATGAGGCTTTGCCACTTGATTAATGAAGTTTGATGCTTGTCTTTTGTCCATTTGTTAGTCAGATGGCTACATTGTGTGAGGGATTGTGGGTTTTATTTGACTTTGTGGTTATTACACTCATACATAATGATTATTGAATTAATGGCGGAATTAATTTAAAGGTATTGTTCTGTTTTTGTGGTCATTACTAAATGTTTTCTTTTTTAGAACCTGAGGATAAGACGTATCCTTCGACCTTTCTTCCTGCTCCAGAATTCTTCAATGATGAAAAAAACACTAAAAAGCATCAAGAGGACATTGCCAGAAATTACAAGGTGTGTAACAATATGTAGTGCCTGCTAGAGATGAGCCAAATTTATATTTTGGCAGTAGAATATTTGGGCAACATTTATCTTGGCAATAACTGAGCAGTTTTCCAGAAGTAAAGCACCACAAACACATTATTCTGGAAGGTCTCCTTCAGGACAACTCCAAAAGCTGATGAATTTGGGTAGTTTGAGAAAAAGCCAAATGATCTACTTGTCCCCTAAATATTGCACCTTCAAAATGCACATCCCTAGTATTTGCCAGTCTGTAATAAATGAGACTTTGGTGACACAGGAGAAAGTCTGCTCTCATGAGTGAAAAATTCTTCATTGCCATTTGCTTCTTAGTGTTAGATGGATTTGGCTTATTTTCCTCATTTTTTTTGGTTCACTTTTGACTGTTGTCTGTTTTTTGACTGTTTTTTGACTGTTTTTTGGTTTCCCCACTTTTTTTCTGGTTCACTTTTGACTGTTGTCTATGGCATCTCTTTCCCTACATATGTCCTGTGTTGTAATAAAGGAATAATGTTAGCATTATATTTTCTCCCTAATAGTGTTATGCTGCTCTTAGCTGTTCACCTGTTTCTCTTTACCATGTTTGGCATGTTGCTGTTTGCTCGGACAAAAGTAAGTAACACATGTAATGAAATCTTGGTTCTTTGTCTAGGACAAAACAGTTGCTTATATATAAAAATATACTTATAATAAATAAACTTTTTTCCCCTGAACTGTAAATTCTCCCATGTCATGTTTTAGGCACAACATTATGATAAATCTGGACAACTTTTTCCCTTGCTCATCATTTTACTTGGTAATTATTCATACCATTGTCACATTGCCAGTAAAATTACAAGAACACGATTCTTCCCTGCATTCCCTGGTAGAGCAGAACTAAATAACTTCTGCATTTTCTGTGAAGGGCAATTTCATAGCTGAGATCTGCCAACTTTTCCTTGTCATTCTCCTGAACGTTTTCTGAATTCCTTCTGCAAAGTTGTGGATAAGACATTCATCCCCTTCTGTAATTTTTCATCTCCCTCAACTCTGTTTTTGCTGTTCTGTTTTCCTCTTAATTTTTGCATTCATTAAGGTTGCATTCATCAAGATTCCTCCATGGTCATAGGGAGCCATTTTTGAAAATTCACTTTATTGAAAAACTGGGAATTGTGTGAGAAAAATGATACATTTCAGTCCTGCTGCCTAGTGCTATTATGTTCAAAGAGTTTTCTGAGTAAAGTGAAGATAAAATCATCTCATACAGACAGTTCAGGTCCTATTAAGCAGGTTAGGATTCAACAAAGCAACGGCCTTCAATCTTTTGCTTTGGTTTATTTCCTTGTGTGTATGTGTGTGTGTGTGTGTTTTCATTTGGTTCCTGTACATTCTGTTGTCAATTCTCATCAAGCATACTCAGAGCTGACTATGCATGAGCAACAAACCTGGATAAAAACAGGCTTTTTTGCTGTAGAAGACAGAATTTTGAATCAGTTGGTTGGCCCTGAGTAGTGCATAATACTTTCCTTACATGCCTTTCTTGTATTCCTAATCAACCCCCTCTTTGGCATTTGCATTCCAGTTAGTCACATGAAGGAAAAATAAAATTTGTTGGATTGTCCGGAATTGCATTTTTCAATGTTTTCATTTTATATGATTGAATTTCCAGTATTAATGTGGTACAGAAGGAACAGGTTCCAAATTGTAAATAGTTCAACAGAAGGTCAACATAGAGTGCCTTATATAGAAATAGCTTGTTTTGACCGGAAAACAAGTTACTAAAATAAAGTACTATCTGAGACCAGATGTGTCATGTCCTACATTTCTTTTTTCTTCAGTTTAAATAATGTCTTTTGTATTTGGATATTGAAATACTTGTCTACCTAAAGCAACCGCATGAAAAGTACCATAATTGGATTGATTACCTTGGGTTGTATAGACTAGATTCCTTTCAGCCCATTCAGTGAAATATGTATTTGGTATTTGATTGGATTGAATGGGTGACCAAAGGTGACAGTGCATAGCTCTTAAGTGCCTTTCATTGGTTACTCTGTTTGCTAACAATTTGGGTCTCTATGGTTAGGATACCCAACAGGATAAAGAGTGGCAAGGATATTTTCACAATTTGACAGATTCATTAACTTCATTGCTGGTGCTGTTGACAACTGCAAACAATCCAGATGGTAAGGATCTTTTTCTAAAAATATTTTCCTCTTCCTTTTTAATCTGTGGCTAACCTCAGAGATTCTTCATTCTTTAGGGGCATTTTACTCATTCCCCCCTCCCCCCGGAAATGTATATAAATGACTTTGCTTTCTCTCATATTATATGCTGATCCAGTTTCCATAAAAATGTTGAATAATTAATGTGTGGAATTCATTATCTCAATACATAGTGATAGTAACTAAGTTTGAAGGTGTTCAGAGGAGAATGGATACCTTCACTGAGAACAAGTCTACCAAGAGCTGCTTTCTTACTTCTGGTTTGGGATAGAATTTATATATTTGTTTACGTAGATTTAAAGAATGCCTGATTCCCAAGGAGCTCTCCATATATTAGTTGTAGGGGAAGGCTAGTAGAAAAATGGCCTGTTCCCTTTTCAACCCTTCTTTTTGGTACTCTGAGATAATTTTTGGCAGAGGGGTTTATGAGAGGGGGAAAAAAAACTAGATTAAGGGAACACTTAGCATGATCAAATAGGCCTTTGTAATCTATTGCGTAGCTTCTAACCCAAACCAGGAATTGCAGACCCTCATTTGCGTCAGATAGCGATGAGTTCCTGGATAACTGCTAAAATAAATTCCATTTCACTGCTAAAAGCTACATAGGTCTCTGTTTAAGGATTGGTGCACATTATTACCTTAAACGTGACATTACTTAAACCTGATTTATTGTTTCTTAACTATTGGACAGTGATGATTCCTGCATATTCTAAGAATCGAGCATATTGCATCTTCTTTATACTCTTCACTGTAATAGGTAAGTTGATTGTTTCTTTGAATAGAAAACCCACAGAAGCCATTCAGTGTAAACTCATTCTTTTCCATGTGATGGTAATTGTGCATAAAAAGTGAATGGCTATTTATTTATTTATTATTCAAATTTTTATACCGCCCTTCTCCGAAGACTCAGGGCGGTGTACATCACAAATAAAACATAGATATCGAAAAAGTTAAAATACAAAATTGATTAAAAAACTGATTCAATGCTTTAAATAATTAAAATAGGGATATAAAATTCTAAAAATACTAAAAGCCCCACTAAAAACCCTCAATAAAAAACGTTAGGCCAGCCCTGCTTGATGAAAAAAGAAAGTTTTGAGCTCGTGTTTAAAGGTCCGAAGATCCCTATGGAAGTGTGACTGAAGATTAGATTAGATTAAATTTACAGACTTGAAGGGACCTTGTAGGTCCTCTACAACCCCCTGCTTAAGTAGGAGACCCTATTCCATTTCTGACAAATGACAGTCCAGCCTCTTCTTGAAAGCCTCCAGTGATGAAGCTCCCACAACTTCCGAAGGCAAGCTGTCCCATTGGTTGATTGTTCTCACTGTCAGAAAATTTATCCTTATTTCTAGGTTGAATCTCTCCTTGATCAGTTTCCATCCATTATTCCTTGTCTGGCCTTCAGGTGCCTTGGAAAATAGCCTGACCACTTCCTCTCTGTGGCAACCCCTCAAATATTTGAACAGTGCTATCATGTCTCCCCTGGTCCTTCTCTTCACTAGACTAGCCATGCCCAGTTCCTGAATAAGGGCAACCAATGGACTACATTTCTGGTTGCTAGTGAATTCTGCTCTTAAACTCTGAGGGCTACAGTCTACTTGTCATCTTAAACAGGGAAGGAAGTGTTCACTAGTTTTATTGGGAACTTGTAAATGCAGCTTATTAGCACCCTTGGGAAATTCATCAGAGGAAAACTTGTGTCTCAGAAGGCTGTAATTAGTACAGGAAGCCATAGAAAAGAAATTTGGAGTATAACTAATCCTGAGCTTCTGTAGGGAAGCTGTAAGTAGTTGATTCTGGACTAAGAAAATTCATAGTAGACATTTCTATGGCACTCCTGGGGCCTGTTGAGATGTTCAGAAAGTTTGCAGAAAATTAAGGATTCTATCTTGTCTAGGATGGTAGTGCAGAGAAGAGGCTGTAGAGAAGCAAACTGTCGTGTCCCACTCCTCCGCTGACGGCCGGGTCAGGGAAATCCGGATCAGGCTTGCCTCTGCAGCTCTGCCCAAAGTCCTAGCAAAGTCCTCAGAGCAGGCAGGAGACCAGTAAGTGACTTCAGCAAGATAAGCTCGACTTTGCCTGACTCAGAGACTGCCAGAAAGCAGATCCTTTATATAGGCCATGGGGTGTGACTCCATGACTCAGCACTCATTAAGGCCTGCCACTCCCTTCCTTCTGTTGCCTCCGCCTATCCAATCTTCTGATGCGAGGGTCACTCCAATCAGCTGTTGTTGGAAGTAAACTTTCCTCAGGCTCACATGCTGTGGAGGAGGGGGAGGGGTCTAGCTGCTCCGTTTGCCTGGGCATGGAGCCAGGGCTGGGACTGGGAGGTGCCCCCTCCTCTTCAGCTTGTCTGGGCATGGAGCCAGAACTGGGGCCGGGAGGCATACATTCCTCCGTGTTCGGGAGCAGATAAGCAGACCCTGGCTGCGGTGAGAGCGGACAAGACACAACACAAACGAATATTAATTGGCAATGTTTTATGAGAAAGCTTTCAACACACTAGAGCTAGCATGTGCCTGTATAATGCAGTCCTGTGAGATTTATATAGTTTGTTTCTTTTCAATTTAATTGGTGATTCATACTTCCCAGTACTGCATGGTTCTCCTGATCTTTTATGAGGACTGCATTTGCTCTTCCACAGGCAATTTTCTGTCATTGCATTTTGTTGTATTGTTTATTTGTTTTTAACAGTACAAGGAGTAAGCAAGGTTCTTGCCATAACTGCTCAAGTATGGTCTTTCAGTTGTGTGTTCAGATTGGGTGGAATGTAGAGATTGAGTTAGTTCTTTGTTTTAGTTTTCAGGAAGCAAAACAAACAAAATTGTACTGTTGCCTAAAAAAAAAAAAAGAACATTTCATATTGTTACAGGAAACTTATTTCTGATGAACTTGTTGACAGCAATAATATACAATCAATTTCGGGGATATCTTTTGGTAAGTGATGTTTAACAAATGTTACCATTTATCATAGTTTAAAAATGATAAATCAGAGTTCAGGCTACGGAATAGAAAATTCTAGTATTTTATGTCATGACTACTGGAATAGTAATAGCAATAGCACTTAGACTTATATACTGCTTCACAGAACTTTACAATCCTCTCTAAGCAGCATATTGCCCCCAACAATCTAGATTCTCATTTTACCAACCTCGGAAGGATGGAAGGCTGAGTCAACATTGAGCCTGGTGAGATTTGAACTGCCAAATTTCAGGCAGCCGGCAGGCAGCAGAATTAGCCTGCAGTACTGCATTTTAACCACTGCGTCATCACGGCTCTCACCACAAAATGGTACAGATACAACTGAGACCTTACAAACATCATATTCTTGAACTTACACTTCTGCTATGGAGGAAATTGCTGCCGCCATGTCAACGTTGTGACCATGACTTATAAACTTGACTGCCTGCCACACACTAGTGGTTGTCCCATTGTGATGATGATTGTGACATTCTTCTTGTGTGAACGGAATCATAGCCTTAAAAGTTTGAAAAACTAAAATGGTGAACAAGCATTTTTCAGCAACATATTTGCTCATTCCATAATTCTGATATTTTAATTGCAATCCTGAAAGGATATAGATTATATTAGATTTTTCACATGTCCAACATGTGTCTTTTCCAGAGTTCTTTTCATGTGACATGATTTCTCCAATGAGGTGAAGTTTCTCCCAATTGATTTCTAGACACAGCTCGATTTCTAGACACCCTCTGTTTCTACTCTTCTCAGATTATAGAAACAAGAAATAATGTAATAACCATTGCATAAACAAAATGTAATATAGTCAAAAATTAGCAAAAAGTGTAATGATCTGAGCTTATATAGAATTCAACATAATATTGATATTTTGTTAGTGGCAACACTTCAGCTGAACATATGGATTTGTTAGAAATTCTGTTTTATTATATAGAAATGGTAGCAAAGGAATATTATATAGCCATACAGATCAAATAAAGTGTACAGTGTACAGTCATCATGGGTCTTGCTTAACCGTTTCAACTGTCACGGAACACTCCTCAGAACAAAAGGAACCATAGATTATAACCCTAGATGCAAACTAAACACTGCCATCTATTGGCTGAATAATTCTGTAGTTAGAATAGAATTAGAATAGAATAGAAAAAATAGAATAGATTTTTTTTATTGGCCAAATATGATTGGACACACAAAGAATTTGTCTTGGTGCATACTCTCTCAGTGTACATAAAAGAAAAGATACATTCATCAAGATATAAGGTTCAACATAAGGTACAACACTTAATGATGATCATAGGGAAACAGTCAATATAAATCTTAAGGAAACCAGCAACTAGATTACAGTCATACAGTCATAAGTGGGAGGAGATGGGTGATGGGAACAGTGAGAAGATTAATAGTAATGCAGACTTAGTAACTAGTTTGACAGTGTTGAAGGAATTATTTGTTAGCAGAGTGATGGCGTTCGGGGAAAAACTCTTCTTGTGTCTAGTTGTTCTGGTGTGCAGTGCTCTGTAGCGTCATTTTGAGGGTAGGAGTTGAAACAGTTTATGTCCAGGATGTGAAGGGTCTGTAAATAATTCACAGCTCTCTTTTTGACTCGTGCAGTATACAGGTTCTCAGTGGAAGGCAGGTTGGTAGCAATTGTTTTTTCTGCAGTTCTAATTATCCTCTGAAATCTGTGTCTGTCTTGTTGGGTTGCAGAACCAAACCAGAGAGTTATAGAGGTGCAGATGATAGACTCAATAATTCCTCTGTAGAACTGTACCAGCAACTCCTTGGGCAGTTTGAACTTTCCGAGTTGGCGCAGAAATAACATTCTTTGTTGTGCTTTTTTGATGACGTTTTTGTTGTTAGCTGTCCATTTTAGATCTTGCAAAATGGTAGAACCTAGAAATTTGAAGGTCTCTACTGTTGATACTGTGTTGTCTAGTATTGTAAGAGGTGGAAGTATGGGAGGGTTTCTCCTAAAGTCTACCACCATTTCTACAGCTAGTCGTTCAATCTCCCGTCTGTATGCAGATTCATCATTGTCTTGAATGAGACCGATCAGTTGCAATACAAATACATTCTAACATGTATTCCAACAGAATTACATTTAGTGAAAGCCTATATAAACATGCACAAAAAGAGTTTCCTCTGCAAGGTCTTAACTATGTCATACATATTGTCCCTTTGTATTACAATTATCAAAAATGTTTCCTCATTGTATGAAATAATCCGATGGGTTTCCTGTCTGTATGCAGTACAATGTTTTCTTCAACTTCCTGTTCTGACCCAGCTCCCCAAACATAGCAAACTCTCTGACTTGAACTCAAAAGCTTCCTTTATTAAGAATGCTGGCAGTTCCGGCAAAAAGTTTGTCTCACAAGTTAACAAGTCCTTCCGGCTGGAAGATGAATAGTTGACGCCACAGCTATTCATCTCTGCGCACTGCCTTTTATCCCCAGAGCTAGGGTGAAGCCTCGTTCGCAGCAGTGGCTCTTCCTTCCCCAGGATTGGCCCATGGCTTTCTACTGCTCTTCCCTTCTCTGCCTTCTGCGCAGCCATGCGTCAGGCACTCAACCTAGCTATTCCTCTTCTTCTTCATCAACCTAGCTATTCCTCTTCTTCTTCTTCTTCCACCAGACCTGGGGGCTGTTGACACTCAATATGAGGGCTGATGGATGGCCCAGGCTCTGCCTCTGTCTCTCTGTCTGCCAGCTCCATTCCCTCTTCCCCATCGGAGCGCCCAGGTTGCCCTGATGTTGACCCTGACTCCTCCTCCTCCTCCTCCTCCTCCTCTGATCTGGCTGCTGGAGAGGCTGGTGACTGACAGGCCACCACACGTCCACATTTTTTTTTTTAATATTGGATAAACTTTGGTTAATGGAAACAAGTTAATCTTTCATTAATCACTGGCCCTATGCTATACTTATGACATTTCCAGTATATGGACTGAACTTTTTCCTTTGAATAGGCAGTGTAAACATTTTTCCATGTTTTAATCTGTCACACGGCTTATATGTCCTTCCTTTGCTTTTCGTTAGCCTCTATGTCTTGGACATTAGTTGTTGAGTGTTGGTCTTTGGGTACCACAAAAAGGGGGAATAGAGCAAAAGGGGGAATATCTACCTTTGGCTTCTCAGTATGTCAGAAAGTGGCTTCTTTTTCTGAGATCCGTATTCATAATTCCTTTGAATTGATATTGAGAAATTTGAAAAAATATATAGTTGGGTAATATTAATTTCCTTTCTGGCCATCCTGATTTTGTACTTCTGGCAAAAACCAAGATTCATATCCTTGGGTTTCAATAATTGCTGCTTTAAAACAATTTGTAACTTTATCTTTCACAGTAATGGCCTATCTATTGGACTAGTTGTCTGTATCTTTCTGCTATTAATTTGGATGGGCTTTTCTTTCATACATTTATTTAGAAATCGGTTCAGTCATCGCTTTTCCGGAGACGCTTGGGAATCCGGGCTGCCTTTGAAGTTCTTTGTTCTTTGAAAGAGACTACGATCAATAAAAATATGTAAGTGAAAGACATCTTAAAGAACTGGTGGAAAATTAGTTTACTTTATTGATTAGCCCTTGGGCCGTATCAAAGGGCAGAGTTCCAGATACAAATTATTACTAAAATCCAATAAAAACATGAAAATGAAATTGGAATAAAATACAATAATTTAATATATAGATAAATAAAATACGATAAAATTATATTTTGCTGTCATCCCTACAGTCTACCCCAATCAGTCCCATATATGCCGATCTCAACTGAACCATTTTGCTCAAGTACTGTGCGGTGTTAAATATTAATTAGTAATTGTGCCTAATTATGCACAAGGTATGTTTGTGTGAAGGCTGGAGAGCAGAAGGCTTCATGTGGCTTTTACTTTCCTAGCTTGAGTGTCCACCTTTCCATATATTCTGCTTTTGGTTTCCTAGCTTGAGTGTCCAATCTGAAGCTCTTCTTCAAGTCCTTCAGAAAGTAAAAATGGATTCCTATTGCAAAGAAGCAATCATTAGGGTAGGACATCATTTTTTGTTAAGTATGTGTTACTTTAGTTTGTTTTAAAGATACTGTTTTTACCAACCCATGAAATCTGTGTGATAGATACCTGTTTCTATCCCATGTGTAGAAGCTGGAATCTTGTCCCCCAGGAGGGCTGTCAGCTACTCAGTTTCAGACACTGTTTGATGAACTTGACAAGCATAAAGTTAAAGAGGTATGAGACTAGCTATTGCTGATGTGGTTTGTATAAACCTGTGAGCTATAAATACTTGAATCTATATAGATATGTAATGAAATGGAAAAACAATTCCTGGCAATATCAAGAAACTGGACAGATTTTACACTGGTACCTGTCCTGTAGCTGCTATGCTTTTAAGTATTGCTCCCAGAAGCACGAAGCTGAAGCCTGAAAATGATGAGTGAGACCTCGTCGAAACGTTGCCTAAATACTCTCAACCTTACACGGGAAAAGACCCGAACATACCAAAACCTGCATATATGTATGTAAGAGTGTGTGTGTGTGTGTGTGTGTGTGTGTGTGTATATATATATATATATATTTCTGCCACTGTCATGGTATCCAGGCCCTCAAGCCTTTAAAGAGAGCATAAACTTAAGGAGAATCATATATGTAGCTAGTGTTCACATCAGTTCATTTAGTGAACGTAAAGTGACTTATGACCGTTTTCCACATGACGACCCATGATCATGTGATCAAAATTAAAAACCTTGGCAGCTGACTCATACTTGTGGTGGTTGTAATGTCCCAGGATGACATAATCACCTTTTGTGACCTTCTGACAAGCAAAGTCAATGGGGAAGGGGGATTTACTTAACTTCTAACTTACAGTGATTCACTTAACAAACGTGGCAAGAAAGGTGATAGAATGAGGTAAAACTCAGTTAACAAATGTCTCACTTAGCAACATAAATTTTGGGCATCTATTATAGGCGTAAGTTGAGGACTACCTGTAGTGCTTTCAATAGCAGACATTACTCAGGGATGTGCATCAAGCTGATGAA
Source organism: Ahaetulla prasina (assembly GCF_028640845.1). Lineage (NCBI taxonomy): Eukaryota > Metazoa > Chordata > Lepidosauria > Squamata > Colubridae > Ahaetulla > Ahaetulla prasina. Next base: position 284,048,454 of record NC_080539.1, read on the forward strand.
AGGTTATGCCCTTTTCAGACAATATCCCAAGGCCACATTTTCTTAAAGGCATCCTGTGAAAATGGTTCTTGATTGACTTTCTTATTCTGCTTTCTTTTTAGCGTCCTCCCAAACCAGATTATCAGTCACCATTCTTACAAGAAGTTCAGTTGATCTTTGGCCATCACTATTTTGGGTATTTAGGAAACGTTGTAGCACTAGCTAATATTTCCTGTGTATGTGTAAGTATATGGTCTCATTCGAGTCTTCTCTTTGTGAGTAACGTTCTTTCCATATTGTATGTAAGAAAAATACTTAAGAAAAGTTTTTAAGGTATTAAGAAATCTCTAACCATTTTATGTAAGTTAGCTTCATCTGTCCACTGAAGAATACAGGAGTTCTAGATTAAAGTTCCAGCACCCATGGTTTACACCACAAGCAGAAGATTGAAACAATGATCTGAAGCCATATCAGATAGCTTAAAAAAGGAATTATAATTAATACAATGCTTATCTGTTCTCTTTTCTTGCAAAAAGCTGATGGCTGGTCCTATGTCTTTTATTTTATTTTCACAAACTCTGTGAGATAGATTAGGGTGAGGCTATTCAACTGCCCTGCTGTATCTTAGATGCTTCATGATAAATCAGGATTTGAACCTAGATTTTATTTATTTTTATTTATTTATTTATTGTTGTCAATCATATATAAGATAACAGGTAAAAGTATAAACATAATTTGGATACATGAAAAGAGTAAGTAAAATAGTCAGATATTTTATCCAAAGGCTTTGCTGATATTCATGTTTACAATTGTATATAAGCAGGACATTGTGGGGGTAGCGTAGCACTGTGTTCCTGAATGTTATAGGCCTGGGGGATATTTTTCTATAAGCCATTGATTGCACCATTAGATTATTTTAGGAGTCAAATAAAAGGCAGCTCAGTGATTAGTTCATATAGGACTGGTGAAATTAGCTTAGAAAACCTGGAGAATTGATTGGCATGCAAATGTTATAACTTTGTATCTAACAAACAGTAATCAGTTGGTTGACTAATATTTTTCATAGACTGTAATTTTTCATGACTACTTTATATGTTCTAGATCGGGGTGTCAAACTCATGGCCCGTGGGCCGTCACGTGCTGGCCACGCCCACCCCTGGTTTAGCGAAAGGGGAAAAAGTCCTGATACGTCACGTGACGATGACGTGAGTTTGACACCCCTGTTCTAGATGCATTATTTATAATGTACCACAATTGTTTTGCCTCTGATAACCTGTGAACATTTTCCTTTCTAGGGAGTCATGGTAATAGATGCAGATAAGCCACCTGCTCTGCGAGATGACTTTTTTTTAGGGGTAAGACCCATCTATTCCCGTGAGATACCCTGTTCTTGTTATTCTCTAAAAGCTCTGATTTTAATTGCACTTTCACTCTCTTTTTTCAAGGTTACAAACTGTTTCTTTATTTTTTACTACCTTCTGGAAATATTGCTGAAATTAGTGGCCTTGGGATTAAAAAGATATTTATCCTATCCAAGCAACATATTTGATGGACTTCTGACTTTGGTTCTGATGGTAAGTGTCATGGAATTATTTCCATTCTGCTTTTACATAATAGTTCTTCCAGAAGAGTTTTCAAGAAGTGCTTTTCTTTTTTTGAAGAAAGCTCATAAAGATATTCCTTTGAGCTTTATGAAAACCTCTTTATCTCTTCTGAGGCCATGGTTTCCTTTTTTCTAAGTGGGTGTGTCTGTCGTTCTTTATATGTGTGCAAATAGCAATAGCATTTAGGCTTATTTACTGCTTCACAGTGCTTTAGAGTCCCCCATCTGGTTCCTCATTTTACCGGCCTCAGAAGGATGGAAGGCTGAATCAGTCTTGAGCTTGTGAGAATCGAACTGCTGAACTGCCGGCAGTCAGCAGAAGTAGCCTGCAGTACTGCATTCTAACCACTGTGCCACTATGGTTTTTAAATAAGAGAGTGGGGTGTGTGTATGTGTGTGTGTCTAGTTATATATGTACATATATAGTTGTCTGTGAAGCTAGGTAGATGTGGATCAACTCACTCTTCAAACGAGATATTTGACATTATTCAAATGAGATGTTTGCTGAGAAGTTAACTGTATTTAGCACTCATTAATTGAATGACAATTAATTTGGTATTTTGCCTAGCATTGCCCTTATTTTTAATTTCATTTCTGGCTAGGATGCCTGCATGCACACATGCAGACATACACACATGTCCAGGAATGATTTTAGTGGAAGTTGGGAGTTAAAATGGGCAAACTATAGGATTTTATTTGTGTTTACCACTTTTACCCTGTCTAATCCTATGGAAGAGGTGGTGGTGCTCATCTTAAATTCAGAATTGCCTTCCTTCTGAATTAAAAACTTGTTGAGCTTAGATATTGTTCCTTTCCTTTTCCCATGTTATACTTGAATAATATTGTCTAATGAATGATCTCACCCAATGATGAATAAATGGCCTTCTTAATCTCTTCTTCCTCGCATCCTTTTGCTGCCTTCCCCCTACATCTCTTCCCAGCTCTTGAACAACATTGGGGGGTCATTGCGGATGCTGCTGAGATAGGAAATCATTTTGCTAGCTTTGCGTGTTTTTGCTGACAGATGGACCTGCTATACCCCAATCAGTTATAATTTTTACTTTTTACTTCTTCTCTTCTCAAAGGTTTTGGAGGTGTCCACATTTGCTGTATATGGGTTTCCTCATCCAGGCTGGTATGTGTTTGGTTACTTTGGAATTGGTATCTGCAGCAGTGTTTCTAGTAACAGCTGATTATGTTCTGTTGGAATATTGGAGTGGAAAACTCAAAAGCAGAAGCTGTTTCTTACATTGTGTAAAATGATTTTTTTTCTGACTGATTCAGTTATTTGGAAGTATCAAGGTACTCTTTTAAAAGGGTGTGAATATAAGATCTATGTTTCTACAGACAAAAGACTACAATATTGGGATTTTGCCACATAGCATTTATATTGCATGTCTCGGTAAGGAAGCTTTATAAAAAGGAGTAAAAAAATAAAAGTTGTATAGATGTGGTTGTTCTTTTAACTAACCAAAACATAATTTTAGCCATGCCAGATGTTGAAAAAAAAAGGGAAAATCCAAGACCATACATAATATGCCAGGGATAGGGGTTGTTCCTCTGCCCTGGTCCTATTAGACCTCTCAGCGGCTTTTGATACCATCGACCATGGTATCCTGCTGCGCCGGTTGGAGGGGTTGGGAGTGGGAGGCACCGTTCATCGGTGGTTCTCCTCCTATCTCTCCGATCGGTCGCAGACGGTGTTGACAGGGGGGCAGAGGTCGGCTCCGAGGCGCCTCACTTGTGGGGTGCCGCAGGGGTCGATTCTCTCGCCCCTTCTGTTCAACATCTATATGAAGCCGCTGGGTGAGATCATCAGTGGCTTCGGTGTGAGGTACCAGCTGTACGCGGATGACACTCAGCTGTACTTTTCCACACCAGGCCACCCCAACGAAGCTATCGAAGTGCTGTCCCGGTGTCTGGAAGCCGTACGGGTCTGGATGGGGAGAAACAGGCTGAAGCTCAATCCCTCCAAGACAGAGTGGCTGTGGATGCCGGCATCCCGGTACAGTCAGCTGAGTCCACGGCTGACTGTTGGAGGCGAGTCATTGGCCCCGATGGAGAGGGTGCGCAACTTAGGCGTCCTCCTGGATGAATGGCTGTCTTTTGAAGATCATTTGATGGCCGTCTCCAGGAGAGCTTTTTACCAGGTTCGCCTGGTGCGCCAGTTGCGCCTCTTTCTAGACCGGGATGCCCTATGCACGGTCACTCACGCCCTCGTGACGTCTCGCCTGGATTACTGCAATGCTCTCTACATGGGGCTCCCCTTGAAGGGCATCCGGAGACTGCAGTTAGTTCAGAATGCGGCTGCTGGTGATAGAGGAGCCCCGTGGCTCGTGTGACACCTATCCTGCGCAGACTGCACTGGCTACCTGTGGCCTTCCGGGTGCGCTTCAAGGTTTTGGTAACCATCTTTAAAGCGCTCCATGGCATAGGGCCGGGTTACTTACGGGACCGCCTGCTGCTACCGAATACCTCTCACCGACCCGTGCGCTCTCACAGAGAGGGACTCCTCAGGGTGCCGTCAGCTAGGCAGTGTCGTCTGGCGACACCCAGGGGAAGGGCCTTCTCTGTGGGGGCTCCCACCCTCTGGAACGAACTCCCCCCAGGACTTCGTCAACTTCCGGACCTCCGAACCTTCCGTCGTGAGCTTAAAACACATTTATTCATTTGCGCAGGACTGGACTAGATTTTAAATTTAGGTTGATTTTAATTGGTTTTAGTATTTATATCATTTTTAATTAATTTGGCTTTAGAATAAGTTTTTTAATTGTGATCTTAATTTGTATTTATATGTTTTTATTTGCCTGTGAACCGCCCTGAGTCCCTTGGGAGATAGGGCGGTATACAAATTTGATTAAATAAATAAATAAATAAATAATAGCCTGAATCTTAACCATTAGTCTCCATTCTTGAATGATTTTGTTGTCATCATTTCAAGATTAAATATAAAAGATGGAGTTTACACATATTTGCAACAGTTTTAAAGGTGTTGTGATCTGATAGTTTTAATGCTGCTGGTTGCTCCTCTTGTTTTGCCCTCTGCAAATCAAATATCTTTTTCTGTTTTTCTAGGAGACCCGAAATGTTGGGCTTGCTATCTCTATGGGACATGGTTCGTCTAGCAAATATGCTTATTGTGTTCAGATTTTTACGGATCATCCCAAACATTACAGTAATTACATTTTTAAAAAAAAAAATAATAATTTTGCTTTTCTCTCTTAAGACTAAAGAATGCCAAAAAATAAACACACTAATAATTCTTTTCTCCCCCCCACTCCAAAGTTCATGTCTTTAGTTGCCAGTACACTTCTGGATCTAGTGAAAAACATAAGAACCTTTGCAGGAATTTTGGTGGTAAGTAAAAATACAAGAAGAAGATTGATTTGTGTATCTTTGTTTATTCCGTTGTCTATGAAATAATTTTTGTCAAGAAATATTGGCAATTTGTGGAAAGGAAATAAATCAAATGTAGTTGGGTTTTTTTTTTAGGGGCTGCCCATCCACTCTATCTTTCTATCTCTTTTTTTTGTCTTAATACTGAACTTGATCAAGCACACAGAACAAAGATAACAATAGCTTTATCTGGATGGGACCTCCCTAGGTTTATAGGCATGAATCTATTGTAAAAAAATAAAATTAAAAAAAGACATGGACTAAGAATGAGCTGTGAGCTTCCAGGATCTATGGAATACTAACAGCAGCTGACTCATGTAAAACTAATTGGTCAGCTAAAGAGAGTGTAATCTATACCAGTATATACCTAGTCTTGGGGGTGGAGGGAGTGAATGAAAGGCATACTTCGAAAAAGTACTTCCCAGAGAAAGAGGATATTTTTAGATGCAGGGATATTTTCACAGACAAATGATGCCTTTCATATTTTCCACTTTTCCTTTCTCTCTTGTATTCCTGTTAAAGTATTCAGGCAAACGTAAATTGCTATGTAGAATATCATCAGAAGACATTATAGCTGGAGGGATACAGTGATACCCACAAAGGCTGTTTAGGGCATGTTATCAACATTTGGTTTTCAAACCTTAGGGGTGCTCAAAAGTTGTGAATGCCTTGGAGATTGTAAAGATATTTTGGTTACTTTAATTTTTATGTGCTTGGTAAGTAAGTACATATTGTAAATACCATAGCTTTTTAACATTTTGTTTGTTTCATGCTGGTTGGAGTCTTTAATGGGGCTGTTTTTAAGGAACGGTGTTTTGCACAGTGAGGATAAATGAGTCCTGCAGAGTTAATAGACTTGGTGTCAGTGGGGAAAGCTACACTTGCATGCCTTCTACACATTTCAGGAGTATTTCAGGAATGGAGAAAAATATTTTGTGATTTTTAAAAAAAAGAAATCAAAGAAGGAAAATGCTTATTGATATTTAGACAATGTTTGGGAACCAGAGAAATTCAAGGGCGACTGAGATCCTCATAACATCTCAAAAAATTCAGTTCTAGGGTGCTGCTTGCTTTTAGGGTTTTTTTAATTATTATTTTAAATCGAAAACTAATGGGGAATCTTTCCCCAGTCTTATTTATCTGCTCTCCCCAAGATACTCAGCTATGAAAAAGGTAGGAGCCATATAAGAATTTAAATAAAGTGTGTGCTATGTTCAAATTTTCAATGTACCAAATTATTCATACAGTATTTGTGTATGTGTGTGTGTTTGCAAGCACATCTTTGGAACAGTCTTAGGTATTTGTGTATGTGAACAGTATTTGTGTATGTGTGTGTGTTTGCATGCACATCTTTGGAACAGTCTTAGGTCCTACCAACTACTGTACTGGACAGGTCTCTGTAGTTCCCAACAGTTTTGGAAGTGGTTTGTCATTGCCTTCTATTGTTGAGGAGAGTGTGACTGATCCAGAATCACTATATCTGGCTTTGTGACTAAGGCAGAACTATAATTCACAGTCTCCTGATTTCCAGCTTGGTGTCTTTAATCACTATATCAACAGACAGACTGACACTCTGTTTTTAGCTCTCTCTTTCTCAAAAGAAAAAAATAATAATTAAAGTATAAGCAGTCCTCAACTTAAGACCACAATTGGGATTGGAATTTCCATCATAAATCAGAACAGTCATAAACTCTGACAGGACCTGATTTTCCAGCCATTTTTATCATAGTTGTTAAGTGAATCCTGGATCGTTAAGCGATTCATCATTTGTTAAATGAATCCCGCTCCCCCAATTGAGTTGGCTTGTCAGAAGCTCGCTGGGAAGGTTGCAAGTCACAATCACGTGACCGCAAGATGCTGCGACTGACATAAATGAGAGCCAGTGGCCAAGACCCAAATTGCGATCACATGATTGCAGGGATGTTGCAACTGTTGTAGGTTTCAAGACCGGTTGTAAGTTTTTTTAAAAAAAAAATATTTAATTTAATTTAATTTAATTGATTTTCTATTAAATACATTTGTTAGTACTTAATAAACATCGTGTTGTCTGGGTATTTAATTTGCTTAACAATACAAATTACATTCTTAATCTCCACCCCTTTTTTCCCACCATTGGTAAAATAAATTCCATGTTTGATCATATTCTACATTCTCTTTCTGCTTAATTTTCAATGTCAATCTATCCATTTCTGCACATGGACAGGTTATAAGTTACACTTCCCAAGGTCACTGTAACTTTGAACTGCTGTTAAACAGTCATAAGTCAAGGACTCCCTGCAAAGATGCTTATCTCTTGATGACTACATGGACAGGTCCATGTGATTTGTTTGGGAACTTGTGGTAGTAGTTTACCAGAATGTTTTCTTTTACTTAGTCATGTGTATGGCTGTGGGATTTCCTGTACTCTCTTATCCAAGTACTTTTAATATTCTGAGATTAGCAAAGATCAGTTAGATTCTGATATCTCTTACCTTGGAGTGACCCAGAGTCTTTGCTGGCTTTGCTGGCTGAGGAATTCTGGGAGTTGAAGTCCACAAGTTTTCAAGTTGCCAAGGTTGGAGACCCCCGTTCTATTGGATGTTATATAGTAAATGTTATTGGACAATTCCATCAGGTTGCAACAGAGGGAGAAAGAGAATCATTCTAATTCTATCAGCAGTTATGGTCTCAGTTAAATAGTTCCTATCCTTAACTTTTTCTGTTCACTTGTGGCCTTTCTGAGAATCATCTTTAAAGATTAATACCTGAATTTGTTTCTCCTACTTCGTCATCTCCTTATCTCTGATGATACTTGCATTATTAATGGATCCTTTGAATTATAATCAGGATCAGTTATATTTCAAAGTGGTCAGTATTGACTTCCGATCCGTTATTATCAACAACAGTCCATTATTGTTATTGATGTTATTGTTATTTGTGTTATTTATTAAAGTGGTATTTATTAAATTATTTTCATATAATAACTGTTGCGACAATCCAAAAATTCATAAAGGAGTCAATGAGCTGAACATTTAATTGTTGGTCCCTACGAATTGGGCAAAAGAAAGCATTTTATTTATTTATGTATTAATCAAATCTATATAGTTGCCCATCTCACAAAAATAGTTGCATGATGTATTCTATTCATTCTACTGCTAGATTGCTGAAAGGTTAGGCGTCAAGAAACCATAAGTCCCTCAACAACTGTTATACTATGGAAGAGGAGAAAATTTCTTTCTAGAATATTTGGTCTCCTTTGCATTAATCCACAGTGATTATTACTTCATGGATTTAGATGTATAATACTGTTATCCTTTCCTAATAGTGTAGCCATGGTTAGGTCATGGTTAGATTTTGCATGCTATTCCTGCTTTAGAAAGAGATTCTAGAGTAGAAATATTATCATTCAGATTTAGAATGGGTCTTAATAATTAATTTGACTTTCTATGATTATCACAAGGAGGAGAGCCCCACCTGTTGGCAGGTTTATGCATTGCAGGTTGAAAATAATCCAGTGCAATTAAAATCTTTTAAATAGTTTGGCAGATATTTCATGGGATTTTTCCATAACAGAGTCATAAATACTAACAATTTTCCCAGGCTCACTGAAATGTTTATTTTCCTTAAAGCAAGGCCAGAAATAACATGTGTGTATGAGAAAAGGAGGCATACACATACAATTTGTGTATGCCGCATGTTGACTCTATTCTAAGGGACGCCGTTAGATTTGCTGTGATACTCTGTTCGTTCCTTTAAAAAGAGTGGCCCCATAGATAACATTTGAAAGCATTTATGTGATCATTTTTATAAAAGGAAGTTGACATTTTTAAAAAAAAATCACATACAGATGTTATGATGCTTTTCTGCCAGAAAGTACTTAGTGCCCATCTGCAAATCAGGGTAATGAGAATCACAGTGAAGTAATTAATTGTTTGAAGGAACATCTATTATGTGCAGAAGCACTGCAGCCTACCTCAGTGTACAGGCTGTATTTATAGGAATAGCAGTGGAAAGTTTAGGTTATTGGGATATTTGGCTGAGGCCCCCGAAGCAATGTGAGTGGATAAGCTGTTATAATATTAGGAAGAGCATTACAGGGTTAGAAAGCATATAAATAGGAGGAGGATTTAAATTTTCTGGAGTGTCTGTATCTACTTTTAAAACAGCCAAACAAGAGTCTTTTGTATATTTGCTATCTTCATTCCCACTCTATTTTTATAATTCAAAGTTAAAAATTCTCCTTTTGTTCCTGGAAAATACAAGCTTGACTGTGGATAAGTCCAGGTAACAAGGCAAGCCAGAAATAAAGCATATCCCTGGATTTACCAGTTGCTGTTTTTTCCAGAGCAGTTTGCAGTGGTTTACAGCAAACATTCTTGTGCAGTCTGCTGATAGCTCTGAACAAAAAAAATAATGCAACTCTATTCACGTAGATGAATGAACATCAAATCATGGGGTCACTCTCCTGGAAGTATGATGCAGACAGTAGTGTAAGCTTAAACAACGGGGGAGGAGAAGTCAGAATTCAACAATAATCCACACTTCTGATTTATTACTAAATGAAACTTACACTGTGTTGTTGCAACGTTCTCAGTTGACTTCAGTATCATGTCAACTTTTATTTCACAGGTGGCTTTCTATGCATTTGCAATAATTGGCATGGAGCTGTTTGGAGGCGCCATTACTCCCATGGGCAATGTCAGGTAAGATGGGAAGCCAGCATGCCATTCCTGCTTGCAAGAAGGCCAGAAGATACAGTTGGTCTGCGTACAGCATGGAAATAGATCTGTAAAACTGCTAAATTAGAACCCAATAATAAGAACCCAATTCTGATGTTCCTTGTGCAAATTAGGCTAATTTCTAAGATAGTTCTCAATTTACGACCATAATTTGAAACAGTGGTGGGTTGCTCCTGGTTCAGTCCGGTTCTATAAAACCGGTAGTAAAACTGGTGGGAGGCTCCACCCACCTGCCACGACATCATCATGGGTGATCTGCGAATGCGCAGAAGCTTCTGCGCATGTGCACGCGCGGTCCCGTTGCGAACCAGTAGTAAAGGTAAGTAGAACCCACCCCTGGTCTGAAACTTCCATTGGTAAGCAAAGTGGTTGTTCAGTGAGTCTCACTCGATTTTACATTTTTTGTCACAGTTCCCACCTTGGTTGTTTAGTAAAACATATTCATTAAGGGCCGTGGGTGGCTCAGGCTGTAAGATAGCCTGTTATTAAAAACACAGCTGCCTGCAATTACTGCAGGTTCTAGTCCCACCAGGCCCAAGGTTGACTCAGCCTTCCATCCTTTATAAGGTAGATAAAATGAGGACCCAGATTGTTGGGGGGGCAATAAGTTGACTTTGTAAATATACAAATAGAATGAGACTATTGCCTTACACAATGTAAGCCGCCCTGATTCTTCGGAGAAGGGCAGGATATAAATGTAAATAAAAAATAATAATAAGTGAATCTAGCTTTCCCCTTTAATTTGGTTTGTTGAAACCAACAGGGAAGATTGCAAATGGAGATCACATGACCCTGGAACACGGCAACTGTCATAAATAAAGGCCAGTTGCCAATCGCCTCGATGTTGATCATGTGACCATTGAGATGCTGCCATGGTTGTGCGTATGAGGACCGGTTGTAAGTCACTGTTTCAGTGCTGTTGTAACTTTGAATGGCTGTTAAACAAATGGTTGTACGCTGAGAACTACCTATATAAGGCTACAGAGAAAGAGGGATTTTTTTAAATTAAAATCATCCTAGATATTTCTAGAAATTTCAGAAATACTGTTTCTAGGAATAATTATCTGTAAAGCATTGATTAAACTTTGAAGCTGACAAATTTCTATAATAAAGATAGTCCTCCACTTACGACGGTTCATTTAGTGACCGTTTGAAGTTACAACGACACTGACAAAAGGGACTTGTGACTGTTTTTCACACTTATGAGCATTGCAGCATCCCCATGATCACCAGATCAAAACTCAGACGCTTGGCAACGGACTCATGTTTATGACAGTTGCAGTGCCCCAGGGTCAGGTATCTCCTTTTGCGACCTTTCACAGGCAAAGTCAATGAGGAAGCCCGATTCACTTTGCAACCATGTTACTGACTTAACAACTGCCGGGATTCACTTAACAACTGTGGCGAGAAAGGTCGTAAAATGGGGGAAAACTCACTTAGCAACTGTCTCACTTAGCAATAGAAATTTTGGGGTCAGTTGTGGTCATATGCTGAGGACTACCGGTACTGTATTTGCCACTGACATTTACCTGTCATTATAAATGAGCCTAGAAAACACTTTTCTACTACCCCACATCATTGCCAGTCTGCCAGCCTATCTGATATGTTAAGCCTGTTCCCCATGTACTAATGTGGATTTGTACAGTTGCTTCTCTCTACTGCCTCTTGAACATGTGAACCTCCACTTCCTTTTTCAGCACCTTCCAGTACACATGCTTCTGTTGCCCTTTATCAGTGCAACTCCTCCTATAGGACCTCTTGCTCGGCTTGAGCAGGGGGCTGGACTAGAAGATCTCCAAAGTCCCTTTCAGCTCGATTCTGATTCTGATTCTTCTAGCTTGTAAGAGGGAGAGTGGTGGCACATTAGCTGCCTTTGATGCAGGATAGCAGGGCAGAGGCTATTTCTTTGTTGAGCCATCGCTAGGACTAGTGGTGATGGACAGCAGGAAAAAACATTAGCAAGAAGGTCCTCCTTGATCCCAAATGTAGAAATATTTCAGAAGATAAGAAGCTCAACTTCTCTATAGCGCTGAGCTTTGGAAAGTATTTTGGGAGTGTGGCATGGCATAGACCCATGATGGCGAACCTATGACTCACATGCCAGAGGTGGCACACAGAGCCCTTTCTGTGGGCATGCGTGCCATCGCCAGCTGCTCTTTTGATTTGGTCTTCATGCGTACCAAAGCATTGGAAGCCCGAAGACCAGATGGCCAGTGCCCATGCGCTTATGCAGGCCTAGACTATTCGGTTTTCGGGTTTCCGGTGCTCCAGTGTGCACAGTTGTGCACACATTCCAGTTTAGGAACTCAATGCCAAAAAGGTTCTTCATCACTGGTCTAGGCCTGTGATGGCAAATCTATGGCATGTGTGCCGGAAGTGGCACATAAAGCCATCTCTCTGAGCACGCCAGCCGTTGCCTGTTGCTCTTCCGGGTTCTGGCGTGCACATGCGCACCGGCCTGCTGGTCTCGTGCACATGGGTGTGCCGGAAACCGGAAGAGCAGCTCCCTGGTGCGCATGCGCTCGCTTGGAAGCTGAGCTTTCAGTTTCTAGCGCACGCATGTGCGCCGGCCAGATGGTCATTGCGTGCACATGCGCACCAGAAATTGGAAGACCAGGTGACCGGCACACATGCGCATGCCAGAAACTGGAAGCTCAGTTTTTTGGTGCGCACATGCACACTAGGGAGCAGGTTTTCCGGTTTCTGGTGCTCCCCTGCACGCCTGCGCCCGCTTCTATTGTTGACTCAGCCTTCCATCCTTTATAAGGTAGGTAAAATGAGGACCCAGATTGTTGGGGGGGGCAATAAGTTGATTTTGTATATAAATATACAAATAGGATGAGACTATTGCCTTACACAATGTAAGCCACCCTGAGTCTTCGGAGAAGGGTGGGATATAAATGTAAATAAATAAATAAATAAATAAAAATATTTCAGCACGCAGTGCTGAAAAGGTTCACCAGCATTGGCAAAGACTCTTCATTTTTCTCCCATTTGAACCAGAGGTGCAAGAATAATCCTCAGTTTTGCACTGGGTTTACTTCAAAACTTCAGCATGAGGTCTACATTGCTAACGGATATATTTCTGGCGAGCTGGTTATATTAGTCCAAATATATGGAAGCATGGAAAGAGGAATTTATTGCTATCGTGGGCCAGTTTGCTCTCTTGTGGAAGAATCTTTAACAATAGTGTTTCTAAGATTTCAACTGTGCTTGAAAGTCAAGCTTATAATTTCATCATAATGAAGAAAAATCACTGAATTTGGGTAGAGATATATATTTTCTTCTTCTTCTTTTAAGATAGTGTCTTTAGAATGGAGTTCTTGCAGAGGAAAGGATTCTGAACTGAAGGATTTCTAGTTTAAGTCCCTGCTACAGGCTGTCCTCAACTTACCGACAGTTCATTTAACGATGACCCTTCACACTACCCTCACCGTCACGTGATCGCAGTTCAGGCGTTTAACAACTGGCTTGCATTTACGACCAGTTTGTTCTGTTTCCCTTCCCCCAATACTCCCAGCAAAGAGTCCGTCAGAGGCCTTCCTTTTTTCCCCCTTTTATTTACATAGATACATGTCCTGGCCACGTCTACCCACGGGCCTGCCAAGTTTCTGGAGATAACGAGGAAATTATAGATAAGGCCAGAATTACTCACGAATATATTCTTCCCTCCATTGAAATAGTTAGCTCGCCAATTCATTAGCTCGCCAACTCATTACTTTGTCCAAGACAAAAACCAGGAAGTCCCGCCTCTATTTATAGTCTCTGCAGATGTCACTGCATGACAATTATGACTTGGCTTTGTCCCAACTCTTCCGCTGCTGCGCACGGCGATTACGTCTACGTGACCTTGCATCGCTCCAAAACTGTTCTTGGGGCGTTGCCAAATCAGAAGGAGGCTCCATGGAATCAGGCTGTGCCGGCCCCTCCCCATCCCTTTGAGTGGGTGCCAGGGAGGGAAAGGGCTCAAGAGAAGCAGGGCTGGCCAGGTCTTCTCCTCACTTTCTGAATCATCCGAGTCCAGGAGTCCGGGTCCAGGAACCTGGGTCACAACACTATCCTCACCGCAGGGCCCTTCCCCGGGCTGACGATCGGGATGCGGTCGGGCTGGGTTCTGCTCATGGAAGGCCTGCACCAGGTCAGGGCATGAACGCCGGAGGCATCTACCCAGGAGAAATCAGTCCCGTATCCCTTCCACGCGATCAAATATTGAAACGACCTTCAGCCAGCGGGAGTCTCGTGACGCTGTGGACTTCAGATTCCTCCGATCCGTCCTCGGCGACAGTGACGGGTGCTGTTGGGCACCGAAGGGGACTCGTGTGGCCTCAGGAACCAGAAGGGACCGTGAAAACGGGTGGATCCGCATGGATCGTGGCAGGGTCAGTCGGTAGGCTACCGGGTTGATGACTGCCTCGACAGGGAACGGGCCGATGAATCGGTGGTCCAACTTTACCGGGCGGTCGGACGGGAGGTGTTTGGTGGAGAGCCACACCGGTCTCCAACTGCCAGCGGGGCGCGTTCGCCGGGAGCGGTCGGCGGACCGCTTGTAATCCTCCTTGCCCGATTCAGCTGCTGACGTACCAACTGTTGGACCGCATGCAATTCCGTCAGGAAGGTCTGCGTTCGGGAACAGGAGAGTCCGTGGTGCCAGAGGAAGAGCCGTGGATGGTACCCCACATTGGCAAAGAACGGGTCATCTGAGTAGAGGTGTGCTGAGAGTTGTTAAAAGCAAACTCCGCCAGGGACAGGTAGTCGCCCAGTTGTCCTGTTGCTGGTTGATGAAGCAACGGAGATACTGTTCCAGTATACCGATGACCTTCTCTGTACCCCGCCGGTCTCCGGATGGTGCGATGACGACAGACACACCTGCACCTCCAACGCGCCATCAGGCTCTTCCAGAAGCGGGCTGTGAACTGAACTCCGGTCCGAAACCACCCTGTCCGGTAGACCATGGAGGCGGAAGATGTGCTGCAGAAAGAGACGGGCTGCTTTTGCGGCTGTGGGCAGTCCGCGGCATGGGATGAAGTGTGCCATCTTGGTGAGCATGTCCACCACCACCAGCACCGTGGTGAACCCAGAGGACGGCGGCAGGTCTGTCAGGAAGTCCATAGAGATCGCCCAGGGTCTGTCGGGTGTCGGCAAGGGCTGGAGGAGCCGGGAGGGCCCCGTGGCGGTCTTGGCTTGCCGGCACGGTACGCAGGATGTCACGTAGGCATGTATATCATGCCGCACTGGGCCACCAAAAGGTCCGTGTCACCAGGTGGAGGGTCTTGAAGAACCCAAAATGTCCTGCTGCAGGGTTGTCGTGGCACTGGGTCATGACGAGGGCTCGGAGTGGTCCTGTGGGCACATATAATCGCCTCAAACTTGAGTAAGTCCTCCTCCAAGGTCCAAGGAGACGGGGCCCACCTCCGCCTCCTTTGCTGCGACCAGGCGCCCTGGCGCTGCGCCTCGCACCTGGGCCCGCAAGTCCACTGGCTCCGTGCTGCGCCAAGGCTTCTGCCGCAGCACTGTCCGTGGAGGAAGGGGGTCCTGGCGCAGAGGTACTCTGGCTTGCGGACAGGGCATCCGCCCGGTTGTGACCGCTGGGAATGTAGGTCACGCGAAGTTGAACCGGCAAAACAACGACCACCGGATCTGCCGCTGGTTCAACTTCCGAGCTGTGGTGAGGTGCTCGAGATTCCGATGGTCCGCTCGACCTCCACCTGATGTCGGGCCCTCCAGATGGTGTCGCCAAGCCTCGAATGCAGCCTTGATAGCCAGCAACTCTTTTCCCAGATAGTGTAGTTGCGCCGGAAGGATTGAGTTTCCGGGAGTAGTAAGCGAGGGAAAAGTGTGCCACCATTCGCCGGAGCCTGTAGCAGCACCGCCCCAGAGCCACATTGGACGCGCCTGTTTCACCACAAAAGGCCGGAGCGGGTCGGGATGCCTCAGGACGGGTTCTGTGACGAAGGCTTTCTTGAGGGCTGTGAATGCTTCTTGCTGCGGGGGACCCCACCGGAACGCAACCTTCTTCCTGAGGAGCTGGGTAAGTGGAGCTGTCAGTGTGGCAAAGCCCGGGATGAAGGTCCGGTAGTAGTTGGCGAAGCCCAGCAAGCGCTGAACATCCTTCACCCGACGAGGGGCTTCCCAGCTACACAAAGCTTCTACTTTACATGGGTCCATGGCTATGCCCTCGGGCGAGATGATATGCCCGAGGAATTCTATGGAAGTCCGGAAGAAGACGATTTCTCCAGCCGCATTGAGTTGTTGCTCCATAGCGTTGCAGAACCAGACTGACGTGTCGAAGGTGGCTTTCCCTGGACCGGGAGTAAATCAGGATGTCGTCGAGGTAGATAACCACGAACCGATCCAACATGTCTCGGAACACGTCGTTCATGAAGTGCTGAAAAACGGCGGGAGCATTGGTCAACCCAAATGGCATGACAGTGTATTCGTAGTGTCCGTATCGGGTGCCGAATGCCGTCTTCCATTCGTCTCCTTCTCGCATCCGCACCAGGTTGTAGGCCCCCCGGAGATCGAGCTTGGTGAAGATCGTGGCCTCCCGCAACCTCTCCAGTAGCTCCGGGATGAGCGGCAGGGGGTAGCGATTCCGCACCGTAATGGCGTTTAGCCGGCGGTAATCACAGCATAGGCGCAAGTCCCCTGTCTTCTTCTTCACGAAGAGGACCGGGGCCGAGAGAGGGGACTTTGAAGGCCGGATGAACCCTCGGGCCAGGTTTTTGTCCAGGAAGTCCCTGAGGGCGCCAACTCGGCCCGACATGGAATACAGGCGTCCCACAGGCAGTGGTGCGTTGGGCAGAAGGTCCACGGGCAATCGAGGGGCCGGCGCGGGTAGTCGGTCCGCCTCCTTCTCGCTGAACACGCCGGGCGAAGTCCGTCAGCTCAGGAGGCAAGGTGATGGCAGCGGTGGGGACGTTCTGGCCGGCACAGGTGTGGCGGATGTGATCGACGCACTGCAGACTCGGGAAAGAGATGGTGTTCGCGACCAGGCCACCTGAGGATCGTGGGTCCGCCAGGCCAACCCAAGGACCAAGGAAAATGAAGGTCCGCCGTGACATAAAACTGGATCGCCTCCTCATGGTCCCCAATAGCCAGGCGCAAAGGCTGGGTGGCAATTTAATGGGGCCGGACACCAGTTCTCGCCCATCAATTGTCTCTACCGCATCGGAGGGTCCACCGGAACCACGGGGACCGCAAACTGGGTCACAAAGGCCTGGTCCATAAAGTTTGTTGTGGCCCCTGAGTCCACCAGCGCATGCGCCTGGAGCCCGTCCGACTGGTTCCCCAACCATATCCGTGTGTCCAGAATCAGATGCCGAGGGGGCCCAGAGTCTACTTCCGCAACGCCCAGTGGGGCTTAGTACGTGCCCGACCTAGGGTTTCCCGAGGTCGGGCCTGCCCGCTTCCCGATTGGTCACGCTGTGATTCGGGACCGGCGTGCGTGCCCCACCGCTTTCTGGGGCAAGAGGCAGCGAGGTGGCCGGGCCCCCCACAGTACAGGCACAATCCCCCTTGGCGCCTCCGGTTCCGCTCCTGGGCTGTCAGGCGAGATCTGGCCGCTCCCAACTCCATGGGCTCTTCCGCAGCGGTTACAAAACGTGGGCGACCCTGGGTGCTGGTGGTGCAGGAAGTGGGGCAGATGTCGACGGAGGGTCCCGGGGTGCGACGGGACGGTCGCCGTTGCAGACGGGCATCGAGGCGGAGACAAAGGGCACCAAGTTGTCGAGGGTCCGCGCGCCCACGCGGGCCAGCTCGCCTTGCAATTCCTCTGAGAGTCCCTCCTGAACGCTGGCCCACCAGCGCTGCATCATTCCAGTCAGAGTCCTGGCACAAAAGACGAAATTCGCGATGTACTCCTGCAGGGGCGTTTCCCTTGACTGAGTTCCTTAAGGCGCCTGGTTGCCGCCAGCATTCGAACGGGTCCTCATACATGGTGCGAGGTGCTGCCAAAACGCTGTTGGTCCGCCAGCAGGGGCTGTCCTGGAGCAAGAGGGGCGTGGCCCATCGAGCAGCCGAGCCGGAAAGAAGGTTAATCACGAAGGCCACCTTAGCCCGGTCGTCTGGGAAATCCTCTGGCCTCATAGCCATGTAGAGCTGGCACTGTCCCAAGAAGGTCGGGAACATCTCAGGCTGCCCAGAAAACTTATCCGGCACGGTTATCGGGCACTTGCGACGAGGAGGAGGAGTGGGAGGATGGGGGGGGCTGCAGGCACATTCCTGGCAGCAAGTTGGCCTGCCAAGTGAGCCACTTGCTGCTGGAGCTGTTGATTAGCTGCTTGTAGCTGCTCTAACTGCTGCTGTACCTGCTGCTGATCCATCTTTGGTGGAAGATGTTTTTGTCAGGTCTTGGACAAAATGTTCTGTTTCCTTCCCCCAATACTCCCAGCAAAGAGTCCGTCAGAGGCCTTCCTTTTTTTTCCTTTTATTTACATAGATACATGTCCTGGCCACGTCTACCCACGGGCCTGCCAAGTTTCTGGAGATAACGAGGAAATTATAGATAAGGCCAGAATTACTCACGAATATATTCTTCCCTCCATTGAAATAGTTAGCTCGCGCCAATTCATTAGCTCGCGCCAACTCATTACTTTGTCCAAGACAAAAAACCAGGAAGTCCCGCCTCCTATTTATAGTCTCTGCAGATGTCACTGCATGACAATTATGACTTGGCTTTGTCCCAACTCTTCCGCTGCTGCGCACGACGATTACGTCTACGTGACCTTGCATCGCTCCAAAACTGTTCTTGGGGCGTTGCCAAATCAGAAGGAGGCTCCATGGAATCAGGCTGTGCCGGCCCCTCCCCATCCCTTTGAGTGGGTGCCAGGGAGGGAAAGGGCTCAAGAGAAGCAGGGCTGGCCAGGTCTTCTCCCTCACTTTCTGAATCATCCGAGTCCAGGAGTCCGGGTCCAGGAACCTGGGTCACAACACAGTTGCAGCATCCTGCAATCACGTGATTTGTAATCTTTTTCTGCCAATTTTCGGCCAAAAATGTCCATTGGGGAAGTTGGATCCATTTAACAACTCCATGAACAACCATCATAAAAATCGGGCCAATTCAATTTACGACTTACAACAGAAATTCCAGTCCCAGTTGGAGTTGTAATTTGAGGAATATCTGTATTTCTTGAATTGAAAGTTAATGCTTCTGCTTCAACATCTGGCTGACTGTTTATCTTTTCACTATATTCCTTTAGCTCTGAAGCATCTTATTCTTTTTTTTTGGTCCTGTCTACATCTTTAACATTTAAAATCTCCAGATTTAATTTTCCTCTTCATTTTAAGAAATCTAAAAGTATACTTGTGATAAAAGAATCAGCTAATTTAATATTTGATCTGTGCAGGGCCACATTGTATACAGTGATGAAATAACTTCTAGTTGTTTATTATTCCATTATAGCTTTGTTAATACAACTTTCAAGTGTGGCACTTTTGAACAACTGGAGTATTGGCCAAACAACTTTGATGATTTTGCTGTGAGTATTACTCAATGTGCATTAATTAGTTGCTTTAATTACTATCTCCTTTTCTGCTTATGGCTATAATTTCATTGCTTGCATCTTTACGATTTATATTGTTTTATTTAGTTTCCTAGTACGATTTATGTTGATTCTATCACTAAGTGTTGTATTTTATGATTTATGATGATTGTATTTTTATGATGCTTATAATTATGATTTATCACTTACAGATTTTATGTATAATGAGAGTTTGGAGACAAATTTATTGTGTGTCCAATAAAGAATTGTCTTGGCCAATAAAGAATTCTCTTCTCTTCTCTTCTCTTCTCTTCTCTTCTCTTCTCTTCTCTTCTCTTCTCTTCTCTTCTCTTCTCTAGTTTGTTGGCTTGGTAGCTCCAAGTTTTCTCTTATATATTCTGAAATTCTCGTAATAGGTTAATGTGCACTACAACTATTTTTCTTGTCCCTAATATAGGCAGCACTAGTGACTTTGTGGGATGTGATGGTTGTGAACAACTGGCAGGTTTTCTTGGAGGCATATTCCAGATATACATCTCCGTGAGTAATGAACTAAAAAGCTATGCTTTTTGCAATGCATTTGGTAACCTAATTCAGACATGAACTTATCCAAGGTTATCAGACAGTCTTGATTTTTTTTTTAAAAAAAACCTGCCCTTTATCTTGTACCATATACTCTGTTTTGTTGCTTCCTTGGTCTATGCAGAAGCAGCAAAACCAGGATGCCTATTACACGGCAGACTCATCATTGTTGTTCGTTTTACAATGTATGGTCCTTGATACTCAGCAAACCCCACTCCCTCCTAGTACTGATGATGTTACCTAGTTGGGTAGTGAAATGTCTGTAAAAAACAACAACCAAGCTCATAAAGTGCTAGGGACCATACAGATGAACTCTGAGCTGTAAATATTCTCTTCTATTAGTTTTATGCTCTCAGACAAAGTGAAAAATAGAGTGGGAACACGTTGGTTGCGTGTTTTGGAGCACTGCCAGGATAAACCATCAATCAGCAATAATAAGCTAGTATAGCAAGAGAAGGGGACGCAGTAGCTCAGGGGCTAAGACGCTGAGCATGTTGATCGAAAGGTCAGCAGTTCAGCGGTTCGAATCCCTAGTGCCGCTTAACAGGGTGAGCTCCCGTTCCTTGTCCCAGCTTTTGCCAACCTTTCAGTTTGAAAGCAGGTAAAAAATGCCAGTAGAAAAATAGGGACCACTTTGGTGGGAAGGTAACAAGTGTTCCTTGTGCCTTTGGCATTGAGTCATGCTGGCCACATAACCACGGAGACGTCTTCGGACAGTGCTGGCTCCTCGGCTTTGAAACAGAGATGAGCACCGCCCCCTAGAGTCAGGAACGACTAGCACATATGTGTGAGGGGAACCTTTACCTTTTATAGCAAGAGAGGTATAGATGATATTTTTTTTAAAAAAGTGAGATATGATACATAAACTGCAAAATCTAGAAATGATAATGATCTTAATTAGATTAGAACATATGAGCAACAGAGTATGGAGATTTTCCAATCATCCAGGCCATAATTGTCCCAAAGGGGCTTTCCCCCCCAAAAAGCAACTAGACTTTCTTGGTTTTTTCTTTCGAAAACATTTTGCTTTTCATTCAAGAACCTTCTTTGCTTCTTCTTCAGAGAAGTGAAATGTTTTCAAAGGGAAAAAAAAACCCCAAGAAAGTCCTATTGGCTTTTGCAAAAAGCATGTTTGGGATGAGCAGTAGAGTGGATTTAGATTGTATCCTGGGGGTGGGGGGGTATCTAAGGCAAAAAAAGAAAAATCGACAAGAAAATTCTAGAGCCAGAAAAAAATGCTAAAAGGCCACAAGAAAGATTAAGGGGCAGGAATAATTCAACTATGAGAATGCAAAGATATGCAACTTTGTAATTTGTAAAAGGAACTGGAAGGAATACCAGACAGGAAATGTGTGGTGTGCTACAGGTCACACAGTGCAGGGAATTCTATGACTGGAATTGTAATAATAGGCATGACTTGATTTTATCCTCTTTCTTCTTTTTTTCTTTTCTTTTACAGCTGGTCAAAATTGTACTTTGTCACCTGGTGGCTGACTTCCTCTGTCATCTGGGTCAATCTTTTTATAGCCTTGCTTTTAGAGGTAAAGCTTGACTGGTCATCCAAAGCGATAGGCCTGAACAACACATCAGCATTTACGGGTGGTTTCACTTGGAGTAGCAAATTGCATTTATGGGTGGTTTCACTTGGACTGGCGAATCTCCTGATGTCACAGTAGGATGGACAGCATATACAGTACCTGGAAAAATTATTTTTAAATTGGGTTAGTAGAGTTGAAAGTCCGTGACTTTCCATGGAAGCCCCCCCCCTCACACACACACACGACTTTAATATTAGGCCTCAGAAGTCTTACATATTATTATTGATGACACTTATCTTGAGCACCTTATGTTGGGCTACTCCAAATTGATTTGTAAGGTATTTGCTTTGAATTGCTAATAAAGAAAGGAAGTACGCCGTCTGTAGAAATTGGTGCAGCAGCTTCCCTTAAATCTTACAGAACGGACTCTTCACTCTTTCAAAACCCAAATTTCAACACAGTTATATTTTTTGTTGCTGTGACTTCCACAGATAGCCACCTCTGATTATATGCTAATCACATGAATTGATTCCGTGCCTTGAGGTGGTTTTTTTAAAAAAAAAAATATTGCAAATGAACTGAGTTAGGAGGCTTCTCTCTCATAAAATGGTGTTGTTTTCCTCTTCTTCAATTGCAGAATTTTATTCATAAATGGGATCGTCGCTGCCATAGGCCGTCTCTCTCAGAAGTTGAATATCAAATGACAGTGGAACTCCTCTTCAGGTACAAGCATAGCAATTTAGCCGCTTTATATTTTTAACTGAGAAAAGAAATTTACTGTCGTGTCCCACTCCTCCGCTGACGGCCGGGTCAGGGAAATCCGAATCAGGCTTGCCTCTGCAGCTCTGCCCAAAGTCCTAGCAAAGTCCTCAGAGCAGGCAGGAGACCAGTAAGTGACTTCAGCAAGATAAGTTCGACTTTTGCCTGACTCAGAGACTGCCAGAAAGCAGATCCTTAATATAGGCCATGGGGTGTGGCTCCATGACTCAGCACTCATTAAGGCCTGCCCCTCCCTTCCTTCTGTTGCCTCCGCCTATCCAGCCTTCTGATGCGAGGGTCACACCAATCAGCAGCTGTTGGGAATAAACCCTCCTCAGGCTCACATGCTGTGGAGGAGGGGGAGGGGTCTAGCTGCTCCGTTTGCCTGGGCATGGAGTCAGGGCTGGGGCCGGGAGATGCAACAGGTTCCTTGGTTGTGAGCTCTGTGCCTTGCTTTTTTTTTTTTTTTTTGCTTCTTTTTCTGCCTCTAAAACACTGTTTCAGAAAAAACTTTTTTCTGCCTCTGAAAGCCTCCAAAAAACCTTCAGAAAAAAATCCTCTGAAGCTCTGTTTGGGGGCTTCTTTTCTGAAGTTTAGTTTCTGATGCTTTTTTCAGCCTCTGAAACCTTCTTTGGGAAGCTGGGCGGGGCTACATTCGGAGTATAAGACGCATCCAGATTTTTACCCTCTTTTTTGATGGAAAAAAGTGCGTCTTATACTCTGAAAAATACGGTATATACCATACTCTAGCAAGGTTGCTAGAGAATCTGTTTTAAAATAAAGCAAAAATATAACTTTGCATATGAAGTTATTTATTGTGAATTGAGTAATGAATGATGGACTATAGAGGCTTTTAATGTTGAAATGTCTGTACTAAGACACTGGCTTTGCTATTTTTCAGTGATTCTGTCTTGTTCTTGTAGGGATGTTTTAGAAGAACCAACGGAGGAAGAACTGATTGCAAAACTTCACCAGCATCCACATATGCATCTATATAGATGACATCTAGCTGGAAGTGGCCATCCAGCCTCATCATGCCTGCATGCAGGATTTAGAGCTAAAGAGAAGATGACTCTTATTTCTTTCTAGAAAGAGCGCTAAAATCTTGATTTTATTTTTGAACGTTGCCTACAATAGTGTGTTAAAGGACACTTGGGTTCACTTTAAACATATTTTTAAAATCCTAATTTGACTTCCTTTTAAGTTGATTTATGGAACAGAGAATTATGCTTTTAAGAAAGGGAAATGGATCAGTGATACTGTACTTTATAGCAAATGTGGTGGAAATAAATAATCAAGTCTGCTGGTCTGGTGATAGATAGTGCTACAGACAGTAGAAAATGCAAACCACCTACAGGGGCAAACTTCCTTTATTAAACTATCTTTAGATAGATTTTTTACTCCAAAAGCATTTTATTAAAATAAATTTGATAAAAATTAAAAAAAAAACCTGATTTAAATTTTTAAAAATCTGATTTTTTATATATTTTTTTAAAAAAATCATTGGTTTTTATCCACCCTGGTATGTTACATTAATGATGTACCTAGCAGCTTTTGGGGACTTGAATTCATGACATTAAGGTGCTTAATGTTTTGTCTCCCTGTTCCTCTAATTCCCTTCCTTATCATGATCAGCTCTTATAATTTTGAGGCAATCTAGACCAGGGATGTCAAACTCACGTCGTCATGGCAGTGTCACATGACATATCAGGACTTTTCCCCCCTTTACTAAACCGGGCGTGGCCGTGGCCGGCGCATGATGCATCCGGCCTGCGGGCTGTGAGTTTGACAGCCCTGATCTAGACTAAGTCCATTGTGTTACAACCCCTATTTCTTGTTTGAGACTCAACTTTGCCTTGTTTTTCCTTTTTTGGTGAAGCCTAATCTGTGTGTCATTGGTGAAATAAGTACTGGAGAGGAAAAGAGTTGAAATAATTGGCTTTTTCATTATTGCAGAGACTAGGTCTATATCTCATACTTGGGTTCTTAGGTGAGTTTTGTAACTGTCCACATGTATTATGGCAAATGTTTTGTGTGTACTCCCCAGCCCATTTTGCCAGAACATCTCTGACACATAGACATTATTCAAAATGTACTCATTGGCCATAAAATTTGGGCAACTAATAAAAATGCAACATTGTTTCATGTTAGTAAAAACAAAATTATAGAAATTAAGTCCTTTAGTCCTTTTAAACGTATCAGTAGCAAATATATTTGTATTGCCTATCTTATGATTCCATCAGGTGTTATGTAAACCTCTATCTGTGTGACTCCCTGCGATTCCTATGTCTTTGATCTGAAAAGATGATGCATCTAGTGACCCAATTTAGTGAATTACAAAGTTTCAATTCTGTTATTAAATTATTTCATTCATTCAGGGATGCTAAATAAAATTATCCTTCTACTTTCTGTCTAACATCTGAATTTTTTCATCAGTGTTGAAAGGGAAATTATTTGACACTAAAGAATGTGATTAAATAACTATGATCATCTCATAATATTTGGTTAATTAAAAATGCATTGAAATATTAATTATCTTGCTTAGGCGAGGAAGATAGTTGCCTAATATATGCATTGTTATAATATATAATATATGCATTGTTTCTCAACCTCAGCAACTTTAAGATATGCAGAAATGCCTGAGTAATTCTGGTAGCTGAAGTCCACACATCTTAAAGTTGGTGAGGTTGAAAAACACTGACATATATAAAGGCCATATTTTACTTAACCCAATTTTCTGGGTCCATACAACATACTGAGCCATTAATTCATCAGGTAGGCTGGTTCACATAACAGTTTGCTTTAAAATTGTGCAAGAGATTTTGCAGTGAGATGTTTTTGGCATGAACTCTCATAGACTGCAAAATCACCGGTTTTGTACATTCCAAGAAATGTTGAGCTCAAAACAGCTCAAATGTTGAGCCCAAAACAGCTCAGTTTCCAGAAGCCTCAAGACAATTTTTTTTTGTTTTGAGGCTCCAATTATGGAGACATTTGTGAAGTTTTATGTTTGAAATAGTTCAAAAGGAAATCTCTGGCATACTCTAGTCTAAGGCAAAAACTCTTAAGTCTTCTAGAAATTGAATGTTTCTTTTCTGGACCATGCTGATTTAGGGATGCTCCAGTGATTTTCCAAAAGTTAATTCTTGGAACTGGAACCAGTTTGTGGTATTCCAAACACGATCCTGTCCTGTTCGATGCAGAGCACCACAAATCCGTTCTGGAAAAGTGTTGAACATTACATTTTGCAGTGGTAGATTTTTTTATAGCCCTATTAGGCTATAATGTGATTGCTAGTTTTTAGTTTATTATGTCATACAAACACAGATCAGTTTTGTATTTTTGACCTAAATAAAAGAGGAGGGGATAGTTAAGAGATAGCTGTATTTATCTCTAAGAATTTCTTTCTGCCAAGTAATTTGTTCCTTTAAATTGCAAAGGTCATTTTGGATTTGCAGAGAATGCACCAATATATCCAGATGGTTTTTGTTTCTTTTGAGAAATGTTAAATGGAGAACAAATATAGCAGCTACTGCTAGACATTTTTTTAAAAAAGGTTTAGTTATTCCCTACTTGCCTTAATTAAAAATTAATTAATAATAAGTTAAGTACCCTGTTTTCCTCAAAATAAGACATCCCCTGATAATAAGCCCAATCGGGCTTTTGAGTACATGGCAATAAGGCCAAGTGCTTATTTCAGGGTTCAAAAAAATATAAAACAGGGACTTATTTTGGGGGAAACATGGTAAATATTAAAGTAGAAAGACAATGTGTTCTATGTCACACAAAATATGGAAGCTGAAAGACTGATATACCACTCTTGCATCTAGGAAAATATTTATGCACTATAAAAATAAAAACATTACATGAAGAGTTATTATTGATCAATAGCCATTTCATTTGCTATGATCTGCATTTCTGATCTGCATTCCTTCGGATATATTTTCTTTGTCGATAGAGCTCCTATTTTCAAAAGAAAATCCTTTCTTTACTATATTACGGATCAATTGCATTTTGAATATTACCCTTCCTTAAAAATTATTTTACACAAAGTAAGTTAAGGAAGAGCAACTAGGCTACAGCCTGTCTCTGAAACATTAAAACTATTTTACGCTACTAATATATACTAAACTATATATATATATCTACAGAAACTTTAGCATTCTTTTAAGCCCAGAGTTTTCAAGGGTGAGGACCTATTGATACTCCAGATGATGCTGATGGTTAGCATCTTTCTCTATTGACTGTATTTCTAGGGCTGTTGAAATAGCTTCAAGAGGACAATTCCCCTATCCCTGGCTTGTTTTGGTTGGGCATCAGTAATAACTATTATGAACATGATTCTTTATGGAACATTTCATTAATTTTAAGCTTAAGAAAAATGAGTGTTTTTCTGGACTCAGGATAGCTGGTATAACTTCCAAACATTCTTCATGTTACGTTTTTCTTCCAGTAGTACAATTTGGGCAATTCAGATTTACCAGTGCAATCCAGATTTACCAGTGCAATATAATTTTGAATTTCTCATGCTCTGAGGACATATAAAGAAACCACTAAAATTGTTTGCATATTATGAAGTTTTATGTATTAACTTGGGGAAAAAAAGGAAATTGTAAAATGTATCTATGTGGGTTCTTTTTTAAGAGCACAAATGTTAGTATATGTAATTAAAATATTTTTGAAAAAGTTGGAGTTTTATAAATTATTTTGTGTTTCTACTAGCATTAAATGGTGAAGGGTTTCCTGCCTGGGCAGGGGTTGGACTAGAAGACCTCCAAGGTCCCTTCCAACTCTGTTATTATTATTAAATCTGAAGTCCCAAATCTTCATGCATAATAGTAATGATTGTCCTTTTGCTGTTGGTTCTCAGATTTAGAGCAGGGGAGTCCAATCTTGGCAACTTTAAGACTTGTGGACTTCTATTCCAAGAATTCTTCAGCCAGCAAAGCAAAGCTGGCTGAGGAATTCTGGGAGTTGAAGTTCATAAGTCCTAAAGTTGACACAGTTGGACATCCCTGGTGTAGGGTAAAACTGCCAATATGTAAATCAGATTGATATTGCACAGTTTCTACAGATTAGTTTTTAATGAAAAATCATCCACTACATGGTACAATACAATGGAGGTATTGCCCCATGTTGCCTGAGTTGTTGCTTCACATAAACTGAATGTCATACACACACACTTGATAGTAATAGTTTTTCTGTTATCCTGCAATTATTAGGGAGATAATATCGATCTATCTATCTGTCTGTCTATCTATGTATCATCAGTGGCTCAGTGGTTAAGACGCTGAGCTTGTCGATTGAAAGGTCGGCAGTTCAGCGGTTCGAATCCCTAGTGCCGTGTAATGGGATGAGCTCCCGTTACTTGTCCCAGCTTCTGCCAACCTAGCAGTTCAAAGGCACGTAAAAAATGCAAGTAGAAAAATAGGGACCACCTTTGGTGGGAAGATAACATTGTTCTGTACACCTTAGGGGTTTAGTCATGCCGGCCACATCACTACGGAGATGTCTTCGGACAGCGCTGGCTCTTCGCTTTGAAACGGAGATGAGCATCGCTCCCTAGAGTTGGGAACGACTAGTACATATGTCTTTACCTTTATCTTTACCTCCTACTTTCTCTCCTTTCCCCCCTATTTTTAGATTTACAACAATCCTGTTGGTTAGGTTGAGCAGAGGCGGCATATGAATCTGATCATTTGTTTTAAAAAGAATGTATGATTCCTCCAGGTCTGAAGTGTGCAGTGACTGAAGTTTCAATGCCTCCAAGAACCCTGTATAGAGTATTATCTGGGGTTGTTTCTTAATTTGCAAATTTTGTCTTTGGGTATATTTTTCTGCAAAGATTTTGTCTTCATTTAACTGAATTTTCTAAATGCAGGTAATCCTCGCGTGACTACAAGCTGGGCAACCTTACCAAGGGAGTTTACATGAAAATAAGAAGGAACATCTTTTGAATATACTTTTAAGCAGTGGTGGAATTAAGTAATTTAACAACCGGTTCTCTGCCCTAATGATTTCTTCCAACAACCAGTTTGTCAAACAGGTCAGAAAATTAACAACCGGTTCTCCCAAAGTGGTGCGAACTAGCTGAATCCCACCACTGCTTTTAGGCCCAACTGTTTCTGAGTCATACTTTTTATTAGGAATGCAGCATTCTTCTACCTGCTTAGGAAAGCATTTTGCAGGGTTAACAGCATCATGGAAGTTTCTGTGTCTTTTATAAATAACAAATTACAAAAATGGAAGATGGGGAAAAAATGCTGCTGCTCTTGCTGTTGATGTCAGATCTATATGGGTGATTCATTTTGTAAACCGCTTTTGTGGCTTGAATGTAAGAAGTGGCTGAAGATACCTTTTCATCTTGAGAGAAAAATGTCACACTTTCCATTTTATACCATGCTCTTTCTTGCTATTCAGTACATGAGGCAGCTGAAATAATTTGAGTGCCTGAAATAAGCAATAAAGTAATTATTTCAAGGAAGGGGGTTGGGGTGGGAAGGAAGAGAGAGAGAGAGGGGAGAAAACATCTTGTCTTACGATGACGTGGAAAACGGAGGCCACATACTTAAAATCTTCAGATCAACCATATCCATGATGCCTCGAATCCAGTATTAGTAGTATAATTATTTTTGCTTGGGAACATATTTTAGCTATATTACTTCTTCCAAAGATGGCCAATTCCGTTTTTGAGTTATAGCTTCCTTTCTGATAGTGGTGACAAATGATGGACCCCACAGCCCAGCTGTGGTGTCTGGGGAACCATACATTGTCTCACCCTGCTTTAAACATATAATCTTCAGAGGCTGTTGCCAATCCGGTCAAGACAAGTAAAAAGTAACCCCCCCACCCCCTTTTAAATGTACTGATCTGACTGCACAATGAGCCACAATATGTACAAATATAAGCCGGCACATTACACACACACACACACACACACACACACACACACACACACACACACCCGTGATAACACAGCAGGGGTGTATAGGATGGATCTCATAATAATCAAGATGGCTACAACCCAAAGTTGCAAAGGAAGAAGAGCTTTACATCAGAAAACTAGTCAGATCTCCAAAGTAGATTACTTTGTGTTTTAGATTGTGGGCTCAATAATCTGCTTTTATTCTACCCAAATTAAGTACGATAACAGACCATGGATAATTTATCCTAAGCTGCATTTCATCGTTGATAGTCAATCCTGTAAACCAAGAACTCCAGGAAGTTCAGCTAATATTTAATATTAAATATTTAATATTTAAGGGGCGTGCATAAGAGCACAAAAGTACCTACCGTTCCTGTCCTATTGTTCCCTTCATTATATCAAATTAACATAGTTGTTGCATACTTTTACTTATATATACTTTTTCCCCTCTAATGATGGGTTATTGTTTATGTTGATGATTGTATATACTGTTGTGACAAAATGAAATTAAAAAAAATATTTGCCAGAACATGGACATGATAGTGTTGCTTGGATTATTGTCAGTGGGACTGTTTAGAAACCGTTCCTGTGTTACAGGGTTTATGAGTTTGAAGTTTAAAGACTCCAGAGACCAAACACAAATGCATTTTTAGCCATGGAAGCTTAATTGGCTTTATGCCAGGAGATACTGTATCTCAGCCCAACAATTCTCAGGGTTGTTGCAGGGAAAAAATGGCGAAAATAATGTTCCAGTTGGGTTTATTTTGACGTATAAAGTGGTTTGTTTGTTTCTGGTTTTCAATGTTATGTGAATCCAGTCCACTGGCTTCTAGATCATGGCTTACAAATTAGTGTATTGCATAAAACTGGGTAATTGCAAACTGGCTTAGTGTGACTGTACACATATAATTTATATGCCACATTGAAGTCCTGAAAGAAAGACCAGGTTATAAATCCAACATTAATTAATTTTAAAAAGGCAATGCAAGAAGCCTAAGCCATTATATCTATACAGCTGAAGAATAATTACAGTAATCTACTCATCTGAAAAAGGGAAAGAGTGGTAAAGCTATTTAGGAGAGGAGACCAAATGGTTTGACAAGTGAAAGATGTCTTTTGCTGAGCATGAGTGAAAAATTTTCATGGTCATTTGGAAAGCTGTCCTCCTAATCCACACTGTTCTGATCCTAAAATGTACGTGAGAATTATCGTGCAGGATTGGATTCTGGCAGCTTAGGTTGCAATTCTCCCCGGCTGAGGAGTGTGGTTTTCTTCCACCAAGGATTGTGATGCAAATCTGCAATACTATAGTGTTGAACTGCCACAGGCTTGGGTCATGTCAATATGGTGATAGCGCTTTACAATAATGATCTTATTAAGGTGAGCTGAAGAGCCTGTCTGACCTGTATTATTTTACTCAGTTACATCTCCTTTCTGCATTTTGGGTTGAACTGGTTCCAACCCTAATGTGCTGCTGAGCTGTTGCCAGTGTGCTTTTTATTAAGCAATAGTCTTAGAAAGTAAAACCTGAGTCTTTAATGTGGCCTCTCCTCCTTGTTTTAATACTGGTGAGAATAATCTTATATTTCACCAAAACTATGTGTATTTAGTTTCTGGCTTCCTGGATAATTGAGGGTTCCTATTAAGAAGACTTGAACAATTCTTGCTATAGAAAAACTGCTGGATAGGCCTCCTCTGTTTGGAATTAAAGGTGAAGGTGTTAAAGCCAGACAATAGCACTCAGATCAAAGTAGCCAGCAGAAGGGGGCCACAAGAAGCGCAGATTGTCCCATTGCATCACAAAAGGTGCCACCTCTCTTTCTCTGTAATTGAATTTCATGAAAGAAACAAGGCTATTCTTTCCAAATGTAATTTAACCAGCCCCCTGGCTGGATGGGCAAGGAAAGCACCTGCTTTGTTTCCTTGAGGTGTGGGCAACCGACCCTCCTACCCTAATGGGGGGTGGTTAATTCAGAAGTCCAATGTGTGGAGGCAGCAGCAACACCTGTTGGCCAACAAAGATGATAACCACATGCATGGCCTAATATGAGACAAATTTTGGATTCTGAGGACTTTCCATGAATGTATGTTCACATATCTTGAAAAACGAGGTGCTCCTTCTCAATGCCACCTATCCAAGCCCCTTCATTTTTCCCACCACTTTGCTTTGACAGAAATGTCTCCTGGGCACATGCAAATGCGAAAAGTCAACAAAGCGACGGAAGCTAGAATTAGGAATACTGCTTCATTTGCCAGAATTATATCAGAGGGATATAATATTGGAGGGAAGTCTCTGTCATAGATTCACATGGAGTTAGGTCTTATGAAAACTTTTATTTTCTTTTATTCATAAAGATTGTCCAAATCATGTAGTATATATATTTCACTCGGCCAAGAGCAATGACACTTGGGGCTACCTAAAAGACTTCTGCTAAGACCAAATGTTTTAAAATGTAACCAAAATATTATCATATCACTCCCTTGGGCCTTATTCCCCTTAAATAAAGTCATAGATAGGTCTCAAAAAATGTTTTGTTTATCGTAGTGCCTTGATCCATTCCTTTTATATGTGCTTTTTTTTTTTTTACTTCAACCAAGAATTCACAATTAATAGAATTGCCACCAAACATATGCACTGTTTCTTCAAAAGTGAAGCTGCGATTTGAATGGGATACGCCTATATTTTGATTTGTCAAGGACACAACAAATAACTACTGACTTACATATTAAAAAGTATGAATATTTTTTTCAGATTCACTCCATAGCAAGTTTTAACAACTTCAGGATTTCAATTCTTACTTCTTATTGTTGAGTGTATAAAGGTTGATCTACATAGGTCCTATTCAAAGAAAATAAAGCATAGGTTGCTAACTGGCCAAGCAATGAATGCTACAAAATATATTAAAGGATTAAGAATTCAACTTCTTGAGTACCTAAGATTACATTTAAAGTAAGCTATGAAAGTATATTTGAAAATATCAATAATACTGTCCAGAAGTAACAATTTTTTCTGCCTATTATCTTCCTTGTAAATTTCCATGCAGCTAGCGTACAGATAATTCTCTCATGTTAGTTTTAAACTTTAAATGGTTTTAATTGTAACACTATGTTCCATCAGAAGATGTCCAAGTGTGGTGAGATCATAGGATTTTTTATCTCATACTTTGAGAATGGAGTGAGACATAATTTCAGATGACCTCTTCTGTTAAAAAAAAAAGTGTTTTAGTGTTGAAACTCAGAATTTAGCAAAGAGGCATTCTGAAATTTCTCCTTTAGATCAAGAAGAACCAAAGCTCTGGTGGCGCAACAGGCTAATGCAGCCTATTATTAACAGCAACTGCTTGCAATATTGCAGGTTCAAGTCCCACCAGGCCCAAGGTTGACTCAGCCTTCCATCCTTTATAAGGTAGGCAAAATGAGGACCCAGATTGTTGGGGGGGGGGCAATAAGTTGACTTTGTATATAGTATACAAATGGATGAAGACTATTGCTTGACATAGTGTAAGCCGCCTTGAGTCTTCGGAGAAGGGTGGGATATAAATGCAAAAAAAAAAAAAAAAGCTCTGTTTTGGGAGAGAAATTTTGAGCGGACTTCAATGGAAGGGAAATTGGGAGGAGAGAAAAAAATAAAAGAAATATACCATAAGTAGGCAATGTCAATCTGCACTTGAACAAAACTGAAACACCACGTTTTAGGAGGAGGAGACTTTTAAAACTCTTATCTTCAAATACAGATAACCCTCGACTTACAACAGTTCATTTAGTGACCATTCAAAGCAGTGGTAGATTTCAAATTTTTTTACTACTGCTTCTGTGGGTGTGGCATGGCTTGGTGGGCATGGCAGGGGAAGGATACTGTAAAATCTCCATTCCCACCCCACTCCCAGGGGAAGGTTACTGCAAAATCCCCATTTCCTCCCGATCAGCTGGGACTCAGGAGGCAGAGAATAGATGGGGGTGGAACCAGTTAGAGGTGGTATTTACCGGTTCTCCGAACTACTCAAAATTTCCGCTACCAGTTCTCTAGAACTGGTCAGAACCTGCTGAAATCCACTTGTGGTTCAAAGTTACAACGACACTGAAAAAAGTGGCTTATGCCTCTTTTTCACAGTTACGACCTTTGAATCCACTCCATGGTCATGTGATCAAAACTTATATGCTTGACAACTGGTTCATATTTATTGCTGTATCCCAAGGTCATGAGATCACCAAAGTCATGCGATCACCTTTTGTGACCTTCTGACAAACAAAGTCAATGGGGAAGCCAGATTCATTTAAAAAGCAGGTTACTAACTTATCAACTGCAGTGATTGACTTAACAACTGTGGCAAGGAAGGTCATAAAATGGGGCAAAACTCACTTCACAGCTGTCTCATTTAATAACAGAAATTATGGGCTCAATTGTGATTGTAAGTTAAGGACTACCTGAAGCTTGAGTACACAGTATATTGACTTAAACCAATGGTTCTCAACCTTTATAGTGCTGCCACCCCTTTAATACAATTCCTCACGATGTGGCGACCCCAACCGTAAAATTATTTTTTTTAGACAGCGATCTCAGCAGCCGCAGCGACCTCAGCAGCCGCAGAAGGGGGGGAAAAGCGGCAAACTGTTTTTTTAAAATTTATCGCCGTATTGGCTAGCGATCTGAACTGCTTGCGATTGCCTTGAGGATGGAGGCATTAAAGCAGAGACTCCTCCCCTATTAAGTTTATCTCGCCTGAAGCCAGATTAGGCTAGCGATTGGAAGTGATTGCAGCTGGCTTGAGAGGGAGACATCAGAGCAAAGATTTCTCTCTTTTTTAATTCATCGCGCCTGAAGCCGAATTCGCGATTCTTCAACTTGCAAGTATACTTCCCATATTTCCGATGGTCTTAGGCGACCCCTGGCAAATCGTCATTCGACCCCCAATGGGGTCGCGACCCACAGGTTGAGAACCACTGACTTAAACTAAAGCTCCAAATGATGATAAAAATGCACAAATTATGAAATCCAACCATAAATTTGGAGAAGTTCTGCTGTACACTATATGCTTCTAATCACAGTAAGGGCAGAAGAAAACATATCCTCTTTGGGGGGATATTCTTTATAGTTTATGATCCAAATGGAAAGTGCATACATTTTAAAACAGACTCTCAGCTAAAGGCAATACAGTACCCTACTCGTCACTAGATGGCACTAGATTTTGTTATATCTGAATGAAGTTGGACCTTTACTGCTTTGCTTTCCCGCTAAGAAGGACAATAATCTTGTCTGATTTCCATATTATTGTTTTCCTGGAGCTTCCATGACAGCTGTAATACTACCTGTTCAGAGCCAAGAATCAGCTCTTGCTGCTAGGCTATTTTTAAGGATAGCCCTACTCAGAATGCATTGCAATAATCTGGTTATAAGATTTTTGAAGCTAATGTATTCTTCAAATCTAGTTCAACTTTAGGTGGACATACCCATGTCATTTTCTTGGAAACCATGCAGAAATGTTTTGCCATTGCATTTTTCCAAATGTTTTTTTTTTTTAATTTCCCAGTGTAGGACCTAGACACATCAGGATTAGCAGGCAACCATTAAGGGGCAGAGGTATGTTCATTTCACAGCTGTTTTCTACTGGCTAACTGGAGTGTGGCAGTCCATGTTTGATAGCCTTAGCCTACAGCCATGCATAGAGGTCCCATCCAAATACTGCATATCAAAGCATTACATTATGTAGCTTTTTTCTAAATATAGCCAAGTGCCTTCAGTTGCTGAGACTACATGATTACAGGACATGGATACCTGAAGCCAGGTTATTCCAGTCCTGGAAATTTCATAGATGACACATTAGCTATTCCCCATTAATACTTAATTGAATGGATTATGGATTATGTTACTTGTATAAAGCTAAGAGGAGAATTTCCTTATTACACAGTACTGTATCGATTCTCCTTTTGTGGATTTAATCAGAGTTCCATAACTATGATTGGTTGAATGCAGTTATAGACTTCCATCAAAACTTCCAGATCAGTCCAAAAAGACAGGGGGTCAAAGGATTGTGTGTTAACATGTACTCCCCATTCAGTTTTATTACTACATTTGCTGACTGAGGAAGACAGCTAGGGTGACAGGCTGAAGTGGAAAGAGTGTGGTTTAATCCAGGCCTTTGTGATTCACCTCATGTGAACCAAGGATGCCCTTGCTCAAACAGTCACCTCTTAATCTCTACCTTTGCAATGTGTTTTATCAGGTACTTCATAGCCAGTGAAGGACTTTACACTCCTGGATTTTATATCCCCAAGGCTTTACTGGGTTTGACTTCTGGAAGGCAGGGCTTCCATTCTCCAAAAGCTTTGTACTTTGCCGCACAGTATTATTATTGTTTCCTCTATTTTGAATGGGTGCCACAACATCGCTGTGCAAATATAACTATCAGGAAGATTGTATAAATCCACACAATAGAAAGAACGCCATACATTTCCTTACGGCCACCTAGTTCAAGCCAGTTATCATCAAACATATGATACAACAGGTGCAGGTTCTACCTTCCTATATTCCAAATGTGTGTCACCACCATAAAAAGGTCACACAATTTGGACAGCATTTTGTGAGGGTATGAAGCAAGTTGTTCCTATACTACTTGGCCAGGATTTTTTGCTATTCCAGTATATTGTTGGCATAGTCAGATCCCTAATTACTATTCCATGTAAATACTTTAAAAATGCTGTGCAAATAAAAATTTAATTGCAGTGCTTCCGTGCAGCAAAATTAAAAAACAAAAAAACACAACCACCCTTGCAACACAAGTATTTCTGCCCTTAGGCTATAGACCAGAAAGAACATAGAAAGACTTTGCCTTAATTTATATAATTGGCTTGCTGTCTTGCTGCCACGTGTATATGGGTAATTCATACATTTCTTTGTGTCAGATCTTTTTTTGAGCACTGACTGAATAGGAAGAAAACACATTGAAATGTAATGCTAAACTAATCTGGAGGTAAAATAAATAATCTGCCCAGGGATAGTCAAGTATATATATTTGACACATCTGTATCCAAGAAACTTTCTCAGTTTTAATTCACATTTTTATAGTCACTAGATGGCATCCATGCTGGTTGTATTTTTGAAGGCAAATTGGTCAGTCAGTTGTTCGGGTAATCAGATATATAGACAGTACTATGGAAATGTGCCAACAAAACTGAATGCTATTTTCTTTTACACAACCTGC
This sequence comes from Ahaetulla prasina, assembly GCF_028640845.1. Taxonomy (NCBI): domain Eukaryota; kingdom Metazoa; phylum Chordata; class Lepidosauria; order Squamata; family Colubridae; genus Ahaetulla; species Ahaetulla prasina. The sequence goes on from NC_080539.1 coordinate 284,084,632, forward strand.
AGTTATTATTTTATCATTATTTAATTATAAAATTTCTACTTTTCATTATTTAATATCCTCTTCATTTCCAAGAAAATCCTACAATATATAACTTTATAACTAGAAAAAAACACCCCTTCAGCAGCTCCTACAATATGATTTAAATGGATTAACTGACTAATATAATAATTATGCAGACTGTTAAAGTGGCTAACTTTATAAAGAGATTGGAAAGAAAAACAACTGGAAAATTTGTAGAAGAGGGGTATTTTATTTAAACAATAGCAAATTAGTTTATAGATGGGAGGGGTGTTTTATTTCCTTCATCCTAAAATCTGAAAATCCCCAATATTATGCATTTGTTTTATCAAATGCACTTTCAGTTTATTTAAGTTGTGAAAATATGTGCACATACCTATACATACGGACTATTATAAATTCGGATGCCATGCTTGTAACTGAACAAGTACCATCAATTTCATTTTCCAGATGAGAATGTAATTTATTATTTATACTGAAAAAAATAAACACAGAGCTTAGGGCAAATGAAGTCATGATTTCCATCAGGAAACTGGAACGAGGCAGGAAGGGGGTGAGACATTAGCCCTTCCTCTTTCTGTGCAGAAGCCCTGATTAAAATACAAGTCTACCTCTTGACTGATTCTCAGAACATCCCACCTTCAAGGCCTAGTTACTTGGACTCCCAAAGATTTAAAAAGCTGGGTGTTCCAAGTCAGAATTAACATCATATCCACTTAATAGTTAGATTTGTAAAGTTTATCACTGGCATTATTCACCCTGTTGTCACTTGTCCTTGGCATGGCCCATTGTCATTTCCGTCTACAAGATGTCACTCGTTACTTCTGTATATAACGTTGCCAATTTTGCTGAGACAAAGCCAGAAGAATCCTGAACAGGTCAGTCTTTGTGAAGAAACACAACCTTTTTTCAAATGAAAGCAAGGACTATTTCTACCTGGCCCAGATACAATCTGCAAAAGTGGTGGTGGAGAAATCAATGCTTTCATCCGCTATAAAGCATAACAACAGCTGTGTTCAGAAAGTTTGCTGTGGTTAGCTGGCATTATCTTCTTTGCAAAGCAAGTACATTGTAAACCGGTAAAAATTAACTGCCAGGGTACAATGCTGTTTTTGTGACTTTGGAATTCAGATAAAGCTCTGCTTCTCTTGGCAGGCTGATGAAAAGAACGGAGTATTTGCATACAGGTGAGGTGAGGCTGAAGCTCAAGTCCCTTGCCAGGTATGCAAAGGGCCTCCAGCTGTGAGTGCACTCTTTTAATTAAATTGGAAAGATGTTGACCTGAGTAGTGGCAGAAGTGAGGGGGCTAGCTTTGGAAAAGGCAATACCAACAAAAGTCATTGGATGGCAGCAAAGCATTTGATACTTAACATCTAGGCTCCACGTGGTGACTTCTTGGGCCTGTCAATCAACAAGCTGGAGATGGCAGATCTGAAGTTACTTCCAAGTTTGTAAACCGGCTCAAAACTCTGACGTACATTCCGAACAGGAGGAATTCTGAACCAGTAGGTGTCAAATGTGGCCATAAAGAGCCTCTATTAAATAACAATTTGAGTCTTTCAACTACTCTAAGTCTTTCGGTGGAAAGCTACCATCTTCTTCCCCTCTTCTGCATCTGGCTACTTTTAAGTAAGAGCATTCTTATGTGGTTTAAGTTATCCAAAATTATTCCCTAACATCAGTAGCTCTTTTGATACTTAGTTGCTTAGAGATAGGATGTCTAGCAACGAGCAATATTAAAGCAGCTAAAATGACTGGAATCAAAGGAAGACAGTTACTTTTTTGCTCACTTTAGTTCACTATATCATCAGAATACCTTACCATCAGGTTCAAAGGTAAGGCTGCCAATTTTAGCCATGGTAGCGCAGTGGTTAGAATGCAGAATTGAAGGCTAACTCTGCCGAGTGCCAGCAGTTTGATCCTGACTGGCTCAAGGTTGACTCAGCCTTCTATCCTTCCAAGGTTTGGTAAAATGAGGACCCAGAGTGTCGGGGAAAATATGCTGACTCTGTAAACCACTTAGAGAGGGCTGTAAAGCATTATGAATGGGCATTAAGTGCTATTGCTACCTACTAGATGGCAGCAAAGAAATAAATAAAACCTGAATCTTTTGGTGCCATCTAATGGACTTTAACTTTTTTGCAGCCAGTCAGTGATTTCAGAAGAGAGATGCAGGTAGTCTTTAGTTTACAATTGTTTGTTTAATTAATTAATTAAGATATTTTATCCCACCTTTATTATTTTTATAAAGGTGTAATAATAGTTTGAAGATACAACAGCCTCAGAAAAAATGACTTACATCCCATTCTTGAAGTTATGATCACCACACTACGCCTGTAGTTGTATGATTACAATTTTTTTTAAATTTGAATTTATATCCCGCCCTTCTCCGAAGACTCAGGGTGGCTTACATTGTGTTAAGCAATAGTCTTCATCCGTTTGTATATTATATACAAAGTCAACTTTTATTGCCCCCAACAATCTGGGTCGTCATTTTACCTACCTTATAAAGGATGGAAGGCTGAGTCAACCTTGGGCCTGGTGGGATTTGAACTTGCAGTAATTGCAAGCAGTTGTGTTAATAACAGACTGCTTAGTCTGTTGAGCCACCAGAGGCCCTTATATTTGGGTGCTTGACAGTGGCTTGCATTTAGAATGGTTGCGTCTTGTCATTACATGATCATGATTTGCAAACTTCCCAGCCAGCTACTGAAAAGTAAAATCAATGGGGCAAGCTGGATTCGCATAATGACCAAGGAATTTGTTTAATGGCTATGGTAAAAAATTGTCATAAAATTGGACCCAATAACACGATGACTCATTTAATGACTGCATCATTTAGCAACCAAAATTCAGGTCCCAATTCTGGTTGTAAGTTAAGGATTGCCTGTAATATAAGAGAAGGCTTGACAGTACGACAAAATCGTTCAGCTTCGGGATGGTCTGGACCAAAATTGCGGTGACTCAGGGGAGGTGTCTGAGGGTGGTCTTGGTGACATTGTATGGGATGAGTTTGACCCTGTGGCTCCCGAGGACATGGACAGGTTGTTGGGTAGGTTGAATGCCACCACATGTTTACTGGATCCGTGCCCCTCCTGGTTGGTGCTGGCCACTCAGGAGGTGACACGAGGCTGGCTCCAGGCAATTACGAGCGCTTCTTTGGTGGAGGGAGTCTTCCCGGCCGCCTTGAAAGAGGCGGTGGTGAGACCCCTCCTCAAGAAGCCTTCCCTGGACCCGGCTGTTTTAGGTAATTATCGTCCGGTCTCCAACCTTCGCTTCACGGCGAAGGTTGTAGAGAGTATGGTGGCATATCAGTTTCCCCTACACCTGGATGAAACTGTCTATCTAGACCCGTTCCAGTCCGGTTTCCGGCCCGGTTACAGCACTGAGACGGCTTTGGTCGCGTTGGTGGATGATCTCTGGAGGGCCAGGGATAGGGGTTGTTCCTCTGCCCTGGTCCTATTAGACCTCTCAGCGGCTTTTGATACCATCGACCATGGTATCCTGCTGCGCCGGTTGGAGGGGTTGGGAGTGGGAGGCACCGTTTATCGGTGGTTCTCCTCCTATCTCTCCGATCGGTCGCAGACGGTGTTGACAGGGGGGCAGAGGTCGGCTCCGAGGCGCCTCACTTGTGGGGTGCCGCAGGGGTCGATTCTCTTGCCCCTTCTGTTCAACATCTATATGAAGCCGCTGGGTGAGATCATCAGTGGCTTCGGTGTGAGGTACCAGCTGTACGCGGATGACACCCAGCTGTACTTTTCCACACCGGGCCAACGAAGCTATCGAAGTGCTGTCCCGGTGTCTGGAAGCCGTACAGGTCTGGATGGGGAGAAACAGGCTCAAGCTCAATCCCTCCAAGACAGAGTGGCTGTGGATGCCGGCATCCCGGTACAGTCAGCTGAGTCCACGGCTGACTGTCGGAGGTGAGTCATTGGCCCCGATGGAGAGAGTGTGCAACTTGGGCATTCTCCTGGATGGAGGGCTGTCTTTTGAAGATCATTTGACAGCCGTCTCCAGGAGAGCTTTTTACCAGGTTCGCCTGGTGCGCCAGTTGCGCCCCTTTCTAGACCGGGATGCCCTATGCACGGTCACTCACGCCCTCATGACGTCTCGCCTGGATTACTGCAATGCTCTCTACATGGGGCTCCCCTTGAAGGGCATCCGGAGACTGCAGTTAGTTCAGAATGCGGCTGCGCGGGTGATAGAGGGAGCCCCCTGTGGCTCCCGTGTGACACCTATCCTGCGCAGACTGCACTGGCTACCTGTGGCCTTCCGGGTGCGCTTCAAGGTTTTGGTAACCATCTTTAAAGCGCTCCATGGCATAGGGCCGGGTTACTTACGGGACCGCCTGCTGATACCGAATACCTCTCACCGACCCGTGCGCTCTCACAGAGAGGGACTCCTCAGGGTGCCGTCAGCTAGGCAGTGTCGTCTGGCGACACCCAGGGGAAGGGCCTTCTCTGTGGGGGCTCCCACCCTCTGGAACGAACTCCCCCCAGGACTTCGTCAACTTCCGGACCTCCGAACCTTCCGTCGTGAGCTTAAAACACATTTATTCATTTGCGCAGGACTGGACTAGATTTTAAATTTAGGTTGATTTTAATTGGTTTTAGTATTTATATCATTTTTAATTAATTTGGCTTTAGAATAAGTTTTTTAATTGTGATCTTAATTTGTATTTATATGTTTTTATTTGCCTGTGAACCGCCCTGAGTCCCTCGGGAGATAGGGCGGTATACAAATTTGATTAAATAAATAAATAAATAAATAAAACAGTAGAATGGTTCCTTGTTGTAACAGGAAAATAAGACCAAGTGCAGATAATGGCTGGAAAATCCCTACTTGAATTCCTTTGAGCTACTGCCTCAGTGTAGTTGTGAGGAATGAGGAATGAAAAATGTTTAGAGCTGAAAAGTTCAGACAACCATCCCGATTGGTGAAATATCACCAAAGCCTCTCTATGCTCCCATTAAGTGTTGGTCCAGATTTTTGCAGCCCCCAAGCCCCCAAACGTCGTCCTGATGTTGCTGAATGACAACTCACAGCATTATTCACAATTGGCTTTGCTATCTGGGATTGCTGGGCTTTGTGGTCTAGCATGTCTTGAGACCTCAAAGACATTCTTCCACCTACATTCTGAGCTAGAAGGACTAAGAAAACAGATTTCTATGTTTTCAACTGGGTATTTCTAGTTATTATATAAGGTGTATGACTTTTAGGCATCTCTTTTAAAGTCAAAAGGCAGACAAACTCTGCCTGAGGAGTTGGTACATGAAGAAGTACAAGATTAGGCATGGAACAGTTTAGATAATGTAGACTCTGAGAGTATTATTCCATTTTTGAATTTGTTTAAGCCACCGTCAGAACAAGTATGTACTTATTCCTGAAATTGTAATTCAAATAGGTATCAAGAAAATGCCAGAAACAACTGAAGATTGATTGTCCCCCATATATTGGCTCCAACTGACCTAGTGTTCCCTCTTCAAACCCAACAGAAAAATCCAAATGCCAAAGCAAAATAGCTTACCTGCTTTCCTTAGAGAAATGAAAAAAGAAGATTGGATGTTACACTTTGGCACCAAGTGTCATTGGTTTGGGCTTTGGCAATGGGAAGCTCATGGAAATTTCCACAGCTTCATCTGCGAACATTCTCCTTTCTAAGCTGTTCTTTGATTGATGCGGTTTCATGTGAAGTCAGAGACAGCCAGGCGGTGTGTGAGAGAAACATTCTTCCATGCATAAAAAGGCAAAAAATTATATTCATTGCTTTTTTTAAAAAAAATGGCTAGACTCATCAATAAATGACATCTTTTCAGACTATTTACTGGTTCACTGGACCTTTTAGTTGATTTCTTCTTTCCACAAATGTAATAATAACTGAAAATATAATACTTAAATGTACAGGTGATATTTGATGGTATATAGATTGAAGGCATTAGGGAATGTGAAGAAAGGATATAGAGTTCAAGAACTTAAAATACAAATTTAAAAAGTCTCTGGTTCAAATTTTAATTCTGTTTTTGATGATCCAATCTCTTTCCACTCAAGCCTCTTCATTAGTAATATTAACTTTATAGGATTATTTTATGAAACAGAATGGACTCCTTCAAACATTTCAATGCTGTGCATGAGGTGTAGTTGTTACTAATGATTTTGGTTTAAGTTCCCTTCAGCCATGGAAGCTCAAGGAGTGATTTCAAGTTAGCATTATCCCCTCAGCCCAACCCTCCTCACTGGTTTCTTGTGGGGAAAACATGAAGGATGAAGTGCCATGTTTACCACCCCAAATGCCTGAAAAAGAAGTGGGAGATATGTCTAACAAATAAAACAAATAATCTCTAAGGTTTTCCTAAGAGCAAATATGTATGTATTCATAAATATGACTCCATACGAAGGAATTAAGATCACATCATTTTTGATACAGTTCATTATAATCTCTCTAGTTCAAGTAGATAACTAACTAGACCTTTTCACAGTCTACTCAATCATTCCTTAAATCATTTGGAAACCTCAGGTGATACAGAAGCACACTTGAATTTCAAGATTCGGGGCACACAAGAGCTCATTCTCTAGTTAAAATCGCTTGTCTAGCATTCAGGTAAAACAGGATGGTAGGGAACACCGGATTTATTCTGCAGATTGAGGACAGGACATAGGTTTAGAATGACATCTTTTTTTCATCTAGTCAACAAAGTTGATTAACTTTAATAACATTGCCTCTAATATTTCATTATAATCTTATTTTAAGGAAATGTTTGCACATTAAGCATTTTTCCCACAGCGCTGAAACAATGTGCCTTTCCTTGCCAAATATCACATTCACATATACCCTCTTTATTTCTGCAGCTTTAAGGTAATGTTTGGAAGTTTTCCATTGCCCAGCTGCCAACTTACCATCATAGATTATAATCAGGATTGATTTGATTGAAGCATCTGAGGTACTGGAAGGCATGTTCCTGGCTCTCTCTCTCATTTTAGTTGTTGCCCAGATCTTAGTGCCAAAATAGTCCTTGCCTAACACATTTTGAGGGAGCATGGTATCTTTTTTAAAAGAAAAAAACAATCAGTTTCTTAAAAGGGGATATACATCACCAAGTATATAAATACATATAGAAGAATGTGTAGCATGGACCTTCAATTAATTGGAAATCTTCCACTTTCCATAAAGCATTCTCCACAGGAAACACACATGTAAATAAGAACAATGTGCTTATGGAGAAAAGAACTCCAAGTATTGTTTAAGCCTGGATTGGAGCTGTCAAGATTTTGATACAACCATTTTTTCTGCACTTGTCAAGGCAGGTGGTAAGGACATGGCCAAGGGATGTAAGCCATGTTTGTCACTAGGCCAATATCAACTTCAAATGGAACCTCAAAACCCAATAGATAAAGTCAGTTTTTTGGCTGAGTTCCCATTCTGTGAATGCAATCACCAAGGTTTTCAGCTAAAATTAACATGCTTTTTCATTTAGCTCTATTTATGTTGTGCATGTCCATATTGTTGTGCATGTTTTGCATGTGTATGAAAGTGTTATAAGCCCATGTAATCCTTCCATATTTTCCCACTGCCCTATTTTTCCCTTAGGGTATTAAGAAGAGAAAGAGCTGAAATTTGTTCATGAACAGAATGTCTAGGAAAATATGCTTTCTCCCCTCTCAGTACATGCTGTCAGGCCTAGAAGCCATCTTTTGCATTGGGCCGTCAGGCCTGCCACATTTACTACTGTGGGAAATTGGGAGTGGGGGTTGTATGGAGCATGGGTGATATATAGTCATAATAACATTCCTTTCTCTGAGTGTCAAGGACATCTTGCCCTACAAGATGGGCAGCCCCTGGAGGGCTGGAACTGGGAGGCATCTCCAGTTGGGACAGTGCTTTGATTGGACCATGTGATGGACATGTGGGTGCTGGGCAGGGACTTGGACTTTCCTTTGGGTGGGGAAAACCTGAAAGCTTTCAGATTTGGGCTTTCCCAGATGTGCCAATATGACATCTCTAATAAAATGGAACTTTGAGGAACTTCAAGCCTTGGAGTTTTCTTTCGTTGGGGGTGTTACTTGAAACCCTGATACATGCATTGTCTAGGATGTGCCTAGAAGTACAGGTAGTCCTCAACGTATGACCACAATTGAGCCCAAAATTTATGTTGCTAAATGAGAAATTAGTTAAGTGAGTTTTGTCCAATTTTACAGTTTTTCTTGCCACAGTTTGTTAAGTGAATCACTGTAGTTGTTAAGTTAGGAACATGAGTGTTAAGTGAATCTGGCTTCCCCATTGACTTTGCTTGTCAGAAGGTCATAAAAGGTGATTGCATGACTCCAGGAAACTGCAACTGTCATAAATGTGAATCAGTTGTCAAGCATCCAAATGTAAATCATGTGACCATGGAGATGCTGTAATGGTCATACGTATGAAAAATAGTCATGCCACTTTTTTCAGTGCCATTGTAAGTTCGAACGGTCACTAAGCAAACTGTTGTAAGTCGAGGTCTACCTGTATAGAATGGGAGAAGTTTCTCTTGGGAAAAGTAAATCACAGATCATCATGGAGAAAATCTGCACATAATCTATCTATCTATCTATCTATCTATCTATCTATCTATCTATCTATCTATCTATCTATCTATCTATCTATACTTTGGAAGAACTGTCATAAAACCCAACCCCCAAATCCACGTGAGTAGTAGGTTCTGCTGCCAGAGCCTGCTACCAGATGGTTATTCAGCTTCTAAAGAACTTGAACAAAAGGGAACTTGCCATTTCATGAGACAGCTTATTCTACTGAGTGACAACTACCAGGAAATCCTTTCAATTTATCAAGATTACATCTCCTATTCAACTGTGTGTAATTTGAAAATCTGATAAACATTGTTTCTCTATCTCCTCATCCAGACTGAGTACTGAAACTGGTCCTCTAATTTGTTGTAGAAGCACTAAGGGCTTAATAAGAGCTGTGGTGGTGGTAGTGGTTAGAATGTAGTACTGCAGGCTACTTTTGCTGCCTACTGGCTGCCTGCAATATGGTAGTTCGAATCTCACCAGGCTCAAGGTTGACTCAGCCTTCCATCCTTCCAAGGTGAGTAAAATGAGGAGCCAGATGTTGTAGCAATATGCTGACTCTCAAACTGTTGAGCCAGATTTGTAGCAATATGCTGACTCTCAAACTGCTTATAGAGGGTTGTAAAGCACTATGAAGTGGTACATAAGTCTAAGTGCTGCTATCGCTAATAGTTGTGTTATCTAGGCAATCTTACTGATTTGCTGGTCAAAATGGCTAGTCAAATGGATCATTTGACAATATTTTATTTACTATTAAACAATATGTTGGAAAATACTTTATGTACCGCAAGTTTGATTAACTCAATTAAATAAAAGAAGATAAAACAGGTAATATTACAAAAGTTGTTCTGTAAAACAGACCAGATTAAATTATTTGATTAAATCTCACTTTGAAACTAACAAGATGTTATCAGTATAAGGGGAGGGGGAGGGTAATTTTAACCTTTTGATAAATCCCTTTTTCCAAAGGCTTTCCTTTAAAAAACATAGAATATTAAAATTTAACTTCTTAACAGAAGTTCGTCTTTTGGCTGAGAAGTTCTTAGCTCTTCTATCAAGGACCTTCCTGTTTTGCCCAGCTCTAGAAATATAGGGAGAGAAAAAACCCCCCACAGTGATTTGGTTCTTCCTTCACTTAAATATAAAGGATAGTCAGGTAATCATGCAGTATTATGTATATAGGAAAATATCTAATAATCTCTCAAGGTGTGAATACAAGCTTTTAAACAAGAAAACACAAGCTCTGCTAAGCATGGCTCTTTCCAAAGTTTCCTCATCCACATTGCTGAACACATTCTCTTTCTTGGTACAGAGAAAGTCACAAGGAAGTTAGCTTTGACTTGGTCTTGTTATAGGGAAGAATCATTTAGACAAAATGGAAGTAGTAAGAAATTGGGAGGAATATGGAATTCCTGATCCTAGGAGAAAAAAGGCTGAGTTCGGTCAAGTCCAAACTTCCAAAGAAGTCAATTTTAATATATTCAGAACAACAACAAAAGAGGGTTCTGTGGGTGCAGAAGTTAATGGGGAAAAGAGACCTGGTGGAAAAGAGATCCATCTTAGTGGGGAAAAGTAAATAAAAGTGCAATAATAATTTCAATTCGCATAGATAGGAAGACAGCAGAAGAAGCTGAAGCAGGGGTGAAATTCAGCAGGTTCTGACAGGTTCTGGAGAACCAGTAACGGAAATTTTGAGTAGTTTGGAGAACCGGCAAATACCACCTCTGGCTGGCCCCAGAGTGGGGTGGGAATGGAGATTTTGCAGTATCCTTCCCCTGCCACGCTCACCAAGCCATGCCCACCAAGCTACACCACACCCATCAAGTCATGCCCACAGAACCGGTAGTAAAAAAAAAAAATGAATTCCATCACTGAGCTGAAAGAGAAAATATGGCATCAGATTGGTAAACTGACTTCTTCCCAACTACACTTTTCCAGGGATTGAGCCACAGAAAAGGCATAAAGGACAGTTAATTCAGACACTAAGTGACTAAGGAGAAGCAAGGACCTAGATAGACCATAGAACAAAGCTGAATCCTCACAGATACTTCCTTAAGGCCCTTGCTTTAACTCAGGAAAGCCACTCTATTATTTTATTCTTCCCACCTACCTAACACAGAGCTTAATATTTATTTATTTATTTTTATTTATTTATTTGTCACAACAGCATATATAAGCATAAGCATGAAATAACTATACGATATATAAGCATATATATAATCATAAGTATGTAATTACTATATGAAATTAGATACAATCAAAGGGAACATTAGGACAGGAACGGTAGGCACATTGGTGGTCTTATGCACGCCCTTTACAGATCTCTTAGGAATGGGGTGAGTTCAATGGTAGATAGTTTTTGGTTAAAGCTTCGGGGATTTTGGGAAGAGACCACAGAGTCAGGTAGTGCATTCCAGGCATTAACAACTCTGTTACTGAAGTCATATTTTCTGCAATCAAGATTGAAGCGGTTCACATTAAGCTTAAATCTATTGTGTTCTCGTGTATGGTTGTGATTGAAGCTGAAGAAGTCTTCAGCAGGAAGGACGTTTTAACAGATGATGCTATGAGTTAAACAGGTCATGTCGAACCCAGGATTTCAAGTCTGGTGGCATAAGGTATATAATATGCTTGAACTATCACTCAATCAATCAGTTGCTGTACTAATGAAGCATATAGTGGAATTTGCATACATCAATAAAGATAAGTTCCGCCGCGAATTGAAAACACATTTATTTATTCGCGAGGGGCTGGCTTAAATTTTATTGGTTTTAAATTTTTATTGTTAATTTTTAATGGGTTTTAGTTTTATATGTTCCAAAGTTTTAGGCCAATTATGTAATAAGTTTTTTAATTCGTATTTTAAATTGTATATTTCATTGTCTGTTTTAACTTGGCTGTACACCGCCCTGAGTCCTTCGGGAGAAGGGCGGTATAAAAATTGAATTAATAATAATAATAATAATAATAATAATAATAATAATAATAATAATAATAATAATAATAATAAGTTGAACCCTCTCTGTTTTTAGGCTTTTCTTTTATCTCTGTACTAACCTAAAAGCTCCATAAACCATTCTCTACCATCATAAGCCAATCCCGACTTCAGTGAAAATTGCCTGTTGGTCTTTGATAAATGTGAATGCACTTTGGAATTCCACCATTCCACCCCCAAATTCCTACCTTAAATATCCTTGCATTTTACAAATTAAAATTAATTTTACAAATTAAAATTAAACATTTATATTTTACAAATTAAAATTAATTGTAAAAATTCTTTGTGTGTCCAATCACACTTGGCCAATAAAGAATATTCCTATTTTTTTTTTTTTTTTTTTATAAAAAGTTTTATTTTTACAATCATATCAAATAATTCATCCAATGTACAGTTATATACAATTAGTCGGGCTTGCCCAGTCACCACCACCCTTTTTAACACTCTTCCCTCTTCTACCTTCTTTTACTTTCCAAACCTTCCTCTCCTTCTCTTATCTACATCCACCCTCCTCCACCCTACACCTTCCTTCTCCTCTACTATCCCTCTTCCTTCCTCTTCTCCTCTTTCCTACCTCCTACTCTCTTTTCTCCTCCCCACCGTTCTAAAATGGTAACTATGCAGACCCGACCCTACATTAATTATATTTCTTCAATAATCCCTGTACATTAACCATCACTCCATCTCTACCAAACCCCCAATTCCCTCCCCTTACCCCCACCCCCACCCCGACTTCCCAGAACAAAATGCAGGGTATCAAAACTAACAATCATAATCCAAAATAATTCCTAAATTATAATCTTTAGTCACACCACACTTAGTCACACTCTCAATTCCCCTCTCCTTCAAAAATATATCTAATACAAAATATTTCCTAAATTTACTCATATGCTATTCGATATTTTTTTATCTGATACTTATTTTAAATATAATCAATCCACATTTTCCATTCTAAAATATATTTTTCTAGTATATAGTCTTTCAAGTAAGCGGAGATTTTTGTCATCTCTGCCAGATTTGATACTTTGAGTGTCCATTTGTTGTTTTGTTTTGTCCATTCTTCGATTGTAGGTAATTCTTCTTTCTTCCAATACTGAGCAATCAAAAGTCTTGCGACTGTTATTAAGTTCAAAATCAATTTAGTCTCTATAGCTGTATAGTCCATAATTATTCCTAGTAGAAAGAACTGCGGAGTAAACTTAATCTTTTTCAAAATATTCTGCATGATCCACCAGCCTTTAATCCAAAATACTTTAACTTTTTTACAAGTCCACCATATATGGTAATAAGTAGCATCTTCACAATCGCATCTCCAACATTTAGCAAGATCTAATATGTGTTTCTTGTAAACAGGTAATGTCATTTTTAAATTATTTCAAATAATGAAATACTTTCCTTCTCTTCTGCGGTGAATTCAGGCCATTAACATTCCAAGATAATAGTTTAATTGCCATTATCGGCCAAAGGAAACTTTTGGAACACCAGCCGCAGATCACATTTTACTTTAGGCCTTGCTCCTCCCACTGTTTCCATTGTAGTAGTTGCCAGTTGTTGTTGTGCCTTCATCTCTTGTTCCTTGCGATTAGCAGCAGCTCTTGTCAGCCTTTGTTCTTTTGAATCTAAACCCGTCGTAGGTATTTCCAACACTTGTAATAAATCTTCTTCCATCACAATCTGTTCTTGTACCTGCTTCACTTCTCTTTCCTTCACTTCAGCCTCCCTTCTTCTAGCTTCCAATGGGGGAAGACTTCCAACTTTTAATACCTCAACATAAAATTCTCTTGCTTTTCCAACTGTATTGAAACGATGTACTTTCCCTGCATAATATACTATTATACCAGTTGGAATATCCCATCTATATTCAATCTGATGTTTTTTAAGTTCATTCACCAGGAAGGCAAATTCCTTCCTAGCCCTTAACATTTTTGGTGGAATTTCCTTTAATATCAAAATATCTTGACCAGCAATCTGAATCTTCTCCCCCTTATATGAAGCTTGCAAAATCTGATTTCTCACTGTTCTGTTTGTAAAATAAATAACAACATCCCTTGGCAACTTTTTTTGCCTTGCTATCCAAGAATTCACACGATATATTTTATCAATTTGATAAGCCACATCTGCTGGACGAGCTGCTAATATCTCAGCAAATACTTCAGAAAAAATTTCCCTTAAATTCTCTTCCTTATTTTCTTTCAAACCTCGGATTCTAAGAGCAAATTCCATATTTCTATATTGTATCAAAACTATTTCATCCTCTGTCTTTTCCATTTTACTTTGAAATTCATCCATTTTATTTTCTAATTTTAAATTATGTTGCTTAATTTCTTCAACCTCCTCTTCTAATAAAATCACATTCGTTGCCAAACTTTGTACTGCCATTACAAATCCTTCTTTAACTTCTTTATTTCCCACTTGAATTTCTGATATCTGCTCTTTCATTTCAGACATCTCATCAGTTATTACTTTAAATTTTTCTTCTATAAAGCCTTTTAAGTTCTCTTGTAACGCCTCTAAATTCAATGTTCTAGTCTCTGCTGTATGAGCTGGAGAGGCACCAGCTGATAAAGTTCCAGAGCTCTTTGTTACAGTAGACTTTAATTGTTTGGCTGCCATCTTCTATAAAATTATTTTATTTATTTATTTCCAACTTAATATTCACTTTAAATCTTCTTAACTCTGAGAAACACAGTCTTTTAAAGCAGTATTTAAAAAATCTCCCTAGATTCTATCAGCAGGCAGCAAAGAGTTAAAGCAGCAAGTAACATGCAAATTACCAACTGCAGAGGCACACGCTGAAAGTATCACTTTCGCTTTCCACTCGTTAACTTGTTAACAATTCGCCTCCATTTTCTTGCTGTTTTCAAGCTTGTTACAAAGTATCGGGGAATCGGCTTGGCTACTTGCTTAAAGTTCTCCCACTTTCGTTCTGTCCGGTATAATCCTTTATTGTCCAAAATAAATCTCGGCGTTTGGTCGTGGTGATTGGTTCCGCCAAAGCAGAAGAATCCTCGGATCTGGAGCACTTCGGGTTACTGAGGAACTTAACCTTCAAACCCCTTTTTCTCAGGGGCTTTAGGGAAATTCAACCTCTGCCCTCAGCTCACCCCTTCTCCTTCTCCCGAAGAGGGGGTTTTCCGAACCGCTGGGCAGCAGATTTAAGCTGTCCTAGCGATTCCACATAATCCAGAGGTTGGTGATCGTAAAGATCACCGCCATCACCTACGGTGCCAAACCGGAAGTCCTAAGAATATTCCTATTTTTACATAATGCTAATGCTGTTGCAGTTTAAACTAGCAAGTGCCTTACTGTATCATTCAACAACACAATCTGTTTTTATTGTTTTATTATTCTTGCTTTTAAAGTTATAAGCCACCCGGAGTCTTGTGGAGTTGGGCAGACTCTTAAGTTGTATGCTTGTATGCATGTATGTACAAGCAGTCCTCAAAACAGAATTGTAATGGAACCTGCCCATTACGGTCATAGTTATTTATTAATTATTTTATTTATCTCCCACCTTTATTGTTTCTTATAAACATTTCAAGGCAGTGAACATATCCTATACTCCTTCCTATTTTCCCCACAACAACAACCCTGCAAGGTGAGTCAGGTTGAGAGAAAATGACCAAGGTCACCCAGATGGATTTCATGGCTAAGGAGGATTAGAACTCATGGTCTCCCGCTTTCTAGCCTGTGCCTTAACCAGTAGACCATATGTCATAATGGTTGTAAAATGAGTGGGTGACATGATTGAGCCAATTTTATGACCCTTTTTGTGGCATCATTAAGCAGATCCCCATGGTTGTTAAGCGACCCTGAAGTCATTAAGTGAATGCCACGGTTATTAAGTGAATCAGTGGTTTGTTATGGGTGTGATTTTGCTGAAAATTGAAAGTGCTGTTTTTCAGCAAAATTGTCATAAAATGTGGTCATGTGACCATGGGATGCTGCATATGGCTGTACATGCCATCTTGCAGAGTGCCTTGCATGAAGTTTGGGAGAAAGCCTGACCATCAGAACATCAGAAACAGGTTGTAAGTCCCCTTCTTTGGGTTGGTCATAACTTTGAATGGTCACGAAGCATAACTTGAATACTGCCTGTATGTATATAAACAAACAAATGTACAAATGTGTGAGAAAGATATTTGGAGAAGCAAAAGATGCCTTCTGGTTAATTCAGACCTACCAATCAATTTATCAGCTTTAAAGGACACACAGTACTATACCAGCTTATCACACCTAGATCTCAATATTCTCATTTGAACCTGATGTAGTGTATCTTACAGGGCAACCCAACAGTTATAGCAATAGCACTTAGACTTATATATCGCTTTACAGTGCTTTACAGCCCTCTCTAAATGGTTTACAGAGTCAGCATATTGCTACCAACAATCTGGATCCTTATTTTACCGACCTTGGGAGGATGGAAGGCTGAGTCAACCTTGAGCCTGGTGAGATTTGAACTGCCGAATTGCAGGCAGCCGGTAGTCAGCAGAAGTGGCCTGCAGTACTGCCCTCTAACCACTGCCTCACCAGAGCTCATATATCCAGTAATGTGAAGGATGCATGTTCACCTGTGGTATGTTGGCTTTTCTTCAGATGGTGGTAGCCAGATGTAAAGATGCCAGGTCTATGAGGTGATGCATGTTCCCCCTTATCCCTTCATCTATTCATTGGATGAATTTTAATGGCTCCTCCTGCCATAAGAACTAGTTGACTCGGACGTCAGTTAGTTGATGTCTCTATATTGTCTGTGTGTGGTTAGAGTAGCGGGAACCTGGGTTGTTTTATTCATGTTTATGTAGTCTGTTTGCAGAAGAGTTAGATCAATCTGCAGGGTCTCAAGATTTGGCAGAAAACGGAGTGATTGTCCTCACTCTCTTCCCATTTTGACTATTCCCTACTTGAGGCAAAGCTATCAGTTTTTCATGTATGAGTAATACAAATGCTGCTTCCAGACTGAGAATAGTCTGGTTAATCATTTTTTCATTAAGACTGATGACGTATGTTTCCATTGCACAGAGCATTTCCTGAAATTTGTGAATAGGTCACAGATTGGAAACACTTTTGTGTTAGAAGCAAACAGGAAAAAAAATAGTTTTGAACAAACTACTAGGCTTCTGCTCTATGAGATTTAACCAATGGTCCATTATTAATATGGTGAAAAATCAAATATTCCAAAAAAAGGTATAGATACTTTTAGCAATCTGTTTTCTCTTTTAGTGTTGAGTTGGCAAACAATAGGAAGGCACATTGCTTATCAGTGCGTTTGTAACAAATTTTTAAATCTCTTGTGAGTCCTTAATATAGGATTAATAAACCAATCAGTCTAAAGTGAAGTGAATAATGTCTAATGTAAAATGTTGATTAAAACCCAAGGCTTTTTGGAATAAGAATCTGCAAATATAATCAGTATAAAGGATGACTTTATAAGCCACATTCCCTCTTTCTGTTTTTTCCCTAGAATTTCCTATGTCTTTCTCACCTGGTTCTGGCCTCTAGGATGTTTTTATTTATTTATTTTATTTTATTTATTTGTCAAACACAACAGTATATATAAGCATAAGCATGAAATAACCATACAAATTGGATACAATCAAAGAGAACATTAGGACAGGAACGGTAGGCACGCTGGAGCTCTTATGCACGCCCCTTACAGACCTCTTAGGAATGGGGTGAGGTCAATAGTAGATAGTCTTTGGTTAAAGCTTCGGGGATTTTGGGAAGAGACCACAGAGTCAGGTAGTGCATTCCAGGCATTAACAACTCTGTTACTGAAGTCATATTTTCTACAATCAAGATTGGAGCGGTTCACATTAAGTTTAAATTTATTGTGTGCTCATGTATTGTTGTGGTGGAAGCTGAAGTAGTCTTCGACAGGAAGGACATTGTAGCAGATGATTTTATGATTTATACTCAGGTCATGCTGAAGGCGGCGGAGTTCTAAATTTTCTAAACCCAGGATTTCAAGTCTTGTGGCATAAGGTATTTTGTTGTGATCAGAGGACTCTGATGGAGAACGCTTCTTGTAAAATATTTCTGGATACGCTCAATTGTATTAATATCCGAAATGAGGTGTGGGTTCCAGACAGGCAAGCTGTATATTCTAGCTGTGCCTTCCCTCAGTTGGTGTCTTCCAACTAACACACACTTAGGGCAATGTGTTTAAATTTGAACTAGCTATGATCAATCCAGATCATTCCAGATCCCTGAGTGGACGAAGGAATGGATCTGTTATGAACTTGACATTATTTACCCTTTAGATGTTTGAAATTAACAAATTTAAAGTTTCACCTTAAATGATTTCAGAAATTAGATGTACTAGAATGCTGCAAAGCTCATTTTGTGACTGATACCACTTCATTCCTTCATGTACCAAAGGATCAAAATTCTGATGTGGCTCAAATTGACTGTTAAATAGATCACAAATATTTCAATGACAACTAGCTATAAATTAAAATTATATCTATTTCCTTTTCCAGATTACCTCATAAATATTTGAAAACAGAAGCTATGAATAAATAGAGAATAAAATTGTTAAATATAATGCATTGGGAATAAAACGTTGAAACCATTAGCCAGTATTAATGTTACACACATTTTTTTTACAATACAAGAAAAGCATATATAAAAAGGTTTGTGAAAGAATGATCATCTGAGACTCCTGCTTGATTCCTTTCCTTTCCTTTCCTTTCCTTTCCTTTCCTTTCCTTTCCTTTCCTTTCCTTTCCTTTCCTTTCCTTTCCTTTCCTTTCCTTTCCCTCATGTCCCTCATATCGTGTCCCTCATGTTGGGAAAGATTGAAGAGGAGGAGGAGAAGAAGGCAGGAGAAGAGGATGGCAGAGGAGGAGATGGTTAGTATCATTGATGCAATGAACATGAATGTGAGCAAATTCCAGGAGACAGTGAAGGAGTCTGGTATGCTATGGTCCATGGGGCTGCAAAGATTTGGACATGACTTAGCAACTGAACAACAACAAATCACTTCTCAAGTGAACACTTATAGATTCTCTTTTAGTGAAAAAAACTTGATTTTGTTTCCCTCTCCAAAATCTGAAAGATTATTTCTGCCCTCTGAAGTTTCTCCAAACTATTGGAATTGGAGGAAGCTGTCAGTGCAAGTTAAATACACGATTGACTGCCTCCTTTAACATGCTGGCTTGGATTTGAGGACTCACATTGCTGGAGATGTGCTCCAGGAATCTCAGCATGTGTTAGTCTAGACCTGTTGCCTCTTTGCTTACTGCTATTCTTGGCATTTTCCCTAGATCAGAATGAATCAGCTGAATTTGTGGTTGAGTGCCATGATGGCTGGCATCTTTAAAACAAAATGGGTGGAGCGTGGAGTTTGGTTTTCAGAACCACCCTCTAATGAATGAAGAAATGAACCACGTGCCTCATGCATGTGTATCTGTGCGGTGGGGAACTTGTTCTTGCAGTGCTTGCCCCTTGGAAAAGATTGGAGTGAAAATTGTGTCCCGAGGACATGGCATCTGATAGTTTATCAGGAGTCTGACTGCATGACAGAACCACAAGCTGTCAGCACAACAGCTGAGCTGCTTGCCAAGAGGGTAAGATGCCAAATACCAGGTGAACATCTTTGCCAGCTTAGCACCTCAAAGCCATGTGATTGCTGCCTGGCAGAGTTGCTTTTATGCGCTAGCAGGAATGGAAAAACAAACGTGCTGCCTTAATGTGTCTCCTCAAGCAAGATGATGATTTACATGGAGAATTAAAATGCCGAGTTAGGCATTTTGCAATTTGGCATTTGAAGTGGATTTGCAATGACTGTGCATTCTACTGGGTGACATCCTATTGCAGTTACTGCTCAGGTGCCTTAGTTCTCCTACGGCAGATTTACATGTTGCTTTAACCTTCCTTCCTTCCTTCCTTCCTTCCTTCCTTCCTTCCTTCCTTCCTTCCTTCCTTCCTTCCTTCCTCCCTCCCTCCCTCCCTCCCTCCCTCCCTCCCTCCCTCCCTCTCCCCTCCTTTCCCCTATGAAAACATAAACAAGTCTTTTCTTTTTGTAGGGCTAACATCCAACATTGAAACCAGATTATTCTGGGGTAATTTAATCATCTTTGGGGAGTATGAAGTATATTTATAAAATGTTCTGATACAGTAAATGCATAACAATTATGCCATTTATCTTTTAACTAACAGGACAACATTTTCATATAATAATAATCTAATTTCTGATATTTTGCTGGGCAAAGCAAAACAAATCTAGTCCAACCAGTTTTGATCCTCCAGAATCAAACATGAAAAAGTTTATGTACCTCTTCATTATTGATTATCTTTAATATTGGTTCCATTCGATATAGGATGTGGCCATATCTACTTTATTTTATAGAATTTAGTGCATGCCTCTCTGCAAATATACAAACAAGATTCTGGGTCATCAAAGGTTCTCAACCCTAAGTCAAAAGACAAGTTTTTGCTCCATTGCTTACATAAAGTAAAGTGGAATGGCAGATGATTTTTATTTTAATTACTGCCAATGGAATAGTATCTCCTACCACCCTAAGGACAGTAGGATAATCTAGAGTTGCAGAAGAGGTCATTAGGCATGGTTAATAGTACCTTCCAAGATGGAAAATGTCTAGGAGGCTCAAAAGGAGTACTTGACAGAGCTGTTCAGTTGCCCTCCAGCATCTCCAGAAACTGGCTGTGGGTCAGAAGGAAGAGAAAAGAAAAGAAAGATTAAAAAAGGAGAGTTGAGAAATAGAGCCGTAAAGTTGTCATCATAGAACACCCAAGAAGTTTCAGAACTTCTCAAAGAAATGCTCCAAAACCACCTACTATATTTGACAACTCAGACTGAGATTGCTTCACATTTCGCTTTACAGAAATCACATTCATTGTTTGAATAATACTGGTATTTATTTAAAACTTTCTACCCCTAAGGCAACTAACATTCACAAAATATAAAAGCAATTTTGAAAATATGTATCTGAGCTTTCTTACCAAATAACAGGAAGTACGTAAACAGCATTTAATACCACTTGATAGAAATAAAATTAATTTAAATGCTTACATTTATAAAGTTGGGAAAAACAAAAGAGACTTCAGCTAGTTAAAAAAAAGCACCATTGAAATAATAGAATAGCAATAGCAATAGTACTTAGACTTATATACTGCTTCACAGTGCTTTACAGTCCTCCCTAAGCTGTTTACAGGGTTAGCATATTGCTCCCAAAAAACTGGCTTTACCGACCTCAGAAGGATGGAAGGGTGAGTCAACCTTGAACTAGGTGAGAGTCGAACTGCTGGCAGTCAGCAGAGTTAGCATGCAATGCTGCATTCTAACCACTGCAGCACCACAGCTCCTAGAGTACAATAAAATGGAATGGAATGGAATGGAATGGAATGGAATGGAATGGAATGGAAGAGAAGAGAAGAGAAGAGAAGAGAAGAGAAAGCGTTATTTGACAAGTGTGATTAGACACACAATAATTTTTTCTTCGGTGCAGAAGTTCTCAATGTACATGCACAACAACAGGGTAATATTAATCATAATAATGATATCACTAATAGGGGGTAGTAGAGAAGATTAGAAGGTTAATAATAATACTACTGCCATACAACATGGGTGAATATATTTAGACATAAGAATACTGTCTTCTGTGGGGAGACACATATACAGAATGGCAAACATTTGGAACAGCACTTTTTCTAAGGAAGACTAAAGCTATTTAAATTAAAGTGATAAATAAAATCATGGTAGCCTTCTTGCTGGGCATGGAAATGCCTTCTGATACCATAAAATTATTTTTAAAGGCTATATTAAAGAGTTGTCACTTTGGGATAGAATTAATTTTAGGGAAAAATCAAGTAAACATCATTCTGAAAACTAAACCATTTAATATACTGAATTTCCCACTAAAAGGTTAGTCCTGGTGTCATACAGAAATATTCCTATATATCTTCTGTACTGAGGGGAAAAAAAACCTTTTATCCAAATGAATCAGAATGCAAGTGACTTTATACATAATTTCACTAGTAACAAATAACTGGATTTGTAGGTAAAGTCCAAGGAAGTAGTTTGTGCATTAATATTCTAGTATGTGCAGTTCAGAGTCCAGTCAGGTGTTTTCGAGATTGCCATCCATAGCTGAGAAACTGTTAGTCAGATGACTGAGATTCTCCTCAGTAGCTTCTAGGTATGCCTGGAGTGTGATTTAAAAAAAAAGTCTGACCGGATCAACCCCTTTGTTTTTTGTAAATTGGGCTCAAATTACATCTGCAACATTAGACTGTCTTAACAATTAACTCTAAAATTATGTTTTGTTAACTTGTTTTTACCCACATCTAAGGAATGGGAGTTTTGGGGTCCAACATTTAGCTAGGATTTAGTTTCTGGAGAGGTACGCAGAAAACTTGTAATGTTTCAGGATATATTATCTCACATATGTAAATTGAGTTTATATTTAAAACCCAACAAATTCTTGCTTCTGTGCAGAACTATAGGTTCTTCAGTCGTTTTCAAATCCAGTCCTACCACCAGCTGTTTAACTGTTTCCAAGCTAGGGTAGGCTAGCCCTCCGCCTACCTGATTTGAAATCGGAACTGCAAATGCACAATTATTTTCTTGCATGTAGAAAATCATGCACAAATTAGCATATACAAATCAGTGGTGGGATTCAATATTTTTTTACTACCGGTTCTGTGGCTGTGGCTTGGTGGGCATGGCATGGCTTGGTGGTCATGGCAGGGGATGGATACCTATAAAATCTTCATTCCCTCCCCACTCCAGGGGAAAGTTACTGCAAAATCCCCATTTCTTCTCAATCAGCTGGGACTTGGGAGGCAGAGAATAGATAGGGGCAGGGCCAGTAAGAGGTGGTATTTACTGGTTCTCCGAACTACTCAAAATTTCCGCTACCGGTTCTCCAGAACTGGTCAGAACCTGCTGAAACTCATCTCTGATACAAATCCTTGTTTCTCCCAGTGAATCCTGCTCATTTTTTTCTTCACTCCCAATACCAACAAACAACTGAGAGCACTAGGAGGGGAAATTATAATGCTTCTCTTCCTCTCTTACTTAGGATGCCTTCTTTCTTATTGGTGTAGAGGAAAAACAGTGAAGACTTCACCTCTTCTTTTGAACAGACCCAATGGAGTGATTGGGGAGGATTGGGAGCAAAGGAAAGTTTGAATTTTTCCAACAAAACTGATGAAGGGGGATGCTTCTCCAGTTAGCAAGAAGGATGAATGATCTATTCCCAGCAATCCATCTGATAATTCAGAATTCAGAATAACAGAGTTGGAGGGGACCTTGGAGGTCTTCTAATCCAATCCCCTGCTCAAGAGACCCTATACCATTCTGGACAAATGGTTGTCCAATACTTTCTTAAAAACCTCCATGATGGAGCACCCACAACTTCTGGAAGCAAGCAACTCAATGGACAAAATAGGTTGTAGGAAGTGGGGTTGGGGGCCATGAGCTCCCAGTCTGTTCTATCTTCCATTAATTCTTTGGATATCTTTGTGCAAGTTCTTGTCAAAGAACATTTATTGAAGAAGAAACAGAGGCTCTCCATTGAATCTTTATGTATAACTAGGTTATGAGAAGCTTGTGAAAAGTTATTTAGATCAACTCCATTTATATCTATATATAAAAGCCCATCCTATATATATATATATATATATATATAGACAGATATAGATATATATATATATATATATATATATATATATATATATATATATATATATATATATATATATATATATATATATATATATATATATATATTTTCTGAGGTTTCATGGTGTTTGTATGTAGGTCTTTGGTTATTCGGGTTTTCTCCGTAAAATTGGAAGTGTCTTGGCGTTTGCGAAGTCTCATTCGTCATCTTCAGGCTTCAGCTTCGTGCTTCTGGGAGCAATGTGTGATTGCAGCTGTTTCTTCCTTTTAACTGCTAGTGGGGTTTGAACTGATTGGGTGGGAGCTTGGCTGTGCTCTGATTGGATGGGGTTTTTGTGCTCTGATTGGCTGGGGTGTGTCCTGTGTTGGTGGGGGCTTGGTTGTGCTCAGATTAGTCTGAGTTGCAGGGGATTTGAGCTGGTGAGCTGCACTGCTGTTGTTTGGCTTTGTGGTCGTGCTACATCTTCATAGTGGGTGTCAGTCTGCTGCCTGTATGGATTGGAGGGGTTTGAAATGGCTAATGTTGCAGCTGCGGTCTGGCTTCTGGTCCTTGGTCGTGCTTCCTGATCAGTGTGGGTTTGGGTCTGCTTTCTGGGTGGATGTGTGGTGGTGACATCCTGTGTGGACCTCGTGAGTGTGGGTCTGGTGTCATTCCTCGTGTTAGGGACTCGTTTGTCAATAAGGGCGGGTTTCCAAATGGCGGGTTTCCAATCAAAGAAGCCTTGACAGCTATCCAAAACAAATATAACCCCCCCAAGCACATCCTAGATCTGACCAACCACTGCCTATCCAACACATACTTCATCTATAACGGACAAAAATACAAACAAATAGAAGGCGCACCCATGGGATCACCCCTCTCACCTGTCATTGCCAACCTCTACATGGAACACTTTGAAACCCAAGCACTAGAAAAATCTGATCACAAACCCAAACTCTGGCTCAGATACGTAGACGACACCATAATCTGGCCACACGGGAAAGAAAAACTTGACAACTTCCTCACACACCTCAATAGCCTACACCCCAAAATACAGTTCACCATGGAAACAGAAGTTAACAACCAACTTCCCTTCCTAGATGTCTTAGTCTACAAGAAACCCAATGGCTCCCTAGGACACACCATCTCCCAGAAGAAAACACACACAAACCGCTATCTGCATGCACTCTCACACCACCACCCAGCACAGATCAACTCCGTAGCCAAGACACTCATCTCTAGAACAAAATGCTTAGCTGACGAACAACACCTAAAACCGAACTACACACTCTCACAAACGTACTAACATCCAATGGATTCCAGAGAAATAAGATTACCAAACTAATCCAAAAGAACCCCCACTAAAACCCAAGACAGAGAACAAGAAAACGGCACAGCCCTCCTCCCATATATAAAAGGCACCACAGACAGAATCAGCAAGATCCTCCACAAACATAACATCAAGACAGCATTCTGCACAAACCAAAAATATCCACCATCCTAAGAAACCCCAAAGACAAAATTGAGTTAGAAAATCAAGGAGTATATGAAATCCCATGCACCGCCTGCTCCACCACATACATTGGACAAACCAACAGAAGAATAAGTGCACGCATAGAAGAACACAAGAACTCAGTCAAAAAAGAGGAACCAACTTCTTCCTGGTCCAACACTTTAAAGTCACAGGACACAATATTGACTTTAAAAAGACCAGAACTATCGCCAAAACTGAACACTTTAACAACAGAATAATCAGAGAAGCCATCGAGATAGAAAAACCCACACAGCATGAACAAACGAGATGACACCTCCCGCCTACCAGCCATTTGGAAACCCGCCCTTATTGACAAACGAGTCTCTAACACGAGGAATGACACCAGACCCACACTCATGAGGTCCACACAGGATGTCACCACCACATCCACCCAGAAAGGAGACCCAAACCCACACTGAAGAGAAGCACGACGAAGCACCAGAACCCAGACGGCAGCTGCAACATTAGCGATTTCAAACCGCTCGAATTCATACATGCAGCAGACTGACACCCACTATGAAGATGTAGCACGACTACGAACACGAAGCCAAACAGCAGCAGTGCAGCTCACCAGCTCAAATCCCCTGCAACACAGACTAATCTGAGCACAACCAAGCCCCCACCAACACAGGACACACCCCAGCCAATCAGAGCACAAAAAAACCCCCATCCAATTAGAGCACAGCCAAACTCCCACCCAATCAGTTCAAACCCCACTAGCAGTTAAAAAGGAAGAAACAGCTGCAATCACACATTGCTCCCAGAAGCACGAAGCTGAAGCCTGAAGATGACGAATGAGACTTCGTCGAAACGTCGCCAAGACACTTCCAATTTTACGCGGGAGAAAACCCGAATAACCAAAGACCTACATATATATATATATATATATAGACAGATATAGATATATAGGCCCATCCACCCACCTCCTATCATGCACACAATGGCCAAATTGATCAATGATGCATAAAGTCAAATATCTTTTCAATGGTGGTTTTAACTCTGATGATGTTAGCAGATGCTAACGAAAGCTAAGTGGATAATATATTTTAAATTGTGGAGATCGCAATATCTGTTTCTTCTTTTATAGCTACACCTGGAACTTGTATTTTTAGGATAGTTTGCAATCTGATCAGTGGTCATCGAGCAATTGGCCTATTTCTAAAGGGATAAATGGGTAGACAGAGCAGCATACCATGAAAAATGGACATTTTGCTCTAAACCTCATTGTATTGTGTTTTGAAGAAAATATAAATTTAAAGAAGAAAAATGAATGAATGGATAAAGATTTATTACATGTTTATTACAGCAAAAAAAAAGGATGACGATAATGATGATTTCTGATAGGAAAATTGTATGATGAGTTGGTCTCATATGTATATATTATAGCATTTATTCTAGGAATAGTATTCAAAATAGGATGCATCTTCCTGTGGTCCATGTATTCTGTGCAGATTTCATTGGTATTAGGGGCAATAACAATATGAACCAAAGTTGCACCATCATTTTTCTACATGTAATATGGACCAAAATCCAATATAGTTCTTCCCCAATGCCTTACTCACTACTTGAAACTGGCTGTCTTTAAAGTCTAGTATAGCAAAATCACCTATCCTGAATGGATAGGTAAAAGCCACAAAATTCAAGAAAAAAAAAATTGGAAGCAACATGGAGAGTTGGTGGACAACAGCAACAATAACAACAAAATTTACTACTACTAGTATCCAATTCTTCTCCCTTTATTCCCATGGGAACTTAGGAAAAAAAAAACCCATATATTTAGGAAGGATTAAAATGTTATTTAAAGCAAGATTTTACTCAATTGAAATTACCAATGTCAAATCTTTCGCATAAAACCATTTACAATATTAGAAGCTAAGAAGTCCTGCTACTTTTCATTCTCTGTATTCCTTTGCGTTTTTTTTAATGATGTTTGTCTTACCCATTGAAAAAGCAATGTACTCTGGCTTTGCAAAAAAGAATTAAAGCAAGCTGTTTGCAAAAAAATAAAATAAAAATGGCTTCCACAACGCGGTAAGAGACATGAACTTTCCTAGGCTTTGGATCTAGGAGGAAGTGATGTGCAGCTCACCAGTGTGTCCCTTCTCTTTCTAAATCGGGTTAGTGTTTTTATTCTCTTAGATAATCTCTTTATTACAGTATTTCTTCTTCCTAGTCTTGAATCTCCTTCCAGTGCTATGCCTAAAGCCAGTATTTAGTGGGATTGCATGGAATGTTGTAATGTTTTCAGGCTTAATTCTGCCTGAAAAAATAAGCAAGATCAGTCTGGTTAGAGATTGTGTTAGCTGATCGGATTTTCGTTTTCCTTCCTCCAATTCCTCTTCTCTTTGGTAGCATTTAACAGCTTTCTCAATGGAAAACCCCCTTTTTCTCTCCAGTTTCCTTTGGTTTTCCCCCATTTTTTCAACAAATGCTGGAACTTTATTAGGAAGGACATATGAGAGCAGAATGGACTGAGGAAAAGGCTCAATAGAAATTCTCAATACAATCCTATATAAGCTTACTCAAAGCAAACAAACAAACAAATATCCCATTCAGATTGTTTTTTTTTTCCTGACTGGGCATAGAATAGAAGCTGCAAGTAGACAACGCCTCATATGTAGTCAGCTCGAGGAAATCTGAAATGCTGTCCTTCCTGAGAATGAAAAAGCAGCTGCTTGTTCTGTGATCTCAGTTCTCCACTTCGCCTGACAATCAGAAAGTAAACAGAGAGACTGATGCTGGAAATTGAGAAGAATCCCTCCCCCCCCCGGAAAAAGAGGACAGCTTCTGAGTGTTTTCTCATTCCAATTTCCTTAGTAGTGAGACTTAGAGTCCGCAAACCATGGAGTATAGATATGTCAATGAGGGAAAAGAAACACTGCTGCCTCCCCAAAGCCATTGCCTATCCCACCAAAGTTAGGGACTGTGATATCAATATCACCGACAACGTTCCTCTTGCACATATTGTTCCATGAGGCTGGGTAGCGTGGGGGGAGCCAATGCGCTGATTGTGTCTTTTTCGATACATCGAAATTCCTCTCATTTTGAAAAGGGAACTTTCTGTGTCTCTCCTCACCCCACGGAGACATTTTTGGACTTTGGAGCCAAGCTAGGGAAAAGGGTCTCGACAAAAGGCTAGCCAGGAAGCTAGTCTCAGATCCTGCTGCCACTGAATATAATCTGCCTCTTGGCACCCAGGTCTTGCAGCTGCCAGGCCCTCTCCTTATGCGGTCACCGGGATTGGCGCAGAGGCAAGAGCAGAGAGCGGAGGAGGGCTAGGCAGAGCACATTCATCACTGCCAGGAGTGAGTGGAGGCAGTGCCAAGGAACTATGTAACTAGGCACCTGTGCCAATTTGCTCAGTAATTGGATTGCTATTTGAAAAATTAACATGGTCTCTAGAACCTTTGCATTTTCTGTGCAAAGTTTTCAGATGGCAGAGGGAGGGGCAAATGAGGAGGGGGGGTGCCAAGCAACTGCTTGGCAGAGGGCTGGGGAGAGGGAGGGATTGATTTAAAACACATGCACACACACAAACCAAAGTCATTTGGTTATCTTCCAGAATATTATAAAGCTGCTTCTGAATCCACTCGACCGTGCTGGCAGATGCGAGAGACAAAGGACGAAATACAGCATGCTGGAAAGCTGTAATGTTACTGCTTACTCGAAGGAGTAACTGGTTTCCACACTGTTATTTTCCAGCAAATGTAAACATGACAAGAGACACGGGCAAAGGGGAAGGGGAGATGCTAATATGAAGAGCAGAGCTATTGCAGAGGATTTTATTATTTCAGATGATCAACCTCTGTCTTACTCTGCCATGGGACACAATAAATCTGTAGAAGCTTGTGTTTGTTTTCTTTTCTTCTATGAAATGGACAAAGAAAAGATTGTGGTTAGTCAAATTACTTTTTGCGATTCCTTGTTGACCTTGTAGCTCCCACCTACTGCCTCCCAAGTCTCAGTCTTGCCTCCTTGACTGCCCGGCCATATCTTCACCTCTCACTTTCCTTGCTAAATAGATACAGTTTCTTTAGCAGTAAGGGCTGCTTAACAATTTGGAAGGAGGGGTGTTCTCTCCCAGGCCATACAAACATGCCAGGACCAGAAAAGAAGACTACACATCTGCTTTTTATGTATCCAGTAAAGCATCAAAGAGAGGAATTTGCTCAGTCTTGCCACTATGAGATGCTCAGGCATTTCTCACTATAGGATAAATCTTCAAGTCCACCTCATTGGAGCAAAGGAAAAGGAAAAGAAAATGTTGATTCAATGTTCTTGCTTGAGTGTAAATTTCAAAGCCTCTATGAGTGTGACCCTGTGAGCTTTAAAAAAATTGCTACTGCTGTTATTATTTCTTCTCCTTCTCCTTCTCCTTCTCCTTCTCCTTCTCCTTCTCCTTCTCCTTCTCCTTCTCCTTCTTCTTCTTCTTCTTCCTCCTCCTCCTCCTCCTCCTCCTCCTCCTCCTCCTCCTCCTCTTCCTCTCCTTCTCCTTCTCCATCATCATCATCTACTACTACTACTACTACTACTACTACTACTACTACTTCTTCTTCTACTACTACTACTACTACAACAACAAGCTTTTACAGCTATTATCTGAGAGACAGTTTGGTGTGGGGGTAAAAGCACCAGACCAAAAACTGGGAGATTATGCATTTTAGTCCTGCTTTAGGCACAAAGCCAGTTGGGTGGTCTTGGGCCAGTCATTCTCTTTCAGTCCCAGGAAGGAAGCAATGGCAAACCACTTCTGAAATATTGCCAGGAAAACTACAAGCAGTTGCCAGAAGTCAATATTGGCTTGAAGACACATAAACACTATTACTGAATTTAGATTCAGCAATACATGAACAGCACTGTACATTTTTATGGGGTTCATCTTTAAAGGGCAAACATGCATCCAGTGAAACAGCAAACACTTTTTAGTTTAGTTTTGAAGGAACAAAAAAAAAGGAGTGTCTTAACTGACACACTAAGCTGTTTAATTGAGCTTTTGAAGTCCTATTGGCCACTTTGGATAACTAAAGTAAGAGGCTAGGGCACTTTGACACTGGTGATCTGCACTATCTCAGATCAGTTCTATCTGACTGATCTCCCAATATTATTTGTTTGGGAAAGTGATCTGATTTCTGGCTTTGCTTTGGTGTATGTGAGTTTAAAAAAAGATTCAAAGAATCCCTCCCTCCAAATTTATGAGTACTCTTGTCTCACCCTACTTGCTGAGCTCAAGTTCCTGGAGCATATCTCTTGCTGTATGCATTGTTTAGAATTTCTGTCCTTCAGTTCAGCTTCTGTAGTAACACTCAGTCACAGTTACGGCTGTTGGGAAAAACCACTTGGTTGCACAATTGATGATATGCTTCTAATTCACCTTCATAATTTACTAAAGTTTTAAAAAGCAATGGAGGAAGGGTGGCAAGGTAGTTGGGGGAATTTTTAAAGGGATTTTCACTGTTCTTCATATTTTTCATATTCAGTTTGCCTACACATAGTAATGTACATGTAATATTGACAGCATAGTAATCACTCAGATTAGCAAGCAGATCAATGAACAAGTGCCAGGCAAATTCTGTATATATAGGAAGACGTATTGAGTTGGGAGTCCTAGCAACTAATTTCTTCTTTTCCGTGAAGTGGTGAAGGATATTTTTGTTAAACCACAACTGAAGGTTCTTTGGGTGGGAGGTGGGACACTGATTGGATAATATTTTTTGCCCTCTTCTAGAGGGAAAAAGGGTGATTAATGAATTCTATGCTTTGTATATTTACCATAGATTGCAGGCTGCTGAAATGCATTCTGTGG
The DNA here is from genome assembly GCF_028640845.1 of Ahaetulla prasina. Lineage (NCBI taxonomy): Eukaryota > Metazoa > Chordata > Lepidosauria > Squamata > Colubridae > Ahaetulla > Ahaetulla prasina. Next base: position 284,115,168 of record NC_080539.1, read on the forward strand.
GTAGAAACAGTGGTAATATGGAAGTGTGCCCAGTGAGCAGAAGAAGGATCTTATAATTATCCATAACGTGGACAGGTTTTTAGAATATGTTTGAGCACTTTTCTTTGTGTTATTCCCCCCCCATTTCCTACTTTTCATTTTTTTTCTGAGCCTTCCTTCCTTCCTTCCTTCCTTCCTTCCTTCCTTCCTTCCTTCCTTCCTTCCTTCCTTCCTTCCTTCCTTCCATAGTGTCATACCTCACACATTTGCCATTACTAGCCACAACCTGCCAGCTCTTTCTTTTCACTGTGCTAGGCACCCTTTGTTTTCACAGCCTGGCAAGCCTTGCAGCTGTTGTCCGAGGCCTGCTCCTCCAGCCTGTGATCAGTCAGCTGCAAAATCTTCTCTGGACACTCAGTATTCACAGCTCTAATCGGGCCAGCGGACTGTTTCCTCCTCTCTTGCAGTAAATCTTTATCCCTTGCTCCCTGCTCGTCAGTTAGTGGCGCCAGCTCTTTGGGCTGCTCTATTCCTTTCCCATCCTTTGCCGCAACGTGTGCTCTGAATGCTAACAACGGCCTTGTTTAGACTTGCTGCTGACTTGAAACAGTGATCCGCAAGTTGGAGAAGTCCAAATTCTTTTCTCGTCCTCTTCTTCCTCCCCTCCCTGCTCCATCCTTACAACAACTCTTTCTGTCTCTCTGCTCCAAGCAGGAAAAAACATTCCAAATTGGTTCTCTTTTCAGATTTCATACTTTACCCATATAAGTTAATTGCATGACCGTCTTTTCATTTTTCCCTCAAGAAAGGCTGCCATTCTCTGGACTTTAGCGTCTTTGGGCCAAAGATGAAGATAAGCTTGGCTGACAGATGCAATAACTAACAGCAAGACATCCCTACAGGAAACTGGCACAAACTGAAACTGGTCCACGTGGCCAAGTTGATTAAGAGACTTCATTGTTTATAACTTAAATGACTTGAATTTGAGTCACACATGTCTTTGCTGAGGCAAGAAAGTCTGCATGCTAATTTTTGAAGTATTTGCCATCACATCAGTCACTTCCGACTGTTTAATGGGTGGGCTTTTTCTTATACACCAAGATGGAATGATGACCCTATTGCATCCTGATACGTACCACCTCAGAGCCATTCATTTATAACCCAGGATCCTTCTGAGTTGTTAACAAACTTATTTTACTCTGTAAGCTAGGTTTGTTTATCTAAAATCCACCAGTTACCAATTATCTGAAGCTTAACCTAGTTTTTCCATATCCTACAGCATCAATATTGCCTTCATATCACATTGGCTCCAATAAGCCATGACGGTATGACTCTAAAGCTTAAAATATGGAACACATGCTCATTTTGAGTAAGATTTTTTTTATTCAGGTTAGCTTGAGCTATTGCTTTATTCTAAAGTAGAAAGGAAACAATGTCTTTGTGTTGCTTTGGTATCTCACAATCTAGATGCTTAATATGTTTAATACAATACAAATGTTACGGGGTAGGGAGTGACACATACAATGAAGCCTTAATGAATGAATTAGAGGTCATGCTCATTTAGTGACCACAGTGGGGATCAGCAACTCTGTCCCTAAGTGATATGATCACTAAGCAAAATATAATGTGCTCTTGATGGGCTTTCGACTTCACTTCTGCTGTAGTCACTAAGTGAATCACCACGACTTGTTGAGACATCACTTGATCATGATGCTGGTGGTGGAGTGATGGTGATCACATTGCAACAGGTGGGATGTTGCAATGTTTGTAATTGCTTGCTAGTTGTGAATCACCTGAATGTTGATCACCTGAGGGCAGGGACCCTACAATGATCATAAATGTAAGGACTAGCTGTAAAGTTACTTTTTCAGTGCCATCGAAACTTCAAATAGTTACTAAACAGGGCAGCTGCTAGTCCGGTCCACCTGAATGTGCCCAATCTAGTTTGCACTGATGCTCCTCAGGAGCAGAATTCTAGAACATAGCAGAGTTCCACACAAATCATTCCGATAACATGAGACAAGAAGCAGCACAAAATTTTACATGCAAAATGCATCATTGAAAGAAAAGCAAGATTTCTATATTTCCTCACAGATTTCCCATACTCATAGTGCTAAGCTGAAGTTCAAAATGCTGGGTATTTTAACTCAGGTAGGCATAATACTGACTGGTTACTCTCATAGTACTGGATTTATATTGGCCAGTTACATTTTGGTCTTATGAAAATCAATTGAATGTAAGAGATCACTGTTCTCTCTCTCCCTCCCTCCCTTCCTCCCTCTCTCTCTCCCTCCCTCCCTCCCCCCCTCTCTCTCACACATACACATCCCTCAATCTCCAATACCTTAATTTAAAACAGTAAATTACCTACAGCATTATTATTTATTGGAGATCCAAATCCAATGGCATGACCTGTCAGCACTTCATGACCTACTGACCCCAAGGGAAACAGTGGAGTATAAATAGAGGGTTAAGGATTTACTCTGTGTCCTCTCTTTGTCTGTTAAGAGATTGCTATTCTGAGCTCATTTCCTTCTGACTTTCTTCCCAGGGACATATTCACAAAGCACATGCTCTTGGACGCTCCTCCTGGTAGGATGTAGTTAGATGCTAGATTTTGTCTTTCCTCATGCCATATTTCCTGCAAATAAATCTCTTTCTGTTATAGTTATAAAATCTGCTTGAGTAGTTGTTCAGGTTGGATTTCTGCTTACGTGCACATAGAGAACAACAATTCTTGAGTATTCTTGAGCAAATGGAAAACTAAAATATTAATTTTAACACAAACTCATGTTTACCTTTGTTTGACTAAACCACATTTCTTGAAGTTAAGAAGCCTTTCAAGCTCAGTGTGATTATTTTGGGGTAAGCATTCAAATGGAATGGCCATATTTCCTATATTTGAAGAGCTGTGATTTGTACTTTCTTAATGTAATTAGATTATTTATTTATTTATTTATTTATTAATCGTATTTATATACCGCCCTATCTCCCGAAGGACTCAGGGCGGTTCACAGGCAAATAAAAACACATAAATACAAAGTAAAATAACAATTAAAAAACTTATTCTAAAAGGCCAAATGTTTAAAAATGTTAAAATGTTTAAAAACAATATAAAAAATAAAGCCCATTTAAAACCCATAAATTTAAAATCTAATCCAGTCCTGCGCAAATGAATAAGTGTGTTTTAAGTGGAATTTCAGTGGAAGTTGGACGAAGTCCTTGGGGTAGTTCCAGAGGTGGGAGCCCCACAGAGAAGGCCCTTTAACTGGGCCGCCAGACAACACTGCCTCGCTGACGGCACCCTGAGGAGTCCCTCTGTGAGAGCGCGGGTCGGTGAGAGGTATTTGGTAGCAGTAGGCGGTCCCGTAAATAGCCCGGCCCTATGCCATGGAGCGCTTTAAAGATTGTCCACACCTTGAAGCGCACCGAAGGCCACAGGTAGCCAGTGCAGTCTGCGCAGGATAGGTGTCATGAGAGCCACGAGGGCTCCTCTATCACCCGCGCAGCCGCATTCTGGACTAACTGCAGCCTCCGGATGCCCTTCAAGGGGAGCCCCATGTAGAGAGCGTTGCAGTAATCCAGGCGAGACTTCACGAGGGCGTGAGTGACCGAGATTAGATTAGAATTCTTTATTGGCCAAGTATGATTGGACACACAAGGAATTTGTCTTGGTACATACGTTCTCAGTGTACATAAAAGAAAAGATATATTTCTTGAGATGTGTTGCTTAATAGTTCTACTCACTTAGGTAAGTAGATGCAGTCCTAGGAATAAAGATACACAAATTTCAATCATATTGAATTTTAGTGGGATTTTCAGTGGGAAAAGAGCAATAAAATTTTCAGTGGGAAAAAGAGCAACAAAGATTATTAGACGGCTGGAGGCTAAAACAGATGAAGAATTTAACAAAAATCTAACAAAACATTTGTTAGATCTATTCTTGAATACACCTCACCTGTCTGGAACCCATTCCACATTTCTGACATCAACACAATTGAACGTGTCCAGAAATATTTTACTAGAAGAGTTCTCCGCTCCTCTGAAAACAACAAAATACCTTATACCACCAGACTTGAAATCCTGGGTTTAGAAAACTTAGATTTCCGCCGACTCCGACAAGACCTGTGCTTAACTCATAGAATCATCTATTGCAATGTCCTTCCTGTTGAAAACTATTTCAGCTTCAATCGCAATAATACAAGAGCAAACAATATATTTAAACTTAATGTTAACCGCTTCAATCTTGACTGCAGAAAATATGACTTTTGCAACAGAGTTATTAACACTTGGAACACACTACCTGACTCTGTGGTCTCTTCTCAAAATCCCAAAAGCTTTAACCAAAAACTGTCTACTATTGACCTCACCCCATTCCTAAGAATTATATCAAATTAATATAGTTATTACATACTTTTGCTCATATATATGCTTATATGATATGTAGTTATTTTATGTTGATGTTTGTGTATATTGTTGTGACAAAATAAAATAAAATTAAATTAAATTAAAAAAAAAGAATGGTTGCAGGAATTGGATAGTTTACTGAAAAGAAGGACTAGGGATGACATGATAGCAGCATTCCAATATTTGAGAGGCTGCCATAAAGAAGAAGAAGTCAACCTATTTTCCAAAGCACCAGAAGGCAACATAAGAAACAATGGATCGAAACTAATCAAAGAGAGAAGTAACCTAGAACTAAGGAAAGATTTCCTAATACCAGAAGTGAGAACAATTAACCAGTGAAATGGCTTGCCTTCAGAAGTTGTGGTTGTTTCATCACTGGATGCTTTTAAGAAGAAACTGGGCAGCCACTTATTTATTTATTTATTTATTTATTTATTTATTTATTTATTTATTTATTTATGTCACACAGTATATATAAGCATAAGCATGAAATAATTATACAATATATAAGCATATATATGAGTATGAGTATGTAATAACTATATTACATACATAACGAAGGAAAACAATAGGACAGGAATGGTAGGCACATTTGTGTTCTTATGCACGCCCCTTACAGACCTCTTAGGAATGGGGTGAGGTCAATGGTAGATAGTTTTGGTTGAAGCTTTTGGGATTTTGGGAAGAGACCACAGAGTCAGGTAATGTATTCCAGGCATTAACAACTCTGTTACTGAAGTCATATTTTCTGCAATCAAGATTGGAGCGGTTAACATTAAGCTTAAATCTATTGTGTGCTCATGTATTGTTACAATTGAAGCTGAAGCAGGAAGGACATTGTAATAGATGATTCTATGAGTTAAACTCAGGTCATGTCGAAGGCGGCATAGTTCTAAATTTTCTAAACCCAGGATTTCAAGTCTGGTGGCATAAGGTATTTTGTTGTATTCGGAGGAGTGGAGTACTCTTCTTGTAAAATATTTCTGGACACGTTCAATTGTATTTATGTCAGAAATGTGGTATGGGTTCCAAACAGTCGAGCTGTATTCAAAAATTGGTCTAGCAAATGTTTTATATGCTCTGGTTAGTAGAGTAGTGTTTTTGGAGAAGAAGCTACGCAAGATTAGGTTTACAATTTTTAAAGCCTTTTTTGTGATGTAGTTACAGTGGGCTTTGGCACTTAGATCATTTGATATGAAAACTCCAAGATTTTTAACAGGGTGGGGGTCATCAGTAAGGTAATGTCTATCAAGCTTGTACTTAGTGTTTAGGTTCTTTTTTCCAATATGTAAGACTGAGCATTAGCTGGTTGAGATTTGGAGTTGCCAAGTTTTAGACCATTCAGATAAGAAATTATTCAGAAAAGAAATTGTCTGAAATGGTATAGGGTCGCCTGCTTGAATAGGGGGATGGACTAGAAGACCCCCAAGGTCCCTTCCAACTCTGTGATTCTATTATTCTTTTGAGCAGACAGGTAAAAGAAACTTTATTTAGAAAGATTGTCGTTTGGGCAAAGCTGTCTGCATTGTTGTCAGCTTCTTAAACTCACAATTGATATTTGGTGGGCCATTTAGGAATATAGAAACCCGAAGACCAACACTGTATTGTTGGTAAATTACCCTCTTCTCTTGATACTGTTATTAATTAAATAGCAGTACCCATGGAATTAAAGGATAGGCAACTTGCATAACCCCAAGTTGCTATTAAATCAGGCTCTTGGGTGAGGGGCTTATAGTCCAAAGTTGCAATGCTTTTTTTCCCTAAATTTTTTTGTTGTTGTTGATTTTATATTTTACAGTTGCCTTATGGTTGACTTCACTGTCCACTGCTTTGGTAGCTACTGCACTGCAGGAAAGCATCTTCCTCCTCCTCCTCCTCCTCCTCCTCCTCCACCACCACCACCACCACCACCACCTCAAGATTTATTGAGATGAACGGGAAAGGGTTACAAGAGTTCCAGCAGCTGAACCTTTCTCTATTTAGAATCAATATAGCTTGTGGACATTAGGATAGAGAATTTGTTTTCTTTTCAACAGTGTTCCTATGATCCAATGAGGAGGATTCAGTGAGAAGCTTATACCTAACTGTTTACGTAAAAGTCTCCTGAAACTTTATGGCCTGGGAACCAAAAGTTACGATTGCCCACTGAATTGCCCAATTAACTGAAATTGACTAAGGGTTCCTGATTTGTATTTCACTATTGATTTTAAATTTGCTTTTAGTTTGTTGAATTTGAAATTTGAGTTAATTTATTACATTCTCAGCCATCCTGGCCATTGATACATGAATGGCGAAAATTCAAAACTTATAGTTCTGTCACAGCTAGGGAAATGTTAGTCTAGTCTAGAAATAACTATAAAATGAGAAGAAAATGTTTTTCTTGAAATGACCAGTTTTTCCCTGATATATTTCAGAAGTTGAACCTAAATACGTATGCAGCAAGATATGTTCTGATTATTTCAGTATAAACACAAGTACATATGAGTTAAAATAGGAGCTTTTATAATCTAGTCACACTGCTTGTTTATGTTAATTTGGAAAGCTACAAGAAGCCCTAGAACTATATTGCCATTAAGCCAAGTCTCCCCAGTTTCTCAATTTAGGATCTTATATTTGTTTCCGTTTAACATCCTCCTGTTGAATGTAACTCAATATTCATGATTACTAAGGTAATATTAAATAGTGATTTTGTCTCTAAGCTAGCCCCTTGCAGTATGGTATTATCAGAACATTTTGATAAATATAACTTCTATTCCATTGTCTACTCATTTATAAAGTTGTTGATGTCTACTCATTTATAAAGTAAGCTGATGAAGGATCCTATGAAAGTTAAGGCAGAACCGCGTTTGAGTAAGGTACTTCAACAAGTTACAATCCAACAATCTGCTTTGTTTCCAGAAATGAAATAAATAGAAAGCAAAATTGTTTGGGATCCTTGTCTGCAATTTATATAAGAATTAAAACATTCTGGAAATTCTAATATACCTTCTTGATGAAACCATGCAATACTGGGATTATCCAGTTTCCACCTGTTAATTTTTCATTGATCCATCTTTTTCAGGAAAGAATGAGTTTAGAGTTTAAAACCTCTTGTCTTAAAATCATTGAACTTTCTTTTCTTTTGAGGAATTGTCTTCATGTGACAAGCCCAGATTTGTTGAGTCATTTTTAAACCTGAGGTAAACAGATGCCTGTATCTTAGGATGGGAGATAAGAAATCTTTAGAATATTTTCTAACCTACCTCAAAAACACATTTAATTAGCTGGATAGGATAGTTAATGAGCACATCACTCTATCAACAAGATATTAGAATAATCTAGATTGGCTGAGTTAGGCTAAAGATTCCCAGTGAGGAAAAGCTGTTTGATGTGACTTAGTTTCTTTTTTGCAATATTTATGGAACATGCATACATATTTAGTCCTAGAAGGATTAGGACTATATTTCTAAATAAATAAACATTTCTATTTATTTATAGTTCATTTTTATTAAATTGCTCCTTCTCAAAATCATATTAAATCATAGTATATTGAAGAATATATTAAGCATACTAAATAAATTAAAACAAAAGGAAAAACAATTCAAAAACCCAAAGCAGAATTATATTTAAAATTATCAAATGTCAAATAAGATGAATATATTTGATCCTTCTAAAATGTAAATAAAGGATATACTGTATTTTTTGGATTATAAGACGCACTTTTTCCCCCCTAAAAGGGAGTGAAAATTTAGGGGGTGAAAATTTAGAATGTAGCCCTGTCCACCCACTGCCCCCCCCTTTGGCCTCTGCCTCCCAGCAATTTACCTCCTTGCAGCAAGCAGCAAGAAGAAACAGCCCATTTCAGCTTCAGCACAGCCTAATTAGCACAAATTGATTGTTGGATCAGCCTCCTGACTCTCAGCTGTTTTGCAAGGGCCTCTGCTGCTTGCCGCAAGGAGGTAAATTGCTGGGAGCAGATTTTTTTTTCTTGTGCTAATCAAGCTATGCTGAAAATGAAAATGAAAGTAAAGCAGTTTGCTGCAACTAGGCAAAATTGCTGGGAGGTAGAGGCAGAGGCAGATTTCTCTTTCTTGTTTTTCTCACCAAAAAAGGTAGTCCGGAACATCTTATACTCTAAAAAATACGGTAAATTATCCCTTTTGGCAGCAAACTTCTTAGCAATGATGTGAAGAGGCCCAACCCTGTTATTCTTTTCCTTTTGATACACAATAGATCTTAACTACTGATAGGCTCATTCTAGAAAATATGAATCTGTAGTTTTCCTGGTGACAAACTATTTAAGTTTTCATAGGTAACAGCCAGCATTGTGCATTGTGCCTAAAACAGAATATAAGACCACACAGTTGATATGCGACTGAATGCTGGATGTTGCCTCTTCACCTCTGCATAAAATGTATTGCAACTCTGCATAGAGTGCATTGCAATTCTCTAACTGGAAAATAGGGACATGGTGGCTCAAGTGGCTGAGATGCTGAGTTTGTCGATTGAAAGGTCAGCAGTTCAGCAGTTGGAATCCCTAGTGCTGCGTAATGGGGTGAGCTCCTATTACTTGTCCCAGCTTCTGCCAACCTAGCAGTTCAAAGGGATGTAAAAAATGCAAGTAGAAAAATAGGGACCACCTTTTGTGTGAAGGTAACAGTGTTCCATGCACCTTTGGCGTTTAGTCATACCGGTCACATGACCATGGAGATGTCTTCAAACAGCGCTGGCTCTTCGGCTTTGAAACGGAGATGAGCACTGCCCCCTAGAGTCGGGAATGACTAGCACATAAGTGCGAGTGGAACCTTTACCTTAACTGGAAAATGATCACAAATAGATCTAATGAGCATGTCTACCTTCTCTGGAAAAGGATATAACCAGCCCTAAGGTAAACAAAGGCATAGGCACTCTTGACCATAGTATCCTCCTGATTAGGGGTGAAATCTAAAAATTTTCCCTACTGGTTCTGTGGGTGTGGCTTAATTGGTGGGCGTGGCTTGGTGGTCAGATGATTGGGTGAGTGTGGCCAATAACAATAAATCATAAAAATAATAAACAAAGTATACAAAACAATAAGTGGTATCAAAAACCATCTTTCACACTTTACACACACATAACACAACACAACTGACATGCACACAATGTAAAAGCAGCTGCACTTCACACAAAATGGCCCTTGCAACAAGCAGGAATCTCACACAGCCCCAAAAAGCTCAAAAACCAACTTTCACACTTTACATACACACAACACAACACAACTGACAACACACACACACAAAATGCCACATACAGCTTTGTGAGATTTTGTGTGTTTGTATAGTTAGAGTGAAACACTACAGAAACACACCAAACCTCAGAAAGTCGCACAAATATTTTATTATTTTATTTTATTTTATTTATATTTTTTAGATCTGGGGCCTCCAACCTTAGTAACTTCAAGGTTTGTGGACTTCAATTCCCAGAGTTCCTCAGCCAGCAAAGCCAGCCAGCATTAGTTGCTCGCTGAGGAAATAGATTAGCTAGCAACTGATTCTGTTTGGTGTTGAAAGTGAAACTGCTGCTTTCGGGCTGGGAAAGCCATGCATTAGATCAGTAATCAGGTAAGTTCCTTAGAATCTCTTAAAAGGAAGTTTTCTACTTGTAGAAAACATGTTTTTTAAGGTTCTGCTGATGAGGAACTCAGGTGAGATTGCCAGAGGAGCCTTTAAAAAAATTTTCTTTTAAGTTTAAAGGCTCTGCCGATCTCAGCTGAGGCGCGGGATCCTCAAGGGCTTTTTTTTACTTTTAAAGGCATGTTTTCGGCTGAAGAAAAACTAGTTCTAAAAGTAAAGAAAAAAACCTCTGCTGATAGTGCAGCTCAGCAGAGGCGGGGGGAGGGCAGGGATTTTTGCCACCGGTTCTCCGAACCAGCAGCCGCCATTGCTACCGGGTTGGGCGAGCCAATCTGAACCGGGAGAATTTCACCCCTGCTCCTGATCCTCCAAGAGGTATCATGGCTTCAGGAATACTGCATCTTCCAATTTTTTAATATGATCCTTCAGAGGAAATACAATCCTTTCCAGATCAGGCTGTATCCTCAAATCTCAGATTACTTTGTCTTTTATGCTTCTGCGTTTTATGTATTGTTCAAGATGAGCACTTCATATCCTCCAGATTTCCTAAGGTTGTGTGGGAGTTTAGCATACTTTGTTTATTCACAAATGCTTGGCTAAGTCTAAGGACTAAGCTCATTAATTATGGACTTGTAACTTAAGGGAATTTATGAATGAATGCGTGTGATCACACTTCCTTCTAAGCCTTGCCTCACCCAACTTGGTTAAGAAATAGGAAGGAGGAAGCACACAGAGTTGGCAATTGAATTTTCCTCCTGGGTATTTCTTTAATCAGTGTCTTTCCTCTATTGTTATTTCCTCCAAATAATTCTTGCTTGGTATGTGTTTAGCAAGTTGGTATTTGTGCTAAATTTTTGGCCTGAAGATTACTTTTCTCTTTTATAGTTTTTTTCAAAATCATCTGTGCCTCAATGCCTAGAATTTCCCTTGCAGTTCTCTCCTAAATATAACATGTATAATAGTAAAATAATTTTAAAAGGGTCGCTTTGCTTCTTTGCAATCTAAAAATATAATCTTTCAGTAAACTAACCACTTCCCATTTTTTCAATCAATTAAAAAGGCCTTGTTGATGTGCTGTTCACAAGCCTGAAGTTCATCATAAAATTAGTGAGTATGGGCTTGGCTCATTACAGGAAAAACAAATCAAACAAAAATATTGTCTTTAGATAATAAAATACTTTAATTACACGTTGATTTTGCATGTAAAGTGATATATAGAATAGAATAGAATAGAATAGAATTTTATTGGCAAGTGTGATTGGACACACAAGGAATTTGTCTTGGTGCATATGCTCTCAGTGTACATAAAAGAAAAGATACGTTCATCAAGGTACAACATTTACAACACAATTGATGGTCAATATATCAATATAAATCATAAGGATTGCCAGCAACAAGTTATAGTCATACAGTCATAAGTGGAAAGAGATTGGTGATGGGAACTATGAAATGATTAATAGTAGTGCAGATTCAGTAAATAGTTTGACAGTGTTGATGGAATTATTTGTTTAGCAGAGTGATGGCCTTCGGGAAAAAACTGTTCTTGTGTCTAGTTGTTCTGGTGTGCAGTGCTCTATAGCGTCGTTTTGAGGGTAGGAGTTGAAACAGTTTATGACCAGGATGCGAGGGGTCTGTAAATATTTTCACGGCCCTCTTCTTGATTCGTGCAGTATACAGGTCCTCAATGGAAGGCAGGTTGGTAGCAATTATTTTTTCTGCAGTTCTAATTATCCTCTGAAGTCTGTGTTTTTCTTGTTGGGTTGCAGAACCGAACCAGACAGTTATGGAGGTGCAAATGACAGACTCAATAATTCCTTTGTAGAACTGAATCAGCAGCTCCTTGGGCAGTTTGAGCTTACTGAGTTGGCGCAGAAAGAACATTCTTTGTTGTCCTTTTTTAATGATGTTTTTGATGTTAGCTGTCCATTTGAGATCTTGCGATATGATAGAACCTAGAAATTTGAAGGTTTCTACTGTTGATACTGTGTTGTCAAGTATTGTGAGAGGTGGAAGTATGGAAGGGTTTCTCCTAAAGTCTACCACCATTTCTACGGTTTTGAGTGTGTTCAGTTCCAGATTGTTTTGGTTGCACCACAAGGCTAGTCGTTCGACCTCTCGTCTATATGCGGATTCGTCATTGTCTCGAATGAGACCAATCACTGTTGTGTCATCTGCGAACTTCAGTAGCTTAACAGATGGATCATTGGAGATGCAGTCATTGGTATACAGAGAAAAGAAGTGGGAGAGCACACAGCCTTGGGGGCCCTGTGCTAATTGTACAGGTATTTGATGTGATCTTGCTTAGCTTCACCTGCTGCTTCCTGTTTGTTAGGAAGCTTGTGATCCACTTACAAGTCTGTTCCGGTACCTGTAGCTGGTTTAGCTTAGTTAGAAGAATGTCTGGAATGATGGTATTGAATGCTGAACTAAAGTCTACAAAAAGGACCCTTGCATAGGTCTTTGGAGACTCAAGATGTTGTAGGATGTAGTGCAGAGCCATATTAACAGCATCATCTGTTGATCTATTTACTCAGTATGCAAATTGCAAGGGGTCTAACAGCGGATCCGTGATGGTTTTCAGGTAGGAAAGCACTAGCCTTTCAAAGGTTTTCATGACTACAGATGTTAAAGCAACTGGTCTGTAGTCATTCAGTTCCTTGATGGTGGGCTTCTTCGGCACTGGGATGATGGTAGAGCGTTTGAAGCAAGAAGGAACATAACACATCTCTAGTGATTTATTGAAAATATGGGTGAAGATGGGGGCCAATTGGTCAGCACAGACTTTTGAACAAGAAAAAGTTATCTTGTCTGGGCCTGGAGCTTTTCCTGGCTTTTGTCTGTGAAATAGGTCCTGCACTTCCTTTTCTGTGATCACTAGGGGTTGTGAACCCAATGAAATGGGGTCAGTTGTAGGAGGCTTGGCTGTTGTTGGTGTGTCTGAGATGTGGGTTGTGGAGATAGGTGACTGTAGTTTCCTTTCAAACCTGCAGTAAAACTCATTCAGGTCATCTGCCAGTTGTTGATTACCTTCAGCCTGGGAAGGAGGTTTGCCATAGCTGGTGATATTTTTAAGAGTTTTCCACATGTTTGCTGGTTCATTTGCTGAAAACTGATTCTTTAGCTTTTCAGAGTAGCTTCTTTTTGCTGCTCTGATCTCCCTTGTTAGTGCATTTCTGGCCTGATTGTATAGCATTTTATTACCTTTTCTGTAGGCTTCCTCTTTGGAATGTTGTAGCTGCTTAAGTTTAGGTGTAAACCAAGGTTTGTTGTTACTGTATATTCGCAAGTTCCTTGTAGGTACACATAGGTCTTCACAGAAGCTGACATGATGTTACAGTATCTGTGAGTTCATCCAGGTCTGCAGAGGTATCTATAAAAATATTCCAATCGGTGCAGTCAAAACATGCCTGTAGCTTTAATTTTGATTCCTCCGTCCAGGTCTTCACTGATTTAATTATTGGTTTTGTGGCTTTAAGTCTTTGCCTGTAAGCAGGTACAAGGTGAATCATGCAATGATCAGAGTATCCTACAGCTGCACGTGGTAAAGACCGATAAGCATCTTTTAGTGTTGTGTAGCAATGGTCTAGAGTATTCTTGCCTCTGGTGGGACAATTGACATGCTGAAAGTATTTTGGTAGCTCTTTCCTTAAGTTTGCCTTGTTTAGATCTCCCAAAACAATGGCCAGTGAATCAGGGTGTTTATATTGTAATTTAATATTGTAATTAAATGTCATCTATGTGATTGGTTATGACTGTTTTCAAAGGGAATGGAGAAAAATCATTCAGACTTACTGTTTCATCCCAAATCAAGGGACAGGGGCTTCTTGTTGCTTGGCAGTGACAATCTTATGTGTATTATTTTCCATTTCTTAATGTGGACCAGCAAATGGAAGAACTAACAATAAAAACAGAAATAGTTAGAAATCAAGTGAAAAGGATTAAAAACTGGACACAACCCGGAAATGATGAATTGCATGGCTGTTGGCTCAAATTTCTGATGAATAGAATGCTGACAAGGAAAAGAACTACATAGTCAATTTCTACAAAAAACCAAGGGGAAAGTGGATATAGATAAAAACCAAGCAAAGGCTTACAACTGTAAGATTAAAAGAAGAAACTGAAGGTTTGATTTTGGCTCCTCAAGAGCAAGTTATTTGCACTAACACAATCCAGGCCAAAAACATATCAAATGATTCAGATTGTGCACAGAAACAAAAGAACAGTAAATTACATACAGAGCTCATGCAAGAATATCACACAAAATGATTATTAATAACTATATCACATAGACACTTGTTATTTTTTTAAAAAACCATCGGTGATAGTCCTTTTAAAGAAGAACCTTCTGATCCATCAAGGCAGAGGTGTGTTTCAGCACGTTCTGACCAGTTCTGGAGAACCTGTAGTGGAAATTTTGAGTAGTTTGGACAACCGGTAGTAAAAATTCTGACTGGCCCCACCCCCATCTATTTTCTGCCTCACAAGTCTCAGCTGATCGGGAGGAAATGGGGATTTTGCAGTAACCTTCCCCTGGATTGGGGAGGGAATGGAGATTTTACAGCGTCCTTCCCCTGGAATGGGGTGGGAATAGAGGTTTTACAGTATCCTTCCCCTGCCACACCCACCAAGTCATGCCACAGCCGCCAAGCCACACCCACAGAACCGGTAGTAAAAAAATTTGAAACCCACCACTGCATCCAGGTGAGATATTAACTTCTGAAGAACGGAGCGTAAAGAACGTCTATGGAGATTCTCAGTCATCCAGATCATGGTTGTCCCAAAGATGCTTTTTCAAGAGACAACCAGACTTTCTGGTTTTTCTTTGAAGACATTTTGCTTCTCATCGAAGAAGCTTCTTCGGCTCTTTATGCCAATGTGTTTCCGTAGCAGTGGAAGCGTTTCCCATTTACCTCCTTGAGCTAAGGTTCAAATAATCTCTGATAATAAAAACAGATGCTGAGGTTTTTCTTTGAAGACTTCTTAGTGAAAGCTACATTTTAATTTTATTAAATGTATGTCTCACATGTATATATGCAGAAATAAACCTAATTTGGTCCTGCTATGATTACCATGTGCTTCTACTGTAGATCATTCTTATAAAGTACCAGGCCATTGTATTAGCATTTGTTGGCCCATTTTGAAGGATTTGAAAGATGGATAAAGATTAGTAAGTTCAAACAAACAGATCTTTTAAGTGCAATTTTAGTGGCAATAGAAATGTAAATCATAACTGGAAAAATATTGGGAAAGAATAGCATATAGAATGCACCTATTTAAAATAATTATGCTTTTTTTTAGAATCTTCCTTTTGTTTTGGTCCTTCTTTTTATCTTTGGTCTTCCCTTTCTTTCAAGCAAACAATGCTACCTTGAGATTTTTCTTCTTCTAATGCCTATACCTTAACTTTCTTACATCTTTGACCTCTTGTGACTTTTTCTTTCTGGGAGTTTTAATTCCAGGCATACTGGCTATATTCAGACAACATGGTTGACTAAATCAACTACTTCCTCCCTTTCCAGGTTAAACATTTATTGCCATGTGTCAGCAGTCCATGGTCACCAATGTCCCAGTGAAAAAGAGAGAGGCTAGTTTTGAGATCATTGCAGATGCTGCAGCAGAGGTCGAGAGGACACAATTATTTGAGGGCCAGCAATGTCCACAGAGTAAAGAAAGAAGAAGCAATAATATGTAACAGATTTTGGATTATGATCAGAATTTCTCAACAATCGATGAATTGAGGAAGTTTATTAAACTTCATCCATTGCTTTTCCTATGTGGTTAGTGACTAGTGAAATTAATTTACTTCCAAATAATCCTTGGACTGTTTTGGACAGAGTTAATTTCATTCTGACTTCCTGATTTATTTGCTTATACAACACACAATTAATTAAACGTTAGCGCTATGAGGTAGTCCACACAAGAAGCACAACCAGGTAAAGTAGCTCAAACTTCCTTGTAAGGTTTCATTAACAGTTGTTAATGTAATAACAATTGCAATGCAATAACAATAACAATTCATATTGCAAGAGTGACAGTATTTCTCCCCTCCTTTTTATTTATTCTCTGGAAAACTAGAGAGCAACTCTTCTGAAATATTTTCCACACCCTCCCTTCCCCTGCAAGCTGAGATATCTTTTACACACTAGTGGTCCTGTCTATGGCTCTCCCTACTATCTCCCAAAGTCATTCCCACATATTATTACACTGAGTGTTGTCAAGTGAACAAGAGCAGTGAGAACTTCCATCACAATTTTGTGTTTCTCATGCAACTGTGAGGAACCTTGTGCTGCATCCTTGCCAAAACTCAGTCAGTTATTTTTCATAGACTTTGTTGCCATAATAACAAAGTGTTTTTCATTCCTGGTAGTATCATATGATCCAAAATAGAATTGGATTAAAAAGTAAAATGTCTTCAATTTTTTTTCTCAGTTTGGAAAAACAACTTGGATAGTCTTTCTTTCCATTTTTATCATCACTTGATTGTTCTTCCTCTACGTTTGTGAATTGGCAAGTTATTCTTTGCACACTAAATAGCAAGCATGTGGTCTGTGTCCTTCCAGCTCAATGTAACATTGAAAGAACTTTGCAGATGTATAATCACCAACCCTTAAAACAATTGTTGACTTTGTCAACATTTCACATTTTGTTCTTTGCAGATAAAAATTCTTAATTTGGCTTTTAACAGGAGACATTTAAAAGAGTATCTTGTTTTCACTTGATTGTGTGGGGAATTGTGGGACTTTATGTAAATATTCTAAAATGAAATGCCCTTATCTTTCTATCCTGATATATGGCCATGCTAAGGGATAAATATTGGTCATCTAGTCTTTAAGAATCTAATAAAACTTTAGCTCCTATATTAGAGCAAAGAAACTTGCTTGTTCTCTGTTGCTCTCTTTTCCCTGAATATGTGAGCCAAAATGTAAGTTAAATGTCCAATTTTCTTATTCTTTCAATATTTTTATGCAAATATATTTTATTTAGTTTAGTATTTATCTGGCTATTTATTTCTACTAAGTTTAGAAAAGAATGTTATATACTTTACTGTTTACTAGACTTTATGTATATATTTTGAAAAGAGTGGAAATCTTTTATGAATAGTGAGTAAGAGTAGTAGATTATGGCTAATAGCTTATATGTATAGTCATACTAATATAGGAATAGTACATTTTTCTCATATAGTGCACCATAAGTTATAGAATGGAAGATTTTGCAGATGATACCAAATAAAAGTACTTTTCTCCTTCCACTGTTTTTCTTTAACAAATTGAAAATTACCAAATATGTCATTGCAGTTTTTTTTAAATCTAAAAGAGATAAATAATGTGATTAAATAATTGAAATCCAGAGAAATCCAGGTTCATCTCAATCATACTGTACACCATTGAAACTTACTGGGTAACTAACCCACATGGAATGCTAGTCATGCCATCTTTATCTGGGAAAAATGGCAGGATAGAAATCTAACAAATTAAAAAAAAAATAGCAGAGAAGATGTCCCATGCTGTATGATGAAATTAATATTATGCAGAGATTACTGTTAAGGTCACAGCTGCAACATTACTGATAGTCTATAATGGAGAAATATACAAATCCATTTTCATTAAAAAGGTGCAAATCACTATGTCATTTGCACTTGAGTCAGCATCAGAGTGCTCAGAGTTTTTTATCCAGATGAGAAAGTGCATCAATATGTCCAGAACTGCTTTGATGGATCAGAATAATGATGTAAAACATGGAGCTGCTGCCCATGTTACAATGGATTTACATATCTCAATTTACATACTGCTTAAATTAAAAATGGAGCTAAAATTATCATCCTACAATGATAAAGCTCTATATAGTTAGTATGTGAGAAACATGGACTGAAAATCAACTTCAGAAAGAGCTATTGCCTGTGTCCTGCAGGGACTGAAGTCATAGAAACACCAGCAATACCAGATCCCATGGCCCTAACTCTTTGTGGAGTGTTAGCTGAAATAACAGTTTTTCTTTAGGAGAAGTACTCCAACTACCAGTTTTAATTCTACACCGAGGTCTGTCAGCTCTTTCTTGGTAGTCCTGCTATTCCCTGACACCCCATGGTATTACTTCATGTGACACAGACCTCACTGTGACTGTTTGTGCTGTGTGACTGTATTCACTGCCAAACTAGGAAATTAGTGTGTTTATATGTACATAAACAATTCAAGGACAACAAGCATTGGGAGGTGGAGGTACCATGGTAAATCATGTAATGAAGATAACAATTTGTATAGTTTCCCACTTGCTAGAGCAACTCTGGGTGGTTAAAATGAAATTAAAAATAATAGGCAACAAAACATACACAGGAGAACAAGCCCATCAGGACCAGATTCACTAGTCCAGCCTATACAAATTGAAAAGGGAGGGAGGGAGGGAGAAGAAAGGGAAAGAAAACCAAAATTTTCTTTCCCTTTCTTCTCCCTCCCTCCCTCCCTTTAAAAAAACAAAGGCCACTCTTTTGAAGACAGCAAAGT
Source organism: Ahaetulla prasina (assembly GCF_028640845.1). Lineage (NCBI taxonomy): Eukaryota > Metazoa > Chordata > Lepidosauria > Squamata > Colubridae > Ahaetulla > Ahaetulla prasina. The sequence goes on from NC_080539.1 coordinate 284,133,643, forward strand.
CCACATTTTGGACAGAGAGAATCAGATTTTAGGTTGACATGAGTGTATATATGTGTGTATGTTTGCGTTTTTTCATCTGTGTGTGTTCTTGCATGGGGCAGCGTGCTAATTGTTGACCAATGCATTTTGGGAAGTATCTGTGCTCTGATTTTCTTTCCCTTTCTTCTCTCTCCCTCCCTCCCTTTTCAATTTGTCTAGGAAAGGAAAAAAAAAGGGTTCCAGTGTTGTTTCCTGCAAAGACCATTCTTATGAGTCCATTGGACAGTTTGGGGAGGGGGACTCATAGCTAATTGGCTAAAGAAAGGCTCTGATTGTCTGGAGGGGACTGGAAAGTGCCGCATGCGCTTTTGAAAAGGAAGAGGGAGAAGGTGCCTGGTTTCGCTAAGCAGCTGCTGTTGGAGATGTTTGGAGATTACATCAGCACTGGAGGAAAAAAGAACTGAAAAAAAAATCCAACTTCAGAGAGAGCGCGAGTGAGTGTTTATGGAGCCCCCCCAATTTTTCCCCTTCCAAAGATCTTCTGACAATACTGTTATTGTCAATATAAGAGTTCTTAATTCTGTATGAATAGTGCATGGGGCCTCTTGATTAAATAGTGTATTACATGTTCCAAATCTGTCAGCTGCACTCTTCTCTCACATGCTAGTGAGATCACTTGGAATGGAACGTTATAGGAACAGCTCCATTTGTCATACATCACCAAATAGGACATTATATAATTAGATCACCAGCAATCGTGTTCACAAAGAGGTATAGCTCTCCTCCCACCCCCCATCTCCAAACCCGGTGGCTTCTTCATTCCAGCTTCAATATGGAATCAGGCCTTTTGTTGACTGTGCTGATTTTGATAATATTAATGCGATTTATTTTATGGTCCTGCTTCAATGTTTATTTGGATTACAAACTGGCCCGAAGATTTCCGGAAAAAAGGAAAGACTCTTGAAAAGGGTTATATGCATTTTCAATAACCCAGTGACACCTTTCGGAATGATGTCCTAGAAAAAGATGATTTTTTATTTTTACAATGGCTGATTTCACAGACTCTTATTTTTGTTTTGGTAGGATCAACTGAGCACATCTGCATGTTCAAATGTGCATGTGGCATTTTTAAAGAGTTCTAGCCTCTAATGAGACACAAATTGCAAATTAGACAAATTAAATGATATTCCTTGTTCATGAACTTCTTGCTGGAACGAAACTGCAACCACTTGCTACTTAATTGCTTTAGTCTAGCCAAATGTGACTTTGTTGTTGAGAGTCTGGGCAGCCAATCAGAGAATTTCACAAAGTTATATGAGATCACTTCCTTGTTGCTGGCCAAGCTGTTGACCTGCTGCTTTTGCCTTCAATAATGTCTGCATGTAAACATCAGCCCATGTCAACTTGAGTCATGAAGACTGGCATCCATCTGAAGAAACGAGGACCTATAGTTTTCAACAACCTGTTCTTTAAAGTGTTTTTATTAAAACAAATGTCAGTATTTGAGTCTAGAGACTTTGCTTGGTATGTTCTCTTCCTTTAGTTTCTTAGTTTTGTGAAAAAAATAATAGCTCCTAAAATAAGAATACAAATTAGGTAACTTTCCTTTGAATTTAATCAAAGGTCTATCAAGGCCAAGAATGCTAATTGCTGTAGTATGTGTACCACATTCTTGCCCTATAGCGCTTTGCTAAGAACCTTTAACAATTTATTTCAGAATTAAAACAGAGAACACCTAGTTGCTGCCATTTTGTAGCCATTAGAATAGAATAGAATAGAATAGAATAGAATAGAATAGAATAGAATAGAATAGAATAGAATTTTTTATTGGCCAAGTGTGATTGGACACACAAGGAATTTGTCTTGGTGCATATGCTCTCAGTGTAAGATTAAATAAATCAACCCTCCACAGAATTTAGCTTTGCCTCTTTTTTGAGAATGGGATTTAAAAAAAAAACAACTCACCAAAATTTAATAATGAAAACACAGCGTTGTTAAGTGATACAAGTCAATAATCTGCCTTAAACTTTCAAAGAAAAAGTAAAATATAAAACAATGAATGAATTGAGCATTGTAATTGAGTGTCAAAGCAGGAATTGAGTGTCAAATCATTTTCCAGACTTCTCTAAGCTGGAACTTTTCAATTGTGCTTGACAATAAGTCTCAGAATCCTGATTGAATCTTTGAAGAAAGTTGTTCTAGATTATCTGTCTCACTACCCCATTATAGAAGCCAAGATATGCATTTTTAATGTATTTTTAAGGTTTAGAGTTGTGTAATATTAATGCCTCAGTTCCTTCTGGATAATTTTTCTTCTAGATTTATCCTATAGCAGCTTTTTCCCTGGGTGAAACAGAACTGCAATTTCTAGAATACCTAAGAATTTTAATTCAAATATACTTAGGAATTATCCAGTTAGACAGACTGTCCTGGAAGTTTATTTTATTTATTTTATTTATTTTATTTGATTTTTATACCGCCCTTCTCCCGAAGGACTTAGGGCGGTGTACAGCCAAATAAAAAATCAACAATATACACTTTAAAGCAAAACTAAAACAAAACATATTACAAAATGGCCAGAATTTAAAACGGTTTAAAATACTAAAATATAAATAACCCCAGTTAAAATTAGTAAAACTTCTAAGCTAAGTTGGGAGTCTAATCTTGTACAAGGGCAAAGTTTTATGCTACCTCAAATGGTTACATTGATTGTGGTGGGAATTAATTATTTGCACCTATGTTCCAGAATGCAATGTCATATTAGCATGTTTTAATAGTGATAGCACATTGCAGTGCCCCTATTACAGTTGTGCTATTTCACATCATTGGAAAAACATGGTAAACAAGACAGAGGTTACTCTGTTTGAATTATAGTTATTAATATTGTCTGATTTTTTTCTGGCACAGCAGCTTATTTGCTTCTATTAAACATACCATTGGGATAAGAAATAAACACTACATCTCCATGAAATTTCCAATCACAAACCATGATGTTACATAACAGGGTAGCAAGACATACTTGAGTGGAAAAGTCCCACTGTGGCGACACACACATAAAAATATGATATGCCACAAAATCCCTTGGAATGTAACTTGTGTGACAAATGTTTGTAAGTTAAAACACTGAATTTGCACACATTCTCATTTTGTTCCTTCAATTCCATTTCTAGTCTTCCTATTTTTGAAATGTAAATAGTAATAAACAAAAACCTTTTGTGCAGACTTTAAGAAATACACTTATTATACATTTGCATTTTTACTTACGTCCCCAAACTCTAAAAAACTGGAAGAATACATATAAAAAGCAATTGATTTTCAATATTGTCCTATACAAATATAAAAGACAGAATTGGCATCAGTCCTATACTGAGTTAAGGAGAACTAGCCTATACACAAACAAATAAATACATAATTATTTATTGTTACTGTTACCAGTTAAAATATAATTTGGAAGGCATCTGCTTGGACAATTACTATCAAGACATGTATCCCTATTGAATGGGCTTCCATAAACAAATCTGACAATGCGGTATGTGAATCAATTATTTTGCATATAATGGTAAAGAATTATGAATATTGAGGATGGGAGTGTTACAATTAAATTGACTCAGAAGAAATTTAAAGAACAAGGTCAGGATTGTCTTGTACCCAACTATACACAATAAACTGCCCCATCACAAATGAGGGATAATTGACAAACAGCAATCTCCTATACACAAATAAAATAATAAAATAAAAATAAAGGGGAAAAAAAGAAAAAAGAGGCTGTAATTTGGATGCTTCTAAAAACCTTGTAATGGACAATTAGATGCTATTAGTGACTTACCTTGGAAGAGTACAGCATTAGATGCAAAATTTCTTCTCTTGCATCTACAGTTCATTTAAAACAACAACAGCACCTTTTTTGTTAGTGTTATTCTGCAAACGGATATAAAAGCCTTGAGTATTTTGGAGAAATGGAGGAGGTCAATGAAGCATATCTAGATCCATGTGCTCCCAAAGCATGAGTTATTATTCCCTGATGGGATAAAATAGTTAGACACATTAATTTGTGTGAAGCACATTTCATTCCTTTTCAAAAACAGACTTATGATTTTGCATTATATTCCAGCTGTTAGTGTGTTTTTTTTAAAAAGTAGCAGCAGGGATGTGTGTGGAAAAATGTATTAACTCAAAACATATTAAAAATCTGGAAAATCAACAACTGATTAGAAAATGTGGATGTTAGAGACTGATTCTGATACACCAACACAGGGACAGAAGAAGATGTTGCTGCCTTTTTAAAAGTGAATCAACTACACTAATACTCCCAACATTAATATAAGATGCAATAAGTTCCGGCCAGCCATCAACACACCCCAATCAACATCTAAAAAGCCACTTATAACAGGCACTATAAATACCACACAGAGAACAGCCTACATTCTGCTAGAGAGAAGTTTCCTGAGGATGGACTCTAGCACGTGGCCAAAAGCTTGGAAGACAAAACCTCTGATCCTGGTGACCAATCCAGATTGGAACCTGCAAGTTTTGGAGTTTACAATTCTCCAAACTCAGCTAGAACAAACAATATATGCACATACATTTTTGTTTATCAAATGAAAACATTGTGTAGAAAAAAAATGTGATTTATTTTCACATCAAACACATTAAACTTTAAATATTCGTGAATTTCTTCTCTGCCTGCTATCAGTCACATTAATCTCTTCTACAGTGATCAGGCACCTTCCTGGATTAATTGCTTTGTCCCTTTGCTTCCTCAAACCATTGCCTTGTTCCTTTGCTTCATTGACTTATTCCCTTGCTCCACTGGATTTCTTACTTTATAGCTGTTGTGCTCACAGCATTTTCCTCGACTAGTTGCAGCCAGAGGCTGCTGGAAGTGTGTGTGTGAGAGAGATCACTTTGCTCTGGGACTTGCCATAAAGTGGGAGCATTTGGGGGAAAGTTGGAGCAATAAAGGAGCGATTTGAACTATTAGCTGACTGTGTTGCCTCTGTGCCTTGCCCCGGTTCATCACAAATACATATTTGAGTTGTGAAGGTGTTAAGGAGTTTATTTACAAGTCATTGAAATCCATGCCAGATCCAAAACACCTTTCCTACTTTGGATTCAAATAGCTGATATCCCTCTTTTTTTCTCTCCATTCTGAATATATTGGTATTGTTCTCAGACTTGGCAAGATCTGGCAAAAGTCACAATGATGTCGTAAGTATTTTACATCATCATAGAAATTACATCAATTATGTACTGGTAACACTTTGCAGCAGATGATATCATTTGCTCCCTTGCATAAGAATCACCATTTTCTTCTTCTTTTTATGACCCTCTAATCCCTTGTATCAGGGAGGAGTTGGGATGACTGAATGGAGCTGAGCATTTACTGGCTGGATGGCCTTCCTGACGCCTATGCAGAGTTCACAGCAGACATTTTCTCACTGCACCCTGATAGAGCTGTTGCTGCCTAGGCTTGAATTCTCAGCCTCCTGAGTGTGAGAAGAGCATCTTAACCTCTAGGCACCACCGCTCACATGAAAATCCCCAATAATAAACAAATAATTTAAGTTCCACCTTTTGATTCCCCTTAACTCAATTTTAAAGGGATACATATTTTCCAACACCACGTAACCCAACATGTTCATTTGCTATGATGATCTTCCTCAGCTTGGTACTGTCTGTAATTCCAGGACTTTTTAGGCATCATACCAAATGACTATCCTGCTTGGCAAGTTGATGGCTGTACTCTTACAATATCAGAAGGGAAACAAATCAGGTCAGGCTGGTCTAAATAGATATACATAATAGACACAGATAAATTATATTGTATTTATTCAGCTAGTCATGAACCAGGGAATTCTGAGAAATGAGTTTTATGTCCATATACAGTATCAAGGAACAGCATATTAGTTTAGAGACATATAAAATCAGACAATATGAATATTGACTTTTTGTTGATTTTTGTTTATTGTTGAGCAATTTATTGTTTCATTTATTGTGGTGTTTACATTTCACACTGGAATTCTTACTGAAGCCACCAGTAAGCAACACATAAAACATAAACAGAGGAAAACTATAATATCTAACCAATTAAAAAATATTAAAAATAACATGAAAGCAGTTGAAAACAACTTGGGTTTGCCATGAAACAATGTTCATCCAATTGATTGGTTAGAAATGCAGAAATATATATTCTAAACATTTCTAAACATAAGCTTTGTTTTTTTTTCTTATCTGGCTAGTAATGGATGAAGTAAGTTATTGGAGGAACGTGATGAAATTTGTCATATTGTGAAGCAATTAAAACATTTATTGTATTTGTTAATAAACAGCCACTATACAAGAATAGGGCTATCCTTGTTGCCTTTAAGTAAAGGCATCACATGGATGTTTAAAAATGGAATTTCTTTTCATACTTGACTATGTAACTTGAATCTTACCATTACATGAATGTAATTATTAAAAGGGGTAGATAATAACTTTAGAACTTCATTTACTAGAACTAGCAATTTAATATCAATCCACCCAAAAGCAGTGGTTCTTCCTATGCTTTAATGTAATAATGCAACTGAGTTAAAACCACCAATTATTGTAGGAAATATTGTTTTAGTGAGCTAATTGGGTTTCCTGTTTTTCTCATATAATGAGTCATAACATTCTTCTTTTCCTGTACATTGTAATGTTCTGTGTTCACATCAAACATCATGAGATCTCCAAGCCTTCAGTATCAATAAATGAGGATTAAAAACAATAGAAAGCTTGAGATCGCATGACTTAAAAATATGGCAGATATGTATATGAAATAGATGGGAAATTAGGCACCATTAACTGCAACATGACTATGAGCAGAAAAGGATATTTTAAAAATGGGTAATATCATGGTCTCTCTTTCTTCTTGAGGTCCTTGTATAATTGCTTGGGAATGATGCATTCCACTAAGAGGTTAGCATAACAAGCTGTTGTTGACCATCAAATAGCAAATAATCAATCAATTTGTATTGCTCATTAGTTGTGCAGCTCTAAATCTTGGTCACAGAGATTTCTTTTCAAAGACAGAACAATGTTCATTAGATGTTTTCTTCTACTCCTCAATTTCTTTGCTGCTTTTATCCCATTACTTTTTCCGTAGCTGAATCAAACTGCAGGCTAATTGGTTTATAGAATGCCTATCCTTACTCATCTTAGGATGTATCAACAAAACCTTTGTTTTAAATGTGAACTTTCATGAACGACAGATTGAAACATGGGTTTTCAAATAATGTTTGAAATGATCTGTGCTAAGGTTGGAAGTATTACACTGTATTTTCTATGTTAATAATAAAGGAAAAATGTAAAGTCTCTTTTAACTTTCCTCTCAACTTTCCTCATGAAAAGATTTTCTCTTCATTTTTGTAAGGTATGAGATATAACTCAGGTATGCAATGATTGATGTATGTATATATGTGGTATCAAGTCCCCAGATGATGATCAACATCATCTATTGAATCATCATCAACAATAATAATAAAAATAGAATGACTGTGGCAAAGGCAAGCAAGGGTAATATCAATAGTAATAGGTGCCATGGGTGCAATCCCAAAACAACTGGAATACAATTGACATTGACAAATTTGCCATCAGTCAATTGGAAAAGGCTTCTTTACTGGGGATAGCTTCCATCCTGTGACAATATCTTTCTGAACATCTGTCTGACTGTACAATGATCAACAACAACAACAACAACAACAACAACAAAACAATGGTTGCAATGTGGGCCTCTGGTGGCTCAGCAGACTAAGTCTGTCTGTTATTAACACAATTACTGCAAGTTCAAGTCCCACCAGGCCCAAGGTTGACTCAGCCTTCCATCCTTTATAAGGTAGGTAAAATGAGGACCCAGATTGTTGGGGGCAATAAAAGTTGACTTTGTATATAATATACAAATGGATGAAGACTATTGCTTAACACAGTGTAAGCCGCCCTGAGTCTTTGGAGAAGGGCGGGATATAAATTCAAATAAAAAAAAAGTGGGGATATTACTCTGAATTTGATTGATATTTAAGTGGATGGGACTTTCAGCGTTTAATAACTTGCCTTTCTGTCATAACAAACAACTTTTGGAAAACTTTGGGGTTACACCTCTACAGGACTACAAGCTCTACAGGAGTATCTTGTAGTCCTGACCATAAATTTCAGCACTCTTATCTTAATGAGACAAAAGAAAGACTAACACCATAGCATTATGCATGATAGTTTGAAAATAAATTATGATGGATTCAGTGCATGATAAATCTGTGTTGGCTAAAATGTTGGGTTCTATCATGTTCTTGGTATAATGAAGAAGTAACAAAATAGCACTGAAATGGAATATTTGAATGACTACCTGGAACAGTCCTAAATAGGAAGTTCCAAGTATTCTACAGATTTTGTGTCTTTCAAAAGTATGATTTATAGGAGAAAAAAAGAGAGAGAGGAAGTAGTCAGAAAATCTGGCAGGTTTGCAATCGAAAAATAATATGATCTGTAAAATCCTGTAAACGTTTGTTCATAGCTTGTATAAATAATTAGTTATCCCTATAACTGTCTTTTGGTAGCTGAGTAAACAGAATTTACTTTGTTTGAGCGGGGATATGTGAAGCAACAGAGGCTCTCTTTTCTGCACCCTCAAGTCCTTCATTTTGGCTTAGACATGAGACATCCTGTGTGATGTCAACAAGTGCATTTGGCTCTCCAAGGCCTTTTCCCAAGGTGAGGATTAGAAAGCATCAAATGCTGTTGGAGAGAGAAGGAAATCTCATGTAATGCTTTTGTTCTGCTAACAGCTATGTAAAGAGCTGCCTGGGAGTTTTGGAATGGAATCTGTCATCACTTTAATCCTGTTCTAGAAAATTGTGATGGAGACAGCACAAAAGATGATGTCATTAACAGACCCACAATAGAACTGACCCCCCACCATCAAGGTTGTCCTCCAATCAGGTTTTGTCTTTTTCAAATTCCAGGTTCTAATTGGCTAGACTATTGATTGGCGTCTTGGCTTCCCCTCCCATCCAGCTGTGTTAATATCTGAAACCCAGATATATGAGCAGTAAAGCTAATACAGAAGGGAGCCTGTTCAGTGCTATCCACAGACTTCAGAGGCATTTTTGTGCACTCTGTCTTTGGCATCATGCGCAGGAAATTCCTCTCTGGTCTGTACAATGCAATAAACAAGCCTCCTGTGTATCAGTTTAAGCTTTTAGCACTTCCATTTCATCCTAGGGAGAGCAATAAATCTGCAAAGAATATGCCCATTTGCTTTTTCAGTGTCTGATACATCCTTATGTGAAGTCAGAATGCATTCGGCACCTGTTGCTGTGCAAGGCCTTAAAATCTGACAATCGCTGATGATATATGTATATCTAAACCATGATAGCTAAGTGCTGAGGTTTGCTTATTGAGGATATACTGTACAGTTTTAAAGCTGAGCATAAAGCTGAGAAATCAGAAATCTTGGGCTTTGATTTTGTTATATGACCGATCTATCTCTCTGCAAATATTTCCTTCAATATACATTTACTTTACTGAACTTTTCATTTGTTCTTGGGGTGGGGGTGGAGATTTGATTATGTGTTTGTATATGGCTGTCCCAAATGTGTTTCAAACCAAACAGTATTTCCTTTCCTGATTATGAATGGTATTCCTTGCATGTATGGGCAGAGAGATGTTATTAGGGAAAACAGCATCTTCATTCCATCAATAAAAAGGATTCAAGAAAAACTGTAAAACAAACGACTACAACAATGCAAGCAATCTTTTGCTGCTGGGAACCGCAAAAGATTGCTTGCATACTTTTATGGGGGAGGAAAATTAGGGGAGAGGAAAAGATAAATTTTGGTTGTGTTGATAGTTGTTAAGGCACTTCAAATGCAAAGGAACTGAAGAGCAGAGGAGTGGAGTCTGAATATGCACAAACTGCCTATGATTATTTAATTTTAAATGTTTGTGTATAATCACAGATGTTATATGAGATTATGAAGAACTCGGAGATGGATAGCAATTGGGAATCACGACTGCAATGCTACAGTTCATCAAAAATACAGGCTTTTCTCTTTTTTTCCATGGTTATAGGTTTCCCAGAAAAGATACCGTGTTAAAAGATAAAGAAACCAAAATAGAAAATTAGAAAAGGAAAAAGACTTGGAAAGGAATAAAAGTAAAAGGGCAGAAAAGAAAAAAGAAGAAAAAGGTAAAGAAAATAGGAAAAGAATCACTCACAACTTTCTTTGGTATAGATATAGATGTAAGAGGAAATTCTTATACCAAACTCTTATTCTAAAGTTACCATTTGTTTATTTTATCTCAACACTCCGTATAATAAACTAATCATCAAATTCCAATATCAATTATTTTTTTTTAGTTTCTTGGGAAAAAAATCCATTAAAGTTTTTGAAGTAGAAAAAAATAGGCTTCAAGCACCTCTTACTTTTCCTATAATTATGATGATACTTAGTTTTTGGTGTGTGGCTTATGTTAATACAAGGAACAATATGGGATTTACTTCATTGTGCTTATTCAGCAGCAATTGTATTTACTCACAATGGGGCCTTCAATATAGTTCCTGCTCTGCTGGTCTGCTCCTGCTCTGCTGTTATCCTATCCTCTTAGTCTCTTATCCTAAATTATCATTCCACTCTGAAATCATGTGAGCCAAAGTTATTTTTGGTTTAGTATTTGGGTTTGCTTCTGTTGCCTTAAAAACATTGCCTGATTATTTTAAGCCATACTAAGAATTGCGAAACGTACTGCCCAAGAGAAGATGTATCAATAGTTGTTGAATGCCTCAAAACTAGGGGCTGAAAATGGTAAGCTCACACCCCAGGTATTATCCCTATTTTTGCTACTATTATGCTGATTAGCTCTGAGATAGTAGAAAGAGAAAATCAGATTTTTTTTAAAAAAAAACCCAATAAACGTTTTAGCCATTGTGTACAGTTAATCAAGAAGAAGCAAATATATTATAGGCCAGTGATTCTCAAACTTTTCTTCACCACAGTTCCCCTTTAAATACCTTTTGTGGCCATGGACTTTGGCCATAGACCTCCTCAAGATTTAAATCATAACATTTTTTCTTCATGGAGCACCTGTGATGAAATTGTGCACCCCCCACCCCCGAAATCTGGGAACCACAGGCTGAGAACCACTGTCAGACAATTGTATATAGCATACACCAGCTAGACTTGCTTTGATCTGAATGCAAGGAACCAAACTCGAACTCCTGGCAGTTGGCAGAATTAACCAGCAATACTGCATTCTAATCACTGCTCCACCACAACTCTTAACATACTGTGGTTTATACTCCAGAATAGGCTTATTATGGGGTTGGGGTTTTTTTTTAGTGGATGGTGAAGTAGACAAACACTTTTGCAAATTAAGTCATGTATTTCCAATTTTGGAAAGAATGTCAAAATGTCTTTTTTTTTTTTTTTTAATTTATTCAACATTTACATCTTTAAAATCTTAATTACACTTTTACAGCTTTCCAATACCCGCATCTTTAGTAATATCCATTTTATCCTTTGGCCAATTGTATACATGTGCAAGTGTCTTGTGTTGAACAATTGTGATGTTTATTTTCTTATTCTGATTGCAATGCACATCTTGCATTTTTTTTAGGAGGTGGGGTTAGTGAGGAAACCAAAAAACAAATTGCTCCCTCTCAGAGCTGCCCCTGAATTGGTTTTCTTTTGACAAGTTAGAGACATCATGAATTCTTGCCACCAAATAAGGTGAAGAAATGTGTATATTTCCAATAAGTCTGTTTCATTAGGTTTTAAAAGATGGCCCCACAGAAATCCCTGTCAAAAGTGTCTTTCAGAGTAGTTCATGGAAACCAAGTCAGGAGCCAGGAGAAGAAGTTCGTCTCCAGTAGCTGGAAAGAAAATTCTTTACATTGCCCAGAAGTAACTCAACCCTTCCTTCAAAATGGCTTCTTCCTAGGATGCACTTTAAGATAGGTAATACTGAATCTCTCTGTATGTTTGGAAAAAAAAATGTGGGCAGAAAATGATAGTTAAAAGGGCCCACTGTTTTGAATATTAGACCAGTCTTCAAATATTTGAATGTTCCAACCTTTAATAATCCTGCCAGTCGTTTATGATCCCTCTAATTATTTGCTGAAAAACTCTGTCAATAGCAGATATTTTTCTTAAACAGCATTACAGTAATTCCTTTTTTTTTTTTTTGGCTTTCTACATGGATGAAATCCCTTCCACCCACCTCTTCTCTCTCCCCCAGCTTTCCTCCCAGGGAGACACTACAGGGGTAAGACAAAGTTTTTCACTGGGAATCCTCAAGAGGATAGTGATTAAGGGAGGGGGGGGGATAAATCACTGGAGACCCAACACACAATTTAAAAGCTGTAGCCACCGGTGGTGGCCCTCAGAGGTGCAGGTATTGGTGACAGAAAGCAGAAGGAGGTGTTTGGCATTCCAGAGGCCTGCTCAGGGCACAGAGGTTTGTTTATATTTCTATTCCACTGACTCCTGTGAAATGCCCTCTGTCTGAACAAGGAACACACATCGAGCTTGGGAAAGCATGTCTGGTATTTCTTGAACCTTCAGTGTCCCGATGTTCGAAAAGGTAATTTGTGGTGAGAATTACATGGGATTACAGAGTCACAAGTCCAGGCACAATTGCTCCAATCAACGTTCTATAATTACACTGTGATCATTATTACCATTCTTTTGGCAGCAGTAGATTAAGATGTCCTAAAAGTGGGGGGGGGGAATCAGTTCTCTGCCCTCTCCCCTCCTCGTCTCCCCCTCCTATGCTCTGAAGTTGCACAGATCATCAGGATATCCGACACCCATCTTTTAAAGAAAGACTTTGATGAGCTATAAGAAAAACCAAATAGCTAGTCTGAAAAGACACATGCTGGGAAATGTGATTTAAAAAAGATTTGAAAAGTTACATAAACTGTTATAGTAATCTGTGTTTTTAATTTCTATTTACTGTTTTATGATAGCAGCACTAGAAATTTATACAGATAGATATATATAAAATATGAAAACCAAGTCGGGAGCTTGGTTTTCATATTTTATATATATTATAAATAATGTTCATTGAACAGCTACATAATCAGGGACTGTTCAGTTAGAAATGATCAAAATATACTGTTTTCTAGACATGCTTGTTTTGAAGCTCTTGGAACTTTTGACTTAATTACCCTAGTGAAATGATTTTGGCACGCATGCAAAAGAAGGCTTCCATGGACAAAAATAATTACAATTAACATGGTGTTTTTTTTTGTAACAAGTTTTTATTTTATTTTATAACATGCAAAAATTCCAGTTTCAATTGGATAGTATGTTATCTGGGTACAAATCATTTTAGGAAATAATAATCAAAATGTTTACAACAATATTCATTGTATTAGTATAACTTATAATAATATTAATAACCATAATATTTATTTAACCAATTTAACATACTTTCCTTATATCACTAATCCTTCCATATATTTCCCTGTTTCTAGCTCCTGTTTTGGTCAGCTAACCATTGATAAAAGAAGTCCCAAGTCGAAAAATACTCAGTTTCTATCTTTTCCTTAATTATAAGTGTTAGCTTATCCATTTCTGCATATTCTACTATTTTTTAAATCACATTTTCACCTGTTGGGATTTCTTCACTTTTCCATTGTTGTGCAAATACTATTCTAGCTGCAGTCAGTACATGTAAAATCAAATATACATTCCCTTTATTTACTTGTCTAGTAAAATGCCCAACAAAAATGTCTCTGGTTTCAAATCAGTATGCTGTTTTATCACTTTTTCCAGCCATGTATGTATTTTTGTCCAATATTTTTTCGCTTTTTGACCTGCCTATCATATATGATAGTACGCACCAGGTGTCTGGTGGCATTTCCAACATTTTGCAGATTTATCCTTGAACATCTTTGCTAACCTTGAGGACGGAAAATGCCATCTATAAAACATTTTATAAAGATTTTCTTTGTATGCAGTAGATATTGTTAATTTATAATTTCTGTCCCATAATTTCTGCTATTTATCTAACTCAATTGGATAGCCAAAATTTTTAGCTCATACTGTTATTGTCTCTTTTACTTGTTCATCTTCCATCTTAATACTTAACAGATAGCTATATATTTTCTTTATTAATTTTTCATCTGTCCCTGTTAATATCTGATCTAATTCTTTAATTCTTTATTTAAACCATATATTTTAACATCCTTCTCGTATCTAGATTATATTGCACATAGGACGACCATATTATCTCAATCCCTTGATCACTCAGTTCCTGCTTAGTTTTAAATTCCCCCTTTTCATTTAAAATATCTTTATATTTATTTATTTTATTTTATTTATTTGTCAAACACAACAGTATATATAAGTATAAGCATGAAATAACCATACGAATTGGATACAATCAAAGAAAACATTAGGACAGGAACAGTAGGCACCCTGGTGCTCTTATGCACGCCCCTTAATATATCTTAATATATCTTATTATATCTGGTAACATTCTCTATATCAATAACGTTTGGATAAATCTGTGTCTCCATTGTGGATAGCCAGACTCCACATTTTCAAATAATGTATTTTCATTATTTGTCATGTTGTTCTTTAATTTTCTCCCATACTACTAATAATTCATTCCTAATATAGTGTCTTCGGAAATAGCTATGTATTTTGTTTTTTCCATACCATAAAAAAAAGCATGTCAACCTAGTTTGAGATTATGTCTCTCCAAGGTCAATAGTCTTTTGTTCCTCAAAATTCTTTCACCCAAGTAAGTATCGAAGCCTGGTAATACAATTCCCAATCTGGTAGCCCAAGACCACCTCTAACATTTTCAAACTTATCCTTGCTTTGTTCCCTTGTCAAATATATTTTAATATTGTTTTATTTAATTCTTCAAAGTATTTTTTTCTAATTTTATTGGTATTGTTTAAAATACATATAGTAATGTTGGCAAGATATTCGTTTTTATAGTGGCTATTCTTCCCATCAATGATAAGAAGTAGATTTTTTCCACTTCTCCAAATCCATTTCAATTTGTTGCGCCAGTTTGTAATAATTATCTTTAATTGTTACACACCTTGCTGTTAGTTGAATGCCTAAATATTTAACTTTCTTGACTATCTGTATAGCTATTTTCCTTGTTAGTTCTTTTTTCTGTGTGTCTGTAACATTTTAAACTATTATTTTGTTTTTTTCTTTATTTATTTTCAGTCATGCAACTCCACCATATTCTTCTATTTTCCTAATTAATTTAAGTCCGTTTTCTTGTGGGTGTTCCAAGATACAGACCAAATCATCTGCGAATGCCTGTAATTTATATTGTTCCTTTTTTATTTCCATACCTTTAATTTCTATATATTATCTAATATTTCTATCTAACACTTCCAATGTCAATATAAATAGTTAAGGAAATAATGGACATCCTTGCCTTTTTTAATATTAAAATTCTCTGTCGTATCTCCATTTACCATCACCTTTGCCAATTGTTTATAGTATATTGCCTTTAGCATGTTAATAAATCTCTCACCAAAGTCCATAGATTTTAATTGTAACAACATAAATTTCTGTAATTCTAATTCCAGTCTCTTGTAGACAAAAATAATAACAATTAACATGGAATTCTGAAGATCACCTTGCCATGCAGATATCAATGTACACTACTGTTGGATTATTTCCAATGAAGAAAATAGGCAGAGATATTCTACTAATAGTTATCAAATGGTAGCAGCATAGTAACCAGAAGCCAGTGTGAAGCATCTAACTCATCTATGGCGAGATGGGTGGCAAACAAATATAAACAACAATAACAATTTTGGGCAGTCAGAGTTTTGAACTTGACACATGTGCAAGGCTGCTGACAGGATTTTTTCAACTGGTAGAAACATTGAGTAATTGCATGGCATCATACAAAGACTTTCTCTTATGTGTTCTAAGGATGGGAATATTGTTTCCTGCATACAAATTATAATATGATGCAAAAGTGAACTACAGAATTCAATGAAAGCAATGTATAAACTCTTTCTCATGATGAAAGAAAGTCATTCTCTTCCCTATCACATGTTTATATTTCATATAATTTGCAAACTTCTGATAATGTTATCCATCAAAAAGATCTTACAGATTGGCTTTGATTTATCTGCTTCATGACCACCATTCTTTCCATGACTTGCGGGAATCAAAATAAAAGCATTTTAAAATAAAGTGCAATTCCCAACCAGAGGGAAAATGCTGATTTCCCAACCAGAGGGAAAGTCCTGATATAGATAGGGCCAAGGAAAACCTCCCATGTTTCTCTATGCTAGTACAGAGCATAGTTAGTATGCTCTGGGTTCCTTCAGAACCCAAGAGATGTGCCTTATATATTGTGGCAGTTGTCCACTGGAATTAGATCCTTTCAGAGATCCATGTGGTGCCTGTCCTGTTGGCGTTCGAGGTGATCCTGAAGACAGGAAAACCATCCTGGTTGTTATCCCAGATTTTATCTATGTTTTTGTGTCATGCAACCATATCTCTGGATTCCATTATTTCATTTTTATTGTTTATTATATTGAGAGATGCCCGGAATTGGTTTTGAATTCAGCAGTCCCTAAATTGAAGTAAGTAAGTAAGTAAGTAAGTAAGTAAGTAAGTAAGTAAGTAAGTAAGTAAGTAAGTAGATAAGTAAGTGGAGATCTACTGATGCAATACAGGACATCTGCTGCCAGTCAGAATGAATAATACTGGCTTGATGAGCCAATGGTCATGTTCTGTACAAATGTAAGTTTTCCTATTAATACCGTATCTTCAGATCTTTTGCTTGTTTGATTGTTTCCTGATAGCTTATTTGTACCCTATGATTATCATTAAATGTTGTACCTTATGATTCTTGATTAACGTATCTTTTCTTTTATGTATGCTGAGAGCATATGCACCAAGACAAATTCCTTGTGTGTCCAATCACACTTGGCCAATAAAAATGTCTATTCTATTTTATTCTATTCTATTCTATTCTATTCTATTCTATTCTATTCTATTCTATTCTATTCTATTCTATTCTATTCTATTCTATTCTATTCTTAGAATTAAACCTCACCTAGGTATCACTGATATGGAGCCCTGTTACATAACAGCATAGCGGGTCATGTTAGACTAATACACTTCAAAAGGCAACTACAATATTTCTTTAGTGAAAAGTAACTGATACAGTATAGTAATGTCCGATGCTAAGGGGTCTAAAATAGAAGTAGATGTAACTTGTAAAGAGGGGACTCATAAAAAAAGGTAGTTGAAAGGAATTTTGAGAGCGGAAGTCTGATAAGGACCTTTATTCAAGTTGCAAGAATTTCAGCTAGAGTGATGGCTTCCAGATGTATGCTTTTCCAGATGTGAAGACTTCCAATTACTGCCTAATTTCTGCTCTCTGTACATTGAAGGGGGAAAGTAAAGGGAACAAGATGTTTTCCATAGCATCGGCTTTTTTAAAAAAATAATTCTTTCTTCCCTTAGCATTCTAAATATTTTGAAAGCTTTGACAATTAGTGAGCCATCCTGAATGTCTTGGACCTGGAAGGAGTCATAATTTCTTCACAATTGCAGACTGCTCTGAGTATATAAAAAGCAGACAAAACGTAATGACAGATAAAGCTGTTGAGTTCCACAAATTTTTTTCTATGTTCTTTGGAATTGAACTTATGATGCCATCAATATAGTTTGAAAGTAGTACATTTGATTATATTTTAATGAAAGATATCATGGTATCTTTCTGAGCATCAATTTGATATTCATGACACACGAGTTGTACTAGTAAAGTATCCTATTCATAAGAGAAGGAGGATCTGTTTAAAATTAATGGACTCTTCACCCCTAAATATTACTTAATATTTCAGTAAAGAAATTTATAATGAGAAGTTTGTTTGGGGAAAAATAATCTAAAATATCCACAGCAGGTGGCAGTAACTGGCTGATTTGGTTGATCTAGAAAAAAAGGTAAGGAATGGATCTGGTTAGTTGTTGTTTTTTTAGAATTTTTTTTTATTGGCCAAGTGTGATTGGACACACAAGGAATTTGTCTTGGTGCATATGCTCTCAGTGCACATAAAAGAAAAGATACATTACTCAAGAATCATAAGGTACAGCACTGACTGATTGTCATAGGGTACAAATAAGCAATCAGGAAACAATCAATATCAATATAAATTGTAAGGATACAAGCAACAAAGTTACAGTCATACAATCATAAGTGGAAGGAGATGGGTGATGGGAACGATAAGAAGATTAATAGTAGTGTAGACTTAGTGAATAGTTTGACAGTGTTGAGGGAATTATTTATTTAGCAGAGTGATGGCCTTCGGGAAAAACTGTTCTGTCTGTTGTTCTGGTGTGTAGTGCTCTATAGCGTCGTTTTGAAGGTAGGAGTTGAAACAGTTAATGTCCAGGATGTGAGAGGTGTGTAGATACTTTCACGGCCCTCTTTTTGACTCGTGCAGTATACATGTCCTCAATGGAAAGTAGGTTGGTAGCAATTGTTTTTTCTAATTGTCCTCTGAAATCTGTGGCTGTCTTGTTTTCTTCTTTGGGGATGGAAAATGTACTATCAGGAAATCCAAAGTCTGTAGGTTAGACGGAGGGAGTTTGTGTGTGTGAAAAATAATGCTGAAAGAAGGTAATGACATATCATTTTCATATTGCTGCTAGTAAAACTACAGGGATATATCCATTGAATTACTAGAACTCAAGCTTGATTGGGGGGGGGGACTTAAAAAAGTATTCTCTGAATTATACATTGAAATACCAGGAGAAGCCAACTTTACTTCTATAATTATAACTAGGCATGCCACTGATCTTTTTTTTTTTTTTGAATAGTGGAGAGATAAAAATGTATCAAAGCTTTTGGAAAAAAATAAGGGAGGGTTCTTCTCTTTCTCCTCCTCCTCCTCCCTTCCTCCTTCTTTTTATTCTCCCATTTCTTGGAGAGACTTTATGTCATGATACATTTAAGCCTGATGGTAGATTATGACTGGAAAAAGGAATTGGTGGCATTGCTTTAAAAAGCACAAAAAACTGAGATAGATGCATCTGAAGAAATATGGGAATGATCTGTTGTCCCTTTTCCAGGTTGGCAGTCCTGACCTTACAAATCCGAGATGCAGTCTTTCAGGGCAGAGGGCATGTCACTCACACAAATTTGTGTCCCAGAAGTCTTTCCCTTTGAAAAAAAGCGCACATGGTATATCCCTGTAGCAAACTGAAGTGTGAGATGCAGTGCAGACCCACAGGATCTGGCACTGTTATTGATAAAAGCCTGTGGACATACAAGGTCAACAGGAGCCTGGAAATAGAACAGGGTCATTGCTTAAGGAGGGTGTGGAGGACTCCTAATAGGTCCATTTAATTTAGTTGCCATCAACTCTAAGTAGACAACAAACAGGAAATAGTATCTCTAAAGCATGACATGAAATAGTATTGCTGTCACCCTGGATAAGGAAATCCAACATTTTTAGAAGCGGCTGCTGATTTAAACAGCCCGTAGGGTCAAACTCTGCTTCCTATAGTCTTTTGATAACTCTGCTGATAGTGATGCCTGCGCTATAAATACCCTCAATCAATATACCTCTCCTGCTGCTGAAAGCAGACATGTTCGCATATCACAGCAGATGGGAAGAGAGCAAATAATATTTGTCTTGCCTTTCAAATTGATTTCCTGTTGGGGCAAGGCAGAGTGTGTCCATATGTTAATCAGATCACTCAGAGAGATAGCAGAGTTCAGGTCAACAGCCCACCACTTGACATGCCATAAAAGCAAGAAGAAAAGCTTTCCATGATCCAGAGAAAGGGGGAAAAAATGGGCCAAAGTGATGTGTCTCTGGACTAAATGAGGGCTATCATGGAAGACACTGACGGCTATAGAACTGCAAGGGCAACATACACATTTCAGCTTTTGGGAAGGTCAAAAGTTTGATGGAATTCATTGTGACTTTGAAACAGCCACTGACTCAGACCAATTTTAGAAATCTTTTTTTTTCTTTTTTTTAAGGCTATATTTTGTAACTTAATAATAATAAGCTAATAATAAGCTAATAATACATTTTTAAATGTTCAGTTGACTTGAGTTTCATGTTTAATAAATAAAGTATATAATACTAATAATAATTTTAAAAAGATACTTTGTTGATACCTAGGATGCTGGCAGCAACCCGTATCAACTATCAGTGCTAGTCAATGATGTTTGTGATACATTTTTAAATGTTCAATTGACTGAGTTTCATGTTTAATGAATAAAAGACATAACAATAACAATAATAGTAATAGCAAAGAAGATGTGATAATGGCTAATTTGATATCGCTGTACCAGGAAATGCCAGAGTCGAAGAAAAAGAACTGGAAAAAAAATCACAAAATTTTGCAACCTGGTCATTGAAACTACACGGCTATGGATGAAACATGTAACAGTAATACCCATTGTCATCAGGGCACTTGGTACCATGTCCAAGAATTTTACAAAACACATCAAGAAATAAATTCCTGCAATAACAAACTCCCAAAAACTGCACTACTCAGAACATTATATATTTTAAGAAGATACTTGGTTGATATCTAGGATGCTAGCAGCAACCAGCATCAACCATTAGCCAATCATATTTGTCAACCATTTTTAAATGTTCAGTTGACTGAGTTTCATGTTTAATGAATAAAAGAGATAGTAATGATAATGATAATGATAATAATAATGATGATGATGATGATGATGATGATGATAATAATAATAATAATAATAATAATAATAATAATAATAATAATAATAATAATAATAATAATAATTTTAAGAAGATACTTGGTTGATATTTATGGGCAGCAACCATATCAACCATCAGCGCTAGTCAATTATATTTGTGATACATTTTTAAATGTTCAGTTGACTGAGTTTTATGTTTAATGAATAAAAGAGATAATAATAATAATAAGCTGAATGTTCTGCCATCTTTACTTCATTGCAAAGATGATGTGATGATGGCTAATTTGATTTTGAAAGAAGCTCCTAGGAAGGTGGTTGTGCCTTCTTGTTCCTGGTGGGGCAATGATCATTATAGTCCACTGTTGGGGGTCCACCCTTGGATACCTTGGATTGGAATCTCTCCTTTATTGATGTCTGCATGTATGGCAGAAAGAGGTATTAGTGATGCCACGATTAGGAAAAAAAATTGATGTTTTGCTCCAGTGTAATGTTACACTGAGACATTGTGTGATATGTCACAATGAAAGGTAGCTCTTACACAGCTGTTCCACATTATAATGAAAGTATTGCCATTAGAATAGAATAGAATAGAATTTTATTGGCCAAGTGTGATTGGACACACAAGGAATTTGTCTTGGTGCATATGCTCTCAGTGTACATAAAAGAAAAGATACGTTCATCAAGGTACAACATTTACAACACAATTGATGATCTATATATCAATATAAATCATAAGGATTGCCTTATGATTAAACCCATAAGGATTATGGGTTTAAAAGTGAAAATATTGGTATATCTGGTCACCACTTGCAATCTGGTTTTCAGATACCTAGTGCAACATATTTGGCTAGCTCTATCACGAAGAATCCAAGTTCAGATCTTGCTTCATCTATACATATGCTAAATACTAATATGGAGGTAATAATTATAGCCTAGTGACTTTTCCTTAGTTCTAAGGAGAAGGTACTGGCAAATCACTTCCAAAAATATTGCCAGGAAAGCCAGACAGAATATAGATAGATAGATAGATAGATAGATAGATAGATAGATAGATAGATAGATAGATAGATGCAATTCTATAGGTTTTCAGCCAAACAGATCTGATCAAAAGACTTAAGCTTTTTGTAGTTATAATATAATATAATATAACAACAGAGTTGGAAGGGACCTTGGAGGCCTTCTAGTCCAACCCCCTGCCCAGGCAGGAAACCCTACACCATCTCAGTCAGATGGTTATTCAACATTTTCTTAAAAATTTCCAGTGTTGGAGCATTCACAACTTCTGCAGGCAAGTCGTTCCACTTATTAATTGTTCTAACTGTCAGGAAATTTCTCCTTAGTTCTAAGTTGCTTCTTTCTTTGATTAGTTTCCACCCATTGCTTCTTGTTCTACCCTCAGGTGCTTTGGAGAACAGCCCGACTCCCTCTTCTTTGTGGCAACCCCTGAGATATTGGAACACAGCTATCATGTCTCCCCTAGTCCTTCTTTTTATTAAACTAGACATACCCAGTTCCTGCAACCGTTCTTCATATGTTTTAGCCTCCAGTCCCCTAATCATCTTTGTTGTTCTTCTCTGCACTCTTTCTAGAGTCTCAACATCTTTTTTACATCGTGGCGACCAAAACTGGATGCAATATTCCAAGCGTGGCCTTACCAAGGCATTATAAAGTGGCACTAACACTTCACGTGATCTTGATTTTATCCCTCTGTTTATGCAGCCCAGAACTGTGTTGGCTTTTTTAGCAGCTGCTGCACACTGCTGGCTCATATCTAAATGGTTATCCACTAGGACTCCAAGATCCCTCTCACAGGTACTACTATTGAGCAAGGTACCTCATATACGGTACTGGTGCATTTTGTTTTTTTTGCCTAAATGTAGAATCTTACTTTTTTCACTGTTGAATTTCATTTTGTTTGTTTTCTTCTGGTAGTTCTTCCCAGAATGCTAAATTTGATCTTCTTATGTTCTGTTTTGAGTGCAGTTGGTCAGCCAGTTACGAATCCATCTGGTGGTGGTGCTGTCTACTTTACATTTTTCTACTTTATCTAGTAGTAGGTTATGGTCTACTTTATCAAATGCTTTACTGAAGTCCAAGTAAATTATATCGACAGCATTCCTCTGGTCTACTAATTTTGTTATTTTGTCAAAGAATGCGATAAGATTAGTCTGGCATGATCTGTTTTTGACAAACCCATGTTGGCTTTTGGTTATTACTTTGTTTGCTTCTAGGTGTTCGGTGATTCGTTGCTTGATTATCTTTTCCAGAATCTTCCCCGGTATTGAGGTCAGGCTGATAGGTCTGTAGTTTCCTGGATCTGTTTTTTTTCCTTTTTTGAAGATGGGAACTACACCAGCTCTTTTCCTTCTTATCCTCCTATAATGTCCAGAGGTTGAGTTTCTCAACATAGATGTGTATACTTTGCTTGCTGTCTTACTCCAAAGTGTTGAATCCGAAAGAAAACCTAGTTGTTCTGCTCTTCAGGCTAGTAGCCACGACTGAAAAGTTTCTTATGGCTGCATTGTCATGAGATAAGGTAGCACAGGATTGATTGAAGGGATGGAAAAAATATGTTTCCTGAATAATTTCCCCCTGGTTCACTGTTTAGTGGGAGAAAAATTCATGTCCTAAAGTGCTGTATATAATATAACACAGCCTTTCCAAACTTGGTGCCAAGCAGATTTGTTGAGCTTCAACTACATTAATTTCCAGCCAGCATGACCAATTTGGGATTTCTCAGGGTATAAAGCTATGACATAGGTACAATTTCCAGACTTTCTCCCTCCCGTGCATAGTTGCTTATTTTGATACTCTAAAAATAAAGCACCAAATGATTTGAAATATGCAAAAGATACCACTTTGGAGATGACAATAAAGACTTATAAGGGCTCATTATGAAAGCAAAAAAAATAGAACAGAATAATCTAGGTTAATGTTGAATATTAAGAACACAAATAAGCACAATAGTGCTTCAAGAAATGAAGATGATGCAGTTCTATTTTCTTGGGTTTAAGAATAGATACAGTAAAGATGGACTTAAACTGGAGAAATAAAGAGATTATTAATCCCTGAGAGGAAAGGTTCCTGGGAGTACAAATCTTGACAAGATTGTAAAGAATTAAGAATTTCTTAATTAGAAAGATCAGAACACTGAGAATAATAGTATTTTCAATATGAACAAGAGAAGTAAGGTAGATTCCTTTGAATTATGGATTTGAAAACAATTACTAACACTAACCATGGATTGTAAGAACCACCATTTGGCTGGCGCTGGGTTTAAATAAGATTGACTATTCCTTTTTCATGGGAGTGGATCATGGCCTAGAAAGAATCATTATAGTTTGCAAGTTTGAGAAAAATAGAAAGAATTGGATAAGAAGGATGGATATGATAGGAAAAAAGAGAGAGGCTGCAATGTCACTGGAGTTAGGAGAAGGGACAAATTGAAATGATGGGGTTTTATCTCTACAGTTGTTAAAGGTCAGACTTGGCTCAAGGACACTTAACTATGACCAAAGCCGAGGAATCTGAGAATTAAAAACTGACAGATCTGGAGGTCATTAGATTTTCTCCTTTCTTCATAATATTAAAAAAAAAAAGAAAGAGATAGAATTAGACAAATGACAACAACTATGGGAAAGGAATTATAAATTAACAGTGGCAACTGCATATAAAGAAAACCTATATAAAATGTTTTATAGATGGCATATGTCATCAGAAAGGTTAGCAAAAATGTTTAAGGATAACTCAGCTAAATGTTGGAAATGTTTTCAATTACCAGGATCATATTATCATATGTGATGGTCATGCACAGAATCAAAAAAATATTGGGTTAGAATACAGGCATGGTTAGAGGAAATGATACACCAACATATAGAACTAAAACCAGAGGCATTTTTATTGGGTATTTTGCCGGAGAAATATAGCAAAAAAGATACTTATTTAATTATTCATATAATAACAGCGGCAAGAATTGTATTTGCACAAAACTGGAAGGCAGAAAAAAATCCCGCCAGAAGGAGAGGTAATAAAGAAGATTTTAGAATGTGCAGAAATGAATAGATTAACATTAAAAATAAAAGTTAAGGAGGAATTGGTGTATTGCAAGACATGGGGACAATTTTATGCATGGCTAGAAAAGAAATACGAATAAAAGATGACAGATTAATAAATTAGATAGCGTAAAAGTAAATGAGAGAGAAGACAAAAAAGAAATAGAAACTTAGATGACACCCATGTAAATAGAAAAGGGGGAAGGAGGGGGAAAAAGAAAAAAAATGTTACTATATAAATGTACAATTATGATGATATGTGTGAAATTAGTAAAATAGAAAAGAAATTGAAAAGAAAGTATATATGAATAGAAAATTGGGATTGCTCGGATATCAATATGGAAAATACTGAATTAAAAATAAATTCAACAATGGAGAGAGAATGGAAAGAGGAGTAGAGGGTTAGATAGGAGGGGAGAAAAGAGGAAGGAGAGAGAGGAACAGAAGAAAGGGAAAAGGAGAGGAAGAAAAGGAGGGGAAAAAGAGTAGGAGAGAAGGTTAGAAAGGGGGAAAGAAAGGAGAAGTGGGGGAAAGGAAGGAGAAGGAGAGAAAAGGAAGGAGAGGAGGAAAGAAGAAAGTAGAAGAGGATAGAAGGGAGGGAAGGGAAAGAGAGAAGAAGGAGAAGAAGGATTGTTGTAAAATAAGGGAGAAGGAATGGTAGAAGAGCAACCCTTAATATATTTAAATTTTTTAGGATGAAGAATGAACTAACATGAAAGTGTAAAGATAATATGTACGATTAACAATGGATAAGAGACTGTACATTTACGACATGTTTATGAGAAATAAAAATAAAATTAAAAAAAAGAATAAAAAATAAAAAGAAAGAGAGAAAGCAAGCCCATGACTCCAGATCAGGGATGAGTTGTGCGGGAAAACAGAATGGGGAAATGCACTATTATTTTGCAGGGATAAAATATCATACGCACTGCTGAAATTCATCCATGCGTTTCCCATGGTGCAGGGGCCTGGTTGCTATAAGATCCCCAAATAAGCTTTCAGTGGCAAGAAAATGACTGAGAATGAGCAAGAAAGGGAGCACCTGCTTGTCATCTGTGGGAAATTTCTAAAAAAAAAAAAAAGTATTCTGTTCCCAGGGTAGTTTGTCTGACTAACTCTAATAAAGCAGGATAGCCTCAAGAAAAGATACATGGAATTCAAGCACAGTAGAACGTTCCCAAGTGAGCGTGTCTTTTGGAGAATTTTTTTCTGATGGACATTCTTTCTCAGATAATATGTATTGATGCAATGGGGTTATACCAAGGGCATATTTGCATTACAGGAAATCCCTTTGCTGTTTTGTGTAATTTTGGAACATAAGCATTATAGCACATTTTTCTGGTATGTGTCAGTTCTTTACGTTTTAATGCACATTTTCCCACTTATATACAGTACACTCATTTTCATTGTGTTGGATTTCTTTTGGGATGAGGCTGACCCAAGGGAGCAGTACAAAATTAGCTGCATAAAATAAGAACAAGGAGAAAAAAACTGAATGGTGAACAATATTTTCATGGGGCCAAATGTGAAGTTAGTGTCATGGGATTTCGGGCCACATATATTTGTGTTAGAATGAAAGCTGAAGTAATCCTTTCCAAACATATAAATGTTTAAATAAAAGTTGGTTCAAAAGTGGTTTCCCAGAGAAATTTATCAGAGAAGGAAAGATAAGAGTATCAGGAATTGCAAGATCTCTCTGTGTTTGTGATGGGTGATGGGTGATACTAATTTGTTGATTTTTTTATCATGGGTGATAGTCATTTTAAAGAAGAACCTTCTGATACAGGACTGTCTTCCCACCAAGGCGAGATTTTCACTTCTGAAGAAGGGAGCATGAAGAATGTTTTGTTCCAGCAGAGCCTTAATATAATTAATAAGATCCACCCATATTTTAATATGTTCCTAAATTCTTGATTGTCCTTTCTGCCTTCCTCTTTGATTCGATTGGCTGATTTCTCCTTCACAGGCCTGATGTCATGCCTTTTGTGTTCATAGTTTGTACAAAGACTTTAGCTTAGTGGCAATTTGTAGCAGATATATTATTCAATCATAATATTCCATTATTTTGCAGCATGAAAACATTATCGAATAGTACACTCAAATGAATGAGATTATAGTAATGCTTTGCATGATGGGAATTGTAATGCTGTCCTAATCTCATTATAGGAACTAATGTTCCAAGGAACCAAAAACAGCGTGGATATCGAGCACTATCCTTCAGCCAACTATCAATTCTGGAAACCACGCCTTCTGTCTGTCCTTTGTATTTGCAATAATGAAATCCATGAGAAAGTACATTTGAGATACTCTGGATCAACAACGTAGTAGAATTTGGAACCTCTGTAATGATGCTGATCTACAATTTTCAGCAACCCAAATCAACCTGGACAATGATGTGTGCTAACTAGGAATGTAAAGCTAACAAAATCTGGATGCCTGCAAGACAAGTTCTCCCTCTGTGATCTAGAATTCACTATGCAGAGCAAAATTTATAGTGAAGCATTCTGACAGATGTTATCAATCCTTTCCTTAATAATTCTTGATAATTTGACTTAAATCTTCTTCATCACATTCTTATCAATATTTGAAGAGTGTAATAACCCTTCACCTTATTCTTCTCTTCTTTATATTTAAACAAATCCACTTCTTTCAACCATTCTCCACATTATCCCTGAACTTCTGTGTTTGATGTTTTTTGTATTTGCTCAATTTCTTTTATTTCCTGTCTTTTTAAAATTTCTATTTTCTTAATACAATTGAAAACTTATTTTGCTTTTTGATAGTTGTTTTGTTCTGCTGGTTCATATTCTATTTTTGCTTGACTAAGGCACATATGCCCTTTTTATATATATGGTTGTCAAGCTATGTCTTCTGTATCTTATTCTTTGTGTCTTCATATTTTTTTGGATCCAGAAGACATCATATTTCTTTCTATGGTAGTTCATTTATAATTGAATGATTTGAAGAACTCCAGCGGTTCAAACTCTTAATACTGTTTAGATATTTGCCATACAATTGTCTTCTGTCAAGTAAATGTAATATTTAAAACATGCAATTCATAGTTATTCATTTGTTACTTTCTTTCAGTGACCATATTCTCAAGATGAATCTTGGTAGACACTCAGAAGTTTAAATTCTAAAAGAAGAAATTGAATAAATAAGATTTGTCCAAACACGGGATTATCAATTCACTTCCTGAAATTCTAGATTCATTTTTTTTAATCTTATAAAATTCATTGAGGGATTAAATCTCTGTCTTGTTTTACATGCACAGTTTGAAATACCACATCCAGCACTGTTGAGTGTCTGCTAATATAATTACAAGTACTGGGGCGTACATCATTGTCATCAGACAGAAGAATGGCACTTTTCTGCTGTTATCTGTTATTCATCCTACTCTACTGCCCTGCTGTAGATCTGGTTGTTTGAAAAAAGGAAATTGCAATAATCCAATTATGCTCAGCTAATTCTTCCTGGAGCATTATCTCAAAATGTTCAGGTACTGATATTTATCAATTGCATTGATAAAGGATGCATAATGTTGGGACAGGAACCTCACTGTACGGGTGTTGAGAAGTTCCTGCTGTCAACAATTACCACTATATATTTTAGCTGATATAAAAAGAGACTGCCAGGAAGATCAACTTAATATTTTATTTACAACTTCAAGGTTAAGAACAGTGCTCTGAACTGAGGAAAATGGAAGTCAATGCAAATATATTAAGATATATTCCAGGAGTCTCCTGCTAGAGTTAATATATCAGCAACATTGCTGATCACTTATAGTTTTGGAACCCTACACATGTTATGTATTATCATAACTAAATGTGCATAGCTTAAACAAATAACACTTTGCAAAGAGGAAATATGTATTTAGTGATAGTTGTTAAAAGTATTGCAAGAAGAATGAATTTATTAATCCTCTGACAAAATTAAGTCTGTTGTCATTATGCACTGATCAGAAAGCAGAAATTACATATTTTGGGGCATGTAAGGTTGCTGGGTAATGGATTAAGAAAAAAATAGTATTAGCAAAGAAAGTAGAAGAGGAAAACAGTGGATAAGAGAATTGGATGGGATCACAGAAGTTATTGGAATGCTTTGGAATTGTGAAGAGGCAAGTAGAGATTATGAATATTAGTTCATGTATTCATCAGAAGTTCAGGCTGACTCTGTGATGATGAATAACCAAAGTAACTAAAAAGAATGGGAACCCTAGACCCTTATTATTGGTATTAGATTATATGATTTGTTTCAGTTTCCAAATTAGCTAAAACTGATATTTTATGTATTGCCTACTCAGAGGTTTGTCCAACAAAGTTCATGGAATTAAACCTGTCAGATATGTATGTACATATATATCTATATCTATATTTATATCTATCTATATCTATATCTATATATAGAGCGAGAGAGGATTGCAGCCTGAATAAGATTCTAAAAAAGGAAACATTACTGATTACTTTCTTATTTTAAATGATTACCATCCAGGAGAAATACATTTAGAAAAAATCTGTAGACTAAAAGGGCAGTCTTGTATACTCCAATTACCTGGATGTAGAGAAGCACCAGCAGATTCTTCATCACCACCATCAAGCTTTATATATATACTTCATGTATCTTGATGTACCTTGATGAACGTATCTTTTCTTTTATGTACACTGAGAGCATATGCACCAAGACAAATTCCTTGTGTGTCCAATCACGCTTGGCCAATAAAATTCTATTCTATTCTATTCAGGATGAAGGTAGCTGGAATATTAATAGCAAAAAGACATATTTTAAATATATAATTGCCCAAGATGCCTGCACAGAGGTGGGAAATAAGTTTGGAAACAGGTTCCTAGTGCAAAGAGCAGACTGGAAACATGGGTGAATAGTGAATAAAGTGTGGTTATATGGATATGTGTTTCTACATTCCTTTCATGTGGCATCTCTGTGTGTGTACGGTGCATTGGGAAGAAAAAGATAGGCTGAATATGCTCTGCTTTGATGATCAAGAAAGAGGAATTTTAGAACAGATGTTTCTGAGTTGCTGCCTTACCATCTCTCCCATTATGTTGCATTGTAGAACCAATTTTCTGGAATTCCATCAAAAAAATAAATAAATCTGGATCTGTCTCTTATGTTCTGTTTTGGATAGTTGTCTCATGCCCCGACATGAGTGACATCGAGCTGGCCATACCCATTCTGGCCACGCCCACCTTGCCCCCCACCCCCGAGGTCAAACACAACCCTGATGCAGCCCTCAATGAAACTGAGTTTGACACAATAGATAGATAGTCTAGATAGTCTAGATTCTAGATAGTCAATAGAATATCAAATTAACTTTCTTTGAAATGACACTCATGCAACCCTCATGCATAAGGAATGGAGACCTTCCTGAAATTTTTATGGTAAAGGATCTAAAATAACTTATCTGAAAATGTATTATTGTGATACATATAGTTAGCTGAATAATTATAGTGATGTAAAAAAGCTAGAAAAAATTGAGGAGTCTGATGGAAACTTATTAATAAGTATTTTAATAAGCAATTGTTCTACAGCTCTGCAGTTCCTTTATAGAATAGAATAGAATTCTATTTATTTATTTATTCTTCAGATTGTACTTCAGATTGTAGATCAGTTTTGATTTTCTTATTTTTCAAGTTTCCTTGCCCCAAATTCTCCAAACTGTTCAAATCTATGTGAATTTTCCAATTTAGATTTTCTTTTCTTAATATTTTTATTTCTTTATATTTTAATAACTTCCGTGGTTACACAAGTTGCAACATACATCAGCTGTTTTGTTTGGACCAATGATTTAGTTGGAATAATTTAAAAGCTTCATTGATATTCTTCACTGTTTTAGTCAAGGTTTTCTTGTTAATTTGATTTCACTTTGGCAAACATTGTTTCAGCTTCTTCAATTTGGTCCTTGATTTTCCAACCTAGTTCTTGATTAACAAATAGAGCTTGCAGTTCTTTAACAACTTCAACTACTTTTCTCTGTTTGTCATTAAAAATGAATATTAGCTATTATTATTATATAATGTGAAATCACAAGTGCCATTTCTTTAGCTGGTATTGGCCTTCATATGTATCATGTACTTCCCAAGAACCTAATGTATAATGTATTGGTATGATATATGTGTGGACCCAAGCAATGTGGCCTTTTGTAATTGACAGATGGAAATTTTGTCAAGATGCAAATTTTCTAAGTGTCATCCAATATTTTTTGTATGTTTATTTTTTAGTATTGCTGTTATTTGTTAAACATGAAACTCAGTCAACTGAACATTTAAAAATGTATCACAAATATCATTCACTGGTACTGATGGTTGATACAGGTTGCTGCCAGCATCCTAGGTATCAACCAGGGTGAAATCTAGCAAGTTCTGGAGAACTGGTAGTGGAAATTTTGTGTAGTTCTGAGAACTAGTAGCGGAAATTTTGAGTAGTTTGGAGAACCAGCAAATGCCACCTGTGGCTGACCCCAGAGTGGGGTGGGAATGGAGATTTTGCAGTATCCTTCCCCTGCCAACCCACCAAGCCACGCCCACCAAGCCAGACCAAGCCACACTACGCCCACCAAGCCACGCCCACAGAACCGGTAGTAAAAAAGTTGGATTTCACCACTGGTATCAACCAAGTATCTTCTTAAAACAGGGATCTCTAACCTTGGCAACTTTAAGACTTGTGGACTTCAACTCCCAAAGTTCCTCAAGTTTAGTTGCCAAGGTTGGAGACCCCTGTCTTAAAATGTATGTTGTTCCAAGGAATGCAGTCTTTTGCAGTTCTTCTGGTGTTATAGCAGGGAGCTGCAATTTCTTGATGTATTTTGTAAAATTCTTAGTAAAATTCCAAGTGCCCCGATGATAATGGGTATCACTGTTACATGTTTCATCCATATTCACGTAATTGCGACGGCCAGGTCACGATATTTCGTGATTTTTTCCCCCCAGTTTTTTTTCTTCAACTCAGCTTTTCGACAACTGTGATATCTGGTGTGGTGTGTTCCAAATGATGGTCTGTCTGTATTTGAAAGTCCCACAAGATCTTCACCTTCATATTTTTGACAAATTTTTCCACATTATGTTCCCATGAAAATAATAATAATAATAATAATAATAATAATAATAATAATAATAATAATAATAATAATAATAATTATTCTGTATTTTTTAGCCATCACCATTTTGATGGGTTCCCTGTTACCCCTCTACTTAACTCCATATGAGTTAAGAGGAGCACTAGTGGCAGATTGCCTGTAGGACAATACAAACTCTTATGTAGCATAGTTGTTTGTTCAGGCACAAACAATAGAGACATGTTGTCATTACCATTTGCCAGAAACCCAAGGCTTTTGCTCTCCCCCTATCTACAGTCCCACTTTTCTTCTTCTCTCCTTTAGTGCCAACAACAAAGGATACATTTTTTTTCCACTCCCATTGAATTGATCTGTGGTGTGGCAGTGTCATTTAGAGGAGAAATTATTGGAGGGAGAGTGGATTGTAACAATGGGGGCCTTGTGCCAGACACATGATGGAACAGTGAGGGCTGTTGGTAGCTTTAAGGAATACAACAGCTCTCTGGCAGGTGCTCCCATTGTTTACAGACCCCCGTCTTAGACAGTTTTCACAGATGAGTTCATGTCATTTTGTTCAGGCTCTTTTGCATGACATTCTGTGATTGTGACATTGGTCAAGTGTCCAACCCATCTTTTCTGGTGCCCCACGAGAGCCCCTTCTGTAACACAACCCTTTCTTGCTGAGATATCTCACTGGGTTTCCAAGCCATATGGCCCCAAGCTAGAGTAACTTCTGAAGGAAACATAATAACATAATGTTTACTCGGCTAATAGAGGTTTGACGGACCCCACTGATTCTGATGTTGCTACTTTAAAGCGTTATTCAGAAAAGCCATTAAAGCTTATTGATAGAACATTTATTTATAAGTGTTATCCCCCCCCCTCACTTTTTTGCCATGTGCAGAATTTGTGCTGATCAAGTAAGAGCTATCTTTGAATACAGCATCTACAGGTTTTGTTTTATTTTTACATCTGTGAATATACAGAGTATTTAATTATAAGTCAGTTGTTAAAGAAAACTCTTTATTTTCAGAATAATATTGAAGATATTGTTTAATTAGAAATCAAGTTTGACAAAAGGTATGTATTGCTTTAGCTTTAATACTGCTTTAGTTCTTACAGTCATGCCACAATAAACATGTATTTTACTCATTGTTCTGCTTTAGTTTCCTTGCTTTCCTCTGAACAAAATCAAGAGGACAGGTAGTCCTCAATGTACAACAGTTCGTTTAATGACCGTTCAAAGTTATAAGGACACAGAAAAAAGTGACTTATGGATATTTTTCATGCTTATGACCATTGCAACAGCCCTATGGTCATGTGGTTTACATTTGGGTGCTGGACAACCGCCTCACATTTATGACGGTTGCAGTGTCCCGTAGTCACGTGACCACCTTTTGCAAACTTCTGACAAGCAAAGTCAGTGGGGGAAGTCAGATTCACTTAACAACCGTGTCACTAGTTTAACAACTGCAGTGCTTCACTTAACAAATGTGGCAAGACAAGTTGTGCGTCAAATGGGGCAAAACTCACTTAACACATTTCTCACTTAGCAACATAAATTTTGGGCTCAATTGTGGTCGTAAGTAGATGCTTTTATAAATATATTTTGACCAATACAGAAGACAATTTAAACTGAGCAGAGATTAGCCGTTTCCAATAAGAATATATGAACATTTAATGTAATCTGGTGAAAATGAAAAGTGTTGAAATGCTATTGTAATTTAAACCGTATCTTTTCCAAGGTAGTCTATATCTTAGGGTACATTTGCAGCAGTAGTGGGTTCCACTTACCTTTGCTACCAAACTATGAGCACTCACATGCACTCGCTCGCTTCGCTCGCACGTGGCGCTTCTGCGTATCGTAGAACCTTCTGAACATGCGCAGAGCATCCGTGATGACGTCTGGGTGGGTGGATGGAGCCTCCTGCCACTGCTACTACTGGTTTGAATAGAATAGAATTTTATTGGCCAAGTGTGATTGGACACACAAGGAATTTGTCTTGGTGCATATGCTCTCAGTGTACATAAAAGAAAAGATACGTTCATCAAGGTACAACATTTACAACACAATTGATGATCAATATAGCAATATAAATCATAAGGATTGCCAGCAACAAGTTATAGTCATACAGTCATAAGTGGGAAGAGATTGGTGATGGGAACTATGAAACGATTAATAGTAGTGCAGATTCAGTAAATAGTCTGACAGTGTTGAGGGAATTATTTGTTTAGCAGAGTGATGGCCTTCGGGAAAAAACTGTTCTTGTGTCTAGTTGTTCTGGTGTGCAGTGCTCTATAGCGTCGTTTTGAGGGTAGGAGTTGAAACAGTTTATGTCCAGGATGCGAGGGATCTGCAAATATTTTCACGGCCCTCTTCTTCTTTTTTTTTTTCTTCTTTTGCCTGAACTGGGGTGAACCGGTAGAAACCCACCATTGATTTGCAGGTTTCAACAAGGCTCACCCATAAACAACTATCCACCAAAAAACTCTTAGTGCAAAGCTGTAGTTTTGTTGTTGTTTTAAATCAGAATGTTTCAGCTCCATTTCTACAATAATGATTTAGAGATTCAAACCAGGCTACTATTATAAAATTGGTGATGTAATTACAGTAATTGTCCAAATTTTATGGCAACTTACAGCATGTAAATCTTTATCTTTAGTAGATAAAGAGGCAGTGACCATGTTCAAGTATCAGTGGGCTCACATGTGGCCAGTAAGCCAAGGACAATATATGGCTGCTCCTAAATATACTTATTTAATATTAAAATCAAGCTTCATTTATTTAATTCTAACTTTATTTCAGTCTAGTATGCCTTGATTCAATAAAACCATTTTCCAGGTTGAGGAAAACAAATATTTTCCCTGAGAATTTTGGCAGCAATAATTCCAAGCATCCTACAACTGCCTCTGAAGTCAGTGCAGCATGAAATATTGGTCCTCTTCCATCAGCAAGGAGTTGCTTTTCCTTGAAGTGTGGTATGATGTGTATCTCTTTATATAACTTTCACAGGCGGCTAGTTCAAGCATGAAGAAGCAGGTTAAAGAACTGAAATTTGGTTCCCAGTTTCCCTGATACAATGCCTGGAAAGTAGCTTACATGTGCATTGGCAAGGAGCACAGCTAGTTGGCTTTGTCTTGGTTGGCACATAAATTGTTCCTGTAGCACTATTGGTACAAGTCCACATTCCTGCCGCTGCAACTCTGAAGACCAGGCCTTAGAAGAAGGGAATAAACACTACTAAAATATTTGAGACATATAGGAATAAAACAATTGAAAGGTTGAGCACTGGGCAAAACGTAGGATGATTTAATGATTTCAAAAGTCCTCCAAATGCAGCTGGATTTGACAAATGCAGTTCAGGAGTTTCCCCCTTCAAATTACAATAATTGTGTAGAAGACTGATGTTACATTAATGCTAAAAACAGTGTCATCTGTAACTGTATTAGCCCTGGCCAATGAACTGTAAAGACCATACTGAGAGTTTGTTTAGACTTTTGCAAACAGCCATGTTTGTAATGCTTTTAATTATAATATATCCTTGCATAATTAGGACCTGTCACACGAAAAATACAGGGAAATTCAATGATTCAATGGTGAAGCCCCCTCCCCGAAGGATAAAATGAAGGTACGTGGCTAGGGCTAGTTATATTCCATACACATGGAAATTTGCTTGGATTGCTTAATTAGAGCAATAAGATGGTGAACACCTGGTTGGGTGGTCAGGCTCTGATTCATCTCCAGGATCTGAAAGGATCGAAATAGGGAAGAGTATGAAATGAGGTTTATTGACATTTGGCCCAGATAAGCACTTTTTTTTCACTGAAAAGTAAAGTATCAGTCCTAACCCGCTATTATATGCATTGGGGTGAAATGTTGACAATCCTTGTCTCTGTTCAGACAGCTATTTGGGACCATTGCCCTGCCACAGGAATATGACACACACAATTTGAAGGGTTGTCTTTACAGCAGGGGAAGGAAAGGAGTCAAATAATCTCAATGGGCTTATTTTGGCTAAAGCCTGACATGGATCAAGGGGTAAAAAGAGATGGGGAAGAAAGCCCCTAGTTCACTAACCAGCACATTGTAGTTTACATAAACCAGATGATTGAAAGCATTGTTCCCGACACTGTTGTGTACATTGAGTGAATACAATTTAAATTATAATATTTTCCAATAAAGTCTAGAAAGGCAGACTGTGAAAGTGCAACTTTCTGTATGGGGAGGAAAAAAAGCTTCCTTAATATGAAAAAATGCTTCTTTTTTCCTGAGTTTTGCTAAATCTTGTTTGATTATATTTTTAAATTTTGTAGGCCCTTCTCTTGACAATCTATTGCTTATTTAAGGATTATGGGCTTGAAAGATATCGGTTTGGTTTGATGGTAACAATGAGATATGAAAGTCAAATGATTATTAGCAATTGGGGAAACAGAACACAATTATGTTATCGTTTTCCTGGTTACATTTGTTATTAACCTGTTTTCAGGTAAAATAATAATAAAAGTTTTATATATCTGTATATATTAATTTTAACTTTTCAGCTTTAATAAAACCTGGCTACAAAAAGCTTTAAAGATCACATGCATATGTAGCTATTCAAAGTAAATATCATTCAAGTGATTCATCATGATTGATAAATTTTTAAAAAACACCAGATAGCATTTCTGGAATAATACAACACAACTTAATCTGAGCTCTAGTGAAATAAATATATTATAATTTGGACAGGTCCCTGGTATGGAGCACTCTTAGCAGCCTAACTTGCTCCTTGATTTGCCATCCTTTGCATCTGGCCATTTTCAATTTTCTGCATGACACACATGGAAGTCTAGAGAGCAACAGAACATATAGCAAGTTATAGCCACAAAATTTATGGAATAAGTTGAAGCATATGACGGTTGTGTGTTCTGAAGCTAATTCTGATTATATACTATGACCTATGCAAACTACAGGTAGTTCTTGACTTACAACCATTCATTTCATGACTGTTCAAAGTTACAACAGCACTGAAAAAAGTGACTTATGACCATAGCAGCATTCTCAATCAACTTTGTGTGTTTGGCAACCAACATGTATTTAGAATAGAATAGAATAGAATAGAATAGAATAGAATTTTTTATTGGCCAAGTGTGATTGGACACACAAGGAATTTGTCTTGGTGCATATGCTCTCAGTGTACATAAAAGAAAAGATACGTTCATCAAGGTACAACATTTACAACACAAATGATGGTCAATATATCAATATAAATCATAAGGATTGCCAGCAACAAAGTTACAGTCATAGAGTCATAAGTGAGAGGAGATGGGTGATGGGAATGATGAGAAGATTAATAGTAGTGCAGATTTAGTAAATAGTTTGAAAGTGTTGAGGGAATTATTTGTTTAGCAGAGTGATGGCATTCAGGAAAAAACTATTATTGTGTCTAGTTGTTCTGGTGTGCAGTGCTCTATAGTGTCGTTTTGAGGGTAGGAGTTTATTTATTTTTATTTATTTATTTATTTGATTTTTATACCGCCCTTCTCCCGAAGGACTCAGGGCGGTGTACAGGCAAAATAAAACAGGTAATACAATGTACAATTTAAAATACGATTAAGAAACTTATTTTATAGTTAGCCTAAGAAGTTAAAATATATAATTATTAATAAAAAAATTTAAATTGATAAAATTCAAGCCAGCCCCGCGCGAATGAACAGATGTGTCTTCAGTTCGCGACGAAAGGTCCGAAGGTCAGGAATTTGGCGTAAACCTGGGGGAAGTTCGTTCCAGAGTGTGGGAGCCTCCACCGAGAAGGACCTTCCCCTGGGGGCCGCCAGCCGACACTGTTTGGCGGACGGCACCCTGAGAAGTCCCTCTCTGTGAGAGCGTACGGGTCGGTGGGAGGCATGTGGTAACAGCAGGCAGTCCCGTAAGTACCCAGGCCCTAAGCCATGGAGCGCTTTAAAAGTCGTAACCAAAACCTTAAAGTGCACTCAAAAGGCCACAGGTAGCCAGTGCAGCCTGCGCAGGAGCGGTGTTACATGGGAGCTACGCCTAGCTCCCTCAATCACCCGTGCAGCTGCATTCTGGACTAACTGAAGCCTCCGAGTGCACCTCAAGGGGAGCCCCATGTAGAGAGCATTACAATAATGAAAAACTTGTCAGAAGTTTACAATAATGAAACAGTTATATTATAACTAAAAACAGTTTCAATAGTTGAAACAGTTTATGTCCAGGATGTGAGGGATCTGTAAATATTTTCACAGCCCTCTTCTTGATTCGTGCAGTATACAGGTCCTCAATGGAAGGCAGGTTGGTAGCAATTATTTTTTCTGCAGTTCTAATATTTACGATGGTTGCAGCACCTGGGGTCCTGTGAATGTCATTTGCAACTTTCCTAGGGAAGCTTTTGACAAGCAAAGTCAATTGGGAAAGCCTGATTGACTTATTGACCAGATAATTTGTTTAACAACTGTAGTGATTCACTTAATAACAATGGCAAAAAGTCATAAAATGGGACTTGACTCAATAACTGTCTTGCTTAGCAACTGAAATTTTGGGCTCAATTGTGGTCATATGTTGAGCACTACCTGTAGTTGGTCGTGATTGCTTACTCTTCCTCAGCCCAGACTAGCTCACATAACTTTTGTGGTGGAGAAAAATTGAAGGTGACAGTCATTATGTACTACCTTGAGTTGCATCAATTAAAATATGTCAGGACTAGTAATAAATAATTATATAATCCCTTATTTCTAGATCTGAGGTGTCGAACTTGTGTAATCATGGCAGCATCACATGACATATGGGGACTTTTTTCTCCTTCACTAAACTGGGTGTGGGCGTAGCCAGCATGTGACGCATCTGGCCCAAGGGCTGCAAGTTTGACAGCCCTGTTCTAGACAGACAGACAGACAGATGTTTTAGGATAGGTATCCTGTAATTTTTATTGATAAAGAGTCTTTATTGATTAGCCCTTGGGCCATATCAAAGTGCAAAGTTCCAGAAACAAATTATTACTAAAATTTGATAAAAGCAATTTAGAATGGAATTGGATAAAATACAATTTAAAATGAAATTGGAATAAAATACAATTTAAAATGAAATTGGAACAGAATACAATAATTTAAGATATAGATAAAATATGATAAAATTATATTTCGGTGTCACCCCTATAATCTACTCCAAGATGTTTTAGGATAGGTATCCTGTAATTCTTATTATTTTGATATGGTCTTAAGACCAATGAAGTAATTCATGCATATTCATTCTCCCTCCCTCCCTCTCCCTCCCGCCTTCTCCTTCTCCTTCTCCTTCTCCTTCTCCTTCTCCTTCTCCCTCTCTCTCTCTTTTCCTCCCTCCCTCCCTCCCTCTCACTCTTATTTTATATATGTACTTGTAGGGTTTGCCTAACACAGTCATATAAGTGCAGAACAGAATGGTGAAACTATTTTATGAGTGGACCTCCACGTGTTTTAGATGGATGGTAATCAAGGGAACCATCCCCCCACCCAATAAATTATGGATTGTGGAATTAAAAATCATTTCAACCATGAGGATCCTTGGCCATACAAATAACTTTTCATATAGCTATGTCGGAATGTATTGGATCTTGAGTACCCACTTGATCATTTCAAGTCCGCATAATAAAAAGAACTGATACCTTCAAATGAATCCTAATACTTTTTACACTACTGTGGAACTTTTATACTTCCACTTCACAGTCATTAATTTTATGGCAAGAATCAAAAGCAGAGGAACCAAGCAGTGGATGTGTGAACTAGTGAAAAGCCAGTTTTTGCCCAACTATGTTGCACATACGAAAAATCTTAGAATTCTATGCCATTAAGATCTGCTATGCATAATACCACTTGAAGATTCACGGCACATTTTAAAACCCTAACCAGTATAAAATAATGTAATAATTTGCAATGCTACACAGGCTAGTAAATCTAATAGGTCACCTTGATAATGTGGCACCTGGAATGTGTTTGTCATATTATCTGCTCTGTGCTGTTTTGGTTCGTAGCAGAACAAGGGACATCCCTTAACTTGCAGATTAAAAAAAAAAAAGAATACATTGTGCACCATTTTTGCTCTTTGGAACCCTTACTTTAAGGATACCCTTGGTTTTTTTTTTTTTTTTTGCCCCAGCTATATTTGACAAGTTTGCTTTCAGCAGATATGACAGGCACTGGTGGGGGTCACTGGCCCAATTCCACATTTCCACATTTGGCTTGCTCTGGGTTCACTGGCCTGAACTAATATCCCCAAAGGAGGTTGTATTACTGAACATTGCGAGGTGTTTTTTTTAAAAAACACATTAAACATGCATTGGTGGTTCCCCTCTGCTTATCTGACAGCTGTAGAAAAATAAAGAAAATTCGGTTT
This sequence comes from Ahaetulla prasina, assembly GCF_028640845.1. Taxonomy (NCBI): domain Eukaryota; kingdom Metazoa; phylum Chordata; class Lepidosauria; order Squamata; family Colubridae; genus Ahaetulla; species Ahaetulla prasina. The sequence continues at coordinate 284,173,817 of NC_080539.1, forward strand.
GAACTTTTAACAAGGGGCTTAATTTATATCCAGTACTTTTGTTCCCCAGTTTTCTTTTCCATTTACCAATTGCTAAGCTTAAGAGAGTTAATAATATGGAGGGATTTCTATTTTATGTGTCCACGTGCCTTCCTGTGCCCGTGTCCAAGGGACTGAGCCAAATCCACAGAAAGGAAAAGAGTTTTCAGATGGAAATTTAATTAAACAATACAATCATCTGTCCCACAATCTGTTTTTATATCTATCTATCTATAAAGAAAGTGTTTTTTCCTTTCAGAGTTATATACACAAAGGGTGAGAGATCTCATGAATGCTAAGGGAAAGAGTTTGGCATCTTCTGCCTTTTTTCTTCTTGTTGTTCTTTCTCTAAGTAAGTAAGACCAAACACTCCAATCAGAAAACACAGATGTTGCTTGGAGCATACTTGATGACTTTTTGAAATAATTGAGAACAATGACTTTTATTTTCAGTGCAACAAGAGGACAGACCAATTGAGCAAGGCACGAGAGAGCCGAAACTTGAGGCTCCTCCTGTTTGCCTGCTTTGATGGTTTTTGTTTTTCCTTGTGGTAGGAAAAAAGGCATTTTAGAAAAAAGCTGCAATTATAAAATGAAAATCTGTTTTGCCCCCCTCAGTTCTATGTTTCACTAGATCCTATCGCTGTTAAACTCTTAAAATGGGCCTCTGGTGGCTCAGACTGCTAAGACAGTCTGTTATAACACAGCTGCTTGCAATTACTGCAGGTTCAAGTCCCACCAGGCCCAAGGTTGACTCAGCCTTCCATCCTTTATAAGGTAGGTAAAATGAGGACCCAGATTGTTGGGGGCAATAAGTTGACTTTTTATATAATATACAAATGGATGAAGACTATTGCTTAACATAGTGTAAGCCGCCCTGAGTCTTCGGAGAAGGGTGGGATATAAATGCAAATAAAATAAATAAATAAAAAAAATGGAGTTGCAATTGAGAAAAAGAAAAGTGCTGTAATGAAACTTAGTGGGTTGGATAAAATTCACAGCGAAACTGCATATTTAGGATCTATTGATTTCAACAAGAATGTTATAATCCAGTCCTGAGAATGCCAACTCAGAAATAAGCATCTTCAAGCTCATTGTGACAAGGCACTTCCAAATATGCTCTGGTATTATTATTATTTACACAAAATGACAGTATACACAGCAAATGAGATATCTACGCTGGATTTTGTATCACAGATCACTAGTCGAACACCTCCCAAGCTTTTAGGACTGCGTGATGTATCGGCGAATTATGTGAGCAGATCCCAGTAAAGTGGCCTTCTGCAGCTGACCAATAGTGATCTTGTCAGCGCCAATTGCTTTTAAGTGCTTGCCTAAGTCTTTAGGCACAGCTCCCAGTGTGCTGAGTACCACTGGAACCAACTGCACTGGTTTATGCCAGAGTCTCTGCAATTTGATTCTCAAATCTTGATATCTGGTGACTTGCTGCTGCTGCTGCTGATGATGATTATTCCACCTTAAAATTGATCAGGGCTATTTTAACTATATGCAGACACCATAAAGCAGAATTTGCAAGACATCACAGAAATAGGCAATCAATACTTATTCTTGGCTAAGTTTTAATCATGTAAAACTATAAACCAAGCTACTTGTCAACCAAGAATTATTGGCTGTTCCTGACCCCTTGGTTTCATGTCTCTCCATCACTGGTAAACAAACAAACAAACAGTAATAAATTGCAAGCATATTGGTATCTTCATAACATTCCAAACTTTTACTAGTAACTTACTAAGATTCTTTTAGAAAACTCTGATATGATAATGTTTTGGTGGGATCCCAAGACCTTGGGGGTTAGATGAGCCAACCATCCCTTCCAACAAGAAAAGAGAATCTTTTTTTACATGCAAGGAAGCAAATTATTGTTGCTTCTGCAGTGAATCAGTCACTGGCAGGAAACACTGGAAATTATCACAATAGAAAGGACTCAGTGATTATATTATGGTCAGTGGGGCCTCGCTTTAGCCCATACTTATGACTAGGCCCCTCCTTTGGAAGAGTCATTTTCCTGTTAGTGTACTGAGACACAAGAAACCAAGAAACCAGTTATCTAAAAATCCCAATATGAACAATTTATAGTTGTGCATTTCAAAAACAACAACAAAAAAACAGAGAGAGAGGGAAGGAAGGAAGGAAGGAAGGAAGGCTGGAAGGAAGGAAAGAAAGAAACTATAGAATTTGCCTACATCCTTGAAATAAATTTTGTGATGTTTCAATGTCTTCAAACATGTGGAAAACATGTGCAATGAATCTTAGGCTAACACTTCCGGATGTATGTTGGCATATGTTTTCTATTGCATATGCTGAGTTCTTTTATGAAGCAGAGATGGTCACAAATCAGGGTTAGTTAATGTCACACACTGAGAAGGAGTAGAAAGTTGTGCTTTTCTCTAGACTAATGGTGTGGATTATTTCCAAAGAGACCAGAAGCAGCAGTGAACAAGAAGTAGCTTGCTCAGAAAAGGGTCCATTGAAGACATATTACCCAAGACCTTGAAACATCTGCAGCTGGCACAGTAACAAATGATCGCAGAATCTCTAATCAGAGCTGTTTTCCTTCCTGCCTGCCTTCCTTCCATAAAATATTTAATTTTAGTTCATTTTAGCACCGTTAATGTGTACAGTTTGTTGCAGCCGGACAAAAATCTTTGCTCAAGTTAACGTTTCTCTTAGAGAGATACACTTTATTAAAATAAATATATTTATTTATATTTAAATAAATTTAAATATAAATTTAATTTGTGCCTGTCATTTTTTGTTGTGGGCAGGGAGGATATAATTTACTTTCTTATTTTGGCTATCTAGTTTAAAGGCTGAAGTTGCACATTATGTCTTTGTCTCTGGGTGGATCACTAGTTTTAAAATAAATAATGAAAAAATTAAATAAACCTGCACTCTGCAAAAAAAATGGAATATGATTTCATCCTTCCTTACACAGTATTCTTATGGTGATAAAGAGAATGGGAGTTGTAGTCCAACACACTCAGAGGTACTGAGATGGAAATGCTATTAAACAGTTCACTTGGTTTTCTACATAGCTTCTCTAGTATGTGTGAACTGTGTATGATGCTATTTGGGATTTAGGGAGGGATTACACAAAAGCCAGAATATATGAATTGATTGGCCTCTTGTTTTCCTCCAGTCTGCAACCATATGTGGCTGCTTACCAAATGCACAGTTTAACATGCAACAGCTTTTTTCCAGCTTTTAGTTTCTTTTTACTTTTTCTGTAGTTAAAGATTATTCATTCCCAGCCACCTGTTTGGCCTTGTACTCTTCTCCTCCTACATCTTTGCAACACAAAAGAGTTCCAGAGCCATGAGAGAATAACAAAAGGTAATCAATCCACTCAACTGCCTTAATGACTCTCTGGGTACCATTAATGTGAAGCTCTTAACTTCCCTGTGGGCAATTGTCACACTGATCTCATTGCATTCATGGCTGCCCATTACTTTATTATCATTTATTCATTAGGCTGGCATGATCTAACCCTTAACTTCGACAATAAGAATCAGGGAAGGCACAGATTGTCAGTTTGCTGCAACTTGAAATTGTCTGGTCTATTGAAATGCTAAATTTTACAATTTATACTATTATCTCAACAAAGACAAGATTCTATTCTCTCTCTCTTTCCATTTCTCTATCTCTCTATCATCTCTATCATCTATCATCTCCTTCCTTCCTTCCTTCCTTCCTTCCTTCCTTCCTTCCTTCCTTCCTTCCTTCCTTCCTTCCTTCCTTCCTTCCTTCCTTCGACAGAGACCAAGACAGAGACTAAGGGGCATGCATAAGAGCACAAGAGTGCCTACCGTTCCTGTCCTATTGTTTCCTTTCTTTATATTCAATTAATTTAGTTATTACATACTCATACTTATATATATACTTATATATTGTATAGTTATTTCATGCTTTCATATATACTGTGTGACAAAATAAATAAATAAATAAAATAAATAAATTTAACAACAAGGGATCTTCATCAAAATGTTATAATATGGATCTTCTATTAATCCTTCTTCTCTACCCCAGTCAAAACAATCTATTTTTTTCTAAAGTTTTTGTTTGTTTGCTAGCAAAAAAAAAAAAAAAAGGTTTTCTTAAGACTGCTGATATTTTCTTCTTGCACAAATGGCATTTGTCTACATAAGCACTAGCAGACAGTGGATTGCATTTGTAATGTTTATAAGTAAGACTCAGCAGTAAAATATAGCAATGCGACCCTCAAGTTTCCAAACAAAACTTTTAACCCTCATTTCTTTTGGAGAAAACCTTCAAATTCTACCCCAGAAAATACCACTTAGTGTCTTAAGAACTAGAGATAATTGATATTACATATAGTATATGGCATCCTAAGAAGAATAAAAATACTCATACAGATTTTCGCTGAAAGAAGAACGTTTTATTCTCCTCTGCTTTTTAAATTGAAACTGTTAGCTGGAATAAGAATTTGACACTTTCTATGTCTTTATCTCTCTTTTAATTTACTTCTACCAGGGACAAAAGGTATATGGGTCTTCTTTCACTTTCTTCCAGTTCCACCTCAATTGTGCTTTACTATCCACTGTCCTACCAAAAAGTTTATTCATCAACACTTTACTCATTGTAGACACAAACAAGAAGATGAAGGATTGGGTTAACCATCCTACAATTAACCAATCAGCATGGATCATTTAATAGACCCAACTTTTATTCCTGGTAGAAATAACCAAAAAGAGGAGAGATGAGTGCCAAGCAGCTTCCAGTTGTATGATCACAATGGAGTTCAGTAATGAAATAACTTTTGATAATTAAAATTTGGTACTCATTGATGAAAATTTGGTTCATCAGAGTGGTCTTCCCAGAGATGGCCTTGGGCAGTTGTGCAATGATGCCACTTGCTATGCCAATAGCAAACTTGAAAAACATTTTTTTCTATTATGCTTTACCTTTTGTTTGTATTAAGTGGGCGCACTTTGAATCTTGAGAGTATGGCATGGGCACTCTTATAAAATGGCTGCCATAATGAAAGAGATAAAATTATTCAAGGCAGTCTCAAGCTCCCAATTTACCAGGGGACGACCAATCAATATACTTTGGAGGGTTTCCAGGCAGGTGGAAAGAGTTGCAAAGAAAGCACTGGGCTGCAATGGTAAATGATGTTTATTTTTCAAGATTATTGAAAGGCATCAAAGGAGATGTTGATAATGTTATTTTTTTGAAGTTCAGAAAAAGAGGTGTTCTGTTGTAAAGTTTAAAAAAGTTTTCCCAACAAGAAAGTTTCAAAGGAAAATATGTAGTTAGGCTAAGAATCTCTAGATTCATTCTGGCTGTTCACTTAATGATCATCGTTAATAAACACCATTCATTTGTCCCTCCCATATAAAATTATCTATTCTACACATGTAGCAATAAATGTAGCAGAAGCAACTTATTAGCATGAGACTTGTTCCTTACTGTAGCAAATGTTGCTTTAATAAATTACCAGGAAATGGGAGCAAACATCCCTGATAGTATACATTTTTTTCTTTTTTTTCTTCTTTTGGCAAAGTAAATGGGAAATCATATGATAATGTAAAGTTAACAGATGGGAAAATTGGGGGACAGTTAAAGGACTAACAAAGAAAACAAAAAAGAAATGACAGAAGCAAAACAGACAAACTCTGGCAAGGAACAGATTTCAGAAGACATTTGCCAAATACACACTTTTGTTTTTCATGGTGAGACATATGTAACTTGATTTTCTCTCAGTTTTGGATGAGAATGTGAACACATGCTGGGCATTAATAAATCTTATTGCAGTCACAATAGGCAAATACCAAACTTGATGTACATTTGCTCAGTTGATTGAAATTCTTTTTGATGCTTGAAAATAAATGTTAGCTGAGCGATTAGGGATTCATGACTAGGGAACTGTTCCAAAGCACATAAACCAAAGTTCATACCAACAGAAGAAGGCTTCCCTGCACTCCTTTCTTCTATTGTCATCAAAGGGTGAGGAACTTCTGAGAACTTTGAAGGACGTGGGGCGTTTCTGTGTGTTTCTGTGTGAATTGCTAAGGAAGACAGTTTGCCACATGCAGTGCGTATGTGGATGGAGGAACAATTTAGTATGCAAGCCAAGGGAATTGCCAGGTTTGATCAGTTCATCAAATCTATTTTCCAGTAGCAGCTTCTAGGTGGCTCTGGATCCTTATAAGCAGAAGGGGGGTGATATCGTCTTTTCCTCTTCTTCCTAGGCCCTAGAAATGGTATACTGATGTGTGAAAGCTTATTATGTCTTTGTTCATAATATGTTATCTAATTTATTAGTACCAGCACACTCACAATTCTGCATATTGATTTCAAAGATTATGCTCCACTGATTCCTCCGTTGTGGTTTGCTGCTGGATTGCATGGATTAAACAAAGGGTTTTAATTAGAATGGCACTCGATTAAAGATTTGAGCAGTCTTGCAAGAATGAGAATGTGACAGCATTTCATAAACATAAATATTCCGGCAGAGGCTCACTATCTCCCTTCCTAAAAGGATAAATGGCTTACTGGTTAGGTTAATGGGCTGGAAACTCTTTCTCAAAGTTTTAGATATCTCTTTAGATCAGCGGTTCTCAACCTGTGGGTCGGGACCCCGTTGCGGGTCGAATGACGATTTGCCAGGGGTCACCTAAGACCATCGGAAATATGGGAAGTATACTTGCAAGTCGAAGAATCGCACTCCAATGGTTGACTCCACAAGCCAGCTGCAGGCTCTTCAAATCGCTAGCCGAATTTGGCTTCAGGCGCGATGAATTAAAAAAGAGAGAAATCTTTGCTCTGATGTCTCCCTCTCAAGCCAGCTGCAATCACTCCCAATCGCTAGCCTAATCTGGCTTCAGGCGCGATAAACTTAATAGGGGAGGAGTCTCCGCTTTAATGCCTCCGTCCTCAAGGCAATCGCAAGCAGTTCAGATCGCTAACCAATACGACTTCAGGCACGATAAATTCAAAATGAAAATAATTTTATGGTTGGGGTCGCCACATTGGGGGGAATTGTATTAAAGGGGTCGCAGCACTATAAAGGTTGAGAACCATTGCTTTAGATGAACAGATCCTCTGTTTTGGTGGTTGGATAAAATAGCATTCTTCCAGCTAAGACTGCGAGCAGAGATTGAAACAGGAAAAAAAAAAGAGAGAGAAAGAGTTTATGCAATTTGAAATGTAAAGATGGCGAAAGTTAGTACACATTTGTTAGTACAAACTGTTGCCTAGGAATTGGGTGCTTTTATGCTTCCAAGAGGGCTTGTGTATATTAGCAAATACAGCATGTGTTATTGTTGTGTCTCGTCCGATCTCACCACCACAGCCGGGGTCTGCTTATCTGCTTCCGAACGCTGAAGAATGTCCTAGCATGCCTCCCGGCCCCAGCCCTGGCTCCATGCCCAGACAGGCTGAGGAGGGGGCATCTCCCGGCCCCAGCCCTGGCTCCATGCCCAGACAGGCTGAAGAAGAGCAAGTATCTCCAGCCCCAGCTCTGGCTCCATGCCCAGGCAAACGGAGCAACTAGACCCCTCCCCCTCCTCCACAGCATGTGAGCCTGAGGAAGGTTTATTACCAACAGCTGCCGATTGGAGTGACCCTCGCTTCAGAAGAATTGATAGGCGGCGGCGTCAGAAGGAAGGGAGGGGCAGGCCTGGATAAGTGCTGAGTCATGGAGCCACACCCCATGGCCTATATAAAGGATCTGCTTTCTGGCAGTCTCTGAGTCAGGCAAAGTCTAAACATATCTTGCTGAAGTCACTTTCTGGTCTCCTGCCTGCCCTGAGGACTTTGCTAGGACTTTGGCAGAGCTGCAGAGGCACACCTGATTCGGATTTCCCTGACCCGGCCGTCAGCGGAGGAGTGGGACACGACAGTTATATAGAAAGCTGTCTCCATTGCTTTTTCATCAAAACTCTATACTCTTAGCCAGTGGGGGGATTCAAGTAATTTAGCAACCGGTTCTCTGCCCTAATGATTTCTTCCAACAACCAGTTTACCAAACTGCTCAGAAAGTTAACAACTGGTTCTCCCAAAGTGATGTGAACTGGCTGAATCCCACTGTTGTGTCTCGCCTGCTTTCACCGCAGCCGGGGCCTTCTTATCTGCTTCCGAACGCTGAGGAATGTCCTAGTATGCCTCCCGGCCCCAGCCCTGGCTCCATGCCCAGACAGGCTGAAGAGGAAGAAGTACCTCCAGCCCCAGCTCTGGCTCCATGCCCGGCAAACGGAGCAACTAGACCCCTCCCCTCCTCCACAGCATGTGAGCCTGAGGAAGGTTTATTACCAACAGCTGCCGATTGAGTGACCTCGCTCAGAAGAATTGATAGGCGGCGGCGTCAGAAGGAAGGGAGGGGCAGGCCTGGATAAGTGCTGAGTCATGGAGCCACACCCCATGGCCTATATAAAGGATCTGCTTTCTGGCAGTCTCTGAGTCAGGCAAAGTCTAAACATATCTTGCTGAAGTCACTTTCTGGTCTCCTGCCTGCCCTGAGGACTTTGCTAGGACTTTGGCAGAGCTGCAGAGGCACACCTGATTCGGATTTCCCTGACCCGGCCGTCAGCGGAGGAGTGGGACACGACAGTTATATAGAAAGCTGTCTCCATTGCTTTTTCATCAAAACTCTATACTCTTAGCCAGTGGGGGGATTCAAGTAATTTAGCAACCGGTTCTCTGCCCTAATGATTTCTTCCAACAACCAGTTTACCAAACTGCTCAGAAAGTTAACAACTGGTTCTCCCAAAGTGATGTGAACTGGCTGAATCCCACTGTTGTGTCTCGCCTGCTTTCACCGCAGCCGGGGCCTTCTTATCTGCTTCCGAACGCTGAGGAATGTCCTAGTATGCCTCCCGGCCCCAGCCCTGGCTCCATGCCCAGACAGGCTGAAGAGGAAGAAGTACCTCCAGCCCCCAGCTCTGGCTCCATGCCCGGGCAAACGGAGCAACTAGACCCCTCCCCCTCCCCCACAGCATGTGATCCTGAGGAAGGACAATTGCCAACAGCTGCAGACTGGAGTGACCCTCGCTTCAGAAGAATTGATAGGCGGCGGCGATAGAAGGAAGGGAGGGGCAGGCCTGGATAAGTGCTGAGTCATGGAGCCACACCCCATGGCCTATATAAAGGATCTGCTTTCTGGCATTCTCTGAGTCAGGCAAAGTCTAACATATCTTGCTGAAGTCACTTTCTGGTCTCCTGCCTGCCTTGAGAACTTTGCTAGGACTTTGGCAGAGCTGCAGAGGCACGCCTGATTCGGATTTCCCTGACCCAGTCGTCAGCGGAGGAGTGGGACACGACACCCACCAGTGCTCTTAGCCTTCAGTTGTAAGTAGACACCTTGCATTTTTGAGTTAAATAATGTATGGTTGAATGATGAAGAGATCTGTTTTAATGTTTTGCTCCGACAAACATTATAATTTGTAATGTTTCCATTGGTTCTTCCTTTGGCTAAACATACCATAATAACAGGGTTGGAAAGGACCCTGGAGGTCTTCTAGTCCTACCTCTTGCACAATCAGGAAACCTATACCATTTCAGACAAATGGCTGCCAAATCGCTTCTTAAAAACCTCCAGTGTTGGGGCACCCATAACTTCTGGAGGCAAGTCATTCCACTGATTAATAGTTCTAAATGTCAAGAAATTTCTCCTTAGATCTAGGTTGGTTACCTCTTTGATTAATTTCCATCCATTGCTTCTTGTCTTACCTTCAGTCTGATCTTGACATTGACTCTAGTTTTACTTCATTGTATTACAAGCTGAGAATCACAAAAATGGGATGAAAATATATGAATAAATCAGTAAACAAATGTGAAAGGCATAGAGTTTGATAGGTCCCTACATGATTCGAGGCCATGGTTCTTGAAGGACCGCTTGTCCTCCGTTACACCTTGTCCTCCGTTACATCTACTTGGCTCACCAGGATGGGAATGCAGGGTATGTTGCAGGTCTTATCTATCAGGGATTTACATTTGTTGAGATTACAAAAAAGGGCTTCTTGGTGGTGGCCTTCTTTATGGAACAACATTCCCCCACTGGTATGACTGGCTCCTACCTTGTGGCTTTTCTGTAAGGCCTTGAAGATGTGGTTGTGTCAGCAGGTTTGTGGACCATGAATGATGAGGGAGCTGCTCAAGTGGTCGATTTGATTGAATTGCTGCTGCCATGGGTAGTAGTGGTGGGATTTTATAGGGTTTTTTTTTTATGTTGTGGATTTTTTAATCATTTAATCATTGTAAATCATTCAGAATCACCTGTGTGTTAGTTGGTCGACCATATACATTTGTGCAATAAATAAAATAAAATCTATGAATTGTTTACGCTCCCGATTAGGAAGAAACATGGAAAACCAAACTAACTAGGTCCAAGATGAATATAAGTTTTCACAGTACAAAGCCATGAAAATTATAATGATAGATTGAAGCATTTGGGTGCCCTTTATGGTGTGCTTTAATGAGCTTGGCATTTTCTTGAAGTTCAGGTCTTGCCAAACTGTTGTTCTCTTGTTCTTATATACACAATCACATAGCTATAGCTAAATCAAGTAATAAGGTCAAATACAAATAACCCCGTAGAAGTTTCAGAGCCTTCCTATTGTACAGTCACATTTCTCTTAGCTCTGCAGCAAGATAATTTGCTAATTTTGGGCCCTGCGTTTAATGCCACAGAATTAAAACAATGATACCATGGAAAATATAAAAGGCATCTTGAGAATTGAGTTTATGTTTAAATATAGACTTCTCAGGATGTAGTGATGAAGAATAAGGGTGGAAATACTTCTGAAGAATACTGTGCTAAAAACTGAAGGGCTCTGAGCCATGGATTAAAAATAAAACAAAAATGAAAACCCATTGCTTTCAGGCTTCCATATTTCTTCAGTGTCTGAATGTGTATTTTTAATACTTCTGGAGACTCTATGCATTTTTGAATGGCAATTTATTATATGTGGGAAAGTACAAGTCTATAACCACTTTTGCACCAAATGAAAATAACAGAAACTATTAATTAAGTAAAAAGGCCCAAATGTCTAGATGAGAGATGAATGGACGAGTGACAGATGAGGAGGCAAAGGGAAAAAGGGGATGAAGGCTGGAGAGAATGAAGGTCTTTCCTACCATTATTAAAAATTATAAAGTAGCTAGAAAATGTCCAAGGTTTAAAACATGCTAGTATGCAGGAGAGCTTCAGAAATCAAGTACTTTGCCAGCCCTGTTCCTCATCTGAGGCTGCTTTGTTTTTGCCAACTCTATCCCTATTTTGCCTCTTCTTTCAATTCACCATAAAATCTTGCCTCATGCATTTCCTGAGGCAGAAAAAAGGTCAGGGCTACGGTGATGTCTGCCTACCATGCTTGGCCTTCTGTTCTCTCAGATTAGGCGCTGTGAGGAGCTAAGGTCAGATCAGAACAGCCTGTATTGGCCATTTCAGGCTATCGTGGGTGTGCTCCCTCCTATGCAGTGCTCTGCTAGCTTTGTGTACTCTGTCTAAAGAGCTGAACAGCACTGTGTGAAGTGTGAAGAAAGCTACTTGCTGCTGTTTGAAACAGCATAACTGGGAAATAGTGTAATGATGAACTGGTGTTAATAGGCAAATTGTGCAATAGGGAAATATTGTACCAAGTGGAATATCCTAACAGGCTTAAGTAGCTTACACTGAAACAACATGGCCAAGCCCCTCCCTCATTGCCACCAGAATAAAACCCAAAGGAATCTGGAAGTTGGTACTGCCTATCTAAACAGAGAGAAAGAAACTTCATGGAGAGCCTCACCTAATTATACCTGTCACTATAGAACTCCAAACATCCAGCTTCTTGTTTTCTGTAGCTAAGAAATGTTGTCGCTTTCTGCTGTCTCCAAATTAGAGCTTGTGTCCAAATTAGATCATTTCTCATTCTCCACAAATCACTAAAAAACATTCAGGATGATGAACCCTAATTTCTTCTATTTGTGGATTTTAAAATACTTGCTGTCCTCTCATTCTTTCTGATCTTTGCACAGCTAGATCAGAAGGTTCAGGTCTTCAGGTTCAAAATGAATTCCTTTTGATAATTCATTCTCTAATTAGCTCTTTAACCTGATGGAAATATTTAAAGCTGTGCAGAACATCTTGATCAGTTTCACTCTATGAAACAAATTTCCTCAGAAGTTTGTTCCACCTTAAAGTATCCAAGTTTACTTTAAAAAGATGTATAATGTGCACAAACATCCTCAAAATGTATATATGTTTCATAAAGTATTCTTTCTAGAGATGTATGTCTACATTTTTTAAAAACCTCAAAATATCCAGTTCTAAAGCATTTGGGGACACGGTGGCTCAGGGGCTAGGACGTTTATTTATTTTTTATTTATTTATTATTTAAATTTATATACCGCCCTATCTCCCGAAGGACTCAGGGCGGTTCACAGGCATATAAAACATCAGTGTACAAAATTAAAATAATCTTTAAAAAACTTATTCCAATGCCCTATAATTAAAAATATAAATATAAATATTAAAATCAATTTAAAACCCCTATAAAATTTAAAATCTAAGCCAGTCCTGCACAGATGAATAAATGTGTCTTGAGCTCGCGACGGAAGGTTCGAAGGTCCGGAAGTTGGCGGAGTCCTGGGGAGCTCGTTCCAGAGGCGGGAGCCCCACAGAGAAGGCCCTTCCTGGGCGTCGCCAGGCAACACTGCCTAGCTGACGGCACCCTGAGGAGTCCCTCCTGTGAGAGCGCACGGGTCGGTGAGAGGTATCTGGTCGCAGTAGGCGGTCCCGTGATAACCCGGCCCTATGCCATGGGCGCTTTAAAGGTGGTCACCAAAACCTTGAAGCGCACCGGAAGGCCACAGGTAGCCAGTGCAGCCTGCGCAGGATGGGTGTTATGCGGGAGCCACGAGGGCTCCATCTATCACCAGCGCAGCCGCATTCTGGACTAACTGTAGCCTCCGGATGCCCTTCAAGGGAGCCCCATGTAGAGGCGTTGCAGTAATCCAGGCGAGACGTCACGAGGCGTGAGTGACCGTGCATAGGGCCTCCCGGTCCAGAAAGGCGTAACTGGCGCACCAGGCGAACCTGGTAGAACGCTCTCCTGGAGACGGCCGTCAAATGATCTTCTAGAGACAGCCGTTCATCCAGGAGGACGCTAAGTTGCGCACCCTCTCCATCGGGGCCAGTGACTCGCCATCGATGGTCAGCCGCGGATTTAGCTGACTGTACCGGGATGCCGGCATCCACAGCCACTCTGTCTTGGAGGATTGAGCTTGAGCCTGTTTCTCCCCATCCAGACCCGTCGGCCTCCAGACACCGGGACAGCACTTGATAACCGTTGGGGTGGTCCGGTGTAGAAAAGTACAGCTGGGTGTCATCCGCATACAGCTGGTACTTCACACGAAACCACTGATGATCTCACCCAGCGGCTTCATGTAGATGTTAAACAGAAGGCGAGAGAATCGACCCTGCGGCACCCCACAAGTGAGGCGCCTCGGGGCCGACCTCTGCCCCCTGTCAACACCGACTCGACCGGTCGGAGAGATAGGAGGAGAACCACCGATAAACGGTGCCTCCCACTCCCAAACCCCCAACCGCGCAGCAGGATACCATGGTCGATGGTATCGAAAGCCGCTGAGAGGTCTAATAGGACCAGGGCAGAGGAACAACCCCTATCCTGGCCCTCCAGAGATCATCCACCAACGCGACCAAAGCCGTCTCCGTGCTGTAACCGGGTCGGAAACCGGACTGGAGCAGGTCTAGATAGACAGTTTCATCCAGGTGCAAGGAAACTGATATGCCACCATACTCTCTACAACCTTCGCCGTGGGCGAAGGTTGGAGACCGGACGATAATTACCTAAAACAGCCGGGTCCAGGAAGGCTTCTTGAGGAGGGCCTCACCACCGCCTCTTTCAAGGCGGCCGGAAAGACACCTCCATCAAAGAAGCGCTCGTAATCGCCTGGAGCCAGCCTCGTGTCACCTCCTGCGTGGCCAGCACCAACCAGGAGGGCAGGTCCAATAAACATGTGGTGGCATTCAGCCTCCCCAACAACCTGTCCATGTCCTCGGAGCGACAGGGTCAAACTCATCCCATACAATGTCACCAAGACCACCCTCAGGCGTCTCACCAGATCACCGCAATCTTGGTCCAAACCATCCCGAAGCTGAACGATTTTATCGTATAGATAACCGTTAAACTCCTCAGCACGTCCCTGCAACGGGTCATCCCGCTCCCCCTGGTGTAGGAGGGGGCGGGTCACCCGAAACAGGGCGGCTGGGCGGGTATCTGCCGATGCAATGAGGGAGGAGGCGTAGGTACGCCTCGCTTCCCTCATTGCCACTAGGTAAGCCCTAGTATAGGACTTCACTAGTGTCCGATCAGCTTCTGAACGGCTAGACCTCCAGGAACTCTCTAGGCGTCTTCTCCGGCGCTTCATCCCCCTCAGCTCCTCGGAGAACCAAGGAGCTGGTTGGGACCTGCGCTGGGTCAGAGGCCGCAAAGGCACGACCCGGTCTAAGGCCCCCGCCGCGGCCCGTTCCCAGGCCGCAACAAGTTCCTCAGCCGAGCCGTGTGCCAGACCCTCAGGAAATGGCCCAAGCTCCGTCCGGAACCCCTCCGGGTCCATCAGGCGCCTGGGACGGAACCAACGTGTCGGCTCCGTCTCCCTGCGGTGGTGAATGGCGGTCAGAAAGTCCAGACGAAGAAGAGAGTGATCTGACCATGACAAAGGTTCAATGACTATTTCCTTTAAGTCCAGATCTCTCAACCACTGACCAGAGACAAAAATCAAGTCCAGAGTGCCACCCCCAACGTGAGTAGGGCCATCAACTACTTGGGTCAGGTCCAAGGCCGTCATGGAAGCCATGAACTCCCGAGCTACCGTCGATGACGAGCCGGACGATGGCAAGTTAAAGTCCCCCACGACTAAAAGTCTGGGGGTCTCAACTGCCACCCCAGCAAGCACCTCCAGGAGCTCGGGCAGGGCAGCTGTCACGTAGCAAGGAGCCAGGTACGCGACCAGCAAGCCCATCTGACATCTATGACCCCATCTCACAAAGAGGGATTCGCACCCGGCGATCTGAGGTACAGTGGTCTCCCTCGGCTCTAGACTCTCTCTGATCACAACCGCCACCCCACCACCCCTACCCTGGCCCCTCGGCTGATGAAATGCTCGGAAACCCGGTGGGCACATCTGAACAAGGGGCACGCCCCCTTCTGGGCCCAACCAGGTCTCCGTAACGCCCATAAGGTCCGCGGCACCCCCCTGAATAAGATCGTGAATTAGGGGGGCCTTATTGGCCACGGACCGTGCATTGCATAGCATCAGCCGAAGGCCAGGGCCCTGAGGATCCTGACCATCCGGGGAACGGGAGAAGTTTGAGGGCTCGGGGCGCGCGATCGCCTGTAGGCATCGAGCGCACCCCCCCAACACGATATGAGCCCCCACTTCCGCCATATCTGCCCCTCCCCCTTACCGTGGAAATAGCACCACCCTCGACCAATGGAACACCGACTCCCCCCATGACCCTCGGACCCACCAACCCCCCGCCACGAGCATGTGCAGGAACTGGACTCCCCCCCGACGGGTTACCCCCAACACCCACCCCTTCCCTCCCACCCCCCAACCCAAGCCCGTCGGTTTCCTCCCCTTAAAATCCCTTTAAAACTCCCTTAAAAATCTATTAAAACAGCCAATTAAAAACCCTAAGCCTCCTATTTTCGCATGCCACCTCTCGGGACTCCAAAGCCCGTCCTCAAGGTGGGCCCTCGATAATCTGGAGGCCAAACCCATGAGAGGGGCATCTCGCAGGGCAAGAAGGTCAGCCGCGGTAAATGTTCGCATCACTGAGACGGTCCGGGCAAGGCCCATCCTGGGCTGGTCAAGTTGGCAGCAAAAGTCATAACAGATGATAAAATGACCATGACCAGTCTGTCCTGATGGGAAATAGTTCGAGATAATCCATGTGCGGTAGATGACAAAACCGCTGACTCAGTCAGTTCACCACCCCATACAAACGACCTGGGGTGGGCTAAGGAAGAAGGGGAGAGGAACGATGGTAGGGATGTTATAAAGATGGTAAATAGTGGAGGGGTGTCCGCTGGACCCGCGGGCCTTCCTCCGGCGCTGCCACATATCCGCGCCACTAGGGCAAGGTCACAGCCACCCTGGGCCTATCGGGCCATCCGCCACTTCAAGGCACCGGGGCAGGCCGCCGCCGCCCACCGCCTCCGCCAGGCCATCGCCACCGGAAACGCCCCATCGCCACCGTGAGCAGGCCACTGGAGCTCCCCCAGATGAGAGGGGGACACCCGTCGCCAAATCCGCCAGCAGACCCAGGGCTCACCGGTACCAACGCCCGACGGAGAGGGAAGGGCCAGGCCGCTGCCCTCGCCACCGCAGGATTCAAAGAGGCCGATGGGGCCCGGGCGGCCCTCCAGATCTTCATTGGGGCGCAACCCCTCCGGGGCTCCTCCCATCGCCACCGGAGACGCCCAAAACTCCAGACCCAACTTCCACTGGCCAAGTCTTCCAGGTAGGGGTCCAGGGGTCCCCCCTACCCCCCGCCGCCGCCGCCGCCGCCGCCAAACCGCCGAAAAAGGCTGGCGGCGGCTCGGCAGGCCGCTAGGCCGCCAGGATTACCTCCGTAGCTCCGCCGTGACTCCGGGGCTTCTCCCACCGCCCCGCGGAGTCGCACAGCGCCCAGCCACCCTATTTACGGGTGGCTGGATCTTCCTCCATCAGGGCGGGGGGCCTATGATGGTATCAAGGCCCCCCCCAGACCCAAAAAGAGCCCGGAAAGGCCCGTCGCCGCGCCCCCGATCAGCAGGGCGGCGCCATCTTGGACATGCGCAGAAGAGAAACGATCGAAAGGTCGGCAGCTCAGCAGTTCGAATCCCTAGTGCTGTTGTGTAACGGGGTGAGCTCCTGTTACTTGTCCCAGCTTCTGCCAACCTAGCAATTTCGAAAGCACATAAAAATGCAAGTAGAAAAAATAGGGACCACCTTTGGTGGGAAGGTAACAGCGTTTTGTGCACCTTTGGCGTTGAGTCATGCCGGCCACATGACCATGGAGACCTCTTCGGACTGTGCTGGCTCTTCGGCTTTGAAACGGAGATGAGCACCACCCCCTAGAGTCAGCAACGACTAGCATGTATGTGCAAGGGAAACCTTTACCTTTACCTTTAAGCATTTTACCCTCAAATGTACATTTTTATGTCTATTTATTCTTTTTAGTCCATCAACCTCTTTTGGAGCACTCATCACTTTTGAAAATGCTCCTGGAAGTGGAAGAGGTCTTTGTGAGTGATGCAGTTATCAAAGTTTTCTCCATACCTTGGGCTGTGATTGTCCTTATGGTGCACGTTAGTGGAAAGTAACAGTGAGTCACTCATCACCATAGCATATTTTCTAGCTATAGTGAGTAGAAGGTCTGTGTGGAGCTACTATAGCATGTGAATGCTGTAGACAAGGATTATGCAATTTGCCATTTTAATAATATATTTGGATTCACTGACAAAATGTCTGTTAGGGAAGACTTGCCTATTCATAAAACATATGCCATGATTCATTTATTTTATTTTATTTATTAGACTTTGTCAAACAAAAACGAGAACAAGAATAAAAGAATAAAAATACAATGACAAAGACGATAGGCCTGTTAGTGCACTTATGCACGCTACCTCTACCGACCACTTAAGTTTTGATGTAAGGTCCACAGAAGTCAATTTGTGACTGAAACTGTGAAAATTTGTGGCTGAAACAACTGGATTAGGTAGAACATTCCAGACTTTGACAACTCTATTACAGAAATCATATTTTTTTACACTCAAGTTTACTTATCACTTACTTATCAGAAAGTGAACTAGCTCTTCCCAATTCCCCTTCCCTGCTGCTAAATTCCAACTCAGTGGCACCTTTGTAGTGCTCAAAGGAAAATGTAATCCTTGAGACTGGGTGTTGTTTTCTAAAATACCAGTTGCCCAATTAACTAATTAATTAATTGCAACATTTTTTTCTAAAAAGTCAGATGGTTTAAGGGAGCAGCTTGATGGCATATTTGATGCCTACAGATCTGTGGTGGGTTTCAAATTTTTTTACTATCAGTTCTGTGGGTGTGGCTTGGTGGGCATGGCAGGGGAAGGATACTGTAAAATCCCCATCCTCTTCCCAATCCAGGGGAAAGTTGCTGCAAAATCCCCATTTCCTCCTGATCAGCTGAGACTTGGGAGGCAGAAAATAGATGGGGGTGGGCCAGCCAGAATTTTTACTACCGGTTCTCCGAACTACTCAAAATTTCCACTACCGGTTCTCCAGAACTGGTCAGAACCTGCTGAAACCCACCTCTGCTACAGATACCTTGTTAGCTATCCTGCTGAGTTTATAAATACCAATAGACTTAGGTGTGGTACTACATGGATAGAATAATGTGCATGTTGAATTCTGGGTAAGGTTGTAATTCTTGAACCTTGGAATTAAGTAGAGCTTCCCATTTAATGCAGCCCTGTGAGAAGGTTGACGTTTAGCCAATTTTAAGGTTTAAATGGTTGGCCGTTTTCCGTAATTTTTCCATAAAATACAGTATTGGGGAAAACTTTGGAAAGGTCTAGATGGCTGCAATTGTTTTTGTTTTTAACTGACTGTATCTTTGGATTGCACATTTTCTAAAATGTCATAAAAAATGCACATTTTTAAAAATGTCTTCACCACTTCAGTAAGCCATTTTGGTCTGAAACTAGATTTACAGTGCTGTGCATCGTGTCTATTCAGAGAGATATCTCAGTAGCAGCAAAGGGGAATATTGCCAAGTAAGTGTTTGTAGGATTACAGTTTGTGGTTTTATATACTGATATCAGAAAGTAAGTCTCTTTGCTGATTTTATTTACTTAGTTTTATTTAAATTTAGAGTGATGCCCAGCAAGAGACCAACACAATCATCCTCCAGGAAACAATTCTTATATATTAAATGACTCAGAATAACACCGAAGTAGTACAAATAATAAAAAGCAGGGCTTACTACTATACAAAACATTGACATCAACAGGACTGATCATTGGTTTCAGGTTACAAAGATTTCACAAGGTCTCAAACATGGGTAATTTACAATCTGCTGAACTAAGGAGACCCGCTTAGAACACTGTGGTGCTAAGGAGTCCCACTCTGACAAAATGTGAGAAGTCTTGCTATATTATTTCCAGTTTTGAGAATGTTGTGCTTTGCAGCCTTTCATTATTTACTGCACAGGCACTTTCTCATGGGGATGGATTTTGTTTACATTCTTCTCTTCCAGGGTGGGCTCTTCAGCCAAAACAACTATCAGTCAGCAAAAGGGAAAAAGCCCATAGCCTGTCCTTGACGTGCCCATTTGGGGCAGGGGAGGAGCGCAGCTGGGGAATGAAACCATTTCCTCTGACTTTGTTCTGCAATGAGCTGCTAAAAATGAGCCACCAATAGCGGCCAAGCTAGGACAGAACTGCACTCTGTGAAAACACAGCGTCCTGCCATCTTTAAGAAAATATGACTATGACTTCCTGCAGAGTGAATTAAAAAGGACATGACCTCTGGCTGTTCATTCTATGGGTAGGAGTAATGCCAAAAATACCCCTGGAGCTTGATTTAAAAATAAAAGTTAAAGCTAAAGATGTCTAAATCAATATCTAAAAAAAAAATCATATATAAACACACACACTCATTCATTCACGCAAACACACGCATACACACGTATCACATTCTTCCCTTTCAGGATAAGCAATATTATGAGGAGCACAGAAAATAAATAGAATAGAATAGAATTTTATTGGCCAAGTGTGATTGGACACACAAGGAATTTGTCTTGGTGCATATGCTCTCAGTGTACATAAAAGAAAAGATACGTTCATCAAGGTACAACATTTACAACACAATTGATGATCAATATATCAATATAAATCATAAGGATTGCCAGCAACAAGTTACAGTCATACAGTCATAAGTGGAAAGAGATTGGTGATGGGAACTATGAAACGATTAATAGTAGTGCAGATTCAGTAAATCGTCTGATAGTGTTGATGGAATTACCGTATATACTCGAGTATAAGCCGAGTTTTTCAGCACATTTTTTGTGCTGAAAAACGTCCCCTCGGCTTATACTCGGGTCTATACGGCTTATACTCGAGTTTTTTTTTTTTAAGCCCCTCGGCTTATACTCGAGTATATACGGCTTATACTCAAGTTTTTTTTTTTTTTCTTTTTTTCACATTTTACCGGACGGAAGCCCTGCCGGTGCAGTGAGAGGGCGGGGCGGGGGAGCCGCCAGCCTTCTCAGCTGAGGGAGGGAGGGTTTCCCCAACCGGTAGGTGCCTCATTTCCCACCCTCGGCTTATACTCGAGTCCCCAGTTTACCCCAGTTTTTGGGGTAAAATTGGGGACCTCGGCTTATACTCGGATCGGCTTATATTCGAGTATATACGGTATTTGTTTAGCAGAGTGATGGCCTTCGGGAAAAAACTGTTCTTATGTCTAGTTGTTCTGGTGTGCAGTGCTCTATAGCGTCGTTTTGAGGGTAGGAGTTGAAACAGTTTATGTCCAGGATGCGAGGGATCTGCAAATATTTTCACGGCCCTCTTCTTGATTCGTGCAGTATACAGGTCCTCAATGGAAGGCAAGTTGGTAGCAATTATTTTTTCTGCAGTTCTAATTATCCTCTGAAGTCTGTGTTTTTCTTGTTGGGTAGGTACTAATGAGCCAAATAGGTACTAATGAGCCAAATAAATAAAAGACATAAAATAAGAACCCAAATTAAAGCATCTCAGACAGATGGACATCCAAGTATATTTGGATTCACCCACTAAAAGGCACCCCACTGCTTACTGGTTCTATGCTCAAGCTGCCTCTTCTATTAGGAAGTTTCCTTTTGACATCTGCCTTTCTATGATTTGAATTCATTATTTTGTAATCTTGTATTCTGGAATGATAGAAAATAAGTCCTGACCTTCTTCTGGGTGATATCTTTTCAGGCATTTTTTCTCGAGGCTAAATTTTTCCAATCACTTCAAATTTTTTCCTTTGGAATTTAATTATCAACCCTGTAAGTATCATTACTGGTCATTTCTGAACATATTTCAATTTGTGTGGCTCCTTTTTAAAACATGTTTGGAGCTGGATAAAGTCAGTGGAGTCTGACCAATGTAGATATAAATGGTACTATTTTTCCAGAATTTGGAGATTAATATTAATGTAGATTATAACTATGTTTGGTTTTTTCTCTCTCCACGTTATACTATTGACTTACACTCAATATGCAATCAACCAGTATTCCAAGATATTTTCCACAAACACTATTACTAAGCTATACTACACCTGTGCATTTGATTTCCATTTCTAAATGAGCAACTCTCATTCTGTTATTTTTAGTTCACTTCCTTAACTAAAAAAAATTGTTTTGAATGTTATTTCCAATCTTTAGAACACCAAACAATTCATGGATCTGACATTAGTTATTCTATCCAATTTTTGTCACCTGCAACTTTGATAAGCAATTTTTCACCTCTTAAATCATTCATGAAAACATCGGAGAATACAAGATTACTCTCACTGACTTCACTTAATACTTTAAGAGGAATCATTGATGAACATGACTTTTGAGCTTCTCAAAAGTCATGTTCATCAAGAATTGTCAAGAATTCCAGTAATATTCTATCTCGTTATTATTCAGCTTTGCTGAAATAATAATTGTTTATTAAATGTATGCACTGCCCAGCTTTTAGTGATTGATTGGTTTGTCTTAAAACTAAGACAAGTTACTTCTACATCATCCCCACAATCTACTAAGGAAATACCCATCCCCCAAGTGAGACCAGTTGGAGCTGTCAAGACTTGATGCTTACTTTTGATGCTTGCACAATAATTGTTTGATTATCTGATATAAAATCCTTCCGGATCTTGATCTTAAACTGATTGCTGCAATTTCATGGATTCTCCATCTCCACTTTTTGAAAATACCGGTAGAGACATTTATCTTCTTCCAAAAGTAGGCACCTTACACATTCTGCAGGATTTCTCAGCTAGACCATCAGCAAATTTTGTCTAGATCTGGATATTCAAAATAATATGCTATGCGACCAATATTTCTATTAAATTCATGTTTCAATTTTGCCCTTGTTTTTCCCAATTTCCTGGTGAAATACTATTTTTGTGGGAAACCCGGATACAAGAGAGGCTGAATACTTTGGTTTTCCTTTGTTAAACTGCTAGAATTTTGTTTTTGCATTGAACAACTGATATACGGATCCTTTCTTGAGGGGTTCTTGGTGCTCTCTGAGCTTTCTTGTTTTCTTGCAGATGTTTCATTACCCTAGCTGGGTAACATCATCAGTGCTAGTAAGGAGTGCTGTTTTGCTGTCAGTTTATTTATTTATTTATTTATTTATTTTATTCAATTTTTATACCGCCCTTCTCCCGAAGGACTCAGGGCGGTGTACAGCCATGTAAAAAATCACATTATAAACATTAAAAGAAATTAAAACAAGCATATTATAAGGTGGCCGAATTTAAAACCATTTAAAACATTAAAATATAAATAACCCCACTAAAATTTTAAGCCAGTCCCGCTTGAATAAATAGGTGCATTTTCAGCTCACGGCGAAAGGTCCGAAGATCAGGCACTTGACGTGACCCAGGGGGAAGCTCGTTCCAGAGCGTAGGAGCTCCCACAGAGAAGGCCCTACCCCTGGGGGCCGCCAGCCGACATTGTTTGGCGGACGGCACCCTGAGAAGGCCCTCTCTGTGAGACCGTACGGGTCGGTGGGAGACAACCTCCTTCTGGTGTCTTGCCTGTCTTTTTGTGTGGGTATGGTTTTAGGGATTCTTTGGTTGGGCTGTTTACTGATGTCTTTTTGGCAGTTTCTTGACTGAGGTATTGCTTACTTGATTGTTGGTCTGAAGTTAACCTTAAGATTAATCTATGATGATCTGAATGCTGATTACTGGTGGAGAGATGCTGGAGTCTTTTTCTCTTTGGGACTGCTTGATTATCTCTTTCTCATAGTCTACAGATGTGTCTATTGATGGCTGATTTGTCACAATGCCAGGCTTCTAAAAGTTCCCTGGCATTTTTGGACTTGACCTGGCTTAGGATTGTCATATTTTCCCAATTGAAACTGTGGTTAAATCTGTCTATAAGTTGTGAAATTAAAGAATTTTTGTCATGTCTTCTGACTGCCAGTTGGTGTTCGTAAATGCGTTCTGCCAGTCTTCTGTGCCTTTTCTTTTGCTTTTGGAAAATATCTTCCAGATCTTCTTGAAATCACTTTTATTAATGACTTCATTTTAACTAACCTATGTGCTTTTACCTTAGCGCTGATTTCATCACTTGGATTTTGAAGCATAGTGCAACTTCGACATTGCTATTGCATCTGTGTCTTTTGAAGAAATAATATTTCTCAATTATTATATTCCAGTTACGGGAGTTATGTCACCAGGGCTCTATTATGCCTATTAATTTGTATTTATCTTCCTGTATTTGTAATTCAAGATAATTTTATTTCTTTTTCATACTCTGTGCATTTTTGTATAGACAATAAAGACCATGTGCCAATGTTCTTTATGTTTTTTGATTGACGCACAAGACTGATTATAAAAACTTATTTGCCTTTTCCTATTATGTACAAGCCCTTATATAAGTTCCTTACTTCAGGGTTTTGCCTTCAGTACCTACAGCATTCAGATGAAAGCCTTTCTGATCTGGGTTGTTATGTTCAGGCAAACCATAATTTTATAAGATCTTGTAAAGAGTGACCATTCTTGTGACAGTGGCCTGTTATCTGGATAACTCTGCCCATGGTCCAAGAAACCAATCACTTCTGTCAGAGATTTCAGTTTGCTTCTGAGACTCTAGAAGAAGGAGAAGAAACACAATGGAATACAAGACAGAGTGATGAATCTCAGACTGTCTCCTGGTAAGTTCAAAATCCATGCTGCTGTTTCCAGGATCACTTGTCATTTGTATGCATTTGTATGCATTAATAAAAAGGGATATTTGATAAGTAGGTTTTGATACATCTTCAATGGTTTTGTTTGCATCTGTCCCTGGAAGAAGCATTTATACTTCACAAGATGAGTCCTGTCATGTTTATTTCTTCATAGAAATGAAGTGACCAGTTAATACACCACTTCCATTCATCTTCTTACAAGGAACAACTATAATCTCTTTGCCTTTTAGAGATCCATCACTCTGTCTCAGGGGTGAAATTCAGCAGGTTCTGACAGGTTCTGGAGAACTGGTAGTGGAAATTTTGAATACTTTGGAGAACCGGCAAATAGCACCTCTGGCTGGCTCCAGAGTAGCGTGGGAATGGATATTTTGCAATATCCTTCCCCAGGAGTGGGGAGGGAATGCAGATTTTGCAGTATTCTTCCCCGGCCACACCTACCAAGCCATACCACACCCACCAAGCCATACCCACAGAACCAGTAGTAAAAATATGTGAATTTCACCACTGCTCTGTCTCCTATTCCATTGTGTTTCTTGTCCTTCTTTTGGGGTGTCAGAACCAATTCCTTCTTTTGAAGAATCAAAGCTATTTCTGAATTTCAGAGATACTATTATATCCTGCATCTTTTGCTGCTGGATGTCAGTCTTGCCCATTGGCTCTGCTTTTTATTTGATTGTTTTCCTTCCACAAATTTGTCTTTTGTTTCATTTATAAGCACATGGCACTTAGATTAGAGGAGTCTTCATCAATTTACATGAATTGAAGTACAATAACTTGCTTCTCCAGGTTTCTGATAACTGCTGTAAGGTTGCAATTGCTGCAAATATATGCCTGTTTGTTCTGAAGCAAGAACATAGGCATACAATAACTACTGTAAATCATAAAGCAGACTCTAATCTATTCGTTCCATTTTTGCTGTTCAAGGTACTATTAGAAGAGTGGATCCTTTCTCATTCTGAATCCATTGTCCTGCTCATAGGATAGCCAATTGCACATTATTGATTTAGATGGAATATAGGCTAAGGTCTCTCAGCTTTAGCACCAGTCTTCCTTAAATCTCAAGATGGCTGAAAACTGGGTACACACTATAGAAGAAGCAAAGCCTGGGGGATGGAGTCAAGCGAGGAACCAGTCTGAACTCATTACATTGGTACAAGCAATCCAAGTCCACAATTCCTTGAATTCTTTTTACCCTTATCTAGCCCTGCAGACCATTAGTTGACTTGATTCTTGTGCATAAGTGTGAGCAATACATCATCTTAACTGGAATATAATGTGTGATTCTTCATATCTGACTCAAACTTCAGCGCACATAAATGAGCAATTACTTATACCCATTTTTAGAGCACTCCGAATTCAGGAAGCAATGTAAGAATATCATTTCAGTTTTGTTTAAGATAGCAGTAGCCAAATAGAAACCTATTTCAGCAGTCCTTTTTCTGTGGCAGCAGCCAATTAAGAATTCAGGATTTCAGACTGGTTTTATTCCAAGTGAGTTTTAAATAAAAAATAAAAATGTTCTGTTTCAATAGAAAGAGTGCAGAGAAGAGCAACAAAGATGATTAGGGAACTGCAGGCTAAAACATATAAACAATGGAGGAAAATGATAGCAGCGTGACATGATAGCAGCGTTCCAATATCTCAGAGGCTGCCACAAACAAGAGGGAGCGAAACTATTCTCCAAAGCATCTGAGGGCAGGACAAGAAGCAATGGGTGGAAACTAATCAAGCAGAGAAGCAATTTAGAACTAAGGCGAAATTTCCTGACAGTTAGAACAATTAATCAGTGGAACAACTTGTCTCCAGAAGTTGTGAAGGCTCCAACACTGGAAGTTTTTAAGAAGATATTGGATAACCATTTGTCTGAAATGATATGGGGTTTCCTGCCTAAGCAGGGGGTTGGACTAAAAGATCTCCAAGGTTCCTTCTAACTCTGTTATTATATTATAATAGGATTTTCTAGATGCACTATTGTTTTGGCATAGGTTTTACAGATATTCTGTTTTATTCAGCAGTTGAACTACATTATTTATCAAAATACAGTAAATTAATTTAAACCGTGCTCTATTTCTCCTTGACAGTTTGTATGAAGTAGTTCATGAGAGTTGGAGTCCATATTTCAACTTTAGCTAGAACAGGAAAGCAAAACTTTTAGTAGCTTCAGTTTCTTGAACTTACGGAGATCCACCTTCTTTTGATGCTATTTATTTAATAGCTTTATTTTCCTTGACATGTTTAATGTTTTACAACTTATATAGCATTTTATATTTTTCCTGTGTTGTTTCTTCCCTGGGAGTTAATTGACTTCAAGCTGTGGAAAATAAATAGAGCAACTGAACAAACAAATCAAAGACTTAAAGATCTTAAAATGGGAAAAATTACAGGTGTTGAAATGTTGACCTGCATTAAATGGATGGTATTAAGTTTTAGCCAGTCATAATGGAGGCATAGAGTTGAGTGAGTAAAATGCTGCTTTCTTGACATGCAGGAATTAAATTCCTGAGCTCACTGATTGTGATTAACAGAGGCTCTCTTATCTTTGAGGCCTTTATGGAAATAGAAGCATAATGCTTCTTCCATGGACCTACACTAGCTCTCATGTACTGGATTTTTGTTTTGTTCTACAGTGGGTGAGATGTATTTAATTTATTGTAGGAAACTCTTAAATATGCAGGATCTTTTAAGGGCCTGTTACAATAGATGCGAAGCACTTATTTAATCTCATTGAAGGGAGACGAGATTTACTAGCTGAGCCAGACATGATTTTTGTTCAGGAGTCGTCCTGGAGTACAACGAAGCTTAAAGAGCTTTTTAGAGAAACTGAGGTGAAACAAAAGAAGTAAATTTTGAGAAAGGACTTTGTCAAGAAGGTTTAGATGTTAAAGCAGAAAGAAAAAGCGTGGTAACTTGATTAAAATAAACGTTAGGGTTTTGCCAAAGTGCTGCCGGTCCTGCAAGAGATGCTAATGAAGCATTTTAAATGCAAGCTCAGCGTAGACAAAAAGGGCAGGGTTAGGAAATCAAGAAAGGTACATGACAAAACAAGAAGAAAAATGACAATGGATGGTTGTAAGCTCCTTTTCCTCTGGCTCTGGACATGTTTTAGATGTACTGTTCATTACGTTGTATGACCTAGATTGCTTCCTGATTAAGAACTGATGACCAGAAACAAACCTGTTGGCCATGGAGATGTTATGTGGGGAGAAGAGGGAGAAAAAAGAAAAGAAAAAGAAAACCTAGTTGGATCCCTACAGTGACAGCAGAGCACAGTTTGAATGAACTTAACCTGGGCATCATGGGGCATACAATATGTTTTTAAGCTCAGGGGCCTAGCACTTGAGCTCAGATGGAATCTTGTCTTTCAGGGACAATTAAAACACAAGCAGGGAAAGGGGGGGGATGGTGCTGCCAACCATCTGTGACCCATCAACCTGCCACTACACAGGCTGCTTCATTTTAGATTTAATTTATTCATTTTCTTCTGGATTGTGCCCCGTTGACCTTGTCGGTGTATAAGCTTCCCCCCTTGCCTCCCAAACTCAAATGTATTAAGTATATATAATTTTTAACTACAGGCATGGATATAGCTTTCCTGGTCACAAGATGATAGAACCTGGTGTGTGTGTGTGTGTGTGTGTGTGTGTGTGTGTGTGTGTGTGTGTGTGTGTGTATATATATATATATATATATATATATATATATATATATATATATATATATATATATATATATATATATATATTTGTCACAACAATATATATAGGCATCACACAAAAAGATTATGCAGTATATAAACATATATATGAGGAAATATAAGGAAGTATAAGCATATATATATATATTTGTCACAACAATATATATAGGCATCACACAAAAGATTATGCAGTATATAAACATATATATGAGGAAATATAAGGAAGTATATATATATATATATATATATATATATATATATATATATATATATATATATATATATATATATATATATATATATATATATATATATATATATATATATATATATATATATATATATAGGTCTTTGGTTGTTCGGTTTTCTCCGTAAAATTGGAAGTGTCTTGGCGACGTTTCGACGAAGTCTCATTCGTCATCTTCAGGCTTCAGCTTCGTGCTTCTGGCAGCAATGTGTGATCGCAGCTGTTTCTTCCTTTTAACTGCTAGTGGGGGTTTGAACTGATTGGGTGGGAGCTTGGCTGTGCTCTGATAGGATGGGGGTTTTTCTGTGCTCTGATTGGCTGGGGGTGTGTCCTGTGTTGGTGGGGGCTTGGTTGTGCTCAGTCTAGTCTGTGCTGCAGGGGGATTTGAGCTGGTGAGCTGCATAGCTGTTGTTTGGCTTTGTGGTCGTGCTACATCTTCATATATATATGTTTTCTGAGGTTTTCACGGGTGTTTGTATATAGGTCTTTGGTTGTTCGGGTTTTCTCCCGTGTAAAATTGGAAGTGTCTTGGCGACGTTTCGACGAAGTCTCATTCGTCATCTTCAGGCTTCAGCTTCGTGCTTCTGGCAGCAATGTGTGATCGCAGCTGTTTCTTCCTTTTAACTGCTAGTGGGGGTTTGAACTGATTGGGTGGGAGCTTGGCTGTGCTCTGATAGGATGGGGGTTTTTCTGTGCTCTGATTGGCTGGGGGTGTGTCCTGTGTTGGTGGGGGCTTGGTTGTGCTCAGTCTAGTCTGTGCTGCAGGGGGATTTGAGCTGGTGAGCTGCATAGCTGTTGTTTGGCTTTGTGGTCGTGCTACATCTTCATATATATATGTTTTCTGAGGTTTTCACGGGTGTTTGTATATAGGTCTTTGGTTGTTCGGGTTTTCTCCCGTGTAAAATTGGAAGTGTCTTGGCGACGTTTTGACGAAGTCTCATTCGTCATCTTCAGGCTTCAACCGTGCTTCTGGGAGCAATGTGTGATCGCAGCTGTTTCTTCCTTTTAACTGCTAGTGGGGTTTGAACTGATTGGGTGGGAGCTTGGCTGTGCTCTGATTGGATGGGGTTTTTCTGTGCTCTGATTGGATGGGGTGTGTCCTGTGTTGGTGGGGGCTTGGTTGTGCTCAGTCTAGTCTGTGCTGCAGGGGATTTGAGCTGGTGAGCTGCATAGCTGTTGTTTGGCTTTGTGGTCGTACATCTTCATAGTGGGTGTCAGTCTGCTGCATGAATGGATTGGAGGGGTTTGAAATGGCTAATGTTGCAGCTGCGGTCTGGCTTCTGGTCCTTGGTCGTGCTTCATGATCAGTATGGGTTTGGGTCTGCTTTCTGGGTGGATGTGCGGTGGTGACATCCTGTGTGGACCTTGTGAGTGTGGGTCTGGTGTCATTCCTCGTGTTAGGGACTCGTTTGTCAATAAGGGCGGGTTTCCAAATGGCTGGTAGGCGGAGGTGTCATCTCGTTTGTTCATGCTGTGTGGGCGTTTTCTATCTCAATGGCTTCTCTGATTATTCTGTTGTTAAAGTGTTCAGTTTTGGCGATAGTTCTGGTCTTTTAAAGTCAATATCATGTCCTGTGACTTTAAAGTGTTGGACCAGGGAAGAAGTTGGTTCCTCTTTTTGAATGAGTTCTTGTGTTCTTCAATGCGCACTTATTCTTCTGTTGGTTTGTCCAATGTATGTGGTGGGGCAGGCGGTGCATGGGATTTCATATACTCCTTGATTTTCTAACTCAATTTTGTCTTTGGGGTTTCTTAGGATGGTGGATATTTTTCTGTTTGTGCAGAATGCTGTCTTGGTGTTTTGTTTGTGGAGGATCTTGCTGATTCTGTCTGTGGTGCCTTTTATATATGGGAGGAGGGCTGTGCCGTTTTCTTGTTCTCTGTCTTGGATTTTAGTGGGGGTTCTTTTGGATTAGCTTGGTAATCTTATTTGTTTTGGAATCCATTGGGTGTTAGTATGTTACTGAGAGTGTCTAGTTCGGGTTTTAGGTGTTGTTCATCAGCTAAGCATTTTGTTCTAGAGATGAGTGTCTTGGCTACGGAGTTGAGCTGTGCTGGGTGGTGGTGTGAGAGTGCATGCAGATAGCGGTTTGTGTGTGTTTTCTTCTGGTAGATGGTGTGGCGTAGGGAGCCATTGGGTTTCTGTAGACTAAGACATCCAGGAAGGAAGTTGGTTATTAACTTCTGTTTCCATGGTGAACTGTATTTTGGGGTGTAGGCTATTGAGGTGTGTGAGGAAGTTGTCAAGTTTTTCTTTCCCGTGTGGCCAGATTATGAAGGTGTCGTCTACATATCTGAGCCAGAGTTTGGGTTTGTGATCAGATTTTCTAGAGCTTGGGTTTCAAAGTGTTCCATGTAGAGATTGGCAATGACAGGTGAGAGGGTGATCCCATGGGTGCTCCTTCTACTTGTTTGTATTTTTGTCCATTATAGATGAAGTATGTGTTGGATAGGCAGTGGTTGGTCAGATCTAGGATGTGCTTGGGGGGGTTATATTTGTTTTGGATAGCTGTCAAGGCTTCTTTGATTGGCACTTGGGTGAAGAGGGATATGACATCAAAGCTCACGAGTAGGTCGCTGGGCTGTAAGTTTTGTTTCTTTATGATCTCTATGAACTGGAATGAGTTTTTTACGTGTGAGGTGATGGATTCTGCATAGGGCTGTAGTTGTTTGGCGAGAAATTTGGCTAGGTTTTGTAGAGGTGAGCCTATGGAGCTGACTATGGGTCTGAGTGTGGTTCCTTCTTTGTGTATCTTGGGGAGGCCATAGAGCTTAGGGCATCTGGATGATTTCTCTCTGGGAATGATTCTTTGTTGGATTTCTTCGCTGATGGGGGAGGTTTTTATTTTGGATCTAGTGGTTTTTTCTAGGTAGGTGGTGGGGTCTGTGTTTAGGGGCTTGTATGCAGGGTCTTGGAGTAGGTTGGTTAATTTGGTTTGGTAGTCAGATGTGTTCATAACCACCGTGGCGTTGCCCTTGTCTGCTGGTAGGATTATTATGCTGGTATCTTTTTTCAGGTTAAGTAGTGCTGTCTGTTCCTCTTTGGGTAAGTTGCTTTTGGGTGGCTTGCTGGTGCAGAGGATGTTGGAGATCTCGAGTCTGATTTTGTTAGCGTCATTGGGGTTGATTTTGGTCAGGCTGGTTTCAACTCCGCATATAATGGTTTCGGTGGGGATGTATTTGGGAGTGACTGCAAAGTTGAATCCTTTGGAAAGGACATTGGTTTCAGCTTTGGTGAGGATCCTATCTGAGATGTTATGCACTGTTTGTTTCATGTGTTGCTGTGAGGGTGGAGGGGTTTGTTTCTGGCATTCTTGTAGTCTTCGGAGTTTGTTGGTGTGCGTGTCTGTCTTGAGGGTGGTCTGTGTTTCGGCTCTCCAGACGGCAAGTTGTTTGGATTTGTCCCAAAGTGCAGGGTGCATCTTGTTGCTGAGTTTGAGGTGAAGTGTGAGGAGATCTTTGTTGATTTGATCTAGGAGGAATCTTTTTGTGTGAAGTTCATTTCTGATTAAGGCCAATTCTGTTCTTTTTAGGATGCGTTTGGTGGCTGCAGAGTTGGAGTGGAATTTCAATTGGAAATTCCCAATTTCCACACTGAAACCCAAACCCACACTGATCATGAAGCACGACCAAGGACCAGAAGCCAGACCGCAGCTGCAACATTAGCCATTTCAAACCCCTCCAATCCATTCATGCAGCAGACTGACACCCACTATGAAGATGTAGCACGACCACAAAGCCAAACAACAGCTATGCAGCTCACCAGCTCAAATCC
Source organism: Ahaetulla prasina (assembly GCF_028640845.1). Classification (NCBI taxonomy): domain Eukaryota; kingdom Metazoa; phylum Chordata; class Lepidosauria; order Squamata; family Colubridae; genus Ahaetulla; species Ahaetulla prasina. The sequence goes on from NC_080539.1 coordinate 284,205,498, forward strand.
CCCTGCAGCACAGACTAGACTGAGCACAACCAAGCCCCCACCAACACAGGACACACCCCCATCCAATCAGAGCACAGAAAAAACCCCATCCAATCAGAGCACAGCCAAGCTCCCACCCAATCAGTTCAAACCCCCACTAGCAGTTAAAAGGAAGAAACAGCTGGGGCGTGGCCATGACCGTGGTGGGGTAAGGACCTTTCCTTCACTTCACAGGGCTTATTAATGAAGATTTATGAGAATTTATGCCGTTTGGAATGCACTGTTATGGACGAAAGTTAATAAATCATGAACTGAAAGTGTTAACAGCCCAGCAGATTGAATTTAAAACTGGTAGGTCATTTGAAACGGCTTGAATTAAGGAGTTTCTACAGCGTGGATTGACCGAGCCGGCAGACAGGATAAGTTGGAATAAATTACTGTGTTCTGTTTTTTCAAAATTAACTATCTTGTTCTGTGTTAAAAATTTTTTATTTTACTGCTGAGGCTAAGTGAAGGACTGAATTTGATAATGAGAAGATTTTTTTTTTGAGCCTTCCGGAAGTTCAGCCAAGAAGAATTTATCTGCTTTGCTGTCGTGGAGGAAAAATGGCGCTGATTAATGTTAGCTGTGAAGTTTTGTGTTTCTTTGTGGAGTAATAAATCATGAACTGAAAGTGTTAACAGCCCAGCAGATTGAATTTAAAACTGGTAGGTCATCTGAAACGGCTTGAATTAAGGAGTTTCTACAGCGTGGGTTGACGAAGCCGCAGACAAGATAAGTAAGTTGGAATAAATTGCTGTGTTTTGTTTTTCCAAAATTAACTATCCTGTTCTGTGTTAAAAAAAATTTTTTTCTATTGCTGAGGCTAAGTGAAGGACTGAATTTGATAATGAGAAGATTTTTTTTTTTTTTGAGCCTTCCGGAAGTTCAGCCAAGAAGAATTTAATTGAAGAGAAGAGAAACTGATTTTTTATTGGATTGTTTGGTAGTAAGAGGATTTTACTGAGCTAATTTTTTCTTTATTTTTTTTTTCTCTGGAGAGCAAATTAATAGCTTGTTTATATTACACAAAAAAAAAAAAAGGATTTTGCTTCGTTTAAGTTGGTTTGTTTTCCTTTCTGCTTTGCTGCCGTGGAGGAAAAATGGCGCTGATTAATGTTAGCTGTGAAGTTTTGTGTTTCTTTGTGGAGAATCCTTGAACTTGAGAGATAACAGTGCAAATAAGCCGCTTCGCTTCAATTAAAAGACAGTCGTCCTTTGATCTTCACTAAGACCCTCTGTAAAATTGGTTTGGAATCCTAGTTTGGGAAATTTTTTGGTTTTTTTCAAAATGACTCAACAACTTTCAGAAACGCAGCAACTTGCTGCAGCTTTAAATAAAATTGGGGAAAAAATAGCAGGACTATCAGAGCGTATAGATAATTTGACATTGAAACTGACATCTGAAATGCAGAATTTAAAGCAAGAGATGAATGAAAACTTTGCAAAACAAAAGAGGAAATGATAATGATTAAAGATGAAATGGAGCAGATGCATGTGCATGAAGTAAAAGTAGATCGGCAAATTGGTAAAATATTTTATAAAAATGAGCAGCAAGATAAGAGAATCTGTCTTTTGGAAGAAGAGATGAGGAAATATAATTTAGTTATCAGAGGAATCTCAGAAGAAAAGGAGGATAAATTGAAACAGCGGGTTTTGAAATGGATTAATGATTTGGATACGCAACTTACGTTCACAATAGCAGACCTGGCAAGTGTTTTTAGAATTGGATATAGAAGGCAAAATGGTTCTAACAGAAACGTGCTTGTCAGGTTCGCAAATCTTGGTGATAAGTTGGAAGTTATGGCCAAGGTGAGAGAGTTGGGAGATGCTTTGAAGTTCGAAGGGAAGACTATTCAAGTCTTCCCGGATATATCAAGAGAAGAAAGGGCATGGAGATTTTTTAAAACCAATCACAAAAGTTTTGAGGATAATGGAATTAAATACAATTGGAGGCCACCACAACAATTGAAATTTTTTATAAAGGAAGGATGCGTACAATCACCCCAGATATAGATGCATTATTATATTTACGGGAGCTTGGACTGATTGAGATGGAGGATTTAATGGAGATAAAAGATCAAATGCTTCAGATGGGTGGAACATACGCGGAAACATCAATCCCAGAAGAAGAAAAAGGGGCTATTGGAGGGCAAGACTCCAAAGGGTTAAAGAGGAAAGAAATATCACCTGTGTTGGTTGAACAGAAGAAGAGTCGTGAGGATACAGTAAGAGAAGAAGCAGATAAGAGTCTTGGAAAATACGAAGCTGAATGCGGGTCATCGTTATCTTTTTTGAGTGATGAATTTAAATAGACAGCCCGAAAGAAGTGGCCCGGGCATTGGCATGTCCCCTCTCCCCCATTCTCTTTATAGAGGCGAAATCGATGAGGATGTGGGGGAAGAAGATTGTTTGTACTTTATTGTTTGTTTGTTTTTTTGTTTTTTTTTCTGTTTTCTTATTGTTGTTTATATGTTAAATATGGTAGTTTAATGTCGGGTGGTGGGCACAGAAAGGAAGATGCGGGATAGGATTAAAAATTTATATTTTAAATGGGAGTTATAAAAATAATGTCATGGAATGTGAAGGGTACAGGAACCAGATTAAAAGAAGAAGATTGGAGCTTAAGATTAAAAGGATTTGCCAGACATTTTATTTTTACAAGAAACCCATCAGAAATCTGAAGATTCAAATAGAATGTATATAAAAGGTATGCAAATATATGAAAAGCATTTGGATCTTCAAAAGCTAGAGGAGTTGCAACACTGATATCAGATAGGGTGTACTTTGAAAACATAAGGTAATTTTGGATGAAGATGGAAGATATGTAATAATTGTTGGAAATCTTAATGAGGAAAAAGTGACACTTGTTAATTTATATTTACGAATGAAAACAAAGAGAATTTCTTGAAAAATAACAAAAATTTTGGAGAATGAAAGTGTAGGAAAGTAATTGTGGCTGGGGATTTTAATTTAATCAGAGATAAAATAGATAGTACTAATCCCACCCGCTGTGGAGGAGCAAATAAAATGGGGATTTTAAATATGTGGATGCTTGAAATGGCGTGGTTGATGTGGAGAGAGGTTAAAGGAATTGAGAGAGTATACACTTTTTTCTAAGATATATAATACATATTCTAGAATTGATTATATTTTTCTTTCTAAAGATTTGTTGAATAATGTGGATAAGGTAGATGTGGGAATTTTAAAGATTCTGATCATGCAGAAGTTATGGTGGACTTAGATTTTAATTTTGAGAAAAAGAAGCTATTGGAGATATGACGAGAAATTGTATAAAATGAAAAGGATAAAAATGGATACTTAAAAACTGGAGGAAAGTTGGAGATTAAATGATAACGGGAGGTTAAATTTGAAATTGTTTGGGATGCGATGAAAGCGGTGTTTAGAGGAGAGTATTAAATTATCAAGTAGGAAATATAAAAATTATAAAATTAAAATGGAAAGAGATAAAATCAGATTAAAGAATTGGAAAATCAATTTTGCTTACTAAAGAAAAAAAATTCTTCAGGAGCTTAATATGTTAAGAAATAAAATGATAGAAGAAGATACAGAGTTAGTAAAAGAAATTTGAGATTTTAAATAGGAATTTTTGAATTTAGTAATAGAAATTCTAAATTATTGGCAAAGATGGCGAAAGATAAAAGAGAGAAGAGAGAAATTGGAGTTTTGATAGATGATAGAGGTATAAGATGTTATAAAAAATTAGAGAAATGTGAAGTGGTTAGAAATTTTTTTCAGAAACTATATTCAAAGAAACCAATTAATCGGGGAAAATTGCAAAGCTATTTAGAAAAGTATGTGGTGAAAATTGATCAAACATATAAGGAATTGATGGAAGAAGATATAACACAAGATGAGATTAATGGAATAATACAAAATTAAAATTAGGGAAAGCTCCAGGTGAGGATGGATTACCTATTGAGTTTTATAAAGAATTTAAAGAATTAATAATACCAAGATTGCAAAAATTATTTAATGGAATATTACATGGTGGGGAAGTACCTTCGTCATGGAATAGAACGGTGATATCCCTAATTCCTAAACCAGATAAAGATTTAGAAAGGATTGAGTCCTATCGGCCCATTTCTTTAATTAATCAGGATGCAAAGATATTTACTGCTATTATAAGTAATAGATTAAATAGATTTATAGATAGATATATAAGTTATAATCAAGTAGGCTTTGTGAAGGGTAGATACATGAGTGATATTGTTAGAAGAGTATTAAATATTATAGATGTAGCTGAATATAATGGTGATAAAATTGGTATAGTATCATTGGATATTTTTAAAGCTTTTGATTCTGTACAATGGGAAACAATTAAAGTAATTGTGGAGGCTTTAGGCTTTGGTAATAAGTTTATACATGTTATTTCAAAATTATACCAAAAGAGCAGTGCAAGAGTGAAGGTGAATGGAATATTAACTGAAGAGATAAAATTAGAAGCTGGTACGAGACAAGGATGTCCCTGTCCCCAACATTATTTTTATTGGCTATGGAAATATTGACAAAATGATAGAAAAGATGAAGAATTAGAAGGATATAAGGGTATAAGATAAATTTGTATGGATGATACTTTAATTATTTTGAAAAATGTAGAGAAAGATTTGAAAAGATATATAAGCATTTGATAGAATTTGAAGAAATGACAGGATTGAAAGTAAATTGGTCAAAGTCAGAATTATTGATGGATAGTAATGGTAATGAGTCTGAGAATATGCAAGAGCAATTTGGGATAAGGATTAAAACACATTGAAATATTTGGGTATAGTGCTTTCACTTAAGGTTAAAGAATTGAAAAAACTTAATTATGATGTGGTGATTAACGAAATTGAGAAGAAGATAGATAAATATAAAATTTTAAAGTTGTCTTGGTTTGGTAGAATTGCAATGTGTAAGATGATGTTGCTGCCCAAGTTCAACTTTTTATTCGAGATGCTACCACTAAATTTGACAGAGAAAGATATTGAAGGATATCAGAAAAAACTGGATAAATTTTGCAATGGTGGCAAAAGACCCAGATTAGTGAAGAAAATGTGGTATCAAAATCAAAAGGAAGGTGGATTAGGAATCCCCAAATTATTTAATTATTACTGTGCGTATGGTATCCGGATAGTGGTAAAAATACTTAAAGGTGAAGATAATTATTGGAGAGATTTAGAGTTAAGGGATATAGAGAAATTTGGATCAAGGTGGTTTTAGATAAAGCAAATTTAAAATGTGTAAGTAGAAGTTATTGGTTAAAGGATTAAGTAAAATGTGGAACAAATTTGTTAAAATTTTAATTCGGATATAATCTTTTGGGGAGACAACTGAATTTGGCCAATTAAAAATAATATAAAACGTAATGAAGTGATTAAAGAGGAAAATATAGAAATTATTAGAGATTGGATAAAAGTTATGGGAAATGAAAGGAGGAATAAAGAAATTATTGAAAAATTAGGGTTAAGTTGGTTTGAAAAATACAGATAGAAACATGGACAAAAAAACTAAAGGAAAATTATTCAATAAATAGATGTGAAACTGAATTTGAATATTTAGTATCTCGGATTATGAAAGATGAAATTGGGCTAAAGGGACTCGTTAGTAGGGTTTATAAGATTATAAATTCTGATGAAAAATTACAAAGAGTGATGAGGACAAATTGGGAAAAAGATCTTAATATTGAAATACCAGAATCAGATTGGAATGTGAATTGGAAGAGTAGAATTATGAGAACTTTATCTATAAGGATTAAAGAGCACAATTATAAAGTTGTTTGAAATGGTATTTGACTCCAGTAAGATTGTCACAAATGGATAAAAAACTAGTAAAAATGTTGGAGATGTGAGATGGAATTGGGGACTTATGAACATATGTGGTATAATTGTGATAAGGTTAAAAGTTTTGGCAACAATTGGAGAAAATGATATTTGAAATGATGGGGAAAGTAATAACATTGAGAGTGGAAACTATATTATTGTTGGTAATTAAGGAAATAGAATTAACAAAATATGAAAAGAATTGATTAGAATTATGATTATAATAGGTAGAATTATAATAGCTAGATATTGCAAACTAGATGTGATTTTTAGAATAGAAGAGTGGAATTCTGAAATGTGGAAATTAGCTTTAAATGATAAAATGACATGTGATATTAAAATTAGAAGTGGTGTGTATAAAGAAGATATTTTCTGGAAGACTTGGAAACCATTTGTGGACTTTGCGCTTGGAACATTGGACGCTTCAGTACCTGTACCTCGAGAACGTGGATTTTGGCAATCATGAGGATATATCCGAAGACCCAAATCTTCCTTTTATGTATAGCACAAGGGTGTAATAATGTATTTTTTTTGTTTGTTTGTTGTAAAAAAAGTAATAAAAAAAAAAAAAAAAGGAAGAAACAGCTGCGATCACACATTGCTCCCAGAAGCACGAAGCTGAAGCCTGAAGATGACAAATGAGACTTCGTCGAAACGTCGCCAAGACACTTCCAATTTTACACGGGAGAAAACCCGAACAACCAAAGACCCATATATATATATATATATATATATGAAGAAAAAAGAAAAACAATAGGACAGGAACGTTTGTGCTCTTATGCACGCCCCTTATGGTCCTCTTAGGAATGGGGTGAGGTCAATCGTAGAAAGTTTTTGGTTAAAGCTTTTGGGATTATGGGAAGAGACCACAGAGTCAGGTAAAGTGTTCCAAGCACTGATGATTCTGTTACAGAAGTCATATTTTCTGCAATCTAGATTAAAGCGGTTAACATTAAGTTTAAATCTATTGGTTGCTCTTGTGTTATTGCAATTAAAGCTGAAGTAGTCTTTGACAGGAAGGACATTACAATAGATGATTCTATGAGTTAAACTTAGGTCTTGTCGAAGGCAACAGAGTTCTAAGTTTTCTAAGCCTAGGATTTCAAGCCTGGTGGGATATGGTATTTTGTTGTTTTCAGAGGAGTGAAGAACTCTTCTTGTAAAATATTTCTGGACACGTTCAATTGCATTTATGTCAGAAATGTGGTGTGGGTTCCAGACAGGCGAGCTGTATTCTAGAATTGGCCTAGCAAATGTTTTATATGCTCTGGTTAGTATTGTAGTGTTTTTGGAAAAGAAGCTACGCAAGATTAGGTTTACAACTCTTAGAGCCTTTTTTGCTATGTAGTTGCAGTGGGCTTTGGCACTTAGATCATTTGATATGAAAACTCCAAGGTTTTGTATTATTATTATATTATATAATATGAGATAATTTTTATATAATATGAGATAATATTTTATATAATATGAGATAATTTTATATTATCTCAGATGAGTATATTGCTGGTGAAGTTATGACTGGAAAACAAAGGCTATTAATACAGCTGGAGCTGGTTTTGGAACAGGTCATCCTGCTAACTCCCTCATGTTTCAATTCTCCCCCTGCATGAAGAAGTCAAGTCACATGGGGGTTTTGTGAATAAAATCTTGGATGGTGTGCCTTGTTCTACCTGCCTCTATGGCTTTCTAAACCCCCCCCCCCAGTTATGAGAATTGGGACTGAACCCATCTCTTTAAATTTAATAGGCCTGCAGTTAGGTATGTATGGAGTATATATGCGTGCATTACATTCAAGGAAGAGTATATGCTTCTTGCCTACACCCTTTTTAAACTCACAACTCTCAGGGATAATTTGGAAAGAACTTCTCTCAGCTTTCTTGCTTAATGACCTCTCTACTTACCCAGTGTTGCTACTAGCTAAATAAAATCTACTTAATTGTCTTATGGTTGTCACTTTGGCATCCACACACAATTAACCTGTGAATTCATTACCACGGGACATATGACGCCTATTACACTAGTGAGCAATAAAGGAAGAGTGGGCAAATTCATGGAAAAATGGTCTTTCAAGGGCCATCAATCTTGAGGGCTCCATGTTGTCTCTGGATTGAGGTTAGCTTGGTTTCAAATACCAGTTTCAAGGAACAACGCTTACAAAAGGGTTTTGCTCTGTCTCTTGCTTACGAGCACTTCAGAGACATCTGGTTGGCATTTATAAAAAAAATCATGGTAGTCTAGCAAGGCTACTCTTATGTTCTTACACCTGTGGCAAATTAACGTGATAGTGCATAGCTTTCTAAAGGGCAGATAAATTATGAGCTGAATCTGGATTGCCCCACAAATGGTTGGAATTTCCAGATCTGAAATTTTAATTTTAGCTTCCTTTCATCTAAAAACTGCATTCAGCTGCATTTCCCATAGTTGGCTTTCAAACTGGTTAAGGCCTATAGCTGTTTTATTATGTCAGACATTATCCTTTAAAAAGGTTTATGATGGCACATGCTTGCTCTGTTTATACATGTTACAGAATGTATATGGTATGTGGCTATAATTAGCTTTTCCTTGCTATAGCAATATTTCTTCCTTGAGTTAAAGAAATGGCATGTTGCAGGAGGTTAAAAACAAAGAAATGGAAACTAGATGGCAGTAAAACCTCTCGTTGATCAGCCTGGTGATGACTCATGCCTTTGAAAGGAGTTTCAAAAGCTATATAACTTTGCATAAGTTTTGCATGAGGACTTATGCACTTAAAAAAAAAAAAGTCAGAGGACCAAAAGTTCATGTTGATTTATTTACTTAGACAAAACCTTACAAAGAGTTCTCCTTCGACAAACTGCAAGAAGGAGTAATAGGATCGGAAATGCAAATCCCGAGAGAATGAAGAAATATAGCTAGAATAATTTAAACAAAACCTCTGAATGCTTAAAACAGTAAGGATTTATTTTCAGCACCCAAGAGGAAGGGATATGGCCCTTCCAGATGAGAATAGGAATATAGAGTTTGAGGGGTTGCATACCTCTGGGTTAGCTGTACTGTATTTGTTTTATGAAATCCTGGGTCATCGACTGGCCATTTTGAGAGGAGGAATTGTTACTTGGATCATTTCCATCAGTGCTTCTGTACATTTCAGGAAAATATAGGAAGCCTTCTCAAGCAGTCACTAACAGGTCAATATGTTCAGATTTTTCTCACCATTTCCAAAGAGGGAGTGTATAACAAGATGATAGAATGAAAGTAATTCTATCGCAATCATTTTTGGATGGCTTATCTTCACATTGTTAAATAGGCATTCCAATAGTTTATTAAACTTCTTTCTTTTGCTTGGAAGACTGTTTATTAGGTATACAGTAGACAAATACTCCACTTGTCTATTTGATATGATCTTATTATGCAGGTCAGATGCCCATCCTGGGCATACTAGAGATACGTAGCTATCAGAATTAGAATAGAATTTAGAATAGAATAGAATTTTTTTATTGGCCAAGTGTGATTGGACACACAAGGAATTTGTCTTGGTGCATATGCTCTCAGTGTACATAAAAGAAAAGATACGTTCATCAAGGTACAACATTTATAACACAATTGATGATCAATATATCAATATAAATCATAAGGATTGCCAGCAACAAGTTATAGTCATACAGTCATAAGTGGAAAGAGATTGGTGATGGGAACTATGAAACGATTAATAGTAGTGCAGATTCAGTAAATCGTCTGATAGTGTTGATGGAATTATTTGTTTAGCAGAGTGATGGCCTTCGGGAAAAAACTGTTCTTATGTCTAGTTGTTCTGGTGTGCAGTGCTCTATAGCGTCGTTTTGAGGGTAGGAGTTGAAACAGTTTATGTCCAGGATGCGAGGGATCTGCAAATATTTTCACGGCCCTCTTCTTGATTCGTGCAGTATACAGGTCCTCAATGGAAGGCAAGTTGGTAGCAATTATTTTTTCTGCAGTTCTAATTATCCTCTGAAGTCTGTGTTTTTCTTGTTGGGTTGCAGAACCGAACCAGACAGTTATAGAGGTGCAAATGACAGACTCAATAATTCCTCTGTAGAATTGGATCAGCAGCTCCTTGGGCAGTTTGAGCTTACTGAGTTGTTCTTACCGAGAACAGTTGTTGCATTATGAAAGGCGTCCAAAGTGGGGATTAACCCAGAATTTTCTTATTTAGAGTAAACCATACAAAATGTTTTGTTTTTTTAAAAAAAGGATTTTATGCTTGAACACAATGGATGGCCTTTGAAGGGGTTTGGGTAATATAAAATAATACTATGTATAGAGAGGGGTCCTTGGTGCTGTCTCAGCTTGCTAGCACTGATGATGTTACCTAGTCTGGGTAATGAAATGTTTGCAAGAAAATAAGCAAGCTCAGAGAGCTCAAAGGACCCCTTGTTTCAACCCTGAGCTACAAATATTCTTCTTTATTGGAGCTATGTATAGTATCATCATCAGCTACATCATTATGATATACCTATATCATATGGAATTTATCAAGATCCATATAAGTGCTCATCCTCCCATATTATAGATGTCATGTTCTATCATAATTCCTGCTACATCATATTGGGCCAACAAGGCAGTTCCAATGTAAATGAATAGAGCAATACCCTCTACCGGTTTGAGGAGGAAAGTAAAATATGTTGAGACTACAATTACAAGGTTATTACCTTAACCTCTTGCACTTTAAAATTTACTACTTTCATAGCAGGCGCTGCTGCAATATGAAAAAGTTAAAATAATCAAAATTGGTAAATGCATACCTCTCTTTTCTGCAGGGATATACATATGAGTACTTTAGCATTTAAAGTGCAAAGAAGGTTGGTTTTAGAAGGCTATGGAAGTGGTTATGTAAAAGAAACTCCTGGACTAGCCCATTGGTTACCAATAATTTTTGCACTAGCAAGGAGCAGAGAATCAGTAGCGTCATACTGGGTGGGAAATTTATAATGAAGTTCCCAGAAATATAAGTTCAGACTTGAGCATGACCATCCATGGGAGAATGGGGACCTGAGAGATGTTAAAGAGACCTCTTAGAGACATATATGCCCATGAAGATGGTATAATCTCTCATGCATTTTGTATTTGTGTTGTGAATTACTCACGAATACATAAATGGAAAAATGGGTGTTGTGATATCACAACACATTTAGCCGCTTTAATGAAACTTTCAATTGCTGTGAACACCCATGAATGTGCAAAGATGCAAGTTTGACTCATGTAGCAAAGGAGTCACAGCTTTCAGCTAAATGGATGAATTCATCACTTGGACGAATTCATCACTTGCTTTCTGTCGTGATTAGTAGACAATGGTCAATACTTGATTTATGAAGAAATATGCACATTTTATACAAGCATGCTCAATTGTTAAAAAATAGCACAATAACCGCACAATAAGCAAATATGCAAAATGTAGACAAACGTATATTTTGTATAAAGCAGAAATGCATATCATTGCTTTAATATTTATCTTTGCCGCTTAATCAGGGAGAAATCCTATCCACACTTTTACAATCAAAGACTGGAGTAATAAATATCTTACCAATATTTTATATCACCCAATGATACCCTTAAACGCTCTAACATATGCTAGCTGTAATCAACCTATATTGCTTAATGGCAGGGGCAATTTCAAAATGCCCTGCAGTTTATGATGGTATCTAATCTCCTTCACATCCTGTGATTCTGGTTTCACTTTCCTTTGAAATAATTGCGAGGTCACCTTTGATATTGTTATCATTTCTGGTTCAAATTCCTCAGTCCCAACGTTCTGCTTTCAGTTTTGCAGAATCTTGACCCTGGACTTGAATGCAAAGCAACATCAGCAATAGATTGATAGTTTTTCAACAAACACAGATTATTATTTTTTTAAAAAAACCAATCCTACTATTACTGCCAAAATTTAAAAAGTTATTTGGCTAAAACTTCACAATATTAATGTTCTGAGATACTGAAGGAAAAAAGGAAGATGTAGTAGTTAATGAATATAAACTCGCACCCATTGAATTGGAACTAGTTGGTGATACTTGTCCCCCATATAATAATGAGATACATTAATATTATAAAAATGTGAATAAGTTTTAAAGATTGAATAATTAAATGAGGGAGCATGTTGGCTCAGTGGTTAAAGAGACTGAGCTTGTCAGCTGAAAAGCTGACAGACTAGAATCAAGACCTGTGTGCTGCATGATGGGCTGAACTCCCATTACTTGCCCTATCTCCTGCCCACCTAGCAGTTCGAAAGCATGCCAATACAAGTAGATAAATAGGTACCACTTCAGTGGGAAGGTAACAGTATGTTTTGGACAATGCTGGCTCCCTCGGCTAAGAAATGGAGATGATTTATTTATTTATTTATTTAAATTTTTATACCGCCCTTCTCCCGAAGGACTCAGGGCGGTGTACAGCCAAAAATAAAAACAGCAAGTATACAAAGTTAAAATATCAATTTAAAATACCTATTCCATAATGGCCGAATTAAAACCGTCAGATTGACCTAACCTAAAATACCCCATATAAAATTACCAAGAATTAAAACTTTAAAATTTAGAATTTAAAAAATCAGTCCAATCCCGCTTGAATAAATAAGTGAGTTTTTAATTCCCGGCGAAAGGTCCGAAGGTCAGATATTTGGCGCAAACTGGGGGGAAGGTCGTTCCAGAGCGTAGGTGCTCCAACAGAGAAGGCCCTCCCCCTGGGGGCCGCCAGCCGGCATTGCTTGGCGGACGGCACCCTGAGGAGACCCTCTCTGTGAGAGCGTACGGGTCGATGGGAGGCATAAGGTAACAGCAGGCGGTCCCGTAAGTACCAATGGCCCTAAGCCATGGAGCGCCAGATGAGCACCACTCTACAACTAGACCTTTCCTTTTATCCTTACCTTTATGATTAAGTGGACAAAAAATTAATATTATGTTGGACAATGGGATATACTATATATGGAGTAATGGATTAAAATTCTTATTGAATAAATATTTGAAAGTTGTTGTTTTTTTAAATGAAATGATGTATCATTGATCTTTAACTCCTGAGAAATTGTCAAAGACGTATAAGGGAGTATCAGCTAAGTGTTGGAAATGCAATAAATGTGAAGGTTTCTTTTATCATCATTGGTGAAGATGTAAGAATTCCAAGGGGCATTGGGATTAGATATAAAAAAATATAAAAAAATATAAAAAATGGATTTAAATTTTTCTTTTAGATATCATAGATAAGCAGCTTGAAAGAAAACACCTGACTTTGCTTTTATATGTGAAAATAATGGTGATACTTTTATATGCACAGAGGTGGAAAGATACACAAGATTCACAAAAAGTCCCACAATTGAAGAAAAGATTGTGAAATTAATAGAATTGACAAAGGTGGCTAAATTGACTACTTTGGTGAAAGTTAAAACTTTATCTATGTTTGTTTTTAGTTGGAGACCATTTTTGGACATCTTGCTTGAGAAAAATAAAATTGAAATTTTGATTTTAGGATTTTATGATTAGAATTGCTATGACTAGAGAAATATTGTGCATTTTTATTGTCATTACTAGGTATGTATTTTGCATATTTTTAAAGTATATGTTTCAGCTTAGAATAAGTTGTCATTTTGTTAGTTTAGTGTTTTTTGGATTGTTTAGTTTGATCGTTTATATCATATTTGAGTTTTAATTTAGAGTAAGAGATCATTTTATTATATATTTGTATCTGTACTGAAGAAAGTTGGAAGTCACTTTTTGTATCCCTTTCTCCTTTTTTTTCTTGTCGTTTTTAAAAACTTTCCTCCTTTTTGATTCCCTTCTCATTTTTTAATCTTTTCTTTTTTGTTATTTTGTATATAACAAAATAACAAAAGTTTAATTTAAGAGTTTAATTTTTCATATTAAACTCCCCAAGTAACTTAGATATATTAATTTTCAGTACAAATTTTTTAAAATTTAATGTGATTGACTGAAAGTTAACCTTATTGAAAAGGCACAGCAGATGCTCAGACAAACTCACATTCACTCATATAGTATATACTTATTTTTATTATTCAGTGTCTTTGGAGATTCTCAGTCATCCAGTTCATATTGTCCTAAAGGTGCTTTTTCAAGACTGGAAAAACAACTTTTTCTTTGAAGATATTTCTCTTCTCCATAGACACTGATAAAAATTAAATAATAATAATAGTAATAATAATAATAATAATAATAACAATAACAACAACAACAACAATAATAATAATAGTAATAATAGTTGTTGTTGTTGTTGTTGTTGTTGTTGTTGTTGTTGTTGTTGTTGTTATTATTATTATTATTATTATTATTATTATTATTATTATTATTATTATCTTCCAGGAAGCTTTTTCAGCTCTGACTGGATGGAGGGGAATAATAATAATAATAACCTTTATAGTCATTATACATATATACAATGAAATTGATTTAGTCTCTACTGGAGCAATCCATAACAAAAATACAAGGAAAAAAAATACTCAAGGAATATAAATCCTGATTTAGTGGAATTCTCCTGACATTCTCCTCCATTTGTGGAAAGAGACATATCTGCAGAGTAGGGCTGTTGTGGAGATTCCAACCTCTTTAGACATTGACAACATTGAGTTCTATCATCATCAGCTTCAGATGGAGGATGATGATGATAATGATATTGATGATGATACCCATCTGTGTCCGACTCTTGGCAATTCTCTGGACCAGGTACAGCCACATCTTCTGATCTTGCATACTTCTTTGAGTTTTTAAATGCTCTGGCTGTGTACAGGTTTGATGGTGTCTATCATATCTTTGGCACCTTAGTTTGCCTTTACCTCAAGCCTTCAGTTGGGATAGCAAGCAAAATGATTTGCCTCAAGATATACCTCAAGGTGATAAATCTACTAGAAGACAATCTTATTATCATGATATATTCTTTACAAGGAATTGCAGGAAATTTTTAAAATGCAGGAAAATGAAGACAATTGATTGAAAGAAAACATCATTCACATTCCAATCGAATCTCTGCTACAATGGATTTTTTCTTAAATTCTGGTCTATTCTACTTACGTTCTATTCATTTTAAAATGGGGAATTAAGCATACAGTTAAATTTTTCCTATTAAACTCGGTTCATGAACCATGCCAACTAAATAATACTTGCAAATCGTGCCAACCAAATCATATTCACGAATATATATTGATTTGGAAGTATAATTTAGTTGGCATGAATATACATATATAATCTCTAATAGTATAATCTTTAATGAGTTCACATATAATCTCTTCTTAGAAGTAGAATCTATATTATGTGAACTTGCCTACATGTTATTGCTTCCTTCCTCAATCCATTTCCAGTGGACCTTTGATTCATAGATGCATTTACAGGCTTTGTGAGACCTTTGTATGGCTTGGTATTTAATATCATAGGCTGAAAGCCTGAAACCTCTTATTTTCTCCTGTTGCGCTGAAATCTGAGGCCATAATTTTTAAGCAGGAAGCTTTTCTTAAACGACAGGAGGAAAATCACAGTTGTAGAACCAGATTGCTTTATTTTATTATTTGCTCTTCCTAGATAGTTGGGTTTTGCTTTTCAAACCACGACCCCTAGAAAAGATGTAGGATGGACACAGAAAGAAGGAGAAACAGACGTACGCATTTTATCTTTACAAACCTTCTGTCTGGGTGAATGGCTAAGTCCTAAAGAAGCAACCTGGACCGCATAAGCAGGAGGATAGAATATCAGCAAAAGAAAGAGATATTATTACTCAGTGGGGTATTGGCCGGGCCCCATCTGGAGTGATTTGGTGCAATCCCAATGGAAAACCTGCCAAAAGAACTTTGAAGTCCTTTGGGACAGGTGCTCAGGGTACAATTGCAATGGCCCTTCTGAAAACCTTATCCTCTGAAAAGGCTGTACAGAAGCACACGTTCAGGGATAAAGAAAAGGTAGATGGGGATGCATTGATAGCTCTGTGGATAGTTTGCAGTAGACCCCCAAAAATTGTATGTAAACAAAATTGATCTATCATAACTGGCATTGTTCTTACATCTCAGGTTTAGTGAGTCTCATCTGCCGTATAAAATAGGAAGCCTAATTTCTGAGCAGATCACTCTTTTGGGAAGAGGAGAAATCTATTCTTTATTTCAACAACAACAACAACAAAAGTTCCAATATGTATATGTTATCAATCCTGGTTTCTCTGAAAAGAAAGGTAGACGAACTTTGACAACTACTCTAAGCCAAAAATAAATGAACCATGATAGAATAGAATAGAATAGAATAGAATAGAATTTTATTGGCCAAGTGTGATTGGACACACAAGGAATTTGTCTTGGTGCATATGCTCTCAGTGTACATAAAAGAAAAGATACGTTCATCAAGGTACAACATTTACAACACAATTGATGATCAATATATCAATATAAATCATAAGGATTGCCAGCAACAAGTTATAGTCATACAGTCATAAGTGGAAAGAGATTGGTGATGGGAACTATGAAACGATTAATAGTAGTGCAGATTCAGTAAATAGTCTGACAGTGTTGAGGGAATTATTTGTTTAGCAGAGTGATGGCCTTCGGGAAAAAACTGTTCTTGTGTCTAGTTGTTCTGGTGTGCAGTGCTCTATAGCGTCGTTTTGAGGGTAGGAGTTGAAACAGTTTATGTCCAGGATGCGAGGGATCTGCAAATATTTTCACGGCCCTCTTCTTGATTCGTGCAGTATACAGGTCCTCAATGGAAGGCAAGTTGGTAGCAATTATTTTTTCTGCAGTTCTAATTATCCTCTGAAGTCTGTGTTTTTCTTGTTGGGTTGCAGAACCGAACCAGACAGTTATAGAGGTGCAAATGACAGACTCAATAATTCCTCTGTAGAATTGGATCAGCAGCTCCTTGGGCAGTTTGAGCTTACTGAGTTGGCGCAGAAAGAACATTCTTTGTTGTCCTTTTTTAATGATGTTTTTGATGTTAGCTGTCCATTTGAGATCTTGCGATATGATAGAACCCAGAAATTTGAAGGTTTCTACTGTTGATACTGTGTTGTCAAGTATTGTGAGAGGTGGAAGTATGGAAGGGTTTTTCCTAAAGTCTACCACCATTTCTACGGTTTTGAGTGTGTTCAGTTCCAGATTGTTTTGGTTGCACCACAAGGCTAGTCGTTCGACCTCTCGTCTATATGCTATATGATATGAATGTTGTTGATGTATTTAGATCTGAAAATATTTCATTAATCAAACCTGTTAGTTAACTCTTCTCAAGCAAGTTAGAGATAATCAAATTGTCACAGTAAATATGTAACAGTGTTTTGTTTTTTTTCAAAGTTGGAAACATATTTCATAGAATCCAGTTCCTGAAGTATGGGCGAACTGTACAAAGGGAGAAAATAAATTCACAAGTAAGCACAACTATTTCGTACGTATCTAAATGATTAAAAAAGGCATCACAGACATTGCCATGAAGTGCAAATGATGTATCAAGAATGAAGTATTTCACAACTCTCATTGCAATTAAGTGCAATGATTTTTGTAATACCAATTTCATACGCATTGGCCAGACACTGTGCCATTTAAAATGAATGATGAAGATAAAGAGTATGATTAATTGTGGTAACTCTCATGTTATAACAATTCAGCTTAATATATGGAGAGATATGACATATATTGAAATTGTATTTAAAAACTGTATCTCTATCTATGATCAAAAATCAGAAAGAGTTTTAATATTTAATTTATTTAAAAGAGTTATATGGCCTTCCATCATAACAGACACAACTCTGATTGGATTACAGTAACGGTACAAAATTGAAACATCACAGAAAGAAGAGAAGCAAAAACCTGGAACTATAAATATTGTTCTCTGATGCAGCCAATGACACCATCTTTAGACTCCAACTTCATCCCATCCCAGCATCTGGGGGAAGAATCAGTATCTTTTTACAATAATAAATTTTTATAATTACAGCTAGTCCTTGACTTTGACCACAGAATTTATGTTGCTAAGTGAAACATTTGTTAAGCAAGTTCTGCCCCATTTTACGTCCTTTCTTGCTACAGTTGTTTAAGTGAAATCATTGCAGTTGTTAAGTTAATAACGTTGTTAAGTGAACCTGGCTTCCCCATTGCAATTGTCATAAATATGAACCTGTTGCCTAGGGCCTCTGGTGGCTCAGACTGCTAAGACAGTCTGTTATTAACACAGCTGCTTGCAAGTCCCACCAGGCCCAAGGTTGACTCAGCCTTCCATCCTTTATAAGGTAGGTAAAATGAGGACCCAGATTGTTGGGGGCAATAAGTTGACTTTGTATATAATATACAAATGGATGAAGATTATTGCTTAACATAGTGTAAGCCGCCCTGAGTCTTCGGAGTAGGGCGGGATATAAATGCAAATAAAAAAAAAAAAAGCACGAGAATTTTGATCATGTGACCAAGGGGATGCTGCAAATGTCGTAAGTGTGAAAAATAGTCATAAGTCACTTTTTTTCTATGCCGTTGTAACTTAGAACAGTCACTAAAGAACTGTTGTAAGTTGATGACTACCTGTTCTTTCATGAACTACAGCTCCCTTCATTAGATGCATCTCTTGAGAATCTCAGATGTAGCCTTTTAACAAAAGCCTGAAAATGTGGTGCCAGACTCTTTCTGATTTTTGACCACTATAGACTAACACATCTCTCCTCCTACAATATATGAGACCCAGAAACCTGCCCCAAACTCACTTGGATAATAAACAGCTGTATTGTTAAGTAATCAGAGCATGTATTAATACACAGAGCACATTCTTGTAAATAAGAAATAAAGAAAAGTAGTTTGGGCTTACATAATTTGTATTACCATAACATAGAATACTACCTTTAATGTGTTTGTTCTTATGCCATTAACTTAATAAACCAACTTAACACTGGGAAAGTTTAGTGCCTACGTTTTATGATAGACCAAGATGTACTGCATATATGGGATAGAAACTTTCACATGTGGCTCTTTGTTCTGTGATAATGGCATTTCCATCCTCCAAAGCCATGCAAAAAATTTGGGAAAAAAAAAAGTTTGTCCGATGATTGCCTCCAAGTTGAACTTCCAATGGCTGAATTAGGTTCCTCTCTTGTGGAAGTCATTCTTTTAATTTCCGGTGTTGAAACCATTTGGCAGGTTTGGACTTTATTCAGTACTGAAGCAAAAATAAATAGCATACCATACATAGGAAGCGCATGAAATATATGGATGACGATGTAATCATTTCAGGTTTAGTGGGGATAGTTGGAGAGTTGTTTCAGGACCAAATACACAGTGTTCAAAGACTTCCTTCCTTGTTATCCATTATTCCTTTGCTAATCATGGCCTTGCTCTCAAGGGAAAAAGGTTCTTGTCTGATGGAGTATGTATGGAGTATGGAGTATCTAGAAAAAAAATAATGTAAATTCCTGCCTATGCCATGCATCCTGTAAAATTAAAAATTAAAATAGTTATAGACAGTTTTTCCCCCCTCTTAAAGAAATAAAAAAAGATCCTGTATTGAAGGGTGTGTAGAAAGAGATTGCATTCATGTCAATCATAGTCAGAGAATAGATAATCTGTTCAAAAGGAAAAGTCCAGCTGTTTTTCCAGTTCCAGTGTTTTAGGGTGATGGTGGCTCATTTTGTCATTGAGTATGTCTTCAAAAATGCCCTGTTTGAAAGTAGACATTTATGTTTCTGTAAGTGCCTTTTGTTTTAGTAACTCAAAGGATACTATAGTCTTTGTCTTAACAGTGCCTATACCAGATAGGAGTCACAACCACTTGAACTGATAGAATAGAATTTATAGAATAGAATAGAATTTTATTGGCCAAGTGTGATTGGACACACAAAGAATTTGTCTTGGTGCATATGCTCTCAGTGAACATAAAAGAAAAGATACGTTCATCAAGGTACAACATTTACAACACAATTGATGGTCAATATATCAATATAAATCATAAGGATTGCCAGCAACAAGTTATAGTCATACAGTCATAAGTGGAAAGAGATTGGTGATGGGAACTATGAAACGATTAATAGTAGTGCAGATTCAGTAAATAGTCTGACAGTGTTGAGGGAATTATTTGTTTAGCAGAGTGATGGCCTTCGGGAAAAAACTGTTCTTGTGTCTAGTTGTTCTGGTGTGCAGTGCTCTATAGCGTCGTTTTGAGGGTAGGAGTTGAAACAGTTTATGTCCAGGATGCGAGGGATCTGCAAATATTTTCACGGCCCTCTTCTTGATTCTGCTTTATTGTAATGCTACATTGACAGAATCTTGCAAGTCTGAAAGTACTTTGTCCATATCCCACTGTCTCCTTTACAGTCTAGCAAACTTGGCTCTTCTGAGCCTCTTTCCTCTTCTCACTATCCTGATGTGAACTATACTATCTCTTATCTGACCCTTCAGGCAGTATCTCCTTATGCAGTCCCCCAAGATCTTTCCCACATTCCATTACTCTACTACAAGTGTGCATAGCAGGACAGCAATGCATAATAAAGACAATTAAGCAATGCCTTAAGGACATTGATAGTCAAATAGAGTTGAAGTTCTCTCTTTCCAAACTCCTGCAAAAAAGAGCCAGTTGGGTCTAGTGATTAAGGCACCAGAAAGCAGAAGACCACAAAGTCAAGTCGTACCTTAGCCATGAAAGTAGCTAGATGTCCTTGGGTCAGTCACTCTCTTAGCCCATCTCACCTCACAGGGTTATTGTTGAGGGGAAAATAGGAGGAAGATGTGTTGGATATGGTTGCCTCCTTGAGTTATTTGTCAAAAGATTAAGGGTGAGATATAAATAAATTAAATAAATAAATAAAACAAATAAAAAGGTATTTGTAAATCCTTGATGCCTTCACAGACCTACCAGAAATCTAAACCAAATTACTGCCTGCAAATTAAGGAAGGCCTGAACCAAGGGTGAAATCTAAATTTTTTTCCTACCGGTTTTGTGAGTGTGGCTTAATTGGTGGATGTGGCTTGATGGTCAGGTGACTGAATGGGCATGGTCAATAATAATAAATAATAAAAATAATAAAGTATACAAAACTTGGGAGGCACCGGTCTATCTTCTTTAAAAATAGAGGCCCCGGTCTACCAATTGCCTTTTACTGAGGCACCTGTCTACCTTCTTTAAAAATAGAGGCCCCGGTCTACCAATTGCGTTTCACTGAGAGGCACCAGTCTACCAAGTGCCTTTTTTTGGCAGGCACCGGTCTTCTTTAAAAATAGAGGCACCGGTCTATTAGCCGCCTACAGCACTGATCAGCTGTAGTGCAGCCCTTTGAAGTGCCACGGCAGTCATTCAAGGCCGTTTGCAGTTATATCACCACCGAGCGCTTCAGGGACAGAGAAGAGGAACAGCAAGGCATGGGCAGTTGGGGGGGGGCAGGGATTTTTGCTACCGGTTCTCTGAACTACCTGCTCCCATCGCTACCGGATCACCCTGGCCTGAACCTAAGAACAATTTAATGTGCTTCCATCATTAGTTTTAGAGTGGAGTTACAAGGGCATCTCATTTGAATCTAGACTTTGCCCATGTGGAAAAGATGCCTTAAAATCACACATTAGCAGATTATTTTTGATACTACGATTCCAACAGATATTCTAGGGTAAATTCTTTGAGTTCATATCTGTTGTATCCACAGTGGGAACCATTATATATATAAAAAAACCTAAAGCAAAATAAATAAACCTCAAGACAAGTCTGAAAGCAGAGGGTTGGATAAGAAGTGAACTATATAAAAGTCTTTCTTTGAACTCTCCACTATCTCCTACAACAGCAATTCATTGCTCAGCAAAAGGAAACTGAGCCAAGCCAAGTTATTCATGGAAATCTTCTTAAGCAAAATAGCTATCACAATGAAGTAGTCTATGATCAGGTCAGAGCAATATTGACTATCTTAAAAGATAATTTAGACCCAGTATTCTGTCTCTTCTTATCTTATGGCCCTCACTCTTCCAATATTTTCATTATTAATTTAATTAATTTCGTTATGAGCTCCTGAGCATATTCTAAAAAATGCAACACCCCAATTTATAAGGAATTATATATCTATAAAAGAAAAGGAGCATAATAATGATCAAGTGCAGTAGCTGCAGTTGCTAAACTTAACATAACATAACATAACATAACATCAGAGTTGGAAGGGACCTTGGAGGCCTTCTAGTCCAACCCCCTGCCCAGGCAGGAAACCCTACACCATCTCAGTCAGATGGTTATCCAACATTTTCTTAAAAATTTCCAGTGTTGGAGCATTCACAACTTCTGAAGGCAAGTCGTTCCACTTATTAATTGTTCTAACTGTCAGGAAATTTCTCCTTAGTTCTAAGTTGCTTCTTTCTTTGATCAGTTTCCACCCATTGCTTCTTGTTCTACCCTCAAGTGTTTGGAGAACAGCCCGACTCCCTCTTCTTTGTGGCAGCCCCTAAGATATTGGAACACAGCTATCATGTCTCCCCTAGTCCTTCTTTTTGTTAAACTAGACATACCCAGTTCCTGCAACCGTTCTTCATATGTTTTATCCTCCAGTCCCCTAATCATCTTTGTTGCTCTTCTCTGCACTCTTTCTAGAGTCTCAACATCTTTTTTACATCGTGGCGACCAAAACTGGATGCAATATTCCAAGTGTGGCCTTACCAAGGCATTATAAAGTGGTACTAGCACTTCACGTGATCTTGATTCTATCCCTCTGTTTATGCAGCCCAGAACTGTGTTGGCTTTTTAACAGCTGCTGCACACTGCTGGCTCATATCTAGATGGTTATCCACTAGGACTCCAAGATCCCTCTCACAGGTACTACTATTGAGCAAGGTACCACATATACGGTACTGGTGCATTTTGTTTTTTTGGCCTAAATGTAGAACCTTACTTTTTCACTGTTGAATTTCATTTTGTTAGATAGCGCCCAATGTTCAAGTCTGTCAAGATCTTTCTGTAACTTGAGCCTATCTTCTGGAGTGTTGGCTATTCCTGCCAGCTTGGTGTCATCTGCAAATTTGATGAGTTCCCCATCTATCCCTCGTCCAAGTCATTGATGAAGATGTTGAAGAGTACTGGGCCTAAAACAGAGCCTTGGGGTACTCCACTGCATACTTCCTCCATGTGGATGTAGTTCCGTTGAGGACTACACGTTGAGTGCGGTTGGTCAGCCAGTTACGAATCCATCTGGTGGTGGTGCTGTCTAACCCACATTTTCTACTTTATCTAGTAGTAGGTTATGGTCTACTTTATCAAATGCTTTACTGAAGTCCAAGTAAATTATATCAACAGCATTCCTCTGGTCTACTAATTTTGTCATTTTGTCAAAGAATGCGATAAGATTAGTCTGGCATGATCTGTTTTGACAAACCCATGTTGGCTTTTGGTTATTACTTTGTTTGCTTCTAGGTGTTCGGTGATTCGTTGCTTGATTATCTTTTCCAGAATCTTCCCGGTATTGAGGTCAGACTGATAGGTCTGTAGTTTCCTGGATCTGTTTTTCCTTTTTGAAGATGGGAACTACATCAGCTCTTTTCCAGTCCTCTGGCAGCTCCTGTGCTCCAGGATCTTTGAAAGATATAGTTCAGTGGTTCTGAGATCACGCCTGCCAGTTCCTTCAGAACCTTGGGGTGTAATCCATCCGGTCCTGGTGATTTGAACTCGTCTAGGGTAGACAGGTGTTCACTTACCATTTTCTTCCCTATTTTAACTTGTGTTTCTAATCTGTTTTTGTAGTGCTGTTTTGATAGGTTGGATTGTTTTTCCTTTTGTGTAAAGACAGATGCAAAATATGAGTTAAGTAGATCTGCTTTCTCCTGTTGCTTGTCATCTTCTTGCCACTTTCTCCCAGCAATGGGCCAATTGTTTCCTTGACTTTTTCTTGTTTTAACATGTTGGAAGAAGCTTTTTGTTATTTTTACTTTTGTCGCTAGCCTTTGTTCATTGTGAGCCTTAGCTTTCCTCACTTCATCTTTACAGGCTCGGGCTATTTGCTGATATTCTGCCTTAGTTATTTGCCCCTCTTTCCACTTTTTATATTTGTCCTTTTTGTCTTTCAATTTGTCAGATAGTTCTTTATGCATCCATGCTGGTTTCTTTTGTGATCTACTATTTTTCTTCTTCATTGGTATTGTGTTAGACTGTGCTTTTATAATCTCACTTTTCAAAATTTCCCAAGCTTCTTGAGTTGTTTTCCCCCTGAGGATTCTCATCCATTGAATCCTTCTCAAGCTCTCTCTAAGTTTATTGAAATTAGCTCTTTTAAAGTCCAAGACTCTAGTTTGACTTTGTTCTACTACTTGTATTTGCTTAATGTCGAATTCCAATATTGCGTGGTCACTTGCCCCCAAGGTTCCTGTAGCTTCAACACCTTCTATCATTTCATCTCTGTTAGTGAGAATTAAGTCCAATATGGCTGATCCTCTTGTCGCCTTCTCTATTTTTTGGGAAACAAAGTTGTCTGCTAGGTTTGTTAGGAACCTGTTGGATCTTCCACTTGGTGCAGAGTTTGTTTCCCAGTTGATGTCAGGGTAGTTAAAATCCCCCATTACTACTGTGATGTGCTTCCTACATACCTTAGTTAGCTGACTAGCAAAAAGTTCATCTACTTCCTCTGTTTGGTTGGGTGGCCTATAGTATAGACCTATGGCAATATCGTTTTTCACCCCTTTTATATTGACCCAAATACATTCAAGATGATTTTCATCATTGTTGTGCTCTATTTCTGTAGAGATGTAGTTATTTCTTATATATAGTGCAACTCCACCTCCTCTTTTGTTTGGTCTATTTCTTTTAAATAATTTATATCCCTCTAGTTGTATGTTCCATTTGTCAGTTTCATCCCACCAAGTTTCCGTAATGGCAACAATATCATATCTACCCTCATTTACTTGGATTTCTAATTCACCCTGTTTATTCCTCATACTCTGTGCATTGGTGTATAGACATTTGAGTCCATTTGGATTGATCTTGTGTTTACTGTCTACATAACCTGTGTTGACTGCCCTACTTTCTTGCCACCTGTTGGTTTAGTGCACATGGTACGGCACTCACTGTTAAATGCTTGGTTTTGCTTGATAGCATGGTTGATAGTCTTACCCATACAGACATCTATGTTACATGCACTGATAACCCTTTTAGTTTTCGATTGCTGGGGACAGAAATTTTCTATATCAGTTAATTCTCTGTCCCCACTGTTCAGTTTAAATGTTTATCCAGAAAATCTGTGAATGTATTGCTAAGTAACTCAGTCCCTTTCTTTGATGGATGCAATCCATCTCTTTTGTACAATTTTTCATTGGACCAGTTGCAGACATATGACTAATAAAACCAAAGCCTTCCCTTTTACACCACTCCTTTAGCCACACATTAAACTCCACTACACGCTGGCCTTTACCTTTTTGTTCCTTATGTACTGGTAAAACCTCTGAAAAGTTAAGCCTACAACCTATGCTATTAAGTTCATACCCTAAGCTCTGGAAATCATTCTGCACAGAAAGCACATCCTTTTGGGACAGATCATTTGTGCCAAGATGTATAATAGCATCAACATCAGAATCCTTATTGGCATTCTTGACTATCTTAAGAATACGCCTCTTGTCTCTGCTGGCAGTAGCACCAGGTAGGCACCTGACGTCTTTCAAAACCTCCATATCCTTTCCTAAATTTACATCCCTTACAATTGAATCACCAATCAGAAGGTGGCTTCTCTTTTTGGATACCTTGCTCTTCTTGTGTGACCGATCTGTAATACTTGATACACACTTAATAATAGCTAGAGGCCCTTACCTATCTGTCTTGCCTTGTTACTCTGTTAGTACACAACTCAAAATCTGACATTAATATAAGTTGGGAAAATATATCAATTCGTTTAATTCCTGTTGGGAGCTTTAGTATTGTGATGTACTGATACGTTATTGTCAAAAGTAAGATTTCACAAGTCAAGGTAGATTTTATATCCAGTGGTGACGCAGTGGTTTGAATGCAGTACTGCAGGCTACTTCTGCTGATTGCTGGCTGCCAAAAGATTGGCAGTTTGAATCTCACCGGCTCAAGGTTGACTCAGCCTTCCATCCTTCCGAGATTGGTAAAATGAGGACCCAGATTGTTGGGGGCAATATACTGACTTTGTAAACCACTTAGAGAGGGCTTAAAGCACTGTGAAGCGGTATGTAAATCTAAGTGCTATTGCTATAAATGCTAGTATTTGACAGAAGAATAATAAAATCTCATTTATTATTTAAAATAGAATTTTATGATTCTTCTTTAAAGAAAATCTTACTTTTGTAAACAGTATATCATTCAATGAAAATGTGTTTTTTCTTGTGGGTTTCTTTATTCAGATGGTCCATTAAGTCTTGCTTGTTTCTGGTCAGTTTTTATATTTGGAATATTTTTTTCTTCTCATTTAAGCATGCGATGAATCACCCTCAACAAATTTTATTTTTCTCTATCAGTGAGAAAATGGAAAACTGTAGCCAGATCCATATAGCAAAATCATTGTTTACATAAGGTAAAGGTAAAGATTCCCCTCGCACATAAGTTCTAGTCATTCCCGACTCTAGGGGACGGTGCTCATCTCCATTTCTAAGCTGAAGAATCATTACTGTCTAAACACGTCTCCGTGATCATGTGGCTGGCATGACTAAATGCCAAAGGCGCACGGAACACTGTTACCTTCCCACCAAGAGGTCCCTATTTTTCTACTTGCATTTTTACATGTTTTCGAACTGCTAGGTTGGCAGAAGCTGGGGCAAGTAATGGCAGCTCACTCCGTTGTGCAGCACTAGGGATTCGAACCGCCAAACTGTCGCCCTTTCTGATCAACAAGCTCAGCATCTTAGCCACTGAGCCACTGTGTCTCCTATGTATTTTTTACATAGAACTCTATATTAGAACAACTATTTTACAACATATCTCTATTGCTTAGCTTAATTGGAAACATTTTCTGTTTACTCAGAATTAAGCACTGAACTTAAAGGATTTTGGAATCCACATGTAGAGAATTTAAAAATATTGGAGAAATTATTTGGTTCACATTTCTAAGGGAGATATCTGATTTTCATTTTGAATATATAATTGGGCTGCAAATATACTCAACTTGCATGATTTTGTTAAGCTGGTGATGCAAAATGGGTATAAAAAGTGTGTATAAAAAATCATTTTTTAAGAGAAATGTGTTCAATTTAAAAATGAATGACATGGAATGGCCTCAAGATTAAATATGCAAACCTAACATATACTACTGGTAGATATGCATATAAATATGTATTTCACAGTATGAATTGCATTGCCCTCTTAGATGGCATAAAAGAATGAATTTCTGTATATCACTATATCTCACAATGTCATTCCCAGAGTATCTTATGATAGATGAAAAACAGGCTAGAAAACTTCTACCTTATTTTAAATGTGAGGAGGCACCTGACCAAAACATTTTTAGAATCTGAAGGGCTATAGATTTGTGTTGCTTTCCCACAGCAATGTTCTTAAGAACTAGATAACAATAATATTGCATTACTGTAGACTTTGTTCTTTGTTTTCTGTCATTAAATGTATATATAATGTTGTAAAAATGATTTACTATAATCATTTTGAATATATTTGAACTGGCTGAACTTGCTTCCAGTAACTATTTTCCTCCATCACAGAGATAAGAAAACAACTCAAGGAAATTCAGGCAGGAGTGGCATTGTTGTAAAATTTTCCAAAGGACATCCTTGGAAAACATTACGTTTCAAGCCGATCAATTCTATTTCTATTAAGCTAAAAGATGTCCAGGATAAGTAATGGAACAAACATATTATCCAAGGGGATAGGAGTTCACTTTCCTTCTTCCGTAATTCTAATAAAAATCTTATCTTTCAGTAAGAGATTTGGATAGATATTGCTGGACAGGAATTTTAAATCCTCTCTTCTTCCTCTTCCATTGTTAAGTTTTCTTTGCAATATGGTTCTGCAGATCCTTTTGCATTGGGCACTGGAAGAGGAAACATTTTCTTGTACTCAGGAAGGTATTTATAGTCATGGTGTTGTCATTGTCAATGTAGTAAAAGACTATGAATTATTGTGTTCCATATTGTATTTTCTAATGGTAATGTGTGGCTGAGAAAGCTGGGTACTGAAAAAAACTCAGAGAAGACAAATGTCTTTGGAATTGTAGATCTGGAGACAGCTACTAAAAATAGGCATCACTTTTGTGGTAAGGTAAGATCACGCCATGCTTCACTATACATTTTGCACTATGGTGTGATGCAGTGGTGGTATCTATCTGGTTTAGGCAGATTGATGGTGGTTGCAGGAGGCTCCACCTACCTGCCCCGATGTCATCACATCCTGTTTTTGACCCTCTGCGCATGCACGGAAGCCCTTGCGCATGTGCGGAGGTGGGCATGGGCGGAGGCGCACTCACTCACATTTCCGAACCGATAGTAAAGGTAAGTGAATACCATCCCTGGTGTGATGTCATGTTGGCCACAGAAGTCTTTGGACAGCTGTGGCTCAATTTATTTATTTATTTATTTATTTTGTCACAACATCATACAAAAAGATTATATAGTATATACACATATAAACATATATAGGAAGAAGAAAAGAAAAACAATAGGACAGGAACGGTAGGCACGTTTGTGCGCTTATGCACGCCCCTTATGGTCCTCTTAGGAATGGGGTGAGGTCAATAGTAGAAAGTTTTTGGTTAAAGCTATTAGGATTATGGGAAGAGACCACAGAGTCAGGTAAAGTATTCCAAGCACTGATGATTCTGTTGCAGAAGTCATATTTTCTGCAATCTAGATTAAAGCGGTTTACATTAAGTTTAAATCTATTGGTTGCCCTTGTATTATTGCAATTAAAGCTGAAGTAGTCTTTGACAGGAAGGACATTACAATAGATGATTCTGTGAGTTAAACTTAGGTCTTGTCGAAGGCGACGGAGTTCCAAGTTTTCTAAGCCTAGGATTTCAAGTCTGGTGGGATAAGGTATTTTGTTGTTTTCAGAGGAATGGAGAACTCTTCTTGTAAAATATTTCTGGACACGTTCAATTGTATTGATGTCAGAGATGTGGTGAGGGTTCCAAACAGGTGAGCTGTATTCTAGAATTGGTCTAGCAAATGTTTTATATGCTCTGGTTAGTAGTGTGGTGTTTTGGAAAAGAAGCTACGCAAAATTAGGTTTACAACTCTTAGAGCTTTTTGCTATGTAGTTGCAGTGGGCTTTGGCACTTAGATCATTTGACATGAAAACTCCAAGGTCTTTAACGGATGGGGTCGTCTGTAAGGTAATGTCCATCTAGTATGTACTTAGTTTTAGAGTTCTTTTTCCTATATGTAAGACTGAGCATTTGCTGGTTGAAATTTGGAGCTGCCAATTTTAGACCAAGCGGTTAGATGGTCAAGGTCGTTTTGAATGATAGAAGTGTTGTCTGTGGTGTTAAATAGTTTGACATCGTCAGCAAAGAGAACACAATTACTTGAGATATGGTCACAAAGATCATTAATGTATAGAATAAAGAGTGTTGGTCCAAGGACGCTGCCTTGAGGAACGCCACTCTTGACAGGAACAGGATTTGATAAAGCATTGCCAATTTTGACCACTTGTTGTCTGTTAGACAGAAAAGCAGATATCCATTTGTGGAGGGGTCCTGAGATGCCATAGGATGTTAGTTTAAGGAGAAGTTTATCGTGTACTACTGAGTCAAAAGCTTTGCAGAAGTCTATGTAGATTGCATCTATTGATTTGCCTTGATCTAGATTTGAAGTCCATATGTTTTTGCAGTGGAGAAGTTGTAAGTTACATGATAACTTTTTCCTGAAACCAAATTGTTTGTTGGAGAGTAGGTTGTTAGTTTCTAAGTGTGAGATAATGGATTGATTGATGATAGATTCCATGACTTTGCAGGTGACGCAGCAAAGGGAGATCGGTCTGTAGTTTTCGACTAAGCTGGGGTCTCTTTTTTGAAGATGGGGATGACTGTGGCTAGTGACCAAAGTTTGGGAAGAGAACTGGTAGTGAAAGCTTTATCAAAGATAATACTTAGGGGTTCAGCTATATTAATGGAAAGTTTTTAAGAAATATGCACATAGACCATCAGGTCCAATAGAAAGCGATGGTTTTAAGTTGTGAAGAGCTTTACCAACGTTGTCTTCTGTGAAATCTATATGAGTTAAATCATCATAGTCATTGCTGGTTCGTTTGTGGAATGTTGGGTATGTGTTATCGGAGTTAACAAAAACTGAGCCAAAGAAAATGTTGAAGAGGTTTGCTTTGACTGTTTCGTCATTGCATTCTTTGTTGTTAGAATCTTTTAGTGGTGGGATGGATCTTGAATCTTTAAGTTTACTGTTGACAAAATTATAAAAGGCACGATTGGAATTTGTGCGTAGAAGGTTTTCTTCTTGCTTGGTGTGGTAATTTGTGCATTCAGTTTTTATTTGGTTGCATATGTTTCTGTAACGGTTTCTGAAGTTTGTAACATAGCCTTTTTTGTTTCTTTTCCAGAGGGATTTTTTTTTTGATTGAAGCTTTTTTATTGATATGGGTAGTTTGTTTTTCTTGGACATGGTAGTCATTCGTGGTACATATAATTTAATGACTCTATTGATTTCAAGTAGGAAGATTCTATAGAGGTCATCAGCGGTTATGCAGGTTGCAAACAGATTTTGCCAGTTCAGAAGTGAAAGATCGTTGTTTATAAGGTCGTAATTGGCTTTCTTGAAGTTGTAGTTGGGAGTTCTGGTATTATGACGATTTAAGTATGGACGTATATTGAGACGAAATGTCTTAAAGAAACAGAGATGAGTATCATCCCCTAAAGTTAGTTACAATTAGCGGAATAAAACCTGAGTGACTCCTTTTTCTTTTACTAAGAATACCGTGGAAAAAGAGGCAATCAACCACTCTTGATAGAAATTGACTATTCTGTTGCAGCAATTATCAGTAATCAGAAATGTACAGGTGATATGATGGGAGTGTATGATAGACAAGTGGGGGGGAAAAAGAACTATGCTTGGCAATGTTGAAAGAAGAAGAAGGGGAAGAATAGTGTTGATGGCTGGGATTAAGGACATTCCTGAAATGCCATTGGAAGAAGTAAAGTTTATCACCAGAGATGGGTTGAGTTAGCAAGCATTTGTTATACAATAATCAAGAGTTAAGCCTGACTAACTAGTTCAAAGAAATGGGCTGATTATTCAGCATATGCCTATTACCAACAGATCTCAGCTATGTTATGTTCCATTGGGAATTGAAATATCATAAATACCTTTTGCACTGTATGACAGAGCATATAAATTAATATAGGCTCATACTGATCATATGAATTAATTCCATGCACTATAGAATGCTTACCATTGTGTGCTAAATGATTCTCATTTTTGCATGAAAAAACGTTCCGAACCTCTCCACCTGAAGGCCATGGTGGGTAGATTGGCTCTTATTGTATCACATCATAACCTCCTTCAAAGAGTGATATGAAACAGAATAGAGAATGCTTAGGGCAGTGATGGCTAACCTTTCTGCCATTGAGTGCCAAAAGCGGGGTGAGCGCGGGTGTGTGTGTGTCGTGCACACGCGTACCCACATCCATAATTCTATGTGCCTCCTTCACACATGTGTGCACGACACCCCCCTGCACTCTCCCCCTTTTGGCACACAATGGCCTGGTGGGCCCGGTAGGCCTGTTTTTTTGTCCTCCCCAGGTTCCAGAAGCTTTCTAGGAGCCTGGGGAGGATGAAAATGGTCTTCCCCACCCCTGGAGGCACTCTGGAGGCCAGAAATGGCCCGTTTGATGACTTCCGGTGTGCCCAGAAGGCCAAAAATCAGCACACATGTCGCCGGATCTGAGCTCGCGTGCCCACCGATATGGCTTTGCGTGCCACCTGTGGCAGGGGTGCCATAGGTTCGCCATCATGGGCTTAGGGTATATATGGATGAAGAAGAGACGTCATTTATCAAAATGAAGCATCCTAGGAAACAGTGTAAATCTTTTATTTCTGTT
Organism: Ahaetulla prasina; assembly: GCF_028640845.1. Lineage (NCBI taxonomy): Eukaryota > Metazoa > Chordata > Lepidosauria > Squamata > Colubridae > Ahaetulla > Ahaetulla prasina. Next base: position 284,237,259 of record NC_080539.1, read on the forward strand.
CTCTTAATGTAGGTCTGTCCATATTGTGTGTGCACATTTATTTTTGTAATGTAAAATATGAACGCATATAGTAGAGCTTTTCTTTGATATAATCCATGGTTTCTGAGCCATGATTAATATTGTAGGCATCAAACAGTAACAGGAGGGTTTTAATACACATAGGATCTGGAGAAAGGTTACAGGTGTGTGTATTGTGTGTAATCATTGCCAGAAATAATTATCACTGACAGCTTTAAAATTACATCTCATTTACAATGCCTGAAATAAAAAGTTTGGTGCATATATTTTTTCTAGACAAAATGGAACATATTTTAGTCAAACATTGAAATCTTTGCCATATGCTAAATAAATAAATAACTGAAATATCCATTGTTCTTTTCATTGCTGCTGGGAATTAAAACATATACCTTTGGGAAATGGAATAGAAGATATAGAAGGCTTAGCAAATCTGAATACTACAAAAGAACAAACCATGTTTAATTAACTACATAAACCACATATTTCTGGATTTATATTTTCATTGATTGGTAAAAAAAATAATGATTTTGTCACCATTATTGCTTTTCATTTACCTGAATGGAATTTGCGTGTTAAAACAATGTCTGGAAGGTAATAATTAACTGAATATATACTATGTTTTATTTGCCAATGTAGATGGAATATCCTGAAGGTTCAGATGAGTAAATGCAATTTATTTTGATTCATTTATTCATTCACTTATCCTTCCTTCCTTCCTTCCTTCCTTCCTTCCTTCCTTCCTTCCTTCCTTCCTTCCTTCCTTCCTTCCTTCCAAGTGACTCTGGATGGCTTACAGTTCTAAGATTTGCTCTTTGCGTTTGTCTAGGCAACTCTTCTGCCATCAGTTAGAATCACAACAAAGGGGTGGAAGCATCATTAAAATAAATTTTAAGAGATTGTGAAAAGGGACATTTAGGCACTTCTGTTGCTGTTGTCTTCAGTTTATATCCCATCTTCTCTTCAGCCAGTATTCCACCATCTATTTCAACCTTCCCCTCTTCCCCATGATGACCTCTATGCATGCTAGCTGAGAATTCTGGGGGTTGTAGTCCGAAAGCATATGGGAGGTCTTCAAAGAAAGACTGATAACCATCTGTTAGAGATGCCCTAGATCAGGGGTGTCAAACGCATGGCCCACGGGCCCAAAAGTGTCATGCTCTGGACATGCCTAGTTTAGCGAAGGGGAAAAAAGTCGTAATGCATCACATGATGACAACATGACACTGTGGGTTTGACACGCCCTAGATCCTCATGGACATTTCACCTAGACACTAAATTTCCAATTTGAATTAAATCTGAAACAGTGACTCTGAATCCTGCCAATAATCAACACTGGAAATTTTCTGATTTTATTCTTTCCAGTATGCGCTAGGATTTAGACTTCTGAGACACGAAGACTAACGAATTGGGAAAAGAGAGATAGCTTTTCCAGGTGTATTTTAAATGTGCTCAGCTAATAAAGGATTTCCAGACTAATTACAAATCAGGTTGTAGAGAGTCTGGATATCTTTACTTGAAGGGGCTGGATACAATTGTTTCTGGCACACCAGCAATGTCTGTACCTAAGTTGCTTTATTCATTCTGGAACCTACAGTGAAGTGTGAAGATAATGGTGCTAGCTGAACTCCTGAATATAGTTATGATATGATTACATGAGCCTTTCAAGTACTTAACCTGAGACATTCTCTTGTCCTGATTAATTTTCTTCTTGGAACCAGAAAGAGTTTAATTGAAATTGCCTTTTGGGATTTTTGAAGACAAGGTTACACCCCAGTAAAGAATTGGGAGTGCAGTACATCCCAGGGTTCAATTCCAGTATTTTAACTGAAACAAGTTTTGACATGGTTGTATTACTAAGCTGGAAAGAGAAAAAGAGATTCATTTATAAAAACATGCAGTGTATGAAGTATTCCTGGTACTTAGAGATGAGGAAGTAATTTAGTTGTCGCCAAAGCAAAACAATATAGAAGACATGACATATGAGCATGGAAGACTTTGGAAGTTTTTACAAGAATGTTAAAGCAATATTAAAATCCTCCACTTTTAGTATTGAGGAAACAGGTACAACTGAGAATACGTATCATCTACTGTATGTCCTGAAAATGGATTTACCATTTCCCTCCCTTTGCACATATCTTGCAAGGCTGACTTTAACTGGCTTTAACCTATGTAATACTTAATACTGATGTATTCTTCTACATATTGTTAGAATTAAAAACAGAGACACATTCTGTCAACAGAAGGGTAAGAAAATTGTCTTCAATTGTCATCTACCCAGATCTTGTCTGTATAATTTTCCCTAGCATGTACCTCAGCAAGTTCACTGTTTCTACCACATTGTTGCAGGATGGATAGGATGATGTGAGAATTGTAGGCCAATGTATTTGGAACATGTCAAATTGATGAAAGATGGTCTACCTAGACAGCAAATGTGATCCAAGGTGTCAAACTCTATCTGGACATGAGAAAGATGCCACTCTTGGAATATTGCATTCAGTTTTGATCGCCATGATGTAAAAAAGATGTTGAGATTCTAGAAGAGTGCAGAGAAGAGTAACAAAGATGATTAGGGGACTGGAGGCTAAAACATATGAAGAACGGTTGCAGAAACTGGGTATGTCTAGTTTAATGAAAAGAAGGACTAGGAGAGACATGATAGCAGTGTTCCAATATCTCAGGGGTTGCCACAAAGAAGAGGGAGTCAAACTATTCTCCAAATCACCTGAAGGTAGAACAAGAAGCAGTGGGTGGAAACTGATCAAGGAAAGAAGCAACTTAGAACTAAGGATAAATTTCCTGAAAGTGGAATTAATCAGTGAAACAACTTGCCTCCAGAATTTGTGAATGCTCCAACACTGGAAGTTTTTAAGAAGATGTTGGATAACCATTTGTCTGAAGTGGTATAGGGTTTCCTGCCTGGGCAGGGGGTTGGACTAGAAGACCTCCAAGGTCCCTTCCAACTCTGTTGTTGTTGTTGTTGTTGTTGTTGTTGTTATAGAGATGAACCTGGAAAATTTTGTTTCTGTTGCTGACCAGTTCTAGGGCAAGCCTCCTGGGAAGTGTTAATTTTTCTTTCAATGTGTTCATAGAGCATTTCCAAGCAACTTCAAAATATTTGGTTTGCTAAGTCTTAAAAGTCTGCATTTATATTTAGTAGAAATGTACCTATACTTCTCAGAGAAAACAAAATAACAAATAAACAAAAATAAAAAAGCATAATATATAACTAAACAAAATGTATATGGTGGATGTAACATCTAGTTGAGCTAGGCATCCTTTCCCCTGCTGACGAAGGATTTGCGAGAAGATTAATTAACATTTATCTTTAATTTAATTTAAGTTTGCCTTTCCAAAAGACTATCAGATGACAGAAACAAAGATGCAACATTTTTTGGGGGGTGGAATGGGGAGTTCTTGCAGGACCATCATTGAAAAGACTTTCTCCAAGTAAAGTTGGAATAGAATAGAATAGCATCATTAAAGAAACGATGCAAAAGGACAGAATGAAATGTAAATGACAAAAATTTAAAATAATTGTTTATGTATTTTAAATAATTAAACTGAATTATTAAGTTGCCTGTGGTGAGTTGTCCTGCGGTGAGTTGGCCGTAGCAAGTTGGATCTGGCGAGTTGTCCCATTTTGTTCTGCGTGGTAAGGCAATAGTTGACATCCTGATGATTTCAAGGGAGGCTTTTTTATGCTCTCAATGAACTATTGTAATTTTTAAACTCATATTCTGTCCTTAATGATAAATGTATATCAAAAGATAATGGTAGCAGCAGAAAAGAAAAAGGCAGAGAGATTTACAGTTACAAAAACAGTGTTCTGTTATGTTTTTTCCTTTTTCAGATGCAGTACATGAATCATTATGAAGTCCCAGGAAAAATGCACAGTCTTGGAAGCATGATCCTTCACTTCTTAATATTTGGTTTTCATTAATGCTTTCAGTGTTGTCTCCTTGATCCACTCTAAGATTAGAAATACATAATATTCTCTCCTCTTGAGCTTACGGATGCTCTTTATTGCAGTATTTCCTTTTAGTAACTTAGTCCACATGTTGGATATCCTCTGTTTTAAGCTGCTCTGTCTCAGCTCACTTTGTGTTCCCAATTTCCCTAATTTTAGAGTTACATCTGTTAATGCTTGGCCCTATATACTATTTTTCTTTCTTTCTGGTTTCCATCGAATCATGAAAATTACAGATGGAGAAATACCAATAAGCCTTAAGACAATTTTCCTTTTCTTCACTTGTTCCTTGCTCCTCTCTTCCTTTATTCTTATATGTGAGCCTTGCCTGCATTTAATCACAAGGCTTTGTTCCTTTGCTTTTGATATATTTTAATTTCCATTCTAAATCAACCAAGTTTCAGTGATGACCATTGTATCCATCAATAGCAATAGCACTTAGACTTATATACCACTGTACAGCACTTTACAGCCTTCTCTAAATGGTTTACAGAGTCAGCCTATTGCCCCCAACAATTTGGGTCTTCATTTTACCCATCTTGGAAGGATGGAAGGTCAACCTTGAGCCTGGTGAGATTCAAACTGCCAAATTGCAGGCAGCTGGCAATCATCAGAAGTAGCCTAACCATTCTAACCACTGCGCCACCAGAGCTCACCATCATCAACTTGGGAAAGTAATATGATTAAAGTTAAGAAATAATTTCCCGAACATTTTCAGATCTTTATTATGATATTGTCCTGTCCTTTGGTAGCAGTACATTTTGCTGGTTTTTATTTTTTATTTTTTCAGTCACTTTTAGTCACTGTGAATATTGCTCTTGCCTGCTATTAGTTATTTCACCTACACAGAGCCTTCACGTATAGAGAGCCAGTTTGGTGTTGTGGTTAAGGCACCAGGCTAGAAACTGGGAGACCGTGACTTCTAGTCCTACCTTAGGCACAGAATCAACTGGGTAGCCAGTTGCATTCTCTCTCTCTCTCTCTCCCTCCCTCCCTCCCTCCCTCTCTCCCTCCCTCTCTCTCTCTGCTTTAGGAAACAGGCAATGGCAAACCACTTCTGAAAAACCTTGCAAAGGAAACTGTAGGGATTATTTTAGGAAGTCTCCAGGAATCAACAAAGGCACCAAACAACAGCAACAAAGCCTCCACATATAGACGCAGAATACTTTGAATATTGCATTCTATAAATAACCAATAATTTTAGCAAAAATACATTATATTTCTCGCATTCCATCACTATAGCTATCCTTTCTCCCCCTTCAAGTTCAGCTGACATCCAGGAATCAAGGGAAGTTTTTAAGTTTCCCCTATAAAATCATCATCATTCACTGGAAGGAATTTGTGGGTTATGCCTTATTGTTATGGCACATTTGATGCCTATATTGGTGATTTTTAAAACTAAATATGTTAAGTAATATAAAATAGCTGGAAACAAAGTTCGAACTATAAAACATAGCAGTGAAAAAGGGCTGCAACTAACATAAAAAGATAAATACCAGCTAATTAAATCACATAAAAGAATTATAAAAATGCTGAAAGGAAAAACCCTCCTAGAAGAATCCCACATAAACATAAATAAAATAGTGTTGACATGTTCAGAAGGGCTGAGGAATTAAAAGAACTAAATCTGGTGCTGAAAGACCATTCTGATAGCTACCAGGAAGTACATCTTGGAACAGTCCTCCATGAGCAATGGCAGAAGCTCATTTCAGGGTAAGAGAACAATAGAAAAGAACCTTTGCATTTCTCTAATAGCAGGAGGGTGATGTAAACTCAAAACACTAAGTTGCACTCAGAGATGTCTCTGGAATCACTGCTGGTTTCCTCCAATAAAGATGATATAAAACTCTGCTCCCACAACTTTTGAAAGCAATACTATTTTTGTCCTGAAAGAGACTGAAAGAAAAACACATAATGCAGAGTTATGAAATTGGAGTTTTGACTGGGAACAGATGAGATTACATGGGATTCCTGCATAGGATCTCCTGCAATACCAGCTGGTTTATTTCTTGATGTAATTCAAGAATTAACTTCTATCACTTCTATTAACTCTCTATGTTTACCTGCTCGTTCTTTTCAGTTAACAGATCAGTGGTGAAATCCAATTTTTTTTATTACCGGGTCTGTGGGCGTGGTTTGGTAGGCTTGGTGTGGCTTGCTGGGTGTGGCTTGGTTAGCGTGGCAGGGGAAGGATACTACAAAATCTCCATTCCCACCCCACTCTGGGGCCAGCCAAAGGTGGTATTTGCCGGTTCTCCAAACTGCTCAAAATTTCTGCTACTGGTTCTTCAGAACCTGTCAGAACCTGCTGGATTTCACCCAGATACAGTTGGATAAATTGATTACTAAACATTATGGAGATTCTCAGTCATCCAGGTCATGGTTGTCCCAAAACTGCTTGCCAAAAGGCAATTGGACTTTTTTTGTTTTTCCTTGAAGACATTTCTCTTCTCATCCAAGAAGCTGTCAGAACTGAAGAAACTTCTTGGATGAGAAGCAAAATGTCTTTAAGTCAAGTTACCTTTTGAAAAAGCATCTTTGGGACAACTTGATCACTTGTTGAGAGCATCAGTAATATTGTAAATAATATACATACAGATACTGTATAAATATGTATATTATGAGAGAGCATAATCTGGTTGAATTTTATAAAACTGTATTTTTTCCCTTTATTTCTCTATAGCTATTACTTGGAAGGGAAGGAAGAATCTGCTTTTATAACAGTCAAAACAACCAAGCATTTTTGAAATGTTCCAAGTATTTGTTTCCCATCCTTTCATATATATTTTTTTCTGTTTGAGAGTTTTCCAGGAAAAGGAATATTGTTGGGAAATCCCCCCCAATATTTCTGCTAATAAGAAAATTAAATGTCATCCTCTAAATGCTAGAACATAAACTGATAATCCTTGTTTTTCTTCTTTCTGATAACAGTAATGTTAAAGTGCAACTATGTTGCTTTCTAAGATGGTAATAATTACTAAGGAGCATGGTCAGACTCAGCGATTAAATTTTTGTTGGAAAAAATTGCAGTGATACAAGAAGAAGAATATTAAAAGTAAAACAGTTAAACATACCAATGTTCGAATATAATAAAAATTAAGGTGACTTTAAATGAAACAAACAAAATGTTAAAAAGTTATGATATTGATTTAGTTACTTACCAAGCACATCTAAATTATGTGAATGAATGAAAATTGTCCCCTTATTTGTTTTTCCCACTTTCAAATCGTGATCATGGATCATCTAGAACATGGGTGTCAAACTCACGGTGTTATGTTGCCGTCACATGATATTTCATGATGCTTTCCCCATTCGCGGAGCTGAAGTGGGCGTGGTCTGTGCGTGATGCATCTAGCCTGTGGGCCGTCAGTTTGACACCCCTGATCTAGAGACATCATGAAATTTTGCTGAGGAGCAAAATTCCCATTTATTTCTCTTGATTCTTCTCTATTCTGGATGCCATTTTGACTTACCAGAATTCCCTACAAGTTCCTGAATGATCTTCTTGAAACAATCCAGCTCATTTCTTTTGCACAGAAAGTCAGTTATGTATATAAATATGAAGATAGACCCAACTGGAAAACAAATGGGAAGAGAGGGTCAATAGAGGAGAAGAAGACATTGAATGAAGACTTGAGTGAACATATTAGCCTTTATTTACCAAGACAGCCTCTCCAGGAGCCATTCTTTGCTGTACTCGAATACCAGAATTCTTATCAAAAAACTTGCATTTAACTCTTGTGAAAACTATAGGGGGAAAGCTAACACCTGCCAGCATTACACCTGGCTGGTTCAGCTTCTGCTTATCAGCAGTGTGCTTTTTATAAGCAGAGTGTTAAATAAAGCATACAAAACTTTGTGTTTCCTCTGAATTCGCATTGGGAAGTATTTCTGGATTTTCCAGCAATGTCTAACAGAAGGGTGTGAAAGCTTGGCCCAATGACATAAGCCAAATTTTCCATGCAGGGCTTTAAGGAAAAAAAAATAGGTAAAAGTATAAAGCTAGCTCTTAGATGCAAATACCAACAGGCTGCTAAGCCATTATTTGCATAAGCATAAAGGCTGATCGTGTCTTTTCTCCTTGGGAGAAAGAAAAATAGGCCCAATTTAAAAACAGATGGCTTATAAAACAATTCAAAGAAATTGGGTAAAGTCACTTAAGAAACCTTCATCTGTCAACACTATTGCCCACTGCTTGCAAAATTCATTGAACAAGGGACAAAAGCCTGAAAACAAGCAACAGCTTGGAGGGGCTGGGCTATTTGGAGAGGAGGACTAAATGGGGTGTGGATCTTTTCATTACTGTAAGAAGCAGCCACAGCTGATGGCTGATGCCATGTGGTAGCTGGCTGTTCAGTGCCCTGCCTGCAGAGGTCTGAGTAGGAAAGGTTCCTGGAGGTCTTGATGGACCCCCTCACTTTTAGCTTCTGTCTGAGATCTCCCTAAAATGACCCTTAGAAGCATCTCCAGAGAAAGAAAATAAGCAAGGAGTAAACAAATAACCAAATATCTGGTTTAAAAAAAAATTGCATAAGACAATTTTTCATGCTGGAACCCTCAGATGCCGATAGCCTCTAATTTGGTCAGCAAAATTGAGTTTCGTAGGAAATGCCTTGGGGAAAACTGAGAACAGGGGGCTGGACTGAGGATAATGATGGCATACAGTTTGAATATTAATTTAAAGGAGAGTGGCATAGCTCTTACTTTAACTGATTTATTTAATCATGATATTTCTCTCTTATTTAATTTTTATATTGAAGGATAATGGCAATAGCACTTAGACTTATGTACCACCCTTTAGTGCTTTACTGGGTGGTTTTACAATGTCAGTATATTGCCCCCAACAATCATTTTACCAACCTCGGAAGGATGGAAAGCTGAGTCAGTGATGGGTTTCAACATTTTTCACTACCGGTTCTGTAGGCCAGGCTTGGTGAACGTGGCATGGCTTGGTGGGTGTGGCAGGGGAAAAATACTGTAAAATCTCCATTCCCACCCCACTCCAGGGGAAGGTTACTGCAAAATCCTCATTTCCTCCCGATCAGCTGGGACTTAGGAGGCAGAGAATAGATGGGGGCAGGGCCAGTCAGAATTTTTACTACCGGTTCTCCGAACTACTCAAAATTTCGCTACTGGTTCTCCAGAACTGGTCACAACCTGCTGAAACCTACCTCTGGGCTGAGTCAACCTTCAGGCTTGTCAGGATCGAAGTCCAGGCTGTGGGCAGAGTTTGCCTGTAATACTGCATTCTTAGGGCTCCTAAGATTGTCAATAGCTACTAGTTATGTTCTTTAAGATGCAAAATCCGTAGCCTCAAAGACACGAACAGTATTAAAGTCATTGGGTATGTTCTTCAAATTCCTCCAATTTGACAAGGAGTAACATTACTGATTATAGGTCTGAAGAGTAATTGCATAAATAAAGTTAATTTAAATGAAATGTAAATGAAAGCCGATGAAATCAGTTTTATTTTTGTCCATATCCAATTCATTTGTTTTAGGAATACAGGTAGTCCTCCCTTAATGGCCAAAATTGGGACCCACAACTCTGATGCTAAGTGACATGGCCATTAAATGAGACACACAGTGACTGCAACAGGGTTGTGATCTCACGTCTCCCCTGGTTATTAAGTGAATCACCACAGGACATAAAGTGAGACATCATATGACTGCAGCTTGTGATTTTAGCATTGGCTTCTCCATTGACTCTGTTTATTGGAAGCTGTGGAGTGCACAAATGGCTATTGTGTGACTGCAGCATGTTGAGACAGTTGTAAATGCTTGTAAGAGCCGTGGTGGTGCAGTGGTTAGAATGCAGTATTGCAGGCTACTTCTCCTGACTGCCAGCTGCCTGCAGTTCGAATCTCACGTTCAAAGCTAACTCATCCATCCATACTTCCGAGGTTGGTAAAATCAGGACCCAGATTATTGGAGGCAATATGCTGACTATGTAAACCACTTATAGAGGGCCATAAAGCACAATGATGCATATATAAGTCTAAATGCGATTGCTATTGTTGGTTGCAAAGCACCCAAAAATCAATAATAGGACTACAGGGATAATATGGCAGTTGTAACTGTGAGGACTGGTCATAAACTTTTTCAGCACTATTGTAACTTCATCCTAACAGTCACTAAACAAGACAATCATTAAATGAGGACTAACTTGATGGCCTTGGCAATCTAGTCAAAGGCCAAATAGGGTTCTTGGTCCAGGAAATGGGTGCAGTTTGTGACTACAAGAGAATAAATCTCTTCCGCCCACACATTTGTTCATGGTTTAGATAGGTGTTGGGTGTTTTTAAGAAGAGATTGAACAACAACTTGTCTGAAATGGTATAGGGTTTCTTGCTTGAGCAAGGGGTTGTACTAGAAGACCTCCAACTCTCTCCCAACACTGTTATTCTGCTACTCTGTTATTCTGTTTAATCAGTCTGTGAATCTGCAAAAGGAAAGCCTATCTGAATTGGGACTATAGCCTGTAGCTGGGGAAGAATTTGCTTCTACTACAATCGCAATCCAGACAGGAGCCTTCGATTTGTCTTGCCAAAGGAAGCACACTTTGAAATGAATGGCTCCTTTCATGATATGTAAATGGAAGACACAGGGAAATAGTGGCGATGGGATCACAACTATAAAATGAGGAGGAATAGTTAAAGTCCCCTGTAATTCACACTAGCATCACAGTCTAGAGGTTGCAAAACCATCTTGGAAGAAGCTGATGGCAAATCATGCCGTGTTTTTTTTTAACCAAGAAAACTGCATACATGGATTTATTTAGTCACTAAGAGTTGTGCACAGCTTGTGAGAATCTTTACCATTTTAGGGAGGGGACAGTGGAAGAATTTAAAGTTATAGGTAATTGATTTTAGTGTTGCACTTGGAAATTTCTCTCCCAGTTTTTAAACTGAATCTATGCTGCTGCATCTGGATGTTTCCTTAGAGAGGATACCTTTTGCATTGAAATGTTGGGGAATGAGTTCTATGACTCCTTTCTTCCCCCTTCAAACTTGTCCAAACGAATCATCCATCCCACGCAAGAGCATCTATTATGACAGTTTTAAGAAAGTATCAAAAGAAAGACATCTCTTTCAAATGCATCCTTTTCTTGCTCTGCATATTTCTAAAGTCTGTTCTTCCTCCTCCTCCTGGAAAATTATAGGGATTAATTTATGGTTTGTGGAGATCATGTGATCTGACACTGATCCAAGGAAAGGGAACCCATCCCTATCAACAAGAAAATCAAGGAGTTCATCTTTGCACATGCTTGTTTAGGATTTTACAATCTGTTGAACAGTAATATAGCAGGGTACAAGGGGTGGGTTCTACTTACCTTTCCTACCAATTTGCAGTGGGATAGTTCATGCTTGCTTGCTTTGCTTGCGCCTACTTCCTGATGATGTCAGTGGGTGGAGCCTCCCCCGTTTTTACTACCGGTTCGCAAGAACTGGTCCGAACCAGGGGCAACCCACCACTGCAGGGTACCTTACTGGATCAGGGAAGTTGTGACATACAGTAGCTTTGCATGCTCTAATCTGTTCTTCTAATGCTTGCTAGAGGTCGTTTCTGGAGTTTAACATGATACCACTTCAAATAAAGGAAATCCTCACACAGAAACATTTTGGAAGTTCTTTAGATCAACATGAAGTTCTTCAGATCAATCATCAATTTTTGGAAAGATTTCCTCCCTTGCAAACTGGGTTGTCTCCCTCTCCCTCTTTCTTCTCCTCCCCTCTCCTTTTTGGTGGGGGGGGACTGTTTAACAATATATTTCAATTTTATATTTATTTTTAGCTCAATTTTAATTATTACCCATTGCTCTTGTTCTGTTTCACATTTCTCCACCACTCTGCAACTTCCCTGGTGGTTTCTGTTTCCTGATCTAAAAAAAAGCACCATAATTAAGAAGCTGTCCCTCATGATTTCTTCACTTGGAATTTAATTGGTGTGTGTGTGTGTTTGTGAGTGTGTGTGTGTGTGTGTGTGTGTGTGTGCATTTGTGTTTATAGAGGAAATAGGGCGGCTGCAGAATGATGCCACCATAAAAAACAAGATTCTATTTCTTTATTAAGATGATTGCAGAAATTCTGGAGAATTTCAAAACTAATTTCTTTTCCATGAGATTGAAGAACAAGGTTGGACCAAATAAAGAAGAAATGTTTTAGCACAGCACTACTTTAAATAGGGGATTATCCTCAGTAAAGTTGATCCCAGGAACAACATTACATGGTACCATATATAGGCTATATTTGTTTTACGGTCACACTGAAGCTACTGATGGTATAAGTTTGATACTTTAATGAAGACTGTTCTTGTTCTGCCTTCCTTTAGCCTTAGAATGCGTGTTTGTTCTCATAGTCATGAGCCAAGTTTTCAATTTTTGTAAGTTATGCTCATTCCCTTTATTTTTTGAGACTGCTTCATTGCAACCTTAGCATTCATCAGTGATTTCCTCTCAAAACGATGGAAATGGAAACGCCAGCAATTCTTAGCTAATAATAGAAATAACATTGTTTTAAGAGTTCCAATTTTAAAAGAAATGTATTAATAGGTTTTTCATCTGTGTCAGTGCTTTTATTTCAAAGGTTCTGCTTTATTGTTTAATGTACAGTATGACTCACAGGAAAAGTATTAATCTTTTCAAAATCTTGAGGATTAGAACAGAATCATGTATTTGGGCAAAATCTCCAAAGCCAAACCTGAAACTTAAACTCATTTGGGACATAATTTTGTGGGCAGTTGGAAATAAGACTTTGAACAGAATGTTTCTGCATAAATGGGCATATAAATCCTGGTTGTCAATTCCAAGCCCAATAATTAACTATTTTTTCTATTTTGAAGAGAAAAGAACTGTGATTTGTTAGTATACAGTGCAAAAACCATGAAGGGAAAGTGAAAATTCGATGGCACTTGTGAAAATGATGTTCCACAGAGCAGGGGTCTCCAACCATGGCAACTTTAAGACTTGTGGACTTCAACTCCCAGAGTTCCTCAGCCAGCAAAAGCTGGCTGAGGAACTCTGGGAGTTGAAGTCCACAAGTCTTAAAGTTGCCAAGGTTGGAGACCCCTGCCAAAGAGTACTAGGCACAGTCAAAATTGTAACCAGTGGAATGAGATCTTGCTACAAATTTTCTTCCCTGGCTTTAAACTGTGAAGGTATGCAGAGAAGATGGAAAAGGAAGAAGGAAATAGTAATGGGGTGTGTGTTGTCTCTCTCTGTCTCTCTCTCATTGTGTATGTGTCAGCATGTGTGTAGGATGTCTCTGTATATGTGCATTTGTGAGCATGTATGTAGAAGAGATTATTTCTGAATATAAACCCAAACTTTATAAAGTGAACTGGCCAATTACTTTTCAGTGTTTTCCAGGAGAAAGCTGTCAAGCAGACAAGATGGCCTGTGTCTGGAGAACAACTATTAATCACAGCTCAATAGCCCATCAGGATTTCTTCTTCTTCTTCCTCCTCCTCATAATGAATTTAGTATATGCTTTCCTCTCGACTTTCTCCAAAAGAATTTTGCAAGAATGTGAATGAGCCTGAATTTACAACTCAAATTCAACACCACTTGTTGAAATCCTGTCATATCTGTTACAATGATGATAATAGTTTTCATCAGGCATTCAGTATACAAAATGATTGTTATGTGAACATTCTGCATAATCCTTCCATATTCATGTTGTCTTGAGCCATCTGTATGAAGAGTTCTACTCTATGCACATACAGTTGTATGTATGTAGACATCCCCCCTGTTTTTATACTAAATGCATAGAAGGAATTGATTTCATTTTAATGTTTTGGGAGGATGAGGTAAGACTTAACTGGACTGTCCATGTGGCAAGTATGTAATACTTAAACAATGCTAATAGCGTGCAATCTTGTTTTATTATTAGATAATTATGAATATATATTCATTTATGAATACTCAACATCCAAAGTGATTTTATGGACCTGCTGAATTTCTACCTGAACTTAAAGTTGACGGAAATGAAATGCTATAATCTGGCTAGATCTGATTTATTCCAAATCTGGTTTGTTCTTGGGGGTGGGCATCTATTTTATGTGTATCTAGTTTCATGAGCTAAAATGTACAATTATTACTATATGTGTAACAATAAAGTACAATATTGAAAATTGTCTTTAAAAATCCAAATAATAATGGCACAAAAATACATACATACATGTGTGTGTGTACAAACATGAATATGCATATGCATGTATATGTATACACACATGTTTACATATACATATATACTGTATTTACATATACATGTACATGTACACACACTCTAACACAGAAATGCCTTTTTTGTGCACAAACTGCTTTTAAAACTATGTGAAGGAGACCTTGGGGGTCTCAAATTTGTCTTATAAGGCTGAAAATCAGTATGACTGCCTTAGTGAATACCTTTCCTAGAAAGGAAGATTCAACAGTGTTGCTTCCTGCGTATCTACAGAGATTCACAAAAGCTATCTGCTTTTTTTCAATAAGAAATTGTTAACATATCCTGTCACCTTCTTTACACTGAACATTTAAACTTTGTTGCTTATGCAGGCTGTATGTTAACTAAGGACCATGCTTAACTGCTTGTGCCAACCAATCAAAGTACTTCTGATTCAAAGATTTTGCCACAAAATGAAGACCTGAGCTGAGACTAGAAACGCTCTGCAAAAATCAGTTGGAATTTTTGCAAGGTGTTTATAAACTCAAACCAGGTCCCCATTTTGTGCCAGATTGGTTCTCTGATTTGGAGCATCTTTATAGCACTCAGCAGCACCACTGACTATGGTGCCATTTTGGAGGGTTTGTTCTTAAAGATTATTTATTTGGGAGATCTTCCAGGTTCAGTGAATGGACTCTCAGGAGAAGGTAGGACCAGTTCTTGGCAATGCACATGCAGAAACTCATCTACTGCATGAATCTTAGTATTTTCCCTGAATCCTGGAGTCCTGCTCTATGCTGGGGCGGTGCAATTTCTTCTATTTTTTTTTAAAGAAACATTTTGTGGTAATTTTGATATTGTTAGTTTTTTGTTATCAAATATCATGTTTGTTTCATTATGTATATTTTATTTATTTATGTAGCCATTCATCTCACATATGTAACTCATATACAGTAGAAGGTTGCTATACTTTCAGTGTCTTTCTGAAACAGGATGTCAATAACTGTATACATTCTAACTGTGTAAGCACATCAAAGGACTTAAATGATTGCACAGAGTTTATTTTAGATCTTTTCTGTAATAATTCCTAACATTCCATTTGTCCGCCTCTTTCCTACAATAGAGTAGGGTATACTGTGATCTTAGTTGCCATGGGGAAAGTAAATCTTTCTTTTTTTAAAATTGCTAACATTAAAAAAAAAATCAAGAATAAGAATTATCAGTATTTCATTGAAAGGAAATAAGAAGCGTATACATCATTGCAATTAGTGCTTCCTAAATTATTTTTACTTAGGGAGAAGCGTTTGCCAACTGGTCTCTCTGTGTAAGCCTTAGTGCTCTTCAAAGGTGGTTGTTTGCTTGCAGATGTTTCATTACTGACTAGGTAACATCATAAGTGCTAGCGAGAATAGGATTTACTCCTTATTTATATACAAGAAGGCAACCTTGCCCAGTTAATGTTGGTGAGGGTGTGATGTTCTCCTTGGTAGATCTTTGATTAAAGGTAAAGGTAAAGGTTCCCTTCACACATATATGCTAGTCATTCCCGACTCTAGGGGACGATGTTCACCTCCATTTCAAAGCCGAAAAGCCATTGCTGTCCGAAAACGTTTCCATGGTCATGTGGCCGGCATGACTAAACACCAAAGGCGCACGGAACACTGTTACCTTCCCACCAAAGGTGGTCCCTATTTTTCCACTTGCATTTTTACGTGCTTTCAAACTGCTAGGTTGGCAGAAGCTGGGACAAGTAACGGGAGCTCACCCCATTATGCGGCACTAGGGATTCGAACCGCTGAACTGCCAATCTTTCAATCGACAAGCTCAATGTCTTAGTCACTGAGCTACTGTGTCCCAGTTGATCTTTGATTAGGGTATGGTAATAATGTTATATAAATTCATGGTATGACTACATCTGAAGTATCATGTATACTTCTGATCTCCATACTTGAAAAAAAACTGGGAAGAATTGCAGATGGGGCTTAAAAAAATCTTTTTTTTATAAGAAAATACTAAAATGTTTGGGACTTCTTAGAGAAAAAAATGATTTTTGAAGTATATAAAATGAAACTAATTGAGAGAAATTCTAAAACAGGCAAAGTAGGGGTGTGCTGAATTTGACATCTGAAAACCAAACTGTATAGTACAAGGCCAATACAAGTAATTGTCTCTCTCTATTCTGCATTGGTTATATCACACCAAGACTACTTCATTCAGTTCTGGAAACTATCCTTTAAGAAGCACATTGACAGAAGAGAATATGTTCAAAGGAGAGCAGCCAAGTTGGTAAGGAATATTAAAAGAAAAAAAAACTTAAATAGTAGTTGGAAACATTGGGTGCATTTACCTTGGAGAAGAGAAGAGTAAGGAGATATCCAATAGAACTGGACTGAATTTTCCAAGGAATAATGCTGAAGATGAAATTCCAACACCTTTCTGCACTCTAGCTGCACCTAATCAGAAATCCAATTGATAGCAATCCATCTTTTTTAAAAAATCCCTTTTTTAGTAATAGGCCAAGATACCAGATGATCTGCTTCACAAATCAAAATAGGATAGAATAGAATATAATTTTTTAAAATAGCTCAATGTTTTTTTTTAATTTCCAACAATGCATTATTTTGAAATTATAGCCTATATTTATAAAGAACAGAAAACAAAGTATCTTTTTGCATTTTTATGATTGTATAAGGAGACAAATTTAAATATTTTATTTTATCTTATTTTAATGTTTAGAAATATAGTATAAAAGTATAGAAATATGATAAATAAATAAATAAATAAATTAAAATTTTGACTATTATGTACCTTACAGTCATGCAAATTTTTCCTTTTCTTGAAGAAGTATCTTTTGTTCAGGAATATGAAGCAGACTTATTTGGATCATTTCTCTTTCTGACACTGAGGCTGTGTCCATAGCATTATCTAGAGCCTTGTTTCTCAACCATTGCAACTTTAGGATATGCAGGCTACAACCCCCAGAATTCACACATATACTCATAAAATTGTAAACTTTTAGAAACACTTGTCTATTACATCATGTTATCCAAAGCAGTGTTGGAAGAAATATCCATCTGGGTTCAGTTCCAAGTGGGGACAAAGACACTGGAAACATGGAGGCTGCTTGGAAAGATGGTTTAATGGTGGTCAGGATCACATGGCTTGAGTTCCTGAACAGAAAAGGGCCTGAGATCCTGTGTGCTCCCTGGTTTTATGATTTTTCTGAGCTTTGACCTTTCTGGGGCACAGGAAGAGTATCCTGATTGGTTGTCAGACTCCCAGGGGGTGGGGGTCTTAGCTAGCCTTGCTGGCTGTCTCTCAAGCTTGCTTGAGCCTTGCCATGTGGTGAGTTTCAGTTGTATTGTGTTGCAAATCATGGGGGGATTGAGTGAGCTTGGTTGAAGCCTTAATTGCCCATTGACAAAGGTGGGGAGAATGAGTGAGCTTAGCTGAGGCTTTTAATGGCCCATTGACAAAGGTGGGGGGGAGTCAGGAAGTTGCAGGGAGCTCCTTTGTCTTTAAAATATGTTTCTCCATTTCTCATCCAGGAAGGGATAATATTCTGCTTTTTAAAATATTTCCTTGAATATTTCATTCTTCTAGGAGGGGTGGGTGCTAAATTCCTACAATCCCTACTTTTTTTTTTTTCAAAACGTGAGTTTTGAAACATGCTCTTAAAAAAATTAAAATTGATCAAATCAGTGGGTGCTTTTAATTTTCCTGATGCAAAGGAAGCCATTGATAAAGACAACAGAAAAAAAGATTCCTTCAGTGGCTCCCAAAAGCTTTCAACCATGAAGGTCTAGCAGCCAGGGGAAAAGTTCTGGTAAGAATTTTCCAGTATCCAATTTTTTATGCCAATTAATTTCAGCTGTTAGATATCACTTTCTGTGAGCTTCCAGTCAGGTCAAGCAAGCACACATCCCAAAATTTTCACAGCCATGGTTTTCCTTTAAATTACAGGCTGTCCATTTCCAAGGGTTGGTTACTAAACCTGCCCTAGCTCTTACTTTAGTCTATCCAAGATTTTTTTCCAGTCCAAATTGAGGTTAATCAGTGTGCAATCCAGGCTTTTTCCTTTCTTCTTTTTTTAAAAAAAAATTACACACAATGAGCCCTGGGACTTCTATTCATGAGACCACCAGTGCAACATATCTTGCTTTACTGGGCAACTGGGCAGCATCATTTGTGAGTCATAGTCAGGGCTTGGGTTTTGGATATCACTTTTTCTGCTATCTCTTCAAGAGAGGAATTGCCTGAGGGGAATGCCCCTCCCCCATGGAATTAGCAGGGAGATCTGACTCCTTGGGCTTTTAGTGCCACAGAGCAAAAATCAACTTAAAAGTCTTGTGTGGAGGTAAGTGAAGGGAATAGTTTCAGTCTAATTCTCAATGGTGTGTCTCTCTGTGTGTGCCTGTGTATGCAGCTACTTTTACAATACAGGCAATACAAACATGCTGGACAAATTTCCCTACCATTAGACAGAAATCTCAGGTGTTGAGAACTAACTGTGGCAGCCACTCAAATACAATCCTTACATGGGTACTTTAGACTGATTACAATATAAATGAGACAAGAAAGAAAACATTACAATGAATTTCCCACCCTCCCCCATAGTCTTTCCAGTTGTCTTCTGGGAATTGAAAAGAGTCTTTTTTTTTTTTTTTTTTTTTAATTCAAAAAGTTTTTATTAGTCAAAAAAGGTTTATACAAATACATATCAGGTATGGTAAATTTTCAGTTTTCTTATCTAAAATAAGAATTTTACTCAAATTTTTTAACACATACAACAGCCATATGGCAAGCAGGTGACACGAAGTAGCTAAATTTACAAATTTTAAAAACGTAATAAAGAAGAGTCAAGAATAAACAGAATATCGTACAAAAGAGAATAAGGAAAACCAACACAATCCCAAATATCTTTATCACTTCCTAGTTTTGGATCTCAGAACTCTGGGTTCAGCCTGACCCAACTCCAGGGCCGCAACAGCGGCAGCCGCTTCCGCCCCATGATCTATAACCTCCCCTTCTTCAATTCCTGGATCATCTGATTCCAGGAGGGCTTTGTGTTCCTCCACATAGGCCGTAGCCTCCATAATTGTACTGATTTTTTCGTAATGCCCTCCCGGAAAATCATCAATCCCTCTGGCATCAGCCATCTGAAGCCCACTCCTTCTGGTACAATTTGCTTGACAAAAATAATATTTCTTTCTTTTTCACGTACCTGTCTGGGAATCTGCCTCAGAATGGCTATCTCCTGCCCCTGTAAATCAGTGCCCCACTCCTATGTTTTCTAAGAATTTCATCTCGTCTCTCTTCTCACAAATTTGACATGAACCTCTCTGGGAACTGCATGCGTGCGTGCATATTGCAATTAACTCTATAAACTCGATCCACATCCCAATTCATGAAATCAACACCTCTCCCAAGAAATTCTCCCAACAATTTAGTCACAACATCTCTCAAGTCTTCTTGGTCCACTTCTTCCAAATTTTGAAACCTAAGGAAATAGGACATTTTATCCATCTGTAGTCCAAGCACAGCATTGCCTGTCGTCTCCTCTCTTTCTGCACTGCCCGCATCTCACCCTCCAAACCATCCACTTTCTGCTTGTTTTCTGCTGAAACTTGCTGAGTATCCTTTAAATCCTTTTGGATAGTCACAATTTCTGCTCTTATTTCATCCAATTTCTTGTCCATATTAGATAACTTTTCCAAAATTCTCTCCATCTCTCCAGCAGTTGGTCTCTGACCTTTTGCCATTAAGGAAAAAAAAATACAAAATCCTCAGGCAGGCACAGTATCCTTGTAATTTCCTCCGGATCCACCAGGGGGCACTCACAGGAGCAACGAGTCCAGAGTACAGTTAGTCAACCAGGAAGCCGAAGGGAAGTGATGTCATCAAAATTCTCATAGTGAAGGCGGAAGCTGGACGCCACCACTGTTCCCCAGAAGCAGGGAGAGCCTCAAACCTTCCCTCCTAAATTTCTCCATCACCTCTTCTCTCCAGAGCTCCACAAAACCGGTAATCTTCTTATTTTAAGTTCTCCTCTCTCCAGAATAACTCGTGCTCCTTCCAACCGCAGGGGAGAAAAAAAAACCCCCCCGCACTCCGGAGCACTCCACTCACGTTTACCGATATTCCCTTCCCTTCTCCTCCTCAATTCTTCTCCGTTCCCTGCTCACCACCAGGCTGCTGCAGTTATAAATCCAATGCCCCGGTGTCACCGGGCACAGCGGCCCAGGCGACGACCAAAATAATGGCCGCGGCCTGTGGCCTCCGAACCCCGCCAAGCCTAGGACGCGCCAGCATCGGTCCCCACAGTCCTGTATGTCGGCTGGGAGACCCCTGGCGAGCCGTCCGTGCGGCAGGTGTCCTTTTCGGAACACCTGGCCCCTGAGGGCCTCGGCGGCGGCCGGATTCGGGCGCTGGAGGCAGGAGAAGCCTTCCAGACGTCCGTTGCCGCTGGACACCGGAAGTCGTCCAGAGTCTTTTAGTCTTTACTTGTACATCTCAGGGTCCTTTCTTTCATATCTTTTGGGTGGCATGCTTGTTGGTCAATCAGGTTTGGAAAGGTCTGCTCCAATCTGGTTGCTATGATGACTTTCAGTGGGGGCTGGATTCAAACTCAATTCCTGGCTCCAACAAATAGAAGGTCTCCTCTGGGGGCAGCATCTGGAACCATGTGCTCTGCTTCCACAGTTGCAGAGTCATCTTTTCAGGGCTGAAAGACATTAGAACAGGATCTCCTCCCCACTTTTGTGGGTAATCTTCTCAGGAAAGGCATTGTAACAGGATTAAAAAGGGGGGGGGGTAGATATCTTGCAGGCAGAGTTTGAAAAGAAACAACACATCAATATTGCAGTTACTAAAAGATAATGCAGTTTCAACAAAATGCAGTTTCAACAAAATGGAGACACAACTGATGAAAGAAAAAAACTGGATTCACATGCTTCAAGAAGAGGTAAAATCATTTAAACACACAGTAAATGCAAGACTGAATTTTTTTCTCTTGTAAGTGAACTTAAAATGTTTCCTTATAAACTTGAGTTGTTACTTTAAGATAAAGAGGAGAAAAAAGCAGAAATGAAAAGTTCTGTACCCTATTCCCGGTGGCCACACGAAAATAGGGCAAAGGCTTTCTTTCTTTTCTCTCTCTCTCTCTTTTCTCTATTTTATTGCTTCAACCTTTTGTTTTTGTTTTTCCCTAACAATTTAAAATTCTTGTCTCTAGAGATCAGATACATTTTACAGTTACAATTACTTCAAGGGCCCACAAAGACAGACATACACACATAAAAACAAGGAGGACAGAGAGGAAAACAAAACTCTTGAGATTTACACACACACTGATCATTCCCGCCATAAATCTCAAGTTAAATTAGGGAAGGCACAAATCTTAACAGACAGACCACGTGGTTCCATAGAAGAAAGAGAAAGAGACAAACAAACAAACAAACAAAACAAAAACCCAAACATTCCTATTTATATATTTCCCTTTTCTTTTAAGTACCTTTATTTAGCCAAATTTGTCTTCCTGGTGTTATCTCTTAGCAAAGCCCATTTTTTTACACAATTTCTTCAATTTCTATTCTCGCATGCCAGTCAACACTGGCACCTGCCTGGCGTCCCAGGCCCCAAGCATGTCTCTCAGGGGATTTCCCTCCACCCTCGAGCTACTGCTTCCCATGTTTCCCTCTCCGATGTGAGGTTTTATTTTTCACTTTGGCCTAGCCGGGTGGATCCTCCTACAATTTTCAGGAAAAAAAGTTCTGGGAAGGACTTCGACTCCCTTCTGTCGAAGTATGGGCACCTTCCTGTTAAGGGAGCTTCCAGTTTGGATCAAAAAAAGGTGATCCCAGAGGACCTACTGCCCTGCCAGTAGGTACGAGCACCTCTTCAACACTGCTTCCTGCTTCCTTTTTAGCATACCAGGCAGTACTGGCAGCCTCCGGGCATCCAGGGCCCCAAGCAGATCTCCTGCTTCCTTTTTTTTCTCCTTTTTTCTTTTTTTACTCTCTTAATTGCTTCATTCACACTTACTTTCCTCTCGCTCGGCTTCTGTTCCTAATAAACACAAAGTTCCACGTTTGGCTTCCCCCCCTTGCTTTCTCTATCCTACCGGTCACGGCTCGGTGGAGCTAGCAGTAGGCAGAGGTGCAGCTAGAGGTTGCTCAAAGAGGTGGAATCAGACTGTTTCCTCAGGTGGAATCCCACACACACTTCTTCCTTCCCTAACAGAAGGTCCTGTGCTCTGGCAAAACCCCCATGCTCTCCAGACTTTTGGTCTTTCTGCGGTTAGGAAATGCACAGAGGATGCAAGATCCAGCTGTGATTGGGAGCAGGGCTCTCTCATTCACACACATGCAGGCATACACATATTTCCCATGCTTTTCCATGCTTAAAATTAAAATTTAGAGGTACTCACCTTCTTTCCAAGCAGTCTTTGGGCTCAACACTCAAAACCCCTTTAAAACCTAGTTCCAAATGGCCAAGGTCCAGGAAAACTTACCCACCGGCTCAATGGGTCTGCTGCTAGCAAGGAGGCTTACCTGGGCCAGGTCCATTGGTTAGGTTAGCTTGAGTCCCATCTGGGGTGCCAATTGTTGGAAGAAATATCCATCTGGGTTCAGTTCCAAGTGGGGACAAAGACACTGGAAACATGGAGGCTGCTTGGAAAGATGGTTTAATGGTGGTCAGGATCACATGGCTTGAGTTCCTGAACAGAAAAGGGCCTGAGATCCTGTGTGCTCCCTGGTTTTATGATTTTCTGAGCTTTGACCTTTCTGGGGCACAGGAAGAGTATCCTGATTGGTTGTCAGACTCCCAGGGGTGGGGTCTTAGCTAGCCTTGCTGGCTGTCTCTCAAGCTTGCTTGAGCCTTGCCATGTGGTGAGTTTCAGTTGTATTGTGTTGCAAATCATGGGGGGATTGAGTGAGCTTGGTTGAAGCCTTAATTGCCCATTGACAAAGGTGGGGAGAATGAGTGAGCTTAGCTGAGGCTTTTAATGGCCCATTGACAAAGGTGGGGGGGGGGAGTCAGGAAGTTGCAGGGAGCTCCTTTGTCTTTAAAATATGTTTCTCCATTTCTCATCCAGGAAGGTATAATATTCTGCTTTTTAAAATATTTCCTAGAATATTTCATTCTTCTAGGAGGGGGGTGGGTGCTAAATTCCTACAGCAGAAGACCTGATATTCAATGGGAAGAGAGACTAGTTTATAGGTCTGACACTGCAGCAATAGCTAGAGGTTAAGAGGCTGCCTATTTTCATCTGAAATCACATTCCTTCCAAACTTGCTCATTTTGATGGCTAATTATGGGCAAATTCTCCATATCATAGCTGGGACTGGGCCAGAGGTGGTATTCAGAAGGTTCTGACCAGTTCTGGAGAACCAGTAGTGGAAATTTTGGGTAGTTCGGAGAAATGGTAAATACCACCTCTGACTGGCCCCGCCCCCATCTATTCTCTGCCGCCCAAGTCCCAGCTGATCGGGAGGAAATGGGGATTTTGCAGTATCCTTCCTCTGCCACGCCCACCAAGCCATGCCACACCCACCAAGCCATGCCCACAGAACCAGTAGTAAAAGAAAATTGAATCCCACCAAGGGACTGGGCTCAGGAAATGAAGCTAGTTTCCCAAACTTTAGAGAATCATTGGGTCAGTGCAGAGCTGAGTGAAATGATTTTGCTTCCCTGCAGTTTTCCTCCTTAGGGCTTCACCTGTTGTCCACGGCACCAATGTACTCACCTTTCCTTCCATTCATTTATTTCTCATCCTTGCTGTTCCAAGGACAGTACAAGCAGGAGAACAATGAGGTCTTTCTCCTCCTCTACTTTGAAAGGTTCTTGGTTTGATGTAGAGACCAGGTGTACTGCTATGTGTTGTTTTCCCAGCATTACTGATAATTGCTACTGCCTTCATCCCTTTCTGTCAGATTGTGTTTGGCTTCAGCTTGTAGGAAGTTAGCTCCCACCCCTCTCCTAGGAAAATGAGGTATTTTAGGAAATATTAAAAGGGCAGAATATTCCCCTTAAAAGAGAGGCAGAAACTCAGCCCCCATCTTTGTTAATGGACCATTAAGGCCTGGGCCAGTCTATTCTACATAACAAAGAACTACCTCCTTCTAGCAGAGCCATAATAGGAATTGCCCAAATATGAGGGGAATTTTGAGAAATACAGTCAATAAATGGAGGAAAAACCGGGATTGCCTGGAAACCATAGTGGAAAATACTGAATTGAAAATGAATACAACAATAGAAAGCGATAAGAAGGAGTAGAGAGATGGAAGGAAGGGAGAAGGAGGAAGAGGAATAGAAGAAAGGGAAGAGGGGAGGAAGAAAGGGAGGGAAAATAAGAGTAGGAAAGAAGGTTAGATAGGGAGGAAGAAAGGAGGAGGGGGAGAAAGGAAGGGGAAGTAGAGGAGGATTAGGAGAGGAGGGAAGAAGAAAGTAGGAAGGATAAAAGAAGGGAGGGAGAGGAAAGAGAAAGAGAAGAAAGATTGCTGTAAAACAAAAAAGATGAAGTGGAAGATAGGCAACCCCGAACATGCTTAAATGTATCAGGATAAAGAATGAATTATCAAAAAATAAATAAATAAAAGAGAATATATATGAGTAAAAATGGAGAAATTAGAACTTGAGGGCAAAAAAAGATGTTGTTTATATAAATAAGCATAGAAATATTAAGATATGATTAAAAATATGGAAAAAGATTATTTTGGCAGAAATCGTAACTAAGTAAAATGTATTTGGATGTGATAAGTAGTATAAGATATGATATGGCCAATACTCTGTTCATAAAATATGTGTGTGTGTGTGTTTGTTTGTTTGTGTGTGTGTGTGTGTGTGTGTGTGTGTGAAGAAAAAAAATCAATTTGATTTTTTAAAAAAAGGAATTGCTCAAAGCCCCTTCATTACATTATCACCAGCAAGGCTCAACCAAGCTTGGGACTCAGGACAGACTACAGAGGCCTCATGGGAGTCTGACAACCAATCAGAATACAAGCTCAAATTCAAAGACCAATAGAGGGCATAAAACCAAGGCATTATCAGCATCTCTGCCCCCTTTTTCTGCTCAGGAACTGAAGCCATGTGATCCTGTTCATCAATAAACCTTCTTTCCAAGCAACTTCCATGAATCCAGTGCCTTTCCCCCCACTTGGAACTGAACCTAGAAGGATATTTCTTCCAACAGCTCAAAAGCTGTAATGACTTTTAAGTTATGGGTGCAATGTTCTAGGTGTGTTGGCTTTTCAGTTCCCTTTGGGCTTGAAGCCAAAGTGAGAAAAAAGCCTTCACCTGAAGTACGCCAAAAACCCATTATGTGAATTTAAGCCACTTTGTTATGAATTGTAATTATGTGTAGAAATGACTCTGTAACAGCTGCAAACCAGACAATGGCCAGACAAGCAGCACCTGAGTCAACAGATGGAATAGGGACATGGCAAACATCTTAGAAGGGACCATTCCTCGTTCCTTGGACTGTAGAGGTGCGCTTTCAGATTAGATTATGTTACTGTTACCTTACAATAAAGTTAGAGCTTGTAGATCAGTGGTGGGTTTCAATTTTTTTTACTACCGGTTCTGTGGGTGCGGCATGGCTTTGTGGGCATGGCTTTGTGGACATGGCAGAGGAAGGATACTGTAAAATCTACGTTCCCACTCCACTCCAAGGGAAGGATACTGTAAAATCTCCATTCCCTCCCCAATCCAGGGGAAGATTACTGCAATATCTCCATTTCCTCCCAATCAGCTGGGACTTGGGGCAGAGAATAGATGTGGGCAAAGGCCAGTCAGAATTTTTACTACTGGTTCTCCGAACTATTCAATTTTTTTAAATTTTGTCACAACAGTATATTTTTATATAATTTTTATATAATTTCCACTACCGGTTCTCCAGAATTGGTCAGAACCTGCTGAAACCCACCTCTGGTATAGGTGTGTGTTTCTTGTCTGGATTGCCTTTCAAAATTGACATCAATCTTGCAGGTCTGAAAAATATAGCTCTCCACTCCCATCTTTACTGGCCAATATCTTTTCTTGGAGCCACAATCTCTGCAAACTAACTACCATTTCCTGAGCAAGAGGTAGCACCAACTCAACTGGTTGTTCCTCTTTATTTCATTGCGAGAAGAAGAGCGTCACTCTTGCCTTGAATAATTTCTGTGGACTTTCCAAACCCCCGTCATCGCAACCTGCACTGTTTGATGATTGATGATGATGATGATGATGAGTGTGCTAATTCAGATCAAGGAGAACAATCCATAAGAAGAATGCCCTTTCCTTTGCAGGCATTTCTTCACATCTTCTTCCACAGAACAACTAACACCAGTTTAGTTGAAAATTACAGACCAATCTCTCTATGCTGTGTTACCTGTAAAGTTATGGAATCTATCATCAACCAATCCATTATCCTCTACCTAGAAACAAACAATCTACTCTCTAATAAACAATCTGGTTTCAGAAAAAAATTATCATGTAACTTACAACTTCTTCACTGCAAAAACATATGGACTACAAATCTTGATCAAGGCAAAACAATAGATGCAATTTACATAGACTTCTGTCTTTATAATATATATATATATATATATATATATATATATATATATATATATATATATATATATATATATATATATATATATATATTTGTTTTCTGAGGTTTTCGCGGGTGTTTGTATGTAGGTCTTTGGTTATTCGGGTTTTCTCCCGCGTAAAATTGGAAGTGTCTTGGTGACGTTTCGACGAAGTCTCATTCGTCATCTTCAGGCTTCAGCTTCGTGCTTCTGGGAGCAATGTGTGACTGCAGCTGTTTCTTCCTTTTTAACTGCTAGTGGGGGTTTGAACTGATTGGGTGGGAGCTTGGCTGTGCTCTGATTGGATGGGGTTTTTTTTTAACCGAAAAATATCCACCATCCTAAGAAACCCCAAAGACAAAATTGAGTTAGAAAATCAAGGAGTATATGCACCGCCTGCCCCACCACATACATTGGACAAACCAACAGAAGAATAAGTGCACGCATTGAAGAACACAAGAACTCAGTCAAAAAAGAGGAACCAACTTCTTCCCTGGTCCAACACCTTAAAGCCACAGGACACGATATTGACTTTAAAAAGACCAGAACTATCACCAAAACTGAACACTTTAACAACAGAATAATCAGAGAAGCCATTGAGATAGAAAAACGCCCACACAGCATGAACAAACGAGATGATACCTCCCGCCTACCAGCCATTTGGAAACCCGCCCTTATTGACAAACGAGTCCTTAACACGAGGAATGACACCAGACCCACACTCACGAGGTCCACACAGGATGTCACCACCACACATCCACCCAGAAAGCAGACCCAAACCCACACTGATCAGGAAGCACGACCAAGGACCAGAAGCCAGACCACAGCTGCAACATCAGCCATTTCAAACCCCTCCAATCCATACATGCAGCAGACTGACACCCACTACGAAGATGTAGCACGACCATGAACATGAAGCCAAACAGCAGTAGTGCAGCTCACCAGCTCAAATCCCCCTGCAACTCAGACTAATCTGAGCACAACCAAGCCCCCACCAACACAGGACACACCCCCATCCAATCAGAGCACAAAAAACCTCCCATCCAATCACAGCACAGCCAAGCTCCCACCCAATCAGTTCAAACCCCCACTAGCAGTTAAAAAGGAAGAAACAGCTGCAGTCACACATTGCTCCCAGAAGCACGAAGCTGAAGCCTGAAGATGACGAATGAGACTTCGTCGAAACGTCGCCAAGACACTTCCAATTTTACGTGGGAGAAAACCTGAATAACCAAAGAACTACATACAAACACCCGCGAAAACTTCAGAAAACATATATATATACATATTCATATTATATTGTTCTCTTCATATTATACATTAATGATCTCTGTGACCATATTAAAAATAATTGTGTTCTTTTTGCGGACGATGTCAAAATATTTAACACCACCAACAATACAGCTAACTTTCAAAAAGACCTTGACTTTGTGTCAGAATGGTCAAAAACTTGGCAACTCCAAATCTCAACCAGAAAATGCTCATACACATTGGAAAAAAGAATCCAAACACTAAATACAAACTCGATGGACATTACCTTACAGATGACCCCCACTCTGTCAAAGACCTTGGAGTTTTTATATCAAATGATCTAAATGCCAAAGCCCACTGCAACTACATCGCAAAAAAGGCTTTAAGAGTTGTAAACCTAATCTTCTTCTCCAAACTTACTTACCAGAGCTTATAAAACATTTGCTCGACCAATTCTTGAATACAGCTCACTTGTCTGGAACCCATACCACATTTCAGACATCAATAGAATTGAACGTGTCCAGAAATATTTTACAAGAAGAGTTCTCCACTCATCTGAATACAACAAAATACCTTATGCCACCAGACTTGAAATCTTGGGTTTAGAATAGAATAGAATAGAATAGAATATTTTTATTTATAGACCACCCTTCTCCCGAAGAACTCAGGGTGGTGTACAGCTAAGAATAAAATACAAAAAGAAAACAACAATACAAAACTAAAAACAACCCTTAAAAAACCTATTTGATATGGCTACTTATAGATAAAATATTATCCTCTAAAATTTACAAAAAATTTAAAACCCATAAAATCAATTTGATAATTTAAAATTTAAGTGAGTCCAGCAAGACGAAATAAGTAGGTTTTAAGTTCGCGGTGGAAGGTCCTAAGGTCAGGTATTTGTTGGAGTCCAGGGGGAAGCTTGTTCCATAGGGTAGGAGCCCCCACAGAGAAGGCCCTCCCCCTGGGGGCCGCCAGCCGACATTGCTTGGCTGATGGCACCCTGAGGAGCCCCTCTCTGAGAGCGCACCGGTCGTTGGGAGATAGACATTGGCAGTAGACGGTCCCGTAGGTATCCCGGTCCTAAGCCATGAAGCACTTTAAAGGTAGTAACTAATACCTTGAAGCGCACCCGGAAGACAACAGGCAGCCAGTGCAGTCTGCGCAGGATAGGTGTTACATGGGAGCTCCGAACTGCTTCCTCAATAACCCGCGCAGCCGCGTTCTGGACTAACTGGAGTCTCCGGGTGCTCCTCAAGGGGAGCCCTATGTAGAGAGCATTGCAATAGTCCAGACGAGAGGTCACGAGAGCATGAGTGACCGTGCACAGGGCATCCCGGTCCAGGAAGGGGCGCAACTGGCGGATCAGGCGAACCTGATAGAAAGCTCTCCTGGAGATGGCTGTCAAATGGTCTTCGAAAGACAACCGCCCATCCAGGAGCACGCCCAAGTTGCGCACCCTTTCCATTGGGGCCAATGACTCGCCCCCAACAGACAGCCGCGGCTGCAGCTGACTGTACCAGGGTGCTGGCATCCACAGCCACTCCGTCTTGGAGGGATTAAGTTTGAGCCTGTTCCTCCCCATCCAGACCCGTACGGCTTCCAGACACCGGGACAGTACTTCGATAGCTTCGTTGGGGTGGCCTGGGGTGGAAAAGTACAGCTGTGTGTCATCAGCGTACAGTTGGTATCTCACCCCAAAACCACTGATGATCTCACCCAGTGGCTTCATGTAGATGTTGAACAGGAGAGGCGAGAGAATCGATCCCTGCGGCACCCCACACATGAGGCGCCTCGGAGTTGATCTCTGCCCCCCTTTCAACACCGTCTGCGTCCGGTCAGAGAGGTAGGAGGAGAACCACCGATAAATGGTGCCTCCCACTCCCAACCCCCCTAACCGGCGCAGCAAGATATTATGGTCGATGGTATCGAAAACCGCTGAGAGGTCTATAGGACCAGGGGAGAGGAGTAACCCTTATCCCTGGCCCTCCAGAGATCATCCACCAACGCGACCAAAGCCATCTCCATACTGTACCCGGGCCGAAAGCCAGACTGGAACAGGTCCAGATAGACAGTGTCATCCAGGTACTGGGGTAGCTGACATGCCACCACACTCTCTACAACCTTCGCCGTAAAGCGAAGGTTGGAGACCGGACGATAATTTCCTAAAACAGCCGGGTCCAGGGAAGGCTTCTTGAGGAGAGGTCTCACCACCGCCTCCTTCAAGGCAGCAGGAAAGACCCCCTCCTGCAAAGAAGCATTTATAATCCCCTGGAGCCAGCCTCGTGTCACCTGCTGTGTGGCCAGCACCAACCAGGAGGGGCACGGGTCCAGTAAACATGTGGTGGCATTCAGTCTTCCCAGCAACCTGTCCATGTCCTCGGGAGTCACAGGGTCAAAACCATCCCAAACACTCTCAACAAGACGGGTCTCGAAACTCTCGTCCAGATGTACCAATTTCGATCCAATCCGTCCCGAAGCTGAACGATTTTATCGTATAGATAACCGTTAAACTCCTCGGCATGCCCTTGCAATGGGTCCCCCCGCCCCTCCTGTTGAAGGAGAGAGTGGGTCACCCGAAATAGGGCGGCCGGGCGGTTATCTGCCGACGCATTGAGGGAGGAAACATAAGAATGTTTCGCATCCCTCAATGCCACTAGGTAGGTCCTGATAAAGGACCTAACTAGTGTCCGGTCAGACTCAGAATGGCTGGATCTCCAGGCACTCTCTAGGCGTCTTCTCCAGCGTTTCATCTCCCTCAGCTCCTCAGAAAACCAAGGAGCTGGTTGAGACCGACACCGGGTCAGAGGCCGCAAAGGCACGAAACGGTCCAAAGCTCCAGCCGCGGCCTGTTCCCAGGCCGCGACTAGTTCTTCAGTCGTGCCGTGGGCCAGGTTCTCGGGAAATGGCCCAAGCTCCGTCAGGAACCTCTCAGGGTCCGTCAAGCGCCTGGGACGGAACCAACGTATTGGTTCCGTCTCCCTGCAGCGGTGGGTAGCGGTCTGAAAGTCTTAGAAAACTTAGAACTCCGCCGCCTTCGACAGGACCTGTGTTTAACTCATAGAATCATCTATTGCAATGTCCTTCCTGTTAAAGTGTATGCGTATAACTGTGTTTTATCTAGCTGTAAACCGCCCTGAGTCCTTTGGGAGAAGACTAAACTAAAGACTACTTCAGCTTCAATCACAACAATACAAGAGCAAACAATAGATTTAAACTTAATGTTAACCGCTTCAATCTTGATTGCAGAAAATATGACTTCTGTAACAGAGTTGTTAATGCTTGGAACACATTACCTGACTCTGTGGTCTCTTCTCAAAATCCCCAAAGCTTTAACCAAAAACTGTCTACTATTGATCTCACCCCATTCCTAAGAGGTCTGTAAGGGGCGTGCATAAGAGCACAAGCATGCCTACCATTCCTGTCCTATTGTTTCCTTTCATTATATCCAATTAATATAGTTATTACATGCTTATGCTTATATATATATGCTTATATATTATATAGTTACTTTCATGCTTATGCTTATATATACTGTTATGACAAAATAAAATAAATAAATAAATAAAACATTTCAGGACAGAACTGAAACACAGGCTTCTTTCCTACAGTATGACATTTGACATTCAGTTCATATTTCAATGAAAACCTTTTCATGTTATGTGGATGTTTTTCTGGGAATTATATAGTTCACTTCCAACAAGATGTTTCCCCTCCCAGAAGGTAATCTGTCAGGCTTTGTAGGCACATTCTCTCTCAAGCTATTAACAGGGAAGATGGTGGACAGCCTCCTTTGCATGGCATTGGACACATCTAAATCTCCCATTTGACTGCCATCTGTCACCCCTGGGATCTCATTGACTCAAACCTGTCAGGCAATTTAACATGATGTATATGACCCATTTAGGTCATAATACATTTATCACCTGGCTTGGATCAAAGCACGGCGCAGCTTCAAAGGCATCAGCTCAATTGTGATGCAAGGAACTGACTTTATCTGTTCTTTATGATACATCTTTTGCTTTTATAGCTGGCACTCTTGTAATTTTTGTTTCCTCCTTTGCAGGAAATTATAAAGCATCCAAACTTTCTCATGATTTCTTTGCTTGTTGGCAAGTCATAGCACAGCTCAAAAACTATGCACAAAAACATATTTTTATATTCACCTATTGCCAATCACTTTTGCTTTCAAAGACCATTCAAATGTATAGTGCAAACTGCTGATTGTCAGTGTTTGCATGTTATGCTGCAGACTTAACCTGGACAAACAAAAGCCTCTATCTTTATTCTTCCATTGAGTTTTTTGTGTGACTTTACTTCAATTCTACAACAAATACCAAATTATCGTATCTGTACAATGTATATATGTATTATGTATGTATGTATCTATAGATAACTCACAAGAGCTTCCATGGACCAAATGGACCGTTCTTAGTTTCAAAACATCACAGAGAAATAATCTTCTACAAAGTGGAAAAATGGCCTTCAATATATATATATATATATATTTACATTTATATCCCGCCCTTCTCCGAAGACTCAGGGCGGCTTACATTGTGTAAGGCAATAGTCTCATTCTATTTGTATATTTATATACAAAGTCAACTTATTGCCCCCCCAACAATCTGGGTCCTCATTTTACCTACCTTATAAAGGATGGAAGGCTGAGTCAACCTTGGGCCTGGTGGGACTAGAACCTGCAGTAATTGCAAGCAGCTGTGTTTAATAACAGGCTTCTTACAGCCTGAGCCACACCGCGGCCCGGTTTAGAGTATGAACCTGGACAAACTCGTATCTTTGATTGTCACAAGCGTTCCTTGTACATTTATTGGTAAATGCATTAATAACCAAAGGAAACATCACACAGTTTTGCTTTACACTTTGCTCAGTGTTCACTAAGCATTCAGTTTATTCTCATGCATGATCCGCTTCCATCATGCACTGCTGCTAACACATTCAGCAACCTATCTTTAACTCTATATTCACAGAAAAAATCCATAATTCCACTTTATTCGTTTTATCATACACTTTCTCTAAATCAACAAATATGCAACAGTTTTTCTTGAACTCACATTTCTCAATAACTTGATCTTTTTCTCCCTAGAGTCACCTGTGATACTACCAAAAGATCATATTTTACCATTCTTGTATCCTTCACCTTTGACTTGATTTAATTCAGCAATAAGAAAATACAACTATAATCTGAATACTATTAACTGAATGAAATATATATTCATTCTGAATCCTAGTTTCTGAGGTCAGGTTTTATTTTTTTAGACTTTAGTAGGTGTAATGTATCTTTAAAAGTTTTGGCGGGAAAATAGCACGTTGCTGATTGGTTGAAGCCCCCGGTTAAACTGTATATAAAGAGAGGTTTTTCCCAGCACTGGTTGCTGGGTTCACCATATAGTAAAGAGCTGTTGTCACTATCCTGGTCTCCTGCCTCGTTATTGCCCGAATCTAACACTGGCGACGAAGGTGGGATCTCGAGGCTAAGAGCGCCAGGAAAAGAGCTGAACTCACCAGGAAGACGCGAACCCAGCAAACAAGGGGCGGAAAGCAGCGATGTCCGGCTACACACCGCCAGCGCCATTCGACCCAGCTAAGGAAAAATGGGGGTCATACATGGCTCGTTTCGAGTGTTTCCTCGAGGCGAACGAACTTCAAGGAGTTTCAGACAACAGGAAACGAGCGTATTTCCTGAGCCACTGCGGTCCAGAAGTTTTCGACACCGCAGAATCCCTGGCGGAGCCAACGCCGGTACAGTCGGTACCGTGGCAAACTCTGCAGACTTTATTGAAAGCCCATTATGCACCAACGCCGTCCAAGTATGTGCAACGGTTCGAATTCGGGGAGCGCAGACAGCAAGAGGGCGAGTCCATCAGCGCATACATGGCCGCCCTGAGGAAAGCCTCAAAACATTGCGAGTACCGAGACTTGGATGAGGCATTGCTGGAGCAACTCATCCGCGGGGTCAGGGACATCCGTTTGCGGAGGCGGCTGCTGTCTAAAAGCAACCTAACGCTGGCAAATGCCTTGGATGAAGCCAGGGCTCACGAGATGTCTACCCAAGCGGCGGAAACCCTACAAAGGCCGCTCGCACCAACGGCTGGTGCGAAATCAACCCCGGTCCACAACGAGGAGATCCAGGCTGAGTCGGACGGTGAGGAAGAGGAAGGAGTCTTTCACACCGGGAGGCCGGAGAAAGAAGACCGGGGTGACTGCGCGAGTTGCGGAGGGCAACACCAACGACAACAATGCAGATTTAAAGATGCAACTTGTCGGCGATGCGAAAGGAAGGGGCACCTAGCACAGGTCTGTCGAGCTCCCCAACCTTCCCGCCAAAAATTCAAACCGGCCAATCAGAGCGCGGGAACGCGGCGGCCCGCGAGTGGTCAGTTTAAAAAAGGCGCGAAGTTGAATCAGACTGTCGTGAGAGTGGGTCACGCATCAACTCGCGTAGAGAAAAAAATCTTTACAAAGGCAAAGATTGAGGGGGTGCCGTGCCGATTGGAGGTGGACACCGGCTCATCGATCACGATCATGTCCTGGGACACTCTCGTGAGAGCCTTACCCGCCATCGCAAAGCGCAAACTGCAACCACAGAAATTAAAGGTACAAGACTACCAGGGGAATCGCATCCCCGTCCGAGGGGTAACGTCCGTCCACGTCGAGTATGGACAATACAAGAAAACTCTGCCCATCACCATCATCGATGGGACCCTGCCAAGCTTGTTGGGACTGGACTGGTTCCGAGCATTGGGCATGGGAGTGACTGGAATCTTCAGAAACGAAGTCGACCTCAAAGACGCACTCGTGAAAGAATTTGGGGACGTTTTCAGAGACTGCCTGGGCAAGTACACGGGGACCCCTATCTCGTTTAACCTAGACCCCCAAGTTGCCCCTATCCGTCTAAAGGCTAGAAGGGTCCCGTTCGCCCTAAAGCCCAGGATTGACCGGGAACTGGACAAGCTAGTAAACCAGGGAATTCTAGTGCCAGTTGACCATGCTAAGTGGGAGACCCCTATAGTCACCCCAGTCAAACCGGACGGGTCGGTCCGGATTTGCGCTGATTACAAGGCAACGCTTAACAAAGCGTTGCAAAAGAGTGCTTACCCCGTTCCGGTGGTACAGCACTTACTGCACTCAATGGGGCAAGGGCAAGTTTTTGCCAAGCTAGACTTGGCCCAAGCCTATCAACAGCTGCCCGTAGATAACAGCACAGCCGAAGCGCAGACAATTGTGACACACAGAGGGGCTTTTAAGTGTACCCGGTTACAGTTTGGGGTAAGTGTGGCTCCAGGGTTATTTCAGAACCTAATGGAGCGGCTATTGCAGGGCCTCCCAGGGGTGGTACCATATTTTGACGATGTACTGGTATCCGCTGAAAATCTAGAGGAATTAGGGGTAAGGCTGCAAAAAGTTTTGGGCATTTTCCGGTCTGCCGGTCTCACGGTTAAACTAAACAAATGCCAGATCGGGGTTGAGTCTGTGGAATTCCTGGGCTACCGGATAGACAGGGAAGGGATTCACCCCACTGAGAGCAAGGTACGGGCCATCAGGAAGGCCCCGGTTCCAAAAACCAAAACGGAGTTACAGGCATTCTTAGGTCTGGTCAATTTCTATGCGGTATTCTTAAGGAATAAGGCAACAGTAGCCGAGCCGCTGCATAAATTACTAGCAAAGTCGGCTGCATGGTCTTGGGGAAAGGTGGAAGCTAGGGCATTCGAAGGGGTAAAGAATCTCCTAACGAGTGATAGCCTCCTTATTCAATACAATGGCACGCTGCCATTAGTGTTAAGCTGCGATGCATCTCCCTATGGGGTGGGGGCTGTGCTCAGCCACAGGTTACCAAATGGCACAGAAGCCCCTATTGCATACTACTCCCGAACCATGTCATCAACTGAAAGGAATTATAGCCAGCTTGATAAGGAAGCCTTGGCTATAGTCTCAGGAGTAAAGAAATTCCATGAGTATGTATTTGGTCGTGATTTTGAAATCATCACGGACCATAGACCTTTGCTAGGTCTGCTGGCAGGCGACCGCCCAATACCCGTGGCACTTTCGCCAAGACTGACCCGATGGACTATCTTCCTGGCAGCGTATTCTTACAAATTACTACACCGGCCAGGAAAGGAATTGGGGCATGCAGACGCCCTGAGCAGATGCCCGTTACCAGAGACTATCGAAGACCCCACTCCGGGGATACCAGTTCTGCTAATTGACTCTTTGGACTCTGGCCCAGTCACATCCAAAGAGGTGGCTCGGGCTTCTTATAAGGACATTACAATAAGAACTGTAATTGGTTGGGTACAAAGAGGTTGGCCCGCTGCGCCGGGTGAGCGTTTTAAAGAGTTTGTAAAAAAACGTGGGGAGCTCTCGGCTCAAGGGGGGTGCCTGCTATGGGGGGATCGAGTGGTGATCCCGGAGAAACTGAGGAAAAAGGTATTGGATCTCCTTCACGAAGGTCACCCAGGGATCGTAAGGATGAAGGGTCTAGCGAGAAGCTATGTGTGGTGGCCCTTAATGGACTCGGAAATTGCTGAGAGGGTAGGGAAATGCCAGGCCTGCCAGGAGTCCAGACCGCTACCCCCAACGGCCCCGATTCGGGAATGGGAGAGACCCCAGAGCCCCTGGTCTAGGATCCATATCGATTTTGCCGGCCCCTTCCACGGCCAAACCTTTCTGGTAGTAGTCGATGCCTACTCCAAATGGCTGGAAATCATTCTCATGAGATCCATGACAGCCGAGGCCGTGATTTCAGTCCTACGGCACCTATTTGTAACCCATGGGTTGCCCGACACTTTAGTCTCCGATAACGGCCCGCAATTCACGGCAACCCAGTTTGAGGGGTACTTGGCAGAGGAGGGCATCCGACATGTCCTCTCGGCGCCTTTCCACCCTGCGACGAACGGCCTTGCAGAACGTTTCGTTCGGAGCGCAAAAGAAGCATTGTCCAGAATCAAGCCAGGCGATTGGCAAACAAAAATTGATACATATCTAGCAGTCCAACACAGAACCCCCTGTGTAACAACTGGCCGCAGCCTGGCCGAGCTATTAATGGGTCGGAAGCTTAGGTGCCCACTAGACCGTTTAAACCCAAACTACACACCAGACGGCTACAAAGGGGCACACGGTAAAACAAGAGAGATGGCAATAGGCGACCTAGTGTGGGCACACAACTACAGCGAGGGCCCGACCTGGTTAGCAGGAAAAGTCCTAGAAATAACAGGGCCAAAATCATATCTAGTAGAGATAGAGGATGGCAGGGTATGGAAACGCCACATAGACCAAATAAGGAAACGCATAACTGATAACACAGACCCTGACTATTCAATGTATGAATACACAGCTGACTCAAACCCGGAGCAAACGCGGGACTTATCTGAGTTTCAAGAAGTCCAGCAACGCCAACCGGGTCCTCCTGAAAACAGCAGGGACGACTCTGCCAATAATCCAGGGCCGTATGGCCTAGAGGAGGAGCTGAGAGGAACGAACAGTCCCTCCGGTCAGCTCGACTCACTCCCAGAAAATGCATTGCGCAGGTCCGAAAGAGTCAGGAGACGCCCAGTCTACTTGCGTGACTACGTTGACAAATAAGATGTTAATTCATTGTAAATAGTGGTAAAGTGTTTTCTGGGAGGGAAGGAGTGTAATGTATCTTTAAAAGTTTTGGCGGGAAAATAGCACGTTGCTGATTGGTTGAAGCCCCCGGTTAAACTGTATATAAAGAGAGGTTTTTCCCAGCACTGGTTGCTGGGTTCACCATATAGTAAAGAGCTGTTGTCACTATCCTGGTCTCCTGCCTCGTTATTGCCCGAATCTAACAGTAGGGGCAATTGTTTTAGATAATTCAGCAGAGATTGCATTACTAACATTGCATTACTATGGCATTATGGTATTTAAAACCTTACCAACTGTTACTTATTTCTGAATAACTAACTGATAAGATTGTCACAAAGAATACACCCTTCCTTATTTATGATATGGATGCAAATATTTTTATAGAAAAAAAAATCTGTTAATGTGTATTAGTCATCTTATGTGTTGCCATGACTGTGTTTTATTTAGTTTTGAAGCAGAAGTTCAAGAGTTTACAATTTGAAGTGAAAGCCAAACACTTAATTTTTATAAAAAAAAATTCCCCCCAAAGAATGCATCTTAAGTGCATACATAGTAAATGCAACAGAATTATCACTATGCTATTTAATGAAATTTCCCTGATTTTGAGCATATATTATCTTATCATAAAATTGCCACTTCTAATTCACAAACACAGCAAATGGAGGAAGCATGACTTTGAAGAAGATATGATAAGAGAGTTCCTTCCCACAACTACTAATAATTTCTATGTAGACTGGATGAGGCAGTGCCACTCTGGTAGAAAAATACCAGGAGAGAAGTGTGAAAGTGGAACTACTTAAGTTTGAGGGACTGATCAAATCAAGTTGAAAGATAAAAATGTGAGAAAAATGTAATTCTATGGAGCCATCATGTAGAATGAGTCATAGTGAGTATCTTGCTTTGATTTTTCTGAGACTCAAATTTAGCTTGGCCAAGCTTGGCCACTGAGTGATGTTGGTATGCATATATGCATGAATAAATTGACTATTACAGCCCACTTAGAGAGGGCTGAAAAGCACTGTGAAGCGGTATATAAGACTATATGTTATTAGCAATTGCAATAGCACTTAGACTTACATACCGCTTCACAGTGCTTTTACAGCCCTCTCTAAGCGGTTTACAGAGTCAGCATATTGCCACCAACAATCTGGGTTCTCATTTTACTGACCTTGGATGGATGGAAGCCTGAGACAACCTTGAGCCTGGTGAGATTCAAACTGCCAGACTGCTGGCAGCCAGTGATCAGCAGAAGTAGCCTGCAGTACTGCATTCTAACCACTGCTCCATTGTGGCTCTTATTGCTATTTTAGTTAGAGTGTGAACAATAAAAATGGCAAACTCGCATTTGTTTCAATGTGCCTGAGTGTCTGAATAAAAGAATAAAAAGTAGCAGTGAAGGCTTTTCTGGTCCTCAATATGGCAGTAGAATCCATTGCTTTGATGAAAGGCCTCTCTGTCCTGGTTTCAGTTAGCCTTCTGTCTTAGCGTCATTTGTGATCCAGCAGTGATCATAATCCTTGGAATGTTGTTGGGTATTTGAATGAATGCATTTTAATATTTCATATTTTTAATATTGATAGAGCTGTAGGTAGAACAAGCTACTTGCTCATAATTTAATCCCTAACTGATTGCAGCAACCCTGAAAACTTGAAAAAGTCAAGAGTCCTTTTAAAGGTCCAATTTGCTAAAAATATATGGATAGGGATGGAATAATTAGTGAGAATAATACATCCAGAATGATTTATTCTAGCTTTAGGTTCAAGGCTTCTTTGTAAATTTAATTAAACTCAGTGTTTTGTTGTAGCCATCTCTTTAAAAAAAATATTTTCCCCCCTTTGAGGTGGTTTGATGGACTACAGTGAAGTAGCAGTTTCCCTAAAAGGAAGGGGGACATTTCAAGGAAGTGAGTGGGGGGGGGGGGGCTGCGAGACAAGCCAGATCAGAAAAAAGAAGCAGTGTAGGAGAGTCACTCCCTAGAATCTCTCAGGATTAGGATTAGAATACTATAGCTTTAGTCTGGCAAAATTCTGTCTATATGGTGTGAGCCATATAGAACAGGCTGGAATTTTCTATGTCTTTCTTGGACTGGGCCATGAATAATATAATTTTCTGCTATGATTAAAGCTATTGATTTAATATATGAACTTTTTTCTCTTCACAATAAAATGTATACAATAATTTAAGTTTTAACATTTTAGCATCCTAAAATAGGGATATTTAACATAGTTTGGAAAATGCGGGGAATTATTTCCCTTTTTGACATAAAATACAAGAATAAATTTGAAAGCCAAAATTCTAGATTTTTAAATATTTGTTTGACTACGGATCAACAGTCAAAAGTTTAGTTTCATGGGGGAAACATTATTCCATATTACTGTGGTCCCCACTAATACTCATATAAAATATTTTCTGAAGTCTTCAAGTTTATTGAATCTGAGATCAAAGAGACACAAGGTGGTGCAAATTTCCTCAATTTGATAAAATGCTAAGATAATGAACTGAAACTGAACGTATATGTTAGTTTATTAAGGCTTTTATTATCATACACTGTACCTATGATATTCAACTGAAAACATATTAAGATGAAGATAATTGCTGTATTTATGAGCAATAAAAAGTCCTCATGCATTCTTTTAGTAACTGCTTTCAACAACCCATCTTAATATAAATAAAAGTTGAAACAGCTGAAATATCTAACTTCCTTATATCAGCAACTATACACAAAAGTTGTATTATTACTGGCTTCTCCTAGCCTTATTAGTGATTTGATACAACTGGATTTCAGCCCATCTAACTGCTGGGTAGAAATGCATTGCATAGTGGTAAAGGCATCTGCTTCCTTTAGTTCAAAGTTTTTGCTATGCTTTGTTTGATTTAAAGTTACAAGGAAAAGGTTTTAGTTATTCATGTCCTTGTCATTTTTGAATCAGTGGACTTCAGTTACAGGCTCCTTTTTATGGCTCTGTCAATGAATTGTAGCAAAAACACCTGGGTGGTTGTGTCAAATGATTTGGCATTTAATTGACAAACTAGATCTAACTTCATAGTTCTGAGCAGTACACTCACCAATTTCCACCTACTTTTCCAAAGAAGAAAAGTTATGAATAGATGAGTCACCACCATACTGATTAGGATAGCAAAAGGAAGCATTAGACATGTACAAATATTGAATGTTGTTTCTAACACCTTAGCATACACCTGGTGCATTCAAGCAAACAGAGAACTGTGCTAGTCATAAAGAAAAATGGGCTGCTGTATCCTTTTTATGCAATGTAAAGAATTTCATGGTGTCTTGAGTAAAGAACACGATACATTTTTACATATATTCTTGCAAAGATTCCAGTTTATGTATATATTTTATTTCATCTTATTTATTTATTACATTGCCCATCTCAAGTACATGACTCTGGTGGGAGTGGGGGCTAACAATATTTAAAAAAAACTATAACAAAATAATAAATAACATAAATAGCATCACACACACACACACCCCAAAAAAACAACCAACAGCAACACTAGTAATCATTTATAACAATTCATACAGCAAAGAAATAGGCTGATGCACATAATCCAGGCCCAGTTGAATTTAATTCTTCTTATTCTTGTGCCATATTGGTCATCGGACGTTGGCAATCATGCTGGCAATTCTATTTTTATCAACAGCCGCACGAAAAAGTGTTGCTGAGTTTTGTCCAAACCAGTCCCTTAGATTTTGAAGCCATGATGTTCTTCTTCTGCCTGGACCTCATTTACCTTCAACCTTTCCCTGGAGGACTAAGTGAAGTATGCCTTATTTTTCCGGGTGTCGTATCACATGTCCAAAATATTCTAACTTTCTCTTTTTTTATGGTTTTGATTATTTCCCTTGGCTTTCCCAGGTAGCTTATCACTCTGCATTTCTGATTTTGTCAACCCAGTTTATACCTAACAGCCACCTGTAAATCCACATTTCAAATGCTTCTAGTCTCTTCAAGTGGCTTTCTGTCAGAGACCAACTTGAATTTAATGGCAAATTCAAATGTTTAAGGCCTTGTGAAAGGTGAGTAGGGTCCGGAGAGTCTGATCTCTAGGGAGATGATATTCCAGAGGCTGGGTACCTCTGTAGAAAAGACTTTTTTCCTAGATCCTGCAGATGGCACTGCATGATGGATGGGACCTAGAATATGCCTCTTCAGTTCTAATAGGCTGGGTAAAATGGCACATATATCATGAAAAAAAAAAAACCCCACCATAGAATTATTTTAAAATAATATTTTTAAAATAAGTGGCTCTATGTTCTAGCATCGTCTGGTTCTATTTCTTGTTCTGGTTGGGATTGCGCTACCAGAACATTACATAATTTGAGGGACTCACAGCTCCAGCACAAAGAACATGTGGCAGTCATGGCCAGGAGGGTCTTTGCATAGCTTCTTCTTCTTCTTCTTTTTTTAAAAAAAAAAGATTTTATTGATTTTCTATTGTTTACATTTTGTTAGTGCACAGGTTCTTGTTATGTTTGAATTGTCCCTGTTCCTAGGCCTGGACCTGGAGATCTGGCTGAC
The DNA here is from genome assembly GCF_028640845.1 of Ahaetulla prasina. NCBI lineage: Eukaryota > Metazoa > Chordata > Lepidosauria > Squamata > Colubridae > Ahaetulla > Ahaetulla prasina. Next base: position 284,279,397 of record NC_080539.1, read on the forward strand.
AGTCACGTATTACTGCAACACGATCTACGTGGGGCTGTCCTTAAAGAGTATTTGGAATGAAAAATGCAAACCACACAGGGAGTTATGGGGACCTATCCAGAGGTGGTATTCAGCCAGTTCGCATCGGTTCGCAGAAATCTTGGCGGAAATTTGGCCAAGGTCACCAAACCAGTAGCGATAGCTGGCTGGCCACACCCCTGAACCGGTCGCCCAGTTGCCGCTTGCTCGCCCCCACCCACCATATTCATCACCACCATGTTCTTCGTGCATATGCATCCCATTGCCTTGCAAGTCTAATGGGATGCGCACGTGCAAAGAACATGGTGGTGACGGCAGCAGCTTTTTCTGTGACCTCCGGTACTTTTTGGCAGCCTGCGGCTTCTTTGCCAGCTGCTTTCAAGCAGCAGCAGCTGGCTGGGGGCCGCCAAAAACTCCAGTCAGCTTGCCTTCTGGACTCTGGATCAGCTGCCTTGGAAGGTAAGCAGCCCAAACAAAGAGGCAGTGGTGGGGGAGGAAGTGGGGCTAGGGCTGGGGCCACTAAAGGAAGGGAAACAGGGGAAATTGGTGAAAGGAGGGCAGGGGTAGATAGGTGGAAATTCCAAAATTTTTCCTACCTTTTCCTTGGGAATGGCTAGGTGGGGGATCATGTGACTGAGTGGGCATGGGCGTGAGTGATGTCAAGTTGGCCACTCCCACTCAGTCACATGCCCCCTACCTAGCCACACCCACCAAACCAGTAGTGAAAATTTTTGAAACCCACTGAACCTGTCATTCAGCATGAATGACTCTTCTGTTCCACAAGCTGCACTGGTAGCCAGAATGTTTCCAGGTATAAGTCAAGGTGCTGTTAATTACTTTTAAAACCCTTCATGTTTTGAGAAAGTCCAGCGTTTTGACAAAAAAAAATCCAGAAAAGTTTCCAAGGAGAAACAAAACTAGATAACTTCTTTTGTTTAATTAAAACAGTTAAATTGGCTATCTCTGTTAACTTTAACACCTTTAAAAACCACTCTTCCATTGTGGGAATTAGTGTGTCTTTCCACCTTTGGGCATTTTCCAGATATTTCCAGATCTATTGGACCTGATGGTCTATGTGCATACTTCTTAAAAAAGCTTTCCACTAATGTAGCAGAACCACTAAGCATAATCTTTGAAAAAGCTTTCACGACCAGCTCCCTTCTCAAACTTTGGTCACTAGCCACGGTCATCCCTGTCTTCAAAAAAGGAGACCCCAGCCTAGTTGAAAATTACAGACCAATTTCTTTATGCTGCGTCACCTGCAAAGTAATGGAATCAATCATCAACCAATCCATTACCCTCCACCTAGAAACAAACAACCTACTCTCTAATAAACAATTTGGTTTCAGAAAAAATTTATCCTGTAATTTACAATTTCTTCACTGCAAAAACATATGGACTACAAATCTTGATCAAGGCAAAGCAATAGATGCAATTTAAAACTAAAATCCTATGGCACCCTCCGGACCCCTCCACAATTGGATAACAGCGTTCCTTTAGTAGGTGTTGTCAAAATAGGCAGTGCCCTGTCAAATCCTGTTCCTGTCAATAGCGGCGTTCCCCAAGGCAGCGTTCTTGGACCAACACTCTTCATATTATACATTAATGATCTCTGTGACCATATTATAAGTAATTGTGTTCTTTTCGCTGATGATGTTAAACTATTTAATACTATCAACAATACAGCTACCCTTCAAAAAGACCTTGACTTTGTGTCGGAATGGTCAAAAACTTGGCAACTCCAAATCTCAACCAGCAAATGCTCTGTCTTACACATTGAAAAAAAGAATCCAAACACTAAATACAAGCTAAATGGATATTACCTTGTAGATGACCCCCTGTTAAAGACCTTGGAGTTTTCATATCAAATGATCTAAGTGCCAAAGCCCACTGCAACTTCATCGCAAAAAAGGCTTTAAGAGTTGTAACCTTAATCTTGCGTAGCTTCTTCTCCAGAAACACTACACTACTAACCAGAGTATATAAAACATTTGCTCGACCAATTCTTGAATACAGCTCACCTGTCTGGAACCCATACCTCATTTCGGACAATAATACAATTGAGCGTGTCCAGAAATATTTTACAAGAAGAGTTCTCCACTCCTCTGATTACAACAAAATACCTTATGCCACCAGACTTGAAATCCTGGATTTAGAAAATTTAGAACTCCGCCGCCTTCGACATGACCTGAGTTTAACTCATAGAATCATCTGTTACAATGTCCTTCCTGTTGAAGACTACTTCAGCTTCAATCGCAACAATACAGGAGCACACAATAGATTTAAGCTTAATGTGAACCACTCCAATCTTGACTGCAGAAAATATGACTTCAGTAACAGAGTTGTTAATACGTGGAATGCACTACCAGACTCTGGTCTCTTCCCAAAATCCCCAAAGCTTTAACCAAAAACTATCTACTTTTGACCTCACCCCATTCCTAAGAGGTCTGTAAGGGGCATGCATAAGAACACCAACGTGCCTACCGTTCCTGTCCTAATGTTCCCGTTGATTGTATCCAATTTCATATAGTTATTACATACTTATGCTTATAAATATGCATATATATAGTATAGTTATTTCATTCTTATGCTTATATATACTATTGTGGCAAATAAATAAATAAACAAATAAATAATATTCCTAAGGAAGAAGAATTGTTTCATTTTTATGTAAAGGGCTTTTCTTTGCTTGTTTGTCTATTTATTGGATTTTGATGCTGCCTGACTCCAAAAAGACTCGGGTCAGCTCATACTATTTAAAATGTATGATTTAAAAACATGACATCCCCGAATAAAACTGCATCGCATTCAATATGTCATATTCAGGTAGAGATGCAATGGGAGCTTCATACACATATACACTCTAACTCCAGAAAATTAGTGACAGCACAACTTTAGTTGACTATAAATAAAAAGACTTATCTCCAAACTTTTCATTTTCTGCAGTTTCTTGAATTGGAAAAAAGGTCAATATGTCTTCTTGCCCATCTACTTATTAACTCAAAAATGAAGATTGCCAAAAAAGCACTTGATACCAGTGTCTTCCTAAATGTGAACAAAAATGTGAACTTTTAAAAAATGCAGTTACTAAATGCTAAGCGGCATTGTTGGCAAAATAACACAGTTCTCATTTCTATGATTTTACTGTTTGTTTCTGCCTCTATTGGCATCATGGAAGCTGCTATAAAGAACTGGCCATTCTGTCGTAGTAATTTTTTGACATTTCTTAGAACAAAATGCAATGTTTGCAATGTATTATCTATGACTAAAGGACAACATTAGCATTATTCATCTGGACATGTCTTTTTAGAAAAAAAGCTAGCCTTTCCTCAAACCCAAATAATCAAAAGGACAAACAGATAAAAAAGGATGGAATGAAGAAAAATAAAAACATCTTGAAGAGAGAAAACATTTCGAAGCTCCCTTCATGGCTAGAGATAGATTGCTTAAATCCTTCTGAAGTCAATGGGATTCAAAGATAAGGCTCAAGGATAGCTGGGAAAATAAAGAACAGGCTGGTAACTAGAACGTTTTTCCAGAGTAGCAGCCAATCTGTAACTCTTGTGGTGGACAGAGGAAAAAAATAGATTTTCCTAAAGATTTACACTAGGAAAGAAGTATGAAAGCACATCTGATGGGCGAAAGCTGTTCTATGGTCTATTTTTTTTTAACCCTGGCCTTCTGCTTTATCCCTTTTCCCCCAAAACTAAAAGACAATTCTCTTTTTGAAAATTGGGAAGACAGTCAAACTCCTTGTACTATTTTTGGGATGATTTTTCTGAACCATCTCCAAACTAATTTTTTCCCCTAAAATAAAAATTGTCTGTCCATCCATCCATCCATCCATCCATCCATCCATCCATCCATCCATCCATCGGTTGTGAGAAAAAGATTAGATCAAAATCTATGGCTGAAGATGGATTAAAATCTGAGTTTTACCAGACCTAATCCAATACTTTAACCGCTACACTATCCTGGCTTTTTTCATTCTTATACATTGAAAACATATATCCTGTATGGATAGCTTTTTAATCTGTTTTTTCTTTACAGTGAGAGCTATGTCAGGATTCTACAAGTTTCTCCTTGCATTATTAAAAAGGGACAGATGCTTGTCAGAACCTTTGATCTTTTGCATATGGGTCTTTGGATGTAGCAGTTGTCTTGACAACTGAATATATGTTTTTTCTCAAGTAATTTAAAACAAAAACCCACAGCAGCAAAAGCAAATGGTGTAACATCCCAGTCTGGAATGAGCAATTCTTAAAATACATTACATTTGGTAATTAACTACTGTTCAGAGAGTTAACATGTGTGGTGGGAGGTGGGTAATAAAAACCTGAAAATTGTTGATTCCATTGATAGGACATTTGATAAATATTTTTAATACTTTTGGATTCCAGACAAAATGCCAGAAGAAAATGAAAGTTACTAAATGAAAATGGTAGCAAATACCACACAATAAACTTTTTATAGTTGTTTACATCAAACTATATAATCTATGGTGAAAAATAGGGCGAGTGTAAAGAAACACTTCCTTGAAATTGCAATTCTTTAACCCAGAAATTTTATTTATATCATCAAACTAGCTGGATACCCAAGCTTCACTACGAAACTATGTGATGGGGCTTGATAAATTGACACTTAAAGCTTGAAAATTAATGAGTACTTAAATAAAGTGACTGTATTATTTCGTTAGAGACGGTAAAGTAAGTTTCTGTTACAGATGAAGACGTTATTGTAAGTGTAACAACATTGAAATAGATGGGCTTAAGCCCTTTAATCCCAGCAGCAACCGTGGCTGTTTTGTCTATGTAGCCAGGCTAATAAATTGCATAGCATAGACTTTCAATTCATCCCTTAGGTGAATTGCTCAGCAGCTCCCTGTAAACAACATTCCTGGTTTTGCTGTCTGGCTGGAGGATGAACTGACTCTGGAGCAAGCCACATATAACTGGCCATGGGAGAAACAGTCACTCGTCAGATGCACACCAGCCACTTTCAAAGTCTGTCCCTGTGCCTTATTGATGGTGATGGTGTAGCAAACCTTAATGGGAAATTGCAGACGTTTGAACTCAAAGTGTTAGTCTGATGGGATCAGAGAAATTCGGGGTATGAAAATGGTTTTTCCCTGATTGACGACTGTGAAAATCGTGGCTTTGCTTATGTGTTTGTACAGAGTCTTCACCTGAAGCCAGGTGCCATTGCACAGTTTCGGAGGGGTTACATTGCGTAACAGATTGCAATTGCATAATTGGAGTGCCAACCTTGAGGTAGAGGACATGAGGTGGTAATCCTGGTGGGTTGAGAGTGTGCAAGAACTCCACAGGGTAATGTACAGCATCCCCAATCTCCATTACTGAGTCCACAGATTCATATACTTCATATGCTCAGAAAAACTTTTCCAGAAAGTTGTTGATGCTGTTGGCTGAGTCATTTGTTAAGAGTGCGAATAGCTGTTTCCCTCAGCCATGAACTGCAATCCACTCCAGCCTGATGAATGTTGGGGTATATTCTGTCAGTCAAGCTGATCAGATCTGTCACAACATCGCAAAGGTTACTCAGATTAGTTATTCATCCCTCCTCATCCAAAAGCTTGCCATCACCAATATCAAGTAATAATTTTGAAAACATTTCAGCGCTCAAATCATGTTGAAGGTGGACACGCATGTTAATTGTCAAAGTCAGGACTTTGACTTTAGGCCATAAATTGGATGACTTGAGACAGGCCTTGACTTCATCTGCATATGTCCCTTGTAGCCCAACAGGCAAAGTCTGTCTGAAGTCATCAGTCAAAAGCATCGTAACAACCTTGTCCCTGGAGTAATCAATCGGTTCATATTTAAAACCAGACAAATACTTATTAATCCAAGACATTGATCTCATTTGTGACTGATTAACGTAGGGGTTATTAGAGGTATACTTTTTTAAAGCCTGTCTACTGACTTGGGGCTGAATTTGATGATATTTGCATCTGTAAATCTTTTTCTGTATTTTTTTGCTTTATCCCCCATTAACTAGTGTTACAGTAGAAGGAACAGATTCATCTGAACCGAGGAGGAAAATAAGGCGCGGGGGTGGGGGGAGAATCTGCCTCTGCCTACCAGCATCCATCAGTATTCATCTGGCTAGCAACCTGTCAGTGTTTGAGAGAGTTGAGGGGTGTTTGGAAAGTGAAACAGTATTTGCTGTGTGAGCAAGAAGGAGACAGGAAGGAGGCTGGCCATGGCTTAGCTAAAGTGTTCTGTATTAAAGCTGCTTCCTGCTGTGAAAGTAAAACTGAAACTCCTCTGCTTCTGTTTTGCATTTGGAACAGATTTCTTTTCAGGTGGGGAGGGGGAGTAGAACTTCTTAGCATCAAAGAGAGTTAATAATAATATAGGAAATACTAACGCTCTGATGGTCATTTTAAAAAATCCTTTCTTAGTGAGCACCTAGAAGCCAAGAGGAACATACATGGCAAAGTTTGTAGGCTTCAAGTTTGTAGGCTTCAAATTTGTAGGCTTTACGGTTCTAGAAATTTCATGATTAATGCATGAGTGGTTTTCGCACATATATATATATATATATATATAGGTCTTTGGTTGTTCGGGTTTTCTCCCGTGTAAAATTGGAAGTGTCTTGGCGACGTTTCGACGAAGTCTCATTCGTCATCTTCAGGCTTCAGCTTCGTGCTTCAGCTTCAGCACGAAGCTGAAGCCTGAAGATGACGAATGAGACTTCACGAAACGCCGCCAAGACACTTCCAATTTTACACGGAGAAAACCCAACAACCAAAGACCTATATATATATATATATATATATATATATATATATATATATATATATATATATATATGGGTATATATATATATATATGGGTCTTTGGTTATTCGGGTTTTCTCCTGCGTAAAATTGGAAGTGTCTTGGCGACGTTTCGACGAAGTCTCATTCGTCATCTTCAGGCTAGGTGTTTACAGCTTCGTGCTTCTAGGAGAAATGTGTGATAGCAGCTCCTAGAAGCACGAAGCTGTAAACACCTAGCCTCAATATGACGAATGGGATTTCGTCGAAACGTCGCCAAGACACTTCCAATTTTACACGGGAGAAAACCCGAATAACCAAAGACCTACTTACAAACACCTGCGAAAACCTCAGAAAACAAACAAATATATATATATATATATATATATATATATATATATATATATATATATGTGTGTGTGTGTGTGTGTGTGTGTGTGTGTGTGTGTGTGTGTGTGTGTGTGTGTGTATCCATATATATATGGATTTTTTAAAAATGGTCAAATCAACTGATACTTCTATATTGATTGATGTATCAGTTAATATAGTTAATTACCCCTTTTCTTCTAAAAATGTATTGCTAATTCCTGTATGTTATTGCATTCACATTTCTGATGATATTGATAGATTTGGGATGTTTGCATTATTTGTCATTTGCTGATACAGTTTCAAAGTATGAAACTTTTCTATGGAGAAAACATCCCAAAACTAATTTGAAAGTAAGATACTGAAAACTTTTTTAAACATGAAAGTTAAAACACAAAGGTATTAAACTCTTCATTAAAAAGCTGAGCAGAAGAAAATTGATATTTTAGTTCTACTTAAAAGGAAATGTTTTGATGGAGGAAATTCACAAGTTATTAAGGATAGGTGCCCTATGATCAAATCTCCAGGACTTACTAAAACTTCCCCCTGACTAAACAGGAAAACTTCCTTGGAGTCATGTTTTGCATTTGAGATTATTTCAAGTGGAAGGACTGTGTAGTGAAAGCAAAGTCTATTTTATCCACATAGTTTCCTGTGTTGGCAAAGCACATTTTTGGTTACTAAAATCACTGTGTCTCCATCTGTACTACTAACCTCAGGGCATCTTCCAATGGTATGTATCATTGTATTGGATTAGTACAGCCCATGCAAAATCCAGATCCATATAAATCAGTTGGCCTTACATAGTTACATTTTAACTAGTCAACCCACATCTATTTTAATGGTTTCTCCAAAATTTTCACCAACTCCTTTTGATCATTTGATGGCAATGAGAAGTAGGCCTCCATTTCAACCACCTACAAAAATGCTGAAAAGGTTTACGAAGGCTTGCTTTCAACAGTTTAACATAGATCTTTAAAAAAGGGTGTGTGTAGGAGTGGGTGGGTGGGGGTGACAAAACAGAATCCTGAGGCAACTGAAAGCTATATCATAGCATCACAATGTTTTCTGGACCCAGCACTACAGGAAGGACTAGAAACCTGCTGAGATGTTTATTCAAATGTTGTTTCAGAGATGTCATCCTAAATAATAAAATGGTTGTTGTTAGTTTTCAAGTCATGTCTGACCCATCGCGACCCCATGGACAACGTTCCTCCAGGCCTTCCTGTCCTCTATCATCCTCTGGAGTCCATTTAAACTCACACCTACTGCTTCAATAACTCCATTCAGCCACTTCATTCTCTGTTGTCCCGTTCTTCTTTTGCCCTCAATCTTTCTCAGCATTAGGTTCTTCTCCAGTGAGTCCTTCCTTTTTTTTTTTTGTCACAACAGTATATGCAAATATTGTCATAAAAAACAACACATCACATAAACATATATATATAGGCTAGAATATGTATAAAATATAAAATATAGGCTAAAATATGTATATATATATATATATATAAGCAAAAGTATTAATTTGATATAATGAAAGGGAAGAATAGGACAGGAACGGTAGGCACTTTATGCTCTTATGCATGCCCCTTATAGTCCTCTAAAAGGGGCATGCATAATATATAATATATTATATTATATTATATATTATATATTAATATATAATATATAATATAATATAATAATAGGCGTGCATCTATATCATTAGATGGTCAAAATATTTGAGTTTCATCTTCAGGATCTGGCCTTCTAAAGAGCAGTCAGGGTTGATCTCCTCTAGGACTGACTAGTGCGATCGCCTTGCAGCACCATAGTTCAAAGGCCTCAATTCTTTGGCACTCAGCCTTTCTTATGGTTCAACTTTCAAAGCCATATATTGCAACTGGGAAAACCATAGCCTTGACTATAGACACTTTTGTTGCCAGGGTGCTGTCTCTGCTTTTTAGTATGCTGTCTAGATTTGCCATAGCTTTCCTCCCCAGGAGCGAGCGTCTTTTAATTTCTTGGCTACAGTCGCCATTTGCGGTGATCTTGGAGCCCAGGAAAATAAAATCTGTCACTACCTCCATTTCTTCCCTATCTATTTGCCAGGAATTGAGAGGGCCAGATGCCATGATCTTGGTTTTCTTAATGTTGAATTTCAAGCCAACTTTTGCACTCTCCTTCACCCACATCAAAATGCTCTTTAGTTCCTTTTTGCTTTCTGCCATTAAATAAAAGGGTAGATGAACTATAAGTATAGTTGTAGCTCAAATCGGACAATTAAAGATATTTTACTTTCTGCCTTTTCTATCTGCTTCCTTCCACTGTTCACAATTCAAGAGACATTCTACAAACACTTCCAGTATCTCATTAAGGGGATGGCTGTCCAAATATATTTATTTTATCATAAATCAGCAAATGTTTGAGCTGCTACAAGATTTATGGGAAGGTATGTGTGAATCAGAGGGTGTTCTCCTACTTCACACTAGGCCTAGTGCATACAAGTGGATCCATTCATAATTGGCTCATTGTTTTAAACTACTTGAAGACCTTTTGAAAACATGGGAGGAAATAGTTTCTTGTGGTTCAGCGTTTTGTTTTCTTGTCTGTCTCATTTTGCCTACTTCCTATCCTTTAGCATCTGCATAGATACAATCTAAAAATATTTCCTAGATAACCGTTTTCCTTTATCGTTATGGACCTTAATATGATAAGGCTTGCATTTCATAATATGTGAAGAATTCAAAGAATTTTCCTGGCCCAGAAAAATTTAAATTCTCTCTCTTTCTCTGCATGCCTGCCCATCTGTGGCACTTGCAGATAATTTGATAAAACTAGTGTGGCATTCTGAAATTCAGCTTTCTCTTTAAAAAAAGCTGACCAGACGTCCCGCTTTTGGCGGGACAGTCCCGCTTTTGGCAAATTTGTCCCGCGTCCTGCGGCGTTTTAAAAAAGCCCCGCTTTTTCCTGCGGAGGCAACAACTTTCAAGACACGTGGACTTCAACTCCCAGGATTCCCAGCCACGGCTTCCCGTGCTGCACCGCGATTGGCTCCCTCTGGCCTCCTCTCAAAAAGAGAGCTTTGCCATTGGTTGTGCAGACGGGGCACGCTGGCATTTGGGCATTGCTAGAGAGATGGAGGCATGTTCCTGCTCCACCCGGGCCCCGTTAGACTCTCCTGACGAAGTTCCCTCAAGTCAAGCCCGTCCCGACGGCGGGGAGCAGCCAAGCCCTCATAGCAAGGTGGGTGCATGGGAAGGCCTGGGGATGTCACTTGGTTCCTGCAGGAGGAGGAAGGTCTCCGCGCCTGGACTGGGCTGCGAAGCGTGTGTCAATCGCCTCGGCCTGCTGTCCACCCAGCAGGACTGTCCTGTGGCTGCCTCCCACCCACGCAGCGCCAGCCTACCCTGCCCCATCTAGAGAAAGAGTGATGATGGAGAAAAAGAGGGGGGCAGAAAATGATGAAGGAGAGAAAGAGAGATGAAGGAGAGAAAGGGGGGGAGAAAGATGAAGGAGAGAAAGAGAGGGAGGGAGAAAGAGAGATTGAGGAGAGAAAGATGGAGAGAAAAATGAAGGAGAGAAAGAGAGATGAAGGATAGAAGGAGAAAGATGAAGACGAGAAAGGGGGGAGAAAGAGAAGGAGGGAGAAAGAGATTAAGGAGAGAAAGATTGAGAGAAAGAGGGAGGGAGAATGGATTTGTTCTGGTAATTGGTTTAACAAGCATGGCACTGAAAAAGTGACGGTACCTGTGTCATGGTCAGATCATTTTCTCCTCCGCCTAGACTTCCAGACCGCCGCTCACCACCGCAGGGAGACGGAACCAATGTGTCGTGTCCCACTCCTCCGCTGACGGCTGGGTCAGGGAAATCCGAATCAGGCTTGCCTCTGCAGCTCTGCCCAAAGTCCTAGCAAAGTCCTCAGAGCAGGCAGGAGACCAGTAAGTGACTTCAGCAAGATAAGTTCGACTTTTGCCTGACTCAGAGACTGCCAGAAAGTAGATCCTTTATATAGGCCATGGGGTGTGGCTCCATGACTCAGCACTCATTAAGGCCTGCCTCCTTCCTTCTGTTGCCTCCGCCTCCAATCTTCTGATGCGAGGGTCACTCCAATCAGCTGTTGTTGGGAGTAAACCCTCCTCAGGCTCACCTGCTGTGGAGGAGGGGGAGGGGTCTAGCTGCTCCGTTTGCCTGGGCATAGAGTCAGGGCTGGGGCAGGGAGATGCTCCTTCTTCTGCAGTTTGTCTGGGCATGGAGCCAGGACTTGGGCCGGGAGGCATACATTCCTCAGTGTTCGGGAGCAGGTAAGAAGGCCCCGGCTGCTCTGAGGGCGGGCAAGACACAACACAATGCGTTGGTTCCGTCCCAGGCACCTGTTGGACCCTGAGAGGTTCCTGACGGAGCTTGGGCCATTCCCTGTGCATAGGGACTACCCAGACGGCTGAAAAAAGTGATTTCTGACAGGTTCTCACTTTTGACCAGTCCTCACACTTATGACCGATCATCATTTATCCCTGTTGCAGCATTTTGTGCGTAGGGACTATTCAGAGGACTGAAAAAGTTATTTTTGACCTGTCCTCACACTTTTGACTGGTCCTCACACCTACAACTGTCCTCACATTTTACATTTTGCACCCTATCTTGTAACCGTGGTGAAGAGAAGCAGTTGTGAAATAAGTGACATGGTTGTTAAAAATGCTCCAATGGGCATAAGTGTGAGGACCAGTCAGAAATTACTTTTTTTAGCCCTCTGAGTAGTTTCTATGCTTTAGCCAGGGCCACCTGGTCACATGAGCAGCTAGCCACGCCCACCCAGTCACAGGACCACCAAACCACACCCCAAAATAAGCCACGCCCACAGAACCGGTACTAAAAAAAATTAGAACACCCCCCCCCACCGGTCAATGGTGTCCCACTTTACCAATGTTAAAATCTGGTCACTATACTTTAAAACCTCAATACAATGATCTGCTCCAGTTTTTAAATACTTTCTCATGCTCCTACTTCCCCTTTTGATGGTCTGTCCCATATGGAATTCCTTGTCAAGGTATTTTAAATAGTTATGTAATGGCCCACTTGTGCAGTTAAAAAAAACAAAACACCAATTCACAGGCTGTACTCGGTATGTTTACCTGCCACCTGTAAAAAGACTTTCATTCAATAGAAATTGCCATTGTTTCTTTGTCTTCCCATGGGAAAGCTTTAGTTTTGGAAGCCAGTCAATAAATGCAAGGTATGTAAAGTGAAGTGTAAAGACCATGACTTACCGGTATATTTGCCAAAACCTTTGTTTACAGAGAATAGTTTCCAGTCATGTTATCTCTTTCAGACAAAAAGCTCGGAGATTTTAAAGCATTTTTTCTGGGACCCAAGACCTGATTTCTTGAGAACCCAAGCTATTGTTAGTCTCCCTTATTTGCTGTATCAGAGTTCTCCATTTCCTCCTAGATTCCAGCGGGGCCTTGAAAAGGATATCAGGGACACACCTTAGTTAGTGCATTATAACATGCGAGTTCGGCTGTTCGGAATAAAAATAATGACTGTGCTTGCACAGGCATGTACAAGGGGTGGGGGTGGGGAAATGTCACTCAGTGATGGGACCGTTCACTAAGAGAGTCGGTGGAATCAAGGCTATGAGTTGGAACTGTTGGGCAACAACATCCTGAGCATTTTTCATTGGAAGTAATTTATAAAGAAACCAAGGTAGGTGGGTGGGGGATTTTCTAGGTAAATGTGCATAGGATTAAGTTGTTGGAAAATAAAGATGAATATAACCACATTGTGTGCGTTCCAGCCAAACCTAAATGCTCCCTTTAGGTTTTTGCTTCAGTTGCCTATTCTCCCCCACCCAAAAAGGCCCCTGATTCTTATATAAGCTTAACCTTGGCAGGATGGTGGTCTTTCTTCAGTGCTGCTTTATTCAAACCATGCTGTCTACAAGTATATCTCCTCCAATTCATATTCTTGAGGTCTGTCCCTGAAAAACAGCAGCAACTGCAAATTGTCCAAGACAACGTATTCTTTTTCTGATTGTCACAGATTAGTTTAGCACCACCCCCTCCCTGCTTTGATTATAAAATGTCCTGGAGCCTTTTCTGGGTTCCTGGACTGACTATCCATCATTACAAGTGAATGGTTTGAATCTGAGGAGAGATAGTTGCACGTTTGGTATGTTTTCAAACTATACTGTGCCTTTTTCAGGCCTAGGCTTAATCTTCATCGATTTCCCATCTGAAAATGGCAGGAAATTGTACCGTTTCTTGCTGTCACAATTAGAAGGGGCTTGGAGGGCAGCAAAAATATTGTGTTGGGATACATACAATCTCAGACCTAGAATTTGCTATCCTACTTTTCACAGTAAAAATATTGTCTGCTCTGAATTTGGACTATTTTGTGTCCATGCTGCTCATCTAGGCCACTTTCTTCCTCTTTCTCCTTGAGCATGACAGTCTGTATCTTTTAAACTGTCTATGTCATTCTAGACGAGGTTTGCCTTAGACTTTTTTATTAATATGTGCAGGTGAAGAATCCCTCAGTCCTAGTGATAAAATTAAAGATAATAATCATAATTATGATTTTGCTTGGCCAAAATGAATGTGTGCAAGATTTGTTTCTTTACTTTCTTGGTAAGAGGAGAATAAGGGCCATTTCCCACTCCTCCCAATTATTTTAGAAGCTTCAGGATTTGCTTCCCTTTGGGATGGATTAGAACAGGAAAGGTGACCCCAGGGCTTCTTTATGTGGAAGTTAGATATGACATTAGACTCATCAACTTATTTGCTATTCGATGCACATTGTGAGTCATCTAATTAGAATAGATGAGAGAGATCTATTATGAACATCAAGCCATTCAGTGAAGTTACATTTCAGTTCAGGGTGAACATTTGTCAGTGAGTCTCACTTATACTTATTAGGAGGATAAAATATCTGATTAGATACTGTGTGCTGTTGGGGTCTCAATGAAGAAAAACAGGCCCAAGGGCAACATAAAATGTTATTTGTCCTGAAGCTTCTCATTCCAGGACTGTATCAACCTTCACTTTTAAAATGATCATTTTTTTACTAGACACAGAAGTTTCATAACTTAAGATCCTCCTAGACTCCTGGACAGCAAGACCCTGATTAGGTGCAAGCTGTGAAGAGAACAATCTTTGCTCATCTTTCATTGGCATATCCACTGAAATCTTAACTAAAATGGGATGCTCTGAGAATGGCTGCTAATGTCCTAGTGATTATTTGATTAGATTACTTTGCTATACCAAGCAATTAAGTGGAATGGAGTCTGTAGCCATTGAGTGTCTGTGGATATTGTCTCCTATGGAACAGTTGTCCCACAAAACAAGACCGTTCTTCAATCTCATGGCTTTCCAGAAGCTGGTTAAAACTGGCTTTTCTGTCGGTCCTTTGGAGAATAGCTGTGGAGCCCCTAGCATTCAATTTGTCTAATTTTTTAATCATTAGGAAACTTTGAGTTATTTCTTGTAGTTACAATTATTGTTTTATTGTGTTTTTAGTATCTGTAATAACCAACAATGCCTCTGGAATGAGGCAGCAATAGATAAATAAATGTTATTGAAAGTCTTATTCCAAGAACATTGTAGTAACTTGCACTATTTATGCAGTTTAACTCAGGCAAGAGTTTAAACCCCCATTGTATTCAGTAGTCTTTCACAGTAGATTTAAAATTGTTCAGTGCCCTCCTTACTAAAGTCTTTGTCAACAGGGCTAGGCTGCAGGCCAAAATTGTCCTCAAACAAATATACATGGCTTTTTAAAGGTTAAGGAAATAGTTCCTTGTTCCTCTTAAAAAAATGTTAGTGCCTGCTATCTTCCGAATCATGAAAGCTTGGACTTGACAGATGAGAGATTTAGGAAATCAGCCAGCATTGAATGGCAGAGACTGAGCAAGCATAAGCTATATCACCATTACCCACGCCAGAAGAAATAATAAAACATAGCACACAGGAAACTTTTTTTTAACGCGACAAACAAGCAAATATAAAAGATACATGAGCTAGCTGTAAAAGGAAATTCTATGCACATTCTGTACAGTATTGAAATACTTTGCCTAGCAGAATAAATGTGAGAGATGTCAGTTCTCAGGGAAAACGTTTCAAAATCAGGTATCTGGATAGAAATGAAGGAATATGGGATTCCTTTAAGAAAAGCCCAAGGGCCTTTTTCCATTATTTTGTTAGTCTGCTTTCTTCTAGAACAGGGGTCTTCAACCTTGGCAACTTTAAGACTTGTGGACTTCAACTCCCAGAATTCCTCAGCCAGCTTTGCTTTGCTGACTGAGGAATTCTTGGTGTCGAAGTTCACAAGTCTTAAAGTTACCAAGATTGGAGACCCCTGTTCTAGATGACCTCTAGAGCAGAATCTTGTCAAGAAAGAAAATGTATAAACAAAGGAGGCTCCGCCTGGTGTGGTGGCTTTCTAGCCAATAGCTACAATTTAACTAGCAATTATTTCCTTCACTTTATTCCTATCAGGAAATGAGCTGCTATATTTTGTGCTGTTGCAGTTTCTAAATTGGCTTCAAAGATAGCCTCCTCTATTCCACTTCTGTACAGTAAACCAACTTGTACCCAAATACCTTTTGCCGTGTTCCCCCAAAGACGCTCTGACCCTATAGAGGCATAAAATACACAAAAATTCTAATTTAAGCTCTAAAATAAATTTGATGTATTTTGAGGGAAAAAACCAGCAAAATAATAATACTCAATAGGTGGATAAAAAAAGTCAAATGAAGTCTGAACATCTGGCTGGCTGTGCATTGAACTATACTGTAGTAATAATGACAACAATAATCCTAAACTATTTTTAAAAAGAAAATCCTAAAATTTGGGATCCAATTTTAGATGTGTGACATCCATTTTATCTCTTTCATAAGCCTGCCCATCCACAGTCTTTCTTACATTTTCTTCAGAATATTAAATTTATTCTGCTGTAAAGATTAAACACTGAATAATTTGTTCATTGCAAGTTGAAAATAATATTATTGTTGCATTACAAAGCATTATTATGTCTTCACCATTGTTTATGTTCCTGTGCATTAAAAGTTGGAAAGGAAACTTGAAAAGATTGCAAAGATGTCTATTATTCAGGTTTGAAATCCAGCAGATTCTGGAGAACCAGTAGCGGAAATTTTGAGCAGTTCGGAGAACAGGTAGCAGAAATTTTGAGTAGTTCAAAAAACCAGCAAATACCACAACCAGCCCCAGAGTGGGGTGGGAATGGAGATTTTGCAGTAACCTTCCCCTTGAGCAGGGTGGGAATGGAGATTTTGCAGTATCCTTCCTCTGCCACGCCCACCAAGCCACACCCATAGAACCGGTAGTAAAGAAAAATTGGATTTCACCACTGCTACTATTCTTTTGCATTATTTGCAAAGATGACTACTATTCCTTGAAAGCAGGCAGACTACAGGTGCTTCTGCATGAAGCTTTTATCGTGCATTTGCAATCTCAATCACAAAACTGGAGAAGGAATTTAGATAGTAGCATTCTCCACTGATAACATCTCAGTCTTTTTCCATCACTTTCCTCACAATCTGTCTTTTCAGAGAATCTCTTTTAAGAGAGAGAGGCTGACAAGAGATGCACAAAGCCTTTTGATTGGTACTGCTGGGTTTGGCCATCTGGAAGTACTAACATCTTTAAAAGAATAATATTTAAGATCTATTATAGATATCTGTCATGCTGAGATACCTCAGGCTACACTACATATTACATACAAATGGGTAGAGCCAATCCCTGTTATCTTTTTTGCAGCTTTGGGGAAGGCCCTAGCAAAATAATTTTGATCCTATAATTTGCTTAACTGTGCAGCGAGGATGTACAAATCAGAGAATGGCAGATATTTTATTATTTTGTATTTGATTTGCAAAATACATAAATGGGGGGGAGAGAGACGGGGGGAGAGAGAGAGAGAGAGAGAGAGAGAGAGAGGGAAGCGGGGGGAGAGAGAGAGACGGAGAGAGAGAGACGGAGAGAGAGAGAGAACACACCGGATTATAATTACTGTGATATATGTTTAAAGTAGTTGGCATTTTTATGGCAACTATGCAAAATGGCATAGTTGGCAAAATGACCATGTACTCAAAGCTTGGTAATCTCTGCACAGACTGCTAATTTGCACAAAATCTTTTGGAATAAACATGTAACATTGCAAAGCCAATCTAGGAAGTTATATAGAAGAGAAGCAGTTTTTTATAATTGTTCCACATTCTTTTGACTCTGTGGAGTATTTCTGCAGTAGAAAAAAGAAAGGAATTAAGAATCCTTAATATTCTTCTAAATTTTCAAAAATAAGTGTTCCCCTGGCTCCCTGCCTCAAAGAAAGATTACTTCTGGGGAGATTTTGCACCTGCCAACTCTAATCTGGCATTGGATTTTCTGGGAACAAAAATCCTAATTTCACTTGCAGCATGACCTATGTCCTTACTTAGCAATGTCTTGTTTCTCATTATTCATCTAACTCAGGGGTCTGCAAACTTGGCTCTTTTAAGACTTGTGAACTTCAGCTCCCAGAGTTCTTCAGCCAGCTTTGAAGGAGTTGAAGTCCACAAATCTTAAAAGAGCCAAGTTTGCAGACCCCTGATCTAACTGAATGAAGAAAAACAGGCCCAAGTGCAACATAAAGTGTTATTTGTCCCGTAGCTTCTCATTCCATCAACCTTCACTTTTAAAATGATCATTTTTTACTAGACACAGTAGATGCATAACTTAAAGATCCTCCTGAGCTCCTGCACAGCAAGACCCTGATTAGGTGGAAGCTGCGATGAGAATAATCTTTGTCCATCTTTCATTGAGATATCAAAAACAATCTATTTTTTTTCTGATCACCAGAACCATGTATCATAAGGGAACTAATAAGATGTTCCGAGGCAGCAATACATTTAGATGATGTCTTGTTTCTGCTCAAAACTCTCAGTTTGCCATCTCAGCAAGTTCCATCATCTTCACTATCCATTCCACCATTCTGGGTAATATAAAATATTTCCTTTTACAGTTTCACTATTATTATTTTTTTGCCCCTGAGTCATCATTAATTGGATTGCGTTAGCAAATTTGATAGATTGCAATTAATGTTAATTTAATTGGCCACCAAGGATTATTTACATATTTGTTTGTGTTTTCTATTTCTATTTCTATTTACAGGACAACATTAAGTAATTTATAAAATGATAACAATGATACTAGCAATAAATAATTAAGCAGAAAAACTGTATTGAGGAAAGCTTTGTGCATAGATCCAGCAAAGTCACATTTTAATCCCATTGACATAAATAACACCTTAGTTGGAGTCACAAGAACATCATTAAAGGGTGTCTAGCTGAATCGAACTTATGCATTTTCTAGGACATCAATTCAGCTACATGAAGATAAGTTTCCTTTAAGTCAAGTTCAACTCTTGATAGCTTCCTTGTGAAGTTCCATTCCACTCTTCCGGGCAACAGTATGGAAGTATTTTACTATTGTCTTCTTCTGGCATGATGCTTTGACTTCCCAGTGTAGTCGACTGAAATTCTCTGGCTTTCTGAGTCAAAGAATTCTCTGGCTTCTCCTGAGCCTAGACAAAACGATACCTTCTTTCTTAACACAATTAAGATATTCATTCATTCATTCAATTAATCAATCAATCAATCAATCAATTTATACAGCTGCCCATTTTACATTTTGGCAAACACAATACAAACAAAACATCAAAAACATATAAATCATTAGATGTTGATTTTTAAATGCACCCTTTCTCCTGGCTATTTCTGTATCAGAAAATCTCTTTCCTGCTATATTTATTTGTCAAGATATCGCTCAAAAAACGATAGTGGCAGCTGCCAGAAGTACACAAATGCTTTGATTTTTTTTTTTTTGAAAACAAATATTCAACTTTCTCTGCTGTTCTGTCTGAATCTCTTCTTCCTAGGATCATTAAGGGAGGATATAATACATGACTATACAGTGTGAGAAAAAGTCAAAATATTTTCTTTCTTTTTGAGACAATACAAAGTGTGGGTGTAAGGATAAATTTGGAAACAGATCTCATCTTGGTGAAATTATATCACAGTTCCTTTGTGGTAATTTATCTGAGGCAACTGCTTCCCACAACCTCCTATATATCTTAAGGGACAGCTTTTTCTAGTTTGCTACTAAAGTTCTTGCTATCTATTTTGTTATCTGAAGCCATTTTTATTCCCATCCCTATAACTCTACAAAATAGTTTACAAACATAATTAAAATCCTTAACAACATAAAACAAAGCAATCCAACCAAATTTTATAGTGATCACATTCCTTACCTCCCACTAAACTCCCACATCTGGGAGTGGACCAAAATAACACATAAAGACATGCCTTCAGGTCCCAAGGTGGACATCATAGTAATGTTTATTTTCATTCCAAGGAAGCATGAACATTTTTACATTATGTCTGCTTGAGAATTCCTGGTGGCACGGTGGTGTTGGGAGGGAGAGGAATTACTTACAAGCTTGTAATTCTGCTATGGGCCAATGGCAATGTAGCAAGCATCCTTTCTCCCCAGTATCCAGGAGGAAGTATTTTGTCGTAAGTGGCAAAGAGCATGAAATGGTCAGTCCAGCAAGCCTATGATCCTGTGAAGGTTACACATATGGAAATCACTTGTTGCTGGCCTTCAGGGAGCTCTTGAACTGAAACCTAGATGTAATAGTTTCCAGCCATTAAGGAGTCTTACATTCACATTCATTTTGCTACCCTGGGTTGCAATGGTTGACTTTTATTCATGCTGTCCCTTGTGCGCCCATAGGAATGCTTTGCCTCTTATTCATATTCATTTGAAACTATATCCAAATGGATAATGTGAGTAATTTTAAGGAGGCCTAATCCCACCGATGTGGAAATTAACGTAGTCATGCAGTTTTTATACTGTAAAAAGCATAGAGAGATCTTACCCCTTTCCTTTGCTGCTGCCTCTCAGTTGCTTCCTGTTCCTTTCATCTTAGAGGTTTTGGTACATAAGGTAAGTTCAAGTCAACAAAAGATTATTTTGTCCAGTTAATAATCCTTAATTTACAATCTCCCGCAGATTTTCTTCATTTAAAATGTTTTGCCTGCTGTTACAAGTATTAGACGCAAAGTGTAGATTGGGCTTTAATTCACAGTAAATACCAATTTATGGGATCTTGTTCCCAATGAACTTAATGAAACAGATTTTTAAGCAGATGATGTGTGTACATTGCACACACTTGTTTCAAATGTTTCTAAGATGCAACCAAACATATGCTCCATACATAAAAGAATCCAAAAGGTTGCCATATATAACAACAATAATCACCACTGTTACGTAATATGAAGATAAACATAACACTGTAACTAAAATCTATAATATCTCAAAACACGAAAGCAGCTGTCATGCCCCATCGGAGCCTGAATCTGTGGAGAAGAATGAGCAGGAGATGGCTTTGGAGGAATGTGGAGAGGATGAGCAGGACGATGCAGCCCCAGGTCCCTCTGGCTTGGGATGGCTTGCCAGCAGGGAGGAATGGGGCTGAGAGAAAGCAGGCAGTGGAAATGAGAAACGGCGGAGCTCAGGCGATGAGCAAGGAATGCCCCCTCCTGATCTCTGAACACAGAGAGTAGAGAGGAGGCAAGAACAGTGCAGGCTGACCCGACGACTCGGGAGGAGAGCTCCCTGCCCCTCTTCACAAGGCACACCTGGGGACTGAGACGCTGTGGGGAGGGTGTTTGTCGGGAACAAATGCTGAATTTGTGGAGTTTTGTGTGCTGTTGCCGACATCTGGAGTTTGCAGGACTTCTTGCCTTGTTCCTTGCTTCGTGGACTCATTGCCTTATTCTTTGCTTTGTGGACTTATTGTTTTGTTCCTCACTTTGTGGACTCATTGTCTTACTCCTTGCTTCATGGACTCATTTCTTTCTTCCTTGCTTTGTGGATTTATTGCCTTGTTCCTTTGCCTCGCTGGACTTCTTGCTTTGAAGCCATTGTGCTAACAGCATTTTGCCAGAGGCTGCTGTGAGTGTGTGTGTGTGAGCATTTTGCTCCAGGACTTGCCATAAATGTGGGAGCATTTGGGGGAAAATTAGTGCAATGGAGGAAAGTTTTGAACTATCAGCTGGCTGCGTTGCCTTCGTGCTTTGTCCTGGATCATCACAGCAGTTAGATTTACCCACTCTATTGCCCAGTCTCCAAATATATTTTTAAAAAGCTATGTTTCTAAAGCTTCTTGAATATGAGGAGTGAGGGTGGTAAGAGGGCATTCTACAAGAAAGGAGCTCTTGCAGAAGAAGATGCTTATCTCCAATCTCCTCTTGTCACATTTCATGAGAAGTGAGGACTCTCGGCAAGATACAGGTGTCTCTTGGATAGGCCAATTCAGTTCAGGGCAAGTCATGTTGGACTTCAGAAGTGATCACCGGTATCTTTGAATTCTTCTTGGAAATTAATGCTGCTCATGTAATATTGGTGCTACGTGATACAAAGGATGACGGTCCTTTCTCTCCCTGAGGTACTTTCCCTCAAGAAAGTTTTCATTTCGCCTAATATTCAGAGATCTTTCAATCTCTCTCAGTTCAATTCCCTTCTCAATCATACATTATTTACTTAGATTGGCTTGGTAGGATAGTGTACCTACAGTACTCCTAACCATAAACAAAATCTTTACATGAACATTATACTGATAAAATCTACATACTAAATAGAAATATCCCTGGTGTCCTTTAAGAAAACTAATTGCATAAATGAGAGTTTCATGGCAATACAGGAGGTACAATAGAGAAATTAATCAAAAGTTGTAATAAAGGGAGAGCCACACCCAATTTAGGAATTATTCTCGTATGAAACATAAATGCTGTATATAGCACTAATCCTAGCATTGTTGAAAAGCCAAGTACTTGCGTTCTATTTCTCTGCAATATTGCAAAGCTTTTCACATCTCAGATGCTACTTTCATGACCAGCTTCTTAGTATTTCAGTTGGTATAATAAAATTGTGAAATATAGTTATTAATGTCTCCATGGTAGAGGCATATTAACTTAATTTCTGTTTCAAATACAATAAATATTGCAATGTGATATATTGTTGATACTTTGCACTGAAATTCTATTATATATGCCAATGTGCCTCTTTCTCTCCTTGAAATGCCAATTTATTTCACAATAAAGTTGAAAATATAACACACACACACACACTTTTGTAACATAAATTAACCCTATTCAGTTTGATTGTGACTAGTCCAGATAATAATTTGGGCAGAAATAAACAAATATGTGCTTGGGCTTTTTGGAAAACTACAGCAGAAAACTCTAAAACATAATTATATACAGGTATATATAGTATTGCTTATTATTTACTAGTGCCAGGTAAAGACATATTTTAGGGTCTGTTCAAAGTTCAGAATTCACACACAGTTTCTCTTCCAATAGACCAATAAGATGGAAAGCTAAATATCTAAAGAGAGACTAGAAACAGCTACCAGAGAACCCAACAGAGGAGATAACAACAATAGCAGTATTCTACCATCATAATTTCAAGGAATGCCCAAGAATGAAACCATTTCAGTCGGATCTATGAACTTTTATCCAGGGGAACTAGAATAGAATAGAATAGAATAGAATAGAATAGAATTCTTTATTGGCCAAGTGTGATTGGACGCACAAGGAATTTGTTTTTGGTGCATAAGCTGTCAATGTACATAAAAGCTATAATTGATAAGTCACGATCATAGTCATAAAAATACATTCATCATAAATCATAAGATTCAACACTTAGTGATAGTTATAGAATACTAAATAAACAATCAACATAAATCATACTATGAAACTAAATAAAACAATATAAATCGTAAAGATACAAGCAATAAAGTTATAGTCATAAATAGAAAAGTAGATAGGTAATAGAAAAGATGAGAAGAATAATAGTAATACAGCCTTACTAAATAGTTTGACAGTGTTGTGGAAATTAGTTGTTTAGCAGAATGATGGCATGGGAGAAAAAACTGACCTTGTGTCTAGTTGTTCTGGTGTGCAATGCCCTATACACAGCGATGGTGAACATTTTAGAAACCAGGTGCCCAAACTGCACTCGCGTGCATGCCCAAACTGAAAGGTGCACGAATGCACACATTTGCAACAGAGACCTGAAGAACAACTGACTGGCAGGGGGCGTGGCATCCCAACACCGGCAGCGCAACAAGAGGTAAGATCTTTCTCTTTTGTGAGCTTCTGTTTCGTTGTTTGCAGGGAAACAGAAACTCACAAAAGAAACGCCATGGAAATCTGACCTGGGGCAACAGCGCACATGCCAGCAGAGAGGGCTCTGTGTGCCACCTCTGGCACCCGTGTCATAGGTTCGCCATTTAAGGCCTTATAGCATCGTTTTGAGAGTAGAAGTTGAATTTAATACTGCATTCAGAAATGCATGCGAAACTCAAAAATCATAGCATCTCAGATTCTTCAAAATATAAATAATGTATCCATCTACATTATCCTTTTTGTACATTCTCTTAACTATGTTAAAGAAATCTTGGTTTTAGTTTCTACCCAATTTTATTCCTGTTAGGTGCTCTGGATGAACATACATATTATTTCCCATCATCCAATACATTGTAGAAGGATACCAGAAGGATACCAGTAACAAGAAATTGCTGGCAGAATCAAAAAGGATTTTATATATATATACTAAAAAGAAAAAAGGAAATTACTTTCCTATGTGATTGATACATACATTTCGCAATTCATGTTTAAAATGTTGAGATCAAAAAGACTGTTGAATGATATGATTCTCTCACACCCATTGATCCATTAGGCACATTTGACAATGTTTATGGAAGCAAATATGCACACAGACAGTATACTCATGTGCTATCATATCCACAAAATTCCTTTTTTAAAAAAAAATCAGGTTTTCAACAGCATTTATAGAACTGAGGAGTTACATGGGAACAGATGAAATTAGGAAACTCCCTTTTAATGTATTAACTGTCCTTAAAGGTGTATGTAAATCTTTTGTAAATTGGCCTCTGATTTACAAGTGTGAATCAAAAATTGTGAGCATTATTTTATTACCGTATGAGCATTAGTATTTGTCTTATAAAAATGGATTTTAACTTAAAAAAGCATTCAATTTTGTTTTGCCACATATTGCAAAACGCACAGGCATATTGCAACTATAACTAAAAAAAAATAGATTAGTTGATATAATGTCATTGGAAGTTCCATAAAATTATTTAGCTTCAAAATCAATAGATTATTAATTATATAGACAAGACATCCCAGTTGATAGATAAAAGAACTGATTTTTTTTGTCTTCCCAAATACCTCAGCAATTATAATATTAAACTCATGAAGTACAGTTATTGCCTGCAGATACAGATCAACTAGAATTTGGCAGCTGGAAAATTGATGACACTTCGAACCTCAAAGAAAACTATTACGTGAACAGTTGGACACAAATTAGTGGTAGAGAAATGGTAGTTGACATTACAAATTTGGAAATTTAAGCTTGGCATATTAAGAGAGCCATCTGTGTGTGAATCAGTGGTGGGTTTCAAAATTCACTGGTTCTGTGGGTGTGGCTTGGTGGGCGTGGCTTGGTGGGTGTGGCATGGGAAAAATACTGTAAAATCTCTGTTCCCACCCCACTTCAGGGGAAGATTACTGCAAAAATCCCCATTTCCTCCAGATCAGCTGGGAATTGGGAGACAGAGAATAGATGGGGGCGAGGCCAGTCAGAATTTTTACTACCGGTTCTCCGAACTACTCAAATTTCTGCTACCGGTTCTCCAAAACTGGTCAGAACCTGCTGAAACCCACCTCTGGTGTGAATGTGTACAAATCAAATATTCCTCTATATAAAATAAATAAAACACAAGAAATTGCTTGCACATGTTGGCTTATTTATTCAGTATTTTCCATTGAGTAGCAAAAGTTGTGCAAGATTCTAGCTGTACCTTTTTCTCCAGCCCTCCAAAGTGCTACTAGGGGCTTAGTAATTATAGAAAAAGCTTTTTGTCGTGAATCACAAAAGTAAAGAACTTGCCTTCAGCTTTGTAATACTTGACAGCTATATAAAAATATCACTTGTAATCATTCCTGCCTTATTCTGATTAGATTACTGCAACACACTCTATACAGGGTTGCTCTTGAAAACTATCAGGAAGCTATAATTGTTCCAGAATGTAGTGATGTGCATGATTTTGGATGCCATGAAGTTTGCCCATGTTATTTTACCATTGCATGAGCTTCAATGGCTTCCAAATGCAATTTCTGGGTGCAATTTAAGGTGCTGGTTATCACCTTTAAAACACAACATGGCACAGGGCCAGGTTATTTGCAGGATTGCCTCTCCCTGAGGTTATCTGCCCATCCCATTTGTTTAGATAGCATGAGTGCACTCTAGGTCTCTTTCTTCAAATGTTTTCACCTAGTGGGACCTTGGAGACACACCTTCTCCATAGCTGCCCTACTCCTTTGGAATAGCCTGCTCCCTGAGATTCTGGGGGCCTCTAGACTTTTAGCTATCCCACTCAAATCTTCTGCTCAAAATAAAATTCCCTATACCACCAGGCTTGAAATTTTAGGTCTGGATAGCCTTGAACTACACCGTCTACGTTCTGACCTATGCTTAGTTTATAAGATTATTTACCAAAACATCCTACCTATAAATGAGTACTTTAATTTCAACCGTAATAACACAAGGGCTATCAGTAGATTCAAACTCAATGTAATTCGCTCTAATCTTGATTGTAGGAAATATGACTTCTGCAATAGAGTAGTAAACGTCTGAAACACTCTACCTGATCCTGTTGTTAGTCTTGCTAACCCCCATACCTTTTACCTTAAACTGTCTACCCTGGACCTTTCATGTTTCTTAAGAGGTCCCTAAGGGGGCGTGCATAAGTGCACCAGCATGCCTACCATCCCTGTCCTACTGTCCCCATTTATATGTAATCATTCTATGTCAGGGGTGTCCAAACTACGGCCAACTGCGGCCCGCGGGTCAGTTTTTATTGGCCCGCAGCAAATTCTGAAAGTATAACTGAATATGGCCCTTTTCGGCCGCCTCCCGGTGCTTGCCCGGTGGTTCGCTGCGAGGCTCGCGGCTCCTCCCCATGGGCGGGGAATAATGAAGGGAAGGGGCGGAGGAGGCGGCGAGCGGGAAAGAGGCTGCTGGCCGTGCCCGACCCCAGCAGTTCTACCCTCGCCTTCCTCGGGCCGCCTGGTGAGGCTCCTCGCGCCTCCCCATGTCGGACACGCGTGGCGGCAGTGACAGCCATCGAGAAACAGGTGAGGAGGCGGCGAGCGGGAAAGAGGCTGCTGGCCATGCCCGACCCCAGCAGTTCTACCCTCGCCTTCCTCGGGCCGCCTGGCGAGGCTCCTCGCGCCTCCACCCCTTGGGCAGGGAATAACGAAGGGAGGGGGCGGAGGAGGCGGCGGCGAGCGGGAAAGAGGCTGCTGGCCGTGCCCGACCCCAGCAGTTCTACCCTCGCCTTCCTCGGGCCGCCTGGCGAGGCTCCTCGCGCCTCCACCCCTTGGGCAGGGAATAACGAAGGGAGGGGGCAGAGGAGGCGGCGGTGAGCGGGAAAGAGGCTGCTGGCCGTGCCCGACCCCAGCAGTTCTACCCTCGCCTTCCTCGGGCCGCCTGGCGAGGCTCCTCGCGCCTCCCCATGTCGGACACGTGTGGCGGCAGTGACAGCCATCGAGAAACAGGTGAGGCGGCGAGTGGAAAAGAGGCTGCTGACCGTGCCCGACCCCAGCAGTTCTACCCTCGCCTTCCTCGGGCCGCCTGGCGAGGCTCCTCGTGCCTCCCCATGTCGGATACGCGTGGCGGCAGTGACAGCCATCGAGAAACAGGTGAGGAGGCGGCGAGCGGGAAAGAGGCTGCTGGCCATGCCCGACCCCAGCAGTTCTACCTCGCCTCCCTCGGGCCGCCTGGGGAGGCCCCTCGCGCCCCCACCCCTTGGGCAGGGAATAATGAAGGGAGGGGGTGGAGGAGGCGGCGGCGAGCGGGAGAGGCTGCTGGCCGTGCCCGACCCCAGCAGTTCTACCCTCGCCTTCCTCGGGCCGCCTGGCGAGGCTCCTCGCGCCTCCCCATGTCGGACACGTGTGGCGGCAGTGACAGCCATCGAGAAACAGGTGAGGCGGCGAGTGGAAAAGAGGCTGCTGACCGTGCCCGACCCCAGCAGTTCTACCCTCGCCTTCCTCGGGCCGCCTGGCGAGGCTCCTCGTGCCTCCCCATGTCGGATACGCGTGGCGGCAGTGACAGCCATCGAGAAACAGGTGAGGAGGCGGCGAGCGGGAAAGAGGCTGCTGGCCATGCCCGACCCCAGCAGTTCTACCCTCGCCCTCCTCGGGCCGCCTGGTGAGGCTCCTCGCGCCTCCACCCCTTGGGCAGGGAATAACGAAGGGAGGGGGTGGAGGAGGCGGCGGCGAGCGGGAGAGGCTGCTGGCCGTGCCCGACCCCAGCAGTTCTACCCTCGCCTTCCTCGGGCCGCCTGGCGAGGCTCCTCGCGCCTCCACCCCTTGGGCAGGGAATAACGAAGGGAGTTTCAAGTTCATACCAAATACAAAACAAAAGCCAAGATCAGGGGTGTCCAAACTTGGTCTCTTTAAGACTTGTGGACTTCAATTCCCAGAGTTCCTCAGCCAGCTCTGGGAGTTGAAGTCCACAAGTCTTAAAGAGACCAAGTTTGGACACCCCTGTTCTATGCCCATAGCCACATCCACTCAGTCACATGAGCAGTTAGCCATGCCCACCCAGTCACATGAGCAGTTAGCCACGCCCACCAGTCACATGACCACCAAGCCACACCCCAAAATAAGCCACGCCCACAGAACTGGTACGAAAAAAATTTAGACCCCCCCCCCGTTCAATGGTGTGGCCCGGGCCTTTGCTTATTTTTCTGTATTTGGCCCTCACCAAAAAAAGTTTGGACACCCCTGTTCTATGTGTTTATGGCTATATTTTGCCTATTTATATCCTTTTATTTGTGCCAATTTTTTTCATGTGTCCATGTCTGTGTCTATACAGTTACTTGTTTCCTTGTATTTGTTGATAAATAAATAAATTGGGTTAGAATGAGGTTGAATCAGGAGGACTAACTGTAGGGATGTTTGGCACATTGCTGGGATGAAAGGTTCAATTGTTTTATCTTGCTGCTTTAACTGGTTGCTGTAGGTGACCTAGGATCTTTGTATGAGATAGGTGACATACATTGTTAGACCACTATACACATGTATTCCCATATAATATGTCTATATTTACTTGGTCAACTCACAGTTTAGCACAAATATTTGAAGTCACACCTGTTGACAATTAACATCAAGTTTTGATTGACTCTCTGGGAGGAAGTGATTGACTTAACTGATTTTTAATGGCAACCACTATGGGTGATTTTCTCTCTCAATGCAAAAAAAAAACAACAACCAGTAACTGGGGAGAATGTACATTTATATATACTACTCATATTGCTGAATAAAACATAAAACAATTAAAAGAATCAGATGACATGATTTTGTATTTTACACCTCTTTCATATCTCTGGGTATTTTCTCACAAGTGAGATATAGAATATCCAACATGCAAACTCTGTATTTCATTCAGGATTTAGTGCTATACTGATGTCTGGCAATATCATTTGTTTGTCCATTATATTTATTTATAAAATAGCCTATCCCAAAATTCTCAGCAGTATAAACTATTAAAACCCAATAGAATACCAATAAAAACCAAGTAAAAAGCTCCAAAGAATATTCATAACAGAACACATAAAATAACAACAAAGCAACTATATTCAGTTATAGTTAAGTGTGAATCAATCATCTGGGTGGAATCAATTTTACCATTTTACAGAAAGCCATAGGCCAAAGAGCCAGGTGCATCTTTGGGGTTAAATGTTCCACAGCATCAGGACCACCATGGGAAAGATCTGCCTTTCATCTCATTTGAATATCACCTCCCTTGTCTGTACAAGGTGGGCATAATCCATCTGGAAGAGACAATTGCTAACATACCTTGGGAACTGAAGGGCTTTGTAGACTAAATTCAGCTTGGAAGACTAGCGGTAACCAGTGCTTTAACTTGTAATGACAACTGTTCTACAACATCTTCAGAGATTTCCCTAAGCATCATACAGAGCTTAGTGTAGTAATCTAAGAGTGCTCATAATAGCATGACCTACTCAGTGGTGAAATCTAAATTTTTTTACTATCGGTTCTGTGGGCGTGGCTTGGTGGGTGTGATGTGGCTTGGTGGGCATGGCAGGAGAAGGATACTGTAAAATCTCCATTCCCACCACACTCTGGGGCCAGCCAGAGGTGGTATTTGCCGGTTCTCTGAACTGCTCAAAATTTCCACTACCGGTTCTCTAGAACCTGTCAGAACCTGCTGGATTTCACCTCTAGTCCTCCTGTTGTTAAGGCTATAAACCACTAGTGGAAATGTTCTCTTAGCTAAGGGCTGTCAAACTCCCGGTCCGCAGACCAGATGCGTCATATGCTGGCCATGCCCATGTCCAGTTTAGCGAAAGGGAAAAAAAGTCCCGATATGTCACATGACGCCACCGTGTCGCTGTGAGTTTGATACCCCTTCTTAGCTTGTTAAACAAATAAGCTTCATTGTTTCTAAAATAAAAATTTAAACAAAATGCTAATAGATTTGCTTATGACCACCTGATTTTCCTTAAAACAAAGTGCTTTCTTGTTCTAATTTATTTTTTAACTATTTAATACTTTCATAGTGATTTCATGTGGTTCTCACCTAACAGCAATTGGGACCAACCACACTGTTGTTAAGTGGTGCAGTGTTAAGTGAAACATGATGTGACTATGCTCAACCAAAAACTGTCTACTATTGACCTCACCCCATTCCTAAGAGGTCTATAAGGGGCGTGCATAAGAGCACAAGAGTGCCTACCATTCCTGTCCTATTGTTTCCTTTCTTTATATTCAATTAATTTAGTTATTACATACTCATACCTATATATATTCTTATATACTGTATAGTTATTTCATGCTTATGCTCATATATACCATGTGACTAAATAAATAAATAAATAAATAAATATTACAACTGGGGTTGTCAGACAAATCACATGTCATTAAGGGACATCATGTGATCTTCCAACGTGTGTGTGTGTGTGTGTGTGTGTATGTGAGTGAGAGAGAGAGAGAGAGAGAGAGAGAGAGAGAGAACAGTACTTCAGTCATGACATCCCTGCCTATTGCTGTAAGTGTGCAATGCAAATCATGTACATTAGAAAGGGATGAATTTTTGATTATCTGGCTTTAACCTTAACATTACTGACCTGCATTATGGATATCCCTTTCTTGCTATGTTCTGCCTGTACAATTTGTTGTGTTTGTTGAACTGCAATTTATCCATAAGAACAGCTTGATTGTGGATTTTTTAAAATTCCTCCCATCTTTCCTACCAATTTAATTTACAGTTTTCTGTTGATTTTTCATTTGTTCTCCTGTCTCCTTTCATTATAAGAGTGACTAGCATGAATTGGTGAAGAATGATGAAAAGAAGGAAAAGAAGAAGACTCTTTTAAGAATCTGGGAGTTAACTCTGAAAATACAAATGCTCTAATTGTGTTTCAATGCATTTTTGTTTTCCCTTTAAACTGTAGGGAACTTCATAAGTATGACCTGATGCTATCTACCTCTATAACCAAGTCTGCAGTTCTCTATTAACAAGATATCAGCAGCCCCACCTTAAAAAATTCAATGCAGACTTTTTCTGGCACAAAGATCCTATTAAATGAAACCCAATAAAAACCCAATAATCAAATACTATACATAAACTAGCCATATATTTTGCATCTTCTGGTATTTCAAACTTTATCTCTTTTTTGTCTCTGTAAGATCTTTGATCACAAATTCTTTTCATCTTCATCTTCATCTTATAATTAAAACAGAAATTTCCAATCACTGCTCATTTTCCATATACTCTTTCATGTCTGCTTGAGAAATATGCTTCAGTTCCCAAAACATTTTCAGCTCAAAACATCCAGTTTCAAGCTTGAAACAACTGCTTGGAGTTTGAAATGGGTTATTACAATCTTACCACAGGTGTTGAAATTCAAATCATGTGAAATATGCTGTTCTGACCAATATGCTATTACAGCCATTCTGGAAGTGGTCTAAACTCAAAATTAGTTGTTATGACCTCAGGATGCTTCTGGAATGCTCAGAATAGCACCAGGAAATTTCTGGTAAGGTCAGAACAGCTGTTTCAAATTCAGAATGTTTGCACTCACCATCCTGTTTCTGTGTGAATTTGATACTTTAAAAAAAATAATAAAACTTCATGCAGACATGAACTGCACATTTGCAGCAGCCTGGTGATTTGCATCAGAGGGTGTCACCAGTGGTGAAATCCATTTTTTTTTACTACTGATTCTGTGGGTGTGGTTTGGTAGGCGTGGTGTGGCTTGGTGGGCGTGGCTTGATGGGCATGGCAGGGGAAGGATACTGAAAAATCTCCAGTCTCGTCCCACTCCAGGGGAAGGATCAGGGGTGAAATCCAGCAGGTTCTGACAGGTTCTGGAGAACCGGAAGCGGAAATTTTGAGTGGTTCAGAGAACCTGCAAAAATCACCTCTGGCTGGCCCCAGAATGGGGTGGGAATGGAGATTTTGCAATATTCTCCCCCCAGGAGTGGGAGTGAATGGGGGTTTTGCAGTATCCTTCCCCTGCTACTCCCACCAAGCCACGCCATGCCCACTAAGCCACGCCCATAGAACCGGTAGTAAAAAAATGTGGATTTCACCACTGGGAAGGATACTGCAAAATCTCCATTCCCACCCCACTCTGGGCTCAGCCAGAGGTGGTATTTGCTGGTTCTCTGAACTACTCAAAATTTCTGCTATGGGTTCTCCAGAACCTGTCAGAACCTGCTGGATTTTACCCCTGGTTGTCACCATCCTATAAATGCATTCTCAAATAAGTTCTACCACCTGCATACGTATTGCCTGGACAATTCTAATGTACTTTGGAATCCAATGCAGTTTTGATACCTGAATACAAAGCTACTGAAATGCAGTGTGTGTTTGTATAAAGGCAAGCTTCATTTATCATTTGATAACCTGAATAAACCATAATTGGCAGAGTTTTGCACAATATACTAAGTTTTTAAACTATAGATTGCAAATACAATGGCTGATGTTCATACCACGCTAAGTTAGCTAGAACAATAGAGGAACAACCAACCACATCATCTCTTACCCACATGGGGTGTCACATCTGATGTATGTAGAATTAGCTTGCTAAAGCAGGATAGCTCCATGTTAACCCCTCTAACCTTATCTGAGGATTTGCTTTCAAGCGAATAGCTGTTTAGGAACTTAGACGGAAGCTTTGGTATTTTACCTGATTTTGCTAACAGAGATAAAGTGGCTCCAATAGACTGTAGTATTGGAGGCATAAAATCTCAAAAGATCTATATGTCACCTGTAAGAGAATCGCTTGGCTTAAAATAAGCAATTGCATAACAAATGTTTCCATTTTTATTTAACACCATTGGTTAATAATTCATTCTTTCATTCTTTTTCAAGCTTTGATGTTTGTAATTAATAATAAGCGCAATCTGTTTTGATTTCCAAATCTTTCAAAAGAATCCCACCGAAGATAATATGACTTCATGGATAGACATGTTAATATCTTATATTATAGCCCTTTAGACAGTGGAAGGCACATGAAAATGGTTAAAGGTAATTGTACATAATTCTACCTTTAGGTGGTGCCATTGTGTCTTTTAAACCAAGACTGACGAATCTAGTCATAAGGTTGATTATAAAGGGACCAAGAGTCCGCACATTTCTTTTTAATCTTTACAGATTTGTGAAAGTCCACAGATATCTAAAAGATACGTTACAGTTTATTTCTTGATCATGTTAGAGATAACCAGAAATAAATTATGAACAATTTAGGGAGGGAGGGAGGAATTACTTTTGAATACGTATTTTACTGTCATCTAAAATGTCCACATCAAAATGCTGATATAGAACCATAATATTAAAAAGATCTTCTATAAATTTTAATATGATATATAGGAAGTTATTAACATTCATTTTTTAAAAATGTGGAATATTTGAATTTAACAAAAATATTCAGTTTGACAACAAGTTCAGGTTTGTAAATAAGTCTACCAGCCTTTGATCATTTTTCCAATAGGCTTTATTTAATTCATTGATTGAATACATACTATCAAGTCAGTATTGATTAGTAATCACATAGATTGACCTTTTCCAGGATGTTCTGTTCCCAGTCTGTTCCTTGAGGTCTTCCAACAACATATCCATCACCACTGCAATCAAGTCCAACCATTGGCTGGTATTGCTGGTATTTCTCCACCCCTCATTCTTTCTATCTTTCTCAATGTTATAGACTTTTCAAGACAACTAGATTTTTGCATAATGTGTCAAAAACATGATAATCTGTGTCTGGCCACTTGTATCTTGGAAGAGAACTCTGAAATATTTTGTTCTGTGATGCATTTACTTGCTTTCTTAGTTATTCATAATATATTCGGGAATTTTATCCAACACCAAAATAAAAAACCCTCATACTCTTTCTAGCAAGCTTCTGCAAAGTCCAAATTTCATTTCCATAGAGTATCCCAGTTAAAACCATAACATGAATGATTCCAATTTTTGTAGCTACAGAAACCTCATCCTATCCAATGTCTTCAGTGCTATCTTAGCAGGTCTACTAATTCTGTAGTGCATTTCTTTACTGCTGGTTGATTTGTTGATAGTGGATTCTGAACTGCAGAAGCTATTTAGCACTTCAATATTTTCATTATCAGTTTGAAGTATTGCTGTTTGGTCTTCTTTAGATTTAAGAGTTAATCATGGTTTCATAGTGGTTCCAATCTGGGGGCCTTCTTTTTCATTACATTCCAATAGAAGGTTTCTCATGAGGACAATGAGGACTCTTTTTCCTAAGGACATGGTTGACACTATCAAAGTCTTTCTATAATCAGTGAAGCAAATATTTGGAAGAGAGGGATATTCTCTGACTATTTTCAATTATTCATACATCAATAATGATAATAATATCTCTTGTTCTTCAGCCTTTTCTAAACCCAGCTTGCTCATCTGATATCTTTTCTGTGTAATCCTACCTATGTTGATTGATTCTAAACTTTATTTTAGCATGTAAAACTAAGGGTATTGGATATTTTGTAAGTCCCCTTTCTTGGATCCAAAATCCAGATTTGCTGGCATGATTCCATTAGAAAGTTTACTGTTCACCATGTTTCTGAAGACATTCCATCAGTTCCTGTCACCTTCACACTTAATGACAGGCGTGCTAACATTGTTTTCTATTACTAGAGATTCTTGACATCTCTCTTTATGAGTTCAAAAATGTTGGAATATTTTCTTTTTTTAAAATATCAATTTACATCTTTGATACCTTTACCAGTATCAAAGGTATCTGCACCTTGTACCTTCCTGAGATCGTTGGAGGGCTTTTGCCTTTGCCTTTGCCTTGCCTCTCCTCTCCTCTCCTCTCCTCTCCTCTCCTCTCCTCTCCTCTCCTCTCCTCTCCTCTCCTCTTCTTTTCTGATTAAATTCACAAGAAGAGAAATGAACATCCAGTTGCTTCCTTGTGTTTCTTGAAATTCATCAGGCCCTTTTCATATTCATCTTTAATAACTTATTTGATCTGATTCCATAGTTCCCCTATTTTCCAGTTAATGAGATTCAGGATTTCAAAGTATTTCCTGATGTTCATTTGAAAATGGTGATTACATCCCCAACATCATATTAAAGAAACTTGTTGACTGTTGAAGAAAGAAAGAATACATTGGTTGATTATGTAGAAGACAGCCAAAAATTATTGATGTAAGTTAAAAAAATAAAACCAGTCAATGACTTACAACTGGAACATTAAAAAAAAAAGAAACTGAAGGCTTGATTTTGGCTACTCAACAGCAAGCTGTTTGAACTAATACAATCAAGGCAGAATTGAAACATCATCAAATGATTCAAAGTGCAGATTCTGCAAAGAAGCAAAAGATTGCATAAACTGATTACAAACAACACAGTTGCTACAGTTAAATCACCAGAACATTTGTAAAAATTATCATGTGCTAGTAATAAAAATTGTTGGGAACACAGAATTGAAAAATAATTGAAAATGGGCAGGTGAAAATATTGTCAGATTTCCAAATACAAACTGATGTAGTTTTGGCACACAATGCACTAGATTTAACTGTGGCTGAATAGAAGAAATTGTGGATAATTGATGTGGCAATACCAAGAGACAGTCGAATGAAAGACAAAGGATTGGAGAAGATCACAATGTGTCAACACCTGAAAACAAAGTTGAAAGATTATGGCATAATCTTGGATGGTACTTAGAAAACCTACACATACACAAAATTTCCATCTGACAATTACAAAAGGCCACACTGCTTGGATCTGCCAATATATTATGCTGCTACATTATATCCTAGTTCTTGGGAAGAACTTGATGTGTATGAAGACCAATGCCAGACTGGCAGCTGTGTGATTTTCTATTGTTCTGTGCGGTAATAATGATGAACTTAAGCTGTATGGGAAAACTCCATCTGAAATGATGGTATATTTGTAAGAAATACCACTTAATTGCAAGTAAGAACTGGTGGAACCACAAAAAGAAAACTAACAGAAAAAAGAAGAAACTATTTTTGCTTCTACAACACAGTTCACAAAATCTGCTCATTTAGTAACAAAACACAAGTAGATCAAAAAAATTTAATGTTTATTTTTCCAGTGATCTTTTTCTCCATGCCTGGTTTCTGATGTGAAGATTTTGATACTAAGTTACAGAAAAGCTTACTGAGCTAGAATTACTGAAAATAAAGAAATAGTATCCTTTCCTACGTTTAATGTTTAAAAATTAATTTCTAGATGAACATCCTAGCTTTCTGGATATGAGCATTTATTTGAGTTCCCTATACTCAAATAGCATGGTTGGTGGGTTTTTTTTTTTATTATTTTTGCTTTCTTGTTGCTTTTCTTTTTTCATTTAGGGTCTTTTATTGATATTAATTTTTTTCAGTTTTATTCAGTTTTCATTTTTCTTTATCATTTCATGCTTTTATTTTTTTAAACAAAGCTTTGTCTCATTTAAATGAAAGTTTGTTCCTCTTATTTTTATTTAACCTGCAGAAATGCTGAATTTTCTATGTGCAGTTTTTTCACTTATGTCATCTTTAGTTAGTTCCTGTAATGTGAGAGGCCTTAGATGTTCTTTCAAGAGAAGACAGATACTCTGAAAACTGGGCAATCTAAAACTTGAAAAGGGTTTCATTATGGTTTTTTTTTTTTTGAAACATATCCTCCTATACGAGAAAGATTTTATCTAGCAGATGGGTTGATTTTTTTTATACATACTTACATACATATATATGTATGTACACACAGACACACTATATATAGTGTGTGTGTGTGTGTGTGTGTGTGTGTGCGTGTGTGTGTGTAGGTCTTGGCATTTTTGGGCCTTTTCCTGCGTAAGGTTGAGAGTATCTTGGCGACCTTTCGATGAGGTCTCACTCATCATCTTCAGGCTGGTGTCTTTCGGCTTCATGCTTCTCAAGCAAAGAGTGATCGGAGCTGCCCTCTCTCTATAAATGCTGGTGGAGAGGTGGGGAGTGTTGCTGTGAGTGGGTTGGTTGGTACACAGAACTCCAGAGGCCACAACACCAAAGCTCAGGAACAAAAGACTAGGACCACACCCAAACAGGAGGCTGTGAAACAGCCGACCAATCTGCAAACACCCACTCCATCTTCCAATCAGGATGCAACCACAGAGCCAACCAACTCGCTTACAGCAACACTCCCCACCTCCCCAACAGTATTTATAGAGAGACGGCAGCCCCGACCACTCTTTGCTCGATAAGCATGAAGCCGAATACACCAGCCTGAAGATGATGAGAGAGACCTTGTTGAAACGTCGCCAAAATACTTTCAACCTTACACGGGAAAAGATCGGAAAATGCCAAGACCTACATACCTATACCCGTGAAAACCTACGATATATATATATATATATATATATATATATATATATATATATATATATATATATATATATATATATATATATATATATATATATATATATATATATATATATATATATATATATATATATATGTTTTCTGAGGTTTTCACGGTGTTTGTATATAGGTCTTTGGTTGTTCGGTTTTCTCCGTGTAAAATTGAAGTGTCTTGGCGATGTTTCACAAGTCTCATTCATCATCTTCAGGCTTCAGCTTCGTGCTTCTGGGAGCAATGTGTGATCGCAGCTGTTTCTTCCTTTTAACTGCTAGTGGGGGTTTGAACTGATTGGGTGGGAGCTTGGCTGTGCTCTGATTGGATGGGGGTTTTTCTGTGCTCTGATTGGCTGGGGGTGTGTCCTGTGTTGGTGGGGGCTTGGTTGTGCTCAGTCTAGTCTGTGCTGCAGGGGGATTTGAGCTGGTGACCTGCATAGCTGTTGTTTGGCTTTGTGGTCGTGCTACATCTTCATAGTGGGTGTCAGTCTGCTGCATGAATGGATTGGAGGGGTTTGAAATGGCTAATGTTGCAAACTCTGGCTCAGATATGTAGACGACACCTTCATAATCTGGCCACACGGGAAAGAAAAACTTGACAACTTCCTCACACACCTCAATAGCCTACACCCCAAAATACAGTTCACCATGGAAACAGAAGTTAATAACCAACTTCCCTTCCTGGATGTCTTAGTCTACAGAAAACCCAATGGCTCCCTAGGACACACCATCTACCAGAAGAAAACACACACAAACCGCTATCTGGACGCACTCTCACACCACCCCCCAGCACAGATCAACTCCGTAGCCAAGACACTCATCTCCAGAACAAAATGCTTAGCTGATGAACAACACCTAAAATCCGAACTAGACACTCTCACTAAAGTACTAACATCCAATGGATTCCAAACAAATAAGATTACCAAGCTAATCCAAAAAGAACCCCCCACTAAAATCCAAGACAGAGAACAAGAAAACGGCACAGCCCTCCTCCCATATATAAAAGGCACCACAGACAGAATCAGCAAGATCCTCCACAAACACAACATCAAGACAGCATTCTGCACAAACAGAAAAATATCCACCATCCTAAGAAACCCCAAAGACAAAATTGAGTTAGAAAATCAAGGAGTATATGAAATCCCATGTACCGCCTGCCCCACCACATACATTGGACAAACCAACAGAAGAATAAGTGCACGCATTGAAGAACACAAGAACTCATTCAAAAAAGAGGAACCAACTTCTTCCCTGGTCCAACACTTTAAAGTCACAGGACATGATATTGACTTTAAAAAGACCAGAACTATCGCCAAAACTGAACACTTTAACAACAGAATAATCAGAGAAGCCATTGAGATAGAAAAACGCCCACACAGCATGAACAAACGAGATGACACCTCCCGCCTACCAGCCATTTGGAAACCCGCCCTTATTGACAAACGAGTCCCTAACACGAGGAATGACACCAGACCCACACTCACGAGGTCCACACAGGATGTCACCACTGCACATCCACCCAGAAAGCAGACCCAAACCCACACTGATCATAAAGCACGACCAAGGACCAGAAGCCAGACCGCAGCTGCAACATTAGCCATTTCAAACCCCTCCAATCCATTCATGCAGCAGACTGACACCCACTATGAAGATGTAGCACGACCACAAAGCCAAACAACAACTATGCAGGTCACCAGCTCAAATCCCCCTGCAGCACAGACTAGACTGAGCACAACCAAGCCCCCACCAACACAGGACACACCCCCAGCCAATCAGAGCACAGAAAAACCCCCAGCCAATCAGAGCACAGCCAAGCTCCCACCCAATCAGTTCAAACCCCCACTAGCAGTTAAAAGGAAGAAACAGCTGCGATCACACATTGCTCCCAGAAGCACGAAGCTGAAGCCTGAAGATGACGAATGAGACTTCGTCGAAACGTCGCCAAGACACTTCCAATTTTACATGGGAGAAAACCCGAACAACCAAAGACCTATATATATATATATATATATATATATATATATATATATATATATATATATATATATATATATATATATATATATATTTGTTTTCTGAGGTTTTCACGGGTGTTTGTATATAGGTCTTTGGTTGTTCGGGTTTTCTCCCGTGTAAAATTGGAAGTGTCTTGGCGACGTTTCGACGAAGTCTCATTCGTCATCTTCAGGCTTCAGCTTTGTGCTTCTGGGAGCAATGTGTGATCGCAGCAAAAAGGAAAGAAACGCAAAAAGGAAGAAACAGCTGCGATCAAACAAATATATATATATATATATATATATATATATATATATATATATATATATATATATATATATATATATATATATTCTGAGGTTTTCGCGGGTGTTTGTATGTAGGTCTTTGGTTATTCGGGTTTTCTCCCGCGTAAAATTGGAAGTGTCTTGGTGATGTTTCGACGAAGTCTCATTTGTCATCTTCAGGCTTCAGCCGTGCCTCTGGCTCCCAGAAGCACGAAGCTGAAGCCTGAAGATGACGAATGAGACTTCGTCAAACGCCGCCAAGACACTTCCAATTTTACATGGGAGAAAACCGAACAACCAAAGACCTATATATATATATATATATATATATATATATATATATATATATATATATATATATATATATATATATATATATATATATATATATATATATATATATTTGTTTTCTGAGGTTTTCACGGTGTTTGTATATAGGTCTTTGGTTGTTCGGGTTTTCTCCCGTAAAATTGGAAGTGTCTTGGTGATGTTTGAAGTCTCATTCGTCATCTTCAGGCTTCAGCTTTGTGCTTCTGGGAGCAATGTGTGATCGCAGCAAAAAGGAAGAAACGCAAAAGGAAGAAACAGCTGGGAGCAAACAAATATATATATATATATATATATATATATATATATATATATATATATATATATATATATATATATATATATATATATTCTGAGGTTTTTGATGATATTTGTATGTAGGTCTTTGGTTATTCGGGTTTTCTCCCGTAAAATTGGAAGTGTCTTGGTGATGTTTGAAGTCTCATTTGTCATCTTCAGGCTTCAGCTTCGTGCCTCTGGCTCCCAGAAGCACGGCTGAAGCCTGAAGATGACGAATGAGACTTCGTCGAAACGCCGCCAAGACACTTCCAATTTTACATGGGAGAAAACCGAACAACCAAAGACCTATATATATATATATATATATATATATATATATATATATATATATATATATATATATATATATATATGTGAGAATTTAGTTTCTGCTTCTTCTTGTGCATATTTATCATCAGAGGTTGGCGATCCTATTTTTATCAGCAGCCACACGAAAAAGTGCTGCTGAGTTTTATCCAAACCAGTCCCTTAGATTTTGGTCTCTGCTAAGGAAATATGATTAGCAAATCTTAAAAATGTGTAGTGAACAATGGAATAATTGATCCAGAAGACCATTTTTTAAAAAATGGTTGTGGTTAGTCTTTACTCTAAGAACGTACTTTTTAAAAATCCCCACTGGGTTCATTTCCAAACTGATTCTTTTTACTATCATGAGTCTTAGATTATCACATAGAAAAGTGAGAATATTTATTCTGGGGTAACATTATTATAAAAGAAAAGTCATTTTATTTTTTCATGATGATACTTCAGCTCATTTGTAAATTATCCATTTTATAAAATGGATGGAAGGATTTAAAGGATTTAAAAAAAAATAAATATATGAACTTAATGGTTGTAGGAATATTTTTATGGCATATGTTCAGCCTAATGCTATGTATATCGTTGTGGAAAAGGAAATGTTAAAAAAGCTTTTGAGTAGACATGCAAGATAAGTTGCCTGGAATTATGAAATGTATGCTAAATATTAACTTAATTGCATTTAAAGTCTTGATCTAAAATATGTAATGAATAGCATAAAGTGAAGCTAATGAAAGCATGGAGAAAAACCTGGTAATTTTTTGTCTTCTTTGTTGAAACCACAGTAGTAAAATGTTGGTTTTGCTCTATCAAGGATAATCAAGGCAGATATATAATATGATTTTTTAAACAAAGAAGATATAGATTTTATACAGGAACAAGCTACTAAATATTTATCTGGCTGCACCTTTCTTCTTTAACCTGGAAGCAGGAAAAGTTTCTGATTTACAATTTTCTATTTCTGAGTGTTTTCCCAGCTTCCTTTAATTTTGAAGGAATTAATTCTGATTAGTAAAAATTCTGTTGATTGTTCAAGATATCTCCAATTTCCTTTTTTTTATTAATTGGATTACTGTGTGGAATTTTAATCTTTAATTTTTGTTGTTAACAATGGAATTATTTTTCTACCTGTACAAACATGTGGAATTTGTCAAGAATGCCATCTATTTACTGTAACAGTTGATACTGTTAAGGTATATATCAATTCCTTGCAAGAATTATGGACCAGAATTAAATAGCAAAAGGTATTCTAGGAATTGAAGTCCACACATGTTGCAATTTGCCAAGGTAGAAAAATGCTGGTCTACTTTCTGATTTTTCAGCAGTATTTAGCTTTCTTGCTGTATTGTATACATTATTGCCAAATAATCTACTAAATGCTAGCCATATGTTAAATCCATATCGGTATAGCTGACATCTTAAAAGTCCGTTTACCTGAAGTCATGTCACTTCCAGTCATTTACCTGAAGTCATGGCACTTCCATAAAGAAGTATAAAAAGAGGGTATTGCTGGTCTTCAGATACTATTGCTTATAGTGTATAAACTGCCCAAGTTTAAATTAAATACTCTACTATTCTCCTCCCAACATTCCATGTAACCTTCCATGATATAGGTAGGTAACTGTTATTACTCAATTAATGTAACACAGTTTATTTTTGAGGATCAGTCTCTACTCATTAGAAGACATTATTGAAGATGGTCTTCATTTATGTTGTGCATTTGTAATCAACTGCCCTCCACTGATTTAAATGCCAATAGTTTAACCAAATTCTGACATCCTAAATGATTTTACAATATATTGTCTCATTCAACCTATTGTTCATTGTGGTAGTCACAGTATAGAACAGAGGTCTGCAAACTTGGCTCTTTTAAGACTTGTGGATTTTAACTCCCTCAGCCAGAGTTCCTCAGCTAGCAAAGCTCTGGGAGTTGAAGTCCACAAGTCTTAAAAGAGCCAAGTTTGCAGACCCCTGGTATAGAAGACTCTAAAGTAGCTACCGCAGATGCTGATCCAGGATCCAGCTATTCTACCTGAAGCACACAATGTTATCTGAGATTTATTCAAAATCAGTTGCCTTTATTAATTAATTAATTAATTTTTTTGTTCATTTATTTTGTCAAGCATGTATTAGGTAACATATATAAGTATAAATATGATTTGAATATATAAAATGGATATGAATAAAAGGGAACATTAGGACTGGGACAGTAGTTATGCTGGTGTGCTTATGCATGCCCACTTACAGACCTCTTAGGAATGGAGTGAGGTCAACAGTAGACAGTCTTAGGTTAAGATTTTGGAGGTTTTGGGATGAAACCAGAGTCAGGTAGTACATTCCAGGCACTGACCACTCTGTTGCTGAAGTTGTATTTTCTGCAATCAATTTTGGACCGGTTTACTTTAAGTTTGTATCAGTTGGGGGAAAATAAGAAGCAATCAAAACACGGAAGTCTTCCAGAATTTAGCAGAAATCTATTGAAGAAATTCAAACAAGAAATCAACACGTGTCTGACCTTAATTCCACTGTTGTGAGTCATAGCCAACATATGATTAAGTGAGTGTTCATACTTCACCTGAACAGGGAATTTAGTATACAGTGAGTGAGCAAACCATGAAATGCAGAATCATCATTTAGCAGCAGTAGTTTCAAGTAAATGTCATTTGTGAACTATTTGAATCACATACATTTCTGTGTTATAGGAAACCTTTTGTTCCTTAATTCCTCCATTGTTATGGTTTCAGATGTGTTATATCACATATAGTACGCATAGCTTATTTGGGCAAAGTGTTTCAAGACTGTGTAGTTTTAAATGAAATGCTCAGAACAGTAAATTGAGGAAGATATACAAAATAAATGGGGCAAAGCTGTGGCTCAGTGGTTAATATGCTGGGCTTGTGAGCTAGTAAGCTAACACTTGGGTTCAAGACCTGAGCTCCACGTGATGGGGTGAGTTCCCATCTTTCCCCCAGCTCCTGCCAATCTAGCAGTTCGAAAGCATGCAAATGCAAGTAGATAAATAGGTACCACTTTGGTGGGAAGTGGAGATGAGCACCTCCCTCTATAGTCAGCAATGACTAATGGAGTAAAATCTGCAAAAACTTCTTTACCTTTACTTTATACAAATTAAATAAGAAGGATATGAAAAGAGTTAAGAAGATATCAAATGCTGAGTTGAATTTTGCTTTAATGTGTCAGTAAGACTCCTCTGTTGCCTTCACTTTGCTGATACTCTCACAGTTTCAATCTACACTAATGAAACCTAGAAGTACAGATGGAAGTAAATGACATTGCATGTCTGAAATCTGCCCAAAGATTGATTCCTCTAGAATAATATATTGAGTGTATTCAGTGTGACAGCTGAATACACTCAATATATTCAGTTGGAAGAGGCTGTTGAAAGGAGGATGTGATCAATAAGAAGGAAGGAGTGTATTAGAAGAGAGTTAAAGAAAGGAGAAAGAAGAAAAAGAGAAAAGAAGGTTAAGAGCTTACTTGACTAA
This sequence comes from Ahaetulla prasina, assembly GCF_028640845.1. NCBI lineage: Eukaryota > Metazoa > Chordata > Lepidosauria > Squamata > Colubridae > Ahaetulla > Ahaetulla prasina. The sequence goes on from NC_080539.1 coordinate 284,323,287, forward strand.
ATAGCTATTATACTCAGGAGTTAATAATCAATCATCAATTTTATTTATGGTTTAAATCCCAAAAACTAATTACAAATAAAGTCTTAGCATTTGGTAAAACAGTTTAACAAATAAGATATACTATTACATAATACACTTAAAATCCCAGCTCACTGATCTGTTACTAAAAATTTGTTTTTATAGCCATCTTTAAAAAGCTGACTGTTGCCACTATAATCTTAGGATTGTCATCTGCAAGTTTGTAATTTTAGGTTATTAGAACTATTGATTATACATTCTGCTTCAAAATAAGTATGTATACATGTTTGTGTTTGTGTGTTACATGTTACGTGCACAGACACAAATATAAATATGCCTTCATAATGTGCTGAGAAATTCTAAGATTGTAACATCTCATCTGCTTGCTGGATTTAATATTAATAATTATACATATAAGGGGAAATCCATTTATTCTTTATATCACTAGGTGGCTTGAAGAGGCAAAGTAAAAGAAATCAGGTTGCATTTTAGAAACTGAATGATCTACCCAATGACCTTGAAGGGTCAGAAACTTGCAGATAATTTCTGGAATTCCACAAAACAATGGGCCTTAAATGATAAAACCTGTGCACTGTACAGCATGTCAAATAAACTGGGTCTTGTTTGTGAGTACTCATACAGTGAACAAGATAAATGACCCCATTCAACCCCCAAAGCATATTTTAAGGAGTTCAGGGAACTGAATCATGATAACCTGCAGTGAGTGCAAGCTGAACAGCTATGATGATTTTCAGCAGGTATGTGCGGTAAGCAGGTGTTCTTCTGTAGCTGTGTCTGAAGAGTCAAGTACGTGTTAGTAGACATAGTACAGATCTGGCATTCCATCCAGAGATTTGGAGAGGAGGAACTGAGGGAAGAGAATAGAAGCCAATTGAGTAAAAAAAGTCATTTTATCAATCATATTTGATTCTGTTCTCGTTCTCTTCAAAGCTTTGATGTGTCGTATAAAACTGATATCTGGAGGTTTTCCAGAGACTCTTAACTTCCCAATCTGAAAAGGCTTTGGACTAGCTGCTGAAGATATGTGTTTGCAATTATACATTTGAAAATCTTTTCCCCTTCTTTGAGCTAACATTCTTTCACTGTTACCACACACTTCTGCTGTTTTGTTTTCCTTCTCCATGACACAGAAGTCCTTATTGCATTGCTTTGTGCCCTCAAGATTTGTAGGTTGAAAATCCTTTGATATTGTTGTAGTGTTGTATCTCACTAAAGCTAATGTAACCTGGGCCTGAGTGGACTTCATTGGGGGAGGGGGGAAATGACAAAGTTGAACAAGAGTCTTCAGCTGGGATCCCAGGATACAAAACAATCCACCAACCGTAGACATAGATACACATATGTGCAGATAATTTGTGTAATTGAAAATGGGTTGTAAAAAGAGATTCCTCCTCGCCCTCAAAGTTTGATGTCAATTTTATAGGTTTATTATGGTATTTTGTGGCCTTCAGTGTAGCGCTGTGCAGGTAACCATGTATTGGATTCAGATGTGTATCAGGCAGTTACCCTACTATTCAATTGTTTCTCAAATATTTTTATACACTGTTGCTCCAATCATGATTATTCTGCTAAACAACACTTTGTAAGGGGGGGCAAATCATAGTTTTGATGGGAGGAAAATGCCCAGGGAGAGTCATTCCAAGTACCAATATTCAAATTTAAATTTCTTCAGAGCTGTTATCAGCATTAATAATTAGGCAGTGCTGTAGTATGTATAACTGAAAGATTATACAAACATACAAACAAAAAAACACATTGTTTAACTTTGGTATATCTCCCTGAACTATTTCCTTCTTGATGGTTGAGAAATCATACCACACTTTCATTCACCAGCATCTTCATCTTAAGGCAGGGCTCAAACTTCCAGCCCATGGGCTGGATGCATCAATCGCTGGAAATTCCCACGCCCGGTTTAGCGAAGGAGAAAAAATGCCAACACGCCATGTGACGCCACCATGACGACGTGAGTTTGACACTCCTGGTTTAAGGGCTAAATAAGTCATAAGACGTCTTCTCAGACACAGAAGAGGTGTTACTAACCAGACTAGACAGTGCTGAAACAAATGGACAAAAATATTATCTCTTCCTCAGAAGGCTTAAAAGCATGTAGTTTCTAATAGCTGCAAAAGTTGAGTAAAAGTATATTCATGAACTGGAATAGGACATAGCAACAGGTCAGCCAAGGAGGACCTTTTGGTAACTGAAGCATAATATTTGTTGTATGGGGCCATAAGAGACAGTTAGGAGCCTGGGCGTGGCTTAACTGTTCTGTATATAAGCTTGAGGGCCAATGGTGAGTTGTTCCTGGTTCGGTCTGGTTCTTGCGAACCGGTAGTAAAAGCGGTGGGAGGCTCCGCCCACCCACCCAGATGTCATCATGGACGATCTGCGCATGTACAGAAACGTGTGTGCGCGCACTTCCATTACAAACCAGTAGTAAAGGAAAGTAGAACCCACCCCTGTTGAGGGCACTAGCTTCTCTCTCCTCCATTTTGCCTTCTCCATTTTGTGCTGTGTTTGTACTTGCTATTTCTCTTCTCTACAACATGGAAAACCCTACAAGGGTATTGTATGCCTTATGTGTTGTTATGTATATAAAGACGTTTTCAATCCTGCTGAATTGTCTGATTGTTGTGCTGCAACAAACTCCAACAGTAAAGACATCAGTTCTTTCATTTCCTGCACTGCCCTTCTCTTGTAAAGTTTTATTGCAGTAGAGAAGCTCTGTGAGCTCTACCCATGTTATACACACTCTGAGATGGTACATCATAGGAGACAATAATTCCCTAGTTTTGAAGATCATGTGAGACATAATCTCCTCCGGCTCTCTTCCTTTTACAAGCATGATTTAAAGACTTTGAAAATCGATTTGCAGTGAGACCTAAAGTAAAATAGGTCTCCCTTTTCCTTCTTCTTCTTTTTTTTTTTGAAATACCCAGTATCAAGATATCACTAATTTGATACAGATGCTTTTGATAACACATCCCTAATTGTCAAAATATTTATTATTAGATATATGAGGTAGTTATAGACACTTATTCAAAGGATGCTTTTATTATGTTTCCAGTTCCCACAGAGCGACAAAGACCCCATCATCCCTTATGTCAGTGACATCCCATCAATTTTTATCTTCAATCATTGTTGTTTTTTGACTCTGGTTTTGGTTAATCAAAAAAAAAAGTAATTAAAAAGTTTTCTAAATTTGCATTTTCTGCCCATATTGTGTGATCAAAATCATTTGTTAGTATCCCTAACATATATTTGCACTAAAAGATCTTATTCATGTAATTAATATATTGTATGGCAATTTCCCCCATCTTCGTTGTAAAATCCTTGCACTGATTTTGATATTCTGCATTACCAATAATACTAATATTATTAAAATAAAAAAATGAGAACTAATATTTTATTGAAAACACTAACTTATGAACGTATGTTAAAGCAGAAAGGTTTTGTGAAAATTCCTCTTTTCTTCTGGCAGTCCATGCCCAAAGAAATGACGATGGTAGTCAAATTCAGTGGGAAATAAGGAATCATCAGTAATTCATTTTTGTAGCTTTTTCCTTTGGAATCCCCTTTCCCCAAAAAATGAATAGGAAAAGGGAAACATTTGCTTTCTCTGTAGTGACTACAAAGCCCTCCCTGCTCACCCAACCCCTAATAAAACAAGGTGGATAAGTGGGGAGAGGAAATCATAGTTAGCTATCTTCTTAGCTGTGAGAAGAATTTGCCTAGAGAAGAGGAACAGTACTATATCTCTTTCTCATGCATATTCCTGAGAATAGTTATAGGTTAACTCAACATGTGTGGTTGTCTGCATGAAGAGCTGCAGTGAAATAAGTGGAAGTTTTTTGACATGTTGTTTTCTTGATGAATCTCCTATGGATTGCTCAGAAGTTATATGATCCATTGCTTTGTTAAACATTCATAGGCGTTTCTTTATTCTTGATTGCTGGAACTACATCACTCTCTTGACTAATTGTTTCTTCTTTATGTTTATATGGAGGAAGCTGTCCCCTCCATCCTGTTGGGGGGGGGGAAACTATCCACAACTATCTTGTTCTGTAGCTGATGTTGCATTTTGTTAAGTGACGGCAGTAGCAAGAGTTTAATAAAGACCCTCCAAGAAAGAGTGGAAACTGGAGACCGTGCAGAGCCTCTAAGCAAAACTGACATTTCATGGAAGAGGGGCACGGATGGGATGGGCAATGTGGTTCTGCAAATGCCTTGTGCATGATCTTCATCAGCACACAGACCAGTGGTGGATTTCTACCGGTTCGCCCCGGTTTGGGCAAACTGGTAGTGGTGGCGGCGAGAGCAGGGGTAGGTTCTACTTACCTTTACTACCGGTTTGCCTCGTGCATGCACTCTTCTGTGCATGCACAGATCACCTATGATGACATCTGGGTCAGTGGTCAGAGCCTCCAGCCGTTTTACTACCGGTTCTTGCGAACTGATCTGAACTGGGGACATCCCACCACTGGGCAGGATGCTCCACCCACCCACCCCAGATGTCATCACAGATGCTCTGTGCATGCGCAGAAGGTTCTGCATGTGCGCAGAAGCACCATGCACAATTGAAGTGCCGCGTGTGATCAAAGTAATTGCACACATGCGCTTGCTCCCAGTTCCGAACCGGTAGCGAAGGTAAGTGGAATCCACTACTTACCTTCAGACACACAGACATGTATGATCCAGGAAGCAAAACTGAAGACCAACCCACCTTTTTGAGCAGGTTTCCCCAATTACAGATATTACATGTTGAGCAGGTCACAAGATAGTCTTCTTTATGCATTGGCTTTTAACCCCATGAACTCTCTAAGAAAAGGGCTTAATTAGTGCCTACCAAACAGTAAAATGGATGGGAAATAGGAAAGATAATTAAGTGAATAAGTCATAATCATTTAATGAAAAATAACAGTAGTAGGATGGGGGTAAATAATCAATCTGCTCTAACTGGGCCTGGTAGCATCTGACGGAGCAACAATCCCAAAGAACAACCTTCTTTGCTGCATTGAACATGGTCAGGAAGCTGTCACCAAATTATTGTTTCGCTCTCATCCTTTTCTGACTAATTCCTTTTCAGCATGGGAACAAAATGCAGACATGCATGACCCAGGCAGAATACTTGTGAATTAGTTCCATTAAAGCCAGACCATATGCCTTATGTTGTAGTACACACAAGAAGGTTATCGCTGTTTGTTGGCGTGCTTTTCCTGCAGCTGAGGGAAGTAGTGCTCAGTACATTTTCCTTAATTTGGATCCTATTTATTAATGCACGAGGAGCAGGGGTGGACTTTTAATTAAAAATGACATCATCGAGTTTCTGCTAGCCCTTTGCAAAGCAGTCGACATAGACTTCTGCTGCCTGTTTTCAGTTTTTCAATGGTCCTATTATGAATTATAACCTCATTACATAAACCCAGCTAAATGGTGGAATTCCAAATAGGGTTTTGTGGCTTTTAGATCCTAAATAGCTAGAACAAGCACAAAAGGCAGTTGCGGTCAGCCTGTTTCCTTTCTTGCCACAGCAGTTATGGAGATGCCATTCCAGTGACCACTTCTTCTACAATGAGTCAGTTTCATTTTTAACAATCTGATTCAGTCCTTCTAAAAAATAAGAAAAAGACCGGGGGAGGCGGGGAGGCAGAATGAAGGAGGAAAGTTATTCCAACATGATTCGTGTGTGCCTGACTTTTACAAAGGGGTCAAAACAAACGTTAACCCATTGGGATCCTGCCAGCTGTGAAGTTCCTGCCTTCTAGAAATGGCAGCCTTATGAAACGGCCACATCTGTAAAGAATGTAGCAAACACAGCCTTGCATTTTCAGGAGTGCCGATGTGAAAAAAATAAGCAAAGGTCACCTTTTGGAAACATTCTTGCTTTGGGTTGCATGACAACATTTGGCTCTGCACCAATGCATTCCAGCTTGTGAAATGGGATTTCCCACCATTCTTCTCCCAGCACTCCTTCATTCTTCTGAAATCCCCAGCCGCGGAACATGAGTTGCAGAATGGGATGGATGGTGGTACATCATCCCCCATCAATAGTGGTGGCATAACCCCACCCATCAAGAGAATGATGCAATTGGATCCAACCCCATATGCTTTGCTTCGGCAGACCCGCACAAGTCCTTCAAGAGGCTTGGTGTGTGTAATTTTGGACCATTCTCCCTTTCAGTCTAACTGATTGCAATAAACTTGGCTTTGTAGTTAGGAGAACAACCAGACATGAACAAACGCTGATGACAATAGGGGTTTTTCCATATCTACTTTTAGATATAACAAAATATAGCAGTGAGCATATAAAAACGATTTATTGCAAAGAAAGAGGAAAACATTAACGGTTGTTGAAAACTAGCAAGAAAGCTACCCATAAACAACCTTCATCATGTTCAGATGAGAATATGTCCTCAGACCTCTAAGCCGTGGCATATGTGAAAAGGCTCAAATTTGCTGAAGTATGTTCCCTTCTAGTGTGACTAGCTGTTTCATGTAAGCTATTTGCCAGCAGTTTCAGCTGAATTTATCCCCCATCTCCAGGGAGATTGATGTAACCCAGAAACTCCCTTCAGGTATTTTGTACAAATGCATGATTGAGCTCTTAAGACTGAAGGTTCAGTTACTCTTCAACCAGTACATGTTCTCCCTTGGACTGAAAATGGTTGTGTCTCCTTCCATGGAGACAGGGATTTGTCTATCAAGTTTCTGACCCTGGAATGAAAGCCTTGTGTATATGTTTCTATATACAGCTAACCCTTCTCAGACTGATGCCAATACATATCAGTTCAGTGCTAGAGCTGGTCCATGATTTCCCCTGCAAATAATGGAATAAGGCAAGCAAGCAGGAGTGAAATTCAGCAGGTTCTGACAGGTTCTGGAGAACCGGTAGTGGAAATTTTGAGTAGTTCAGAGAACCAGCAAATACCACTTCTGGCTGGCCTCAGAGTGGGGTGCGAATGGAGATTTCACAATATCCTTCCCCAGGAGTGGGGAAGGAATGGGGATTTTGCAGTATCCTTCCCCTGCCATGCCTACCAAGCCACGCCCACCATGCCACACCATGCCCACCAAGCCACGCCCACAGAACCAGTAGTAAAAAAATTTGAATTCCCCCACTGCAAGCAAGACACATTGATTATCATACCAATGAATGATTTGGGACAACTATTAAGTTGATCATTAATTACTATATCAATTATTAAGTAAAAATATAGGTATGCCCCAAACTGACTCAACATATAAGCAGCTACGAGCCCCAAGGATCTTTCTTTTTTCCTTCAATCTCAAGAAGGGAATGCGGCAGTTTCAAACTTTCATGGAATTTATGAATATGTCTTTCCCCTTCAAAATGACTCACAGTTTTTGTTTTGAAGTTTCTGAGCTTCTCTCAGGGTTATAGAATGGTCAAGTGAAGCGGAACACAGTTTTTTGAAATCAGGAAGCCTGGCTGCAGTTTCATTGAGAAAAAAAAAAAAGACCATTCCTGTGTTTGATTGAAAAATAAATCTGCTGCTCTCAGTGAACCTTTGAAGTCCCCTAGCACAGTAATTGTTTCACGACATTTGCAGCTTTAGGCAGCAAGAATGTTTGTGGTTGTTTTAAAGGCATCTGAGTGTGGATTCCATATGGCTCTTTTTTTTAAAAAAATATATATTGGGGGATTTTCTATTCCTCCCTCCTTCTAAGTCATACACTCAGTTTCCTTGCTAGCAGCTTCCATGCTGCCTTTTTTTCTCCCTTTTTTCTTTTTGTCCTGTAGTCCATATAAAGGCAAGATTGACAACCATTGTAGCACACATATTCGAGCATATTTAATTTTGAACGAATACTAGATTGCCCGCCTCTTTGGTTTATTTAATGGTACGCCAACAATGCTCCATTTTGCATCTCATTTCCTCCAAAATCTATGCTGGCTGTGGAGAATTTTATAAATCCCAATGAGCTTAATTAAATTCATTGCAACACATCTGTGAGCTTTTCCGAGGGCTTCACTTGGAAACGTTATGACAAGCAAACTCCTAATACCTTATCTTCCCAATATACTTTGCAGGATGTATCTTTTTTCTAGATTGCATGACTGAAAGGGAAGTTGCACAGAGCTCTGATTTTTCTACTTTTTAATACTAGTAACATGATCAGACCATTGTCTAATGAAGTTTGGACTGCTGATGATTTTCCCACTTCTTAGAGATATGGCCCTAATAAATTGTCCTGTCCTGACTGACTTACGGAATTCTTGAATATTCCATGAACATTCATGAAGATAGTTTAGACAAAGAGTATTGCTTCTCAGTTGGTTTTTCAATTCTGTTGCAGGGGTGAAATCCAGCAAGTTCTGACAGGTTCTGGAGAACCGGTAGTGGAAATTTTGAGCAGTTCGGAGAACCGGTAGCAGAAATTTTGAGTAGTTCAGAGAACTGGCAAATACCACCTCTGGCTGGCCCCAGAGTGGGGTGGGAATGGAGATTTTGCAGTATCCTTCCCCTCCCATGCCCACCAAGCCACTCCCCACAGAACTGGTAATAAATAAATTTGGATTTTACCACGGTTCTTTTGCCTATATATTCTATGATATTAGAAACTGGCCAGCACATACACAACCTCTTTCTTTCTTTGCATGAATAAGAGAAAATGTTTTGATGATGTCTTTCAGTGATTTGGCTACAATATCTTTAATTACAGTATTTTTTAGAACGTGCATTTATAAATTTTGCTGGATTTTTCAGTTACATCTTTTCATTAAAAACGTAAATCTTCTTCAAATAAACCTATGTTTATTTGTCATGGCTTAATGGTAGCTGTGCCAGGGACAGTTTGAAGCCTCAAGCATTTCTCCACATTTCCAGTGTTCCTGTTTTAAAGGAGCTAGACCTTATTCTTTTGATTTTCTAAGAAAAAATATATCTCTGCAGAGAATCCCAGGTTGAACCCCTTCCCTGCGAATGCATTTTGAAACTTAGGCAATTTGCTACTAAACACAGTGAATTAGATAGATCAATGGTCTCTTTCATAGATTCCCATACACTCCTGTATACAACATAGAACCACATGTGAAAAATGACAGAAAGCAACAAAACCCAAATGCAAGAAAAAAAACCCAGACCTGTGATATAAGATGACGGCTTCCAATAACCATTGTTGCTGCAACTGCTACAAAATAAGATAGTGTATAGTTGTCTGGGGATCATCGATGGAAGCTAGACAATTTGTCCCACATTGGGTCATCACTTCTTTACCTACAGTTGTGGCCAAAATTGTAGAAACCTTTTGGGAAAAGTGCATTTTCTAAACCTAGCTAATAACACCAATTTATTTTGGAGTAGTACCATAAAATTATATATCAATGGAAAGATAATTTAATCAAGAATGTAATGCTTTTATGAAAGATTTGCTATTAGATTTGCTATTACAGTATAAAGAAGAAAAGTGAAACACGTAGAAAAAAATGATATATAAAAAAATATCACCATAGAAAAATGAGATATACAAAAATTATCACCATGTCAGTTAATACTTAGTTGGGTAACCGTAAGCATGAACCGTAAGCATGAACCGTAAGCGTTGTAAGACGCCTTACAACGTCTTTCCATGGAGTGAACCAAGTCTTTTAGTTCTGCAGCTGTTATAATGTGAAACCAAGATTGAATGGTTGGTTCTATTAACTGGGTTTTATTGCTGGGTCACTTCTGACTAACAAGTTTCTTTAGTCGGCTCCATAGATTTTCAATTGGATTAAGGTCTGGGCCATTTCAGCAGTGGAATATGATTATCTTGAAATTCAAAAAACAAAAAGTAGTGTTATTAGCCATCAAACCTCAAAAATATACTTTCCCCAAAAGGTTTCCACAATTTTGGCCACTACTGTAAATAGAGAAACAGAATGACCAAGGGTGCCCTCCCCCCCCAAAAAAAGCAGTGTAAATAGGAGCAACTTCCTGCCTTCTTCCTCACTGAGTTTCCTTGTGGGAATATGGCAGGGAGCATCAGAAATTTTCCTTTCTTTCCTCTTCCTCTTTCCTTCTTCCTCCTTCCTTTCGCAGCAGGCAGTTAAATGGCAAAACTGGCTAAGAAACTGTCATGTTGAAAAGGAAGCTCATGTGATCACAGCAGCAATCTAGTACCTCAGCATCTGCCAATAGCATCGAAACAGCCACAGCTTTTTCAAATTCCATTCCCTCAGGAATCATAGGCTGTGGATTTTTGGACAAATTCTGTAAATTAACCCATTTGAGGTACCTCGGTTCAAAAATGGTTGATCACAACTGATGCACCATTTTGACCACTTAAAGGTCATGACAATGAGAGTTTTAGTAGTATATAGATCTATTATATTCCTGATGATACCATTACAAATATCTATGAAGATTCTCAGTCATCTATGTCATGGTTTTCCCAAAGTTGCTTTTTTCTCTTGAAAAAATTGGACTTTCTGTTTTTCTTTGCTGTAGATTGAAGATAGATGATGTTGTATCCCTCCCCTCTGTTGAGAGAGTGCTGTTTAATTTTGACATAGATGGCCTCTTTGACCTCTCTATCAACCCAGTTTATGACATCATCTATGTCCAGTCTACAACATGGTCCTTTCAACAGTTCCAAGAAGGCTCTAGGCCCATTTGCACTACTCAGGTGACCCTGATGACACAGATAAACCTCAATGACTCTATAAAAGAATGCATATGACCAGATGTCTGAAAGGAGTATAAATCCTTCCATTCCCCATCATCCACCCATGCTGAAGAAGCTTCTTGGAGAAGAAGTGAAATGTCTTCAAAGAAAAACCAGGCAGTCCAGTTGCCTCTTGAGAAAAGCACCTTTGAGATTCCAAATACTCAATGAGGTTTTCAAGTTTTCTGATATTTCAGGTTTACTCAGGTTAATCTGAAATATAGCTCTGCAATTAGCTCATTGTTAAATAGTCTTAGGGCAAAAGACCAACACACTTAGAAAAAAAAAATCTGTTGGGTCATTTGTCTCTTTGTTTTAAAAACTTTGTTCTGTACACCGCACAAATGTATTATTGCAACACATAAATACTATTGGAAAGTGTATCTTTATTATATGGCATCTCACTAGAAAACAAATGATCACTACAGACATCTTTGTAAATAAACTCTTCAAATGGTTTGATGTCTTGAAAAAGTGTCCCATAAATTCTCTTGCAGGGGGCCGCCACATTTCTTGCTGCAGCCCTTCTTTTAAACTGCACTTTTCTCAATGAAAGTGATTGAATCAGAACCAGATGTTCCATGGAAGCAGAAGAGTACACAGATTCTTTGAATGGAATCTCTGTTACATTATTTGTAGGGTACAAGGTTCTCCTGAAATGAGAGGAGAGGAAAAAGCAGCCTCAGGCTAGTGGGTTTCGTTTGATTTGAAGATCTTTGTGTGTGTGTGTGTGTGTGTGTGTGTGTTTGTGGGTGGGTGTGACTTTGAAATAAATCTGAAAAAAAAACTTGTTGAAAACTAGGTTTATTCCGTCTTGGGATAAAATAGCTTTCACCTTACATCATTTTTAACCTATGTTTTGAGGGATTGCTTTTATCTTCACTTGGGGGAGGGGTGAGATTTATGATGGCCACATACATGACATTTACCTGAGGTATTTAGCGAAGTTTGGGTCCCCCTCTTGAACAAATGAAAGCATGGGATGTGGTGGTTCAGTGGCTAAGATGCTGAGCTTGTCGATCGAAAGGTCGGCAGTTCAGCGGTTCGAATCCCTAGTGCTGCGTAACGGGGTGAGCTCCCTTTACTTGTCCTAGCTTCTGCCAACCTAGCAGTTTGAAAGCAGGTAAAAAATGCAAGTAAAAAAATAGGGACCACCTTTGGTGGAAAGATAACAGCGTTCCGTGCGCCTTTGGTGTTTAGTCATGCCGGCCAAATGACCATAGAGACGTCTTCAGACAGTGCTGGCTCTTCAGCTTAGAAATGGAGATGAACACCACCCCCTTGAGCCAGAAATGATTAGCACATATGTGCGAGGGGAACCTTTACCTATGCATGGAAGCAAAGATATTGTATATGAAAGGCAATATTTTAACAGATCCTTCTATAAGTTGACTTGTACAAGAGAGGCATCTTCAGTAAGATTCATGTCAATCTGTTCAAACTTCACAAATATAAACCTGTGTTACTAGTGAGCATGTGAACTCTACCATTAACACTGGTTAACACTGGAGTTTCTTTAAGATCTTGGATTATTTTCTGTCCCTATAAAAAAAACTCATGTCAGTTGTTTTTCATTTATAATAATTGCTCATAAAAATAAGTACCTTGATAGAAGGTTCTAATTTTCATCTCAGTTATTCTTCTCTTAAATAACTTCTGAAATAAAACTGAATTTTAGTATTTATCTGATACTCCCATGCTTAAACAGCTTGCATTACTAAATGAATATGTTACACCAATAAGCCTAAACTAGATTTAAAAAAAAAAACCTTTGAGGAAGAATGCTGTTCTATTCCCATGCGTTTGTACAGTTTTGTAGCATGTGCAATCTGTTTGCAACAAGTAGGAAAGAATATTAAAGTGAATGGACTGTTGAGCATTCTTCTAGAGTTAACTTGTAACACAATAAAACAATTTTCTAGACTGATGAAGATCATAAAAACAACTCTCCCATCTGATGTTTAATTTAGAGAGCCCTGCAGAGTAAATTTTAAAAATTCCTCTTTGAAATTACTAAAATGCTGTATTTGTTACCCTCCAACAAAGAAAAATTTGCTGTGCTCTACATATTTATAATATGCTTCAGATGTACCTCCATTATAGACATGCTGTTTCATTTATGAAGGTCAATGGAATTCAATTGCAAATCAATGCAGCAACTAAACCAAGTGGAGGGCATTTCATTTGGCTTAGAGACAGCAGTAAATTTAGTTAAGCTGAAAGAAAAGGGGCTACAAATTTTAAAGAACTTATACTGTGTTAGCTCTGGATTCTTTGTTTACCGGATATTTATTTAAATTCTAGAATTAAAGTTTTGAGGTAGTCAGTACAATATACTTTCTTCCTATGTATGTTGAGATAACATGATTCTAATAGATTTTAGAAGAAATGAAGGATTTGATCTAAGCAGTATAGGTATCACTTTCATATATGTTGTATCAATATATATATGGATTTTGCATATTGCATTGCTAATTTTAGCAATGAAGTATACGTTTCCATCTCCTGGTGGCTTATGCTTATTTTATGGTTTGTTTTATAGCTTTATATATTTGAAACATATGAAATATATTTGTCTATTTTATTTGCTATCTACATTGATTTATCAAATCAAATTCTGATTGTGGTTATTTATCAGCCTGATACATTGAATTATCCCACAGTATTAAATATACATAGCTCAGGGTTGAATTGTTGGATTCTTGATGTTATCTAAGCTTGGTTCTTCTTCTTGCAGGAGTTTCATTACGTAACCATCAATGAATACAGAAAAGGAGTTTGATGGTTGTTTTTTGTCCTACTAACCTGATTGGGTCATTTTCTTTCTTGATTGGTTTTTATGAGAGGCCCTTTCCCCCCCCCCTCCTCCTCCTGATTTCTCCTTATTTGGAGATTGGTTAATAGCTGTTGATGAGAAAGGATGTATTTAGGTCTGTTTGCCTCTTTTTCTTTTGACTTTTGATCAGTTCCTTTCTTGAATGCTTTACAGATGTTTCACAGATGGGTTGAACTAGAACAGGGGTGTTAAACTCATGTTGTCACAGCGGCGTCATGTGACGTATTGGGATTTCCCCCCTTCACTAAACCGGGTATGGGTGTGGCCAGCATGTGATGCATCCGAACCGCAGGCTGGGAGTTTGACAGTCCTAGTTTAAAAGATCTCCAAGGTCTCTTTCAACTCTTATTCTGTTATGGAACTGGCTAAATCAGCACCAGCACCAATGACTCCTGGTTGGACAAACTACCACAAGCTCCACTTCTCTATGTATTGATGATGTTATGTAGTCTGGCATTGAAATATCTGCCCAAAAAGGAAACAGGAAAGAGACAACACCAAGAACAAAATTTAAATTAGATGAGATATTCCTTTCCTTTCCTTTCCTTTCCTTTCCTTTCCTTTCCTTTCCTTTCCTTTCCTTTCCTTTCCTTTCCTTTCCTTTCCTTTCCTTTCCTTTCCTTTCCTTTCCTTTCCTTCCCTTCCCTTCCCTTCCCTTCCCGTCCCCTTTCCCTTTCTTCCTTTCCCTTCCCTTCCTTCCTTCCTTCCTTCCTTCCTTCCTTCCCTTCCTTCCTGCCTTCCCTTCCCTTCCCTTCCCTTTCCTTTCCTTCCCTTCCCTTCCCTTCTCTTCCCTTTTCTTTTCTTTCCTTTCCTTTCCTTCCCTTCCCTTCCCTTCCCTTTTCCTTCCCTTCCCTTCCCTTTCCTCAATGCATAATCCATGATCATAGAAGCCTTGATCCTACAGAAATCATGATTAAGGGAAGAGCTTATTGCAATATTCTGCTCAAACGTATGAGCAGTAGTGATGATGGTGTGAATCAGTGTAAATAGTTCCTTGCCTCCTTTGAAAGAAAGACTAAGCATATGCAGCTGTACTTGTAGAGTAACAACTCAGATTATTACATAGTGAACTTCATGTGAAAATACAAGTCATGTATTACTTTATTTATTACTTTATTTATTATTAAACTTATGTAGCACTCATCTCACTATTCAAAGCGACTCAGTTTCAATTGAATGGCATACTGCTTTGCTCTCCTGGGCAAGATTTTGGAGGAACCTCACTGCTGTTGCTGCTGCCTATTTACTTGTCTCTTTGTTTTGGAAAGATGAACAATTTGCACCAGCTTCCTGAGTGAATGAAATGTGAAGAGCTCATAGTTGGGTTTTTGTTTTCATTTTGCCTTTCTTCTGCTTATAGAGACAATGAAATACTATGAGCAGCAGGGAACTGATTCTTTTCTTAAGGAGTATTCAACGTCACCTATAGAGGATGTCTATAACTTGTAAGCGATCATGTCCTAATTCTATGTCACACTTTGTATAAATGCTAAAGACATCCCAAAATCCATATGAAGGCAATTTCTTGATTACTCCCAACTCCCAGGGTATTCAAATAGTATTCAACTGTAGAGAGTTCAATAATTCTTCATCAGGCAAGATGATAAACTGAAAAGATGGATGGAAGGGAGAGAGGGAAGGAAAATAGTTGATATTCAAGTCAAGAAACTGAATTCCAGTAATAGATTTGGAGAAAATATTAAATTCATAATTTGCAGTTATCCATCTTTGGTTGTTTTTTACCCCTCAGTAAGATGTGTTCTAGTGCCAGTAACAGGGTGAGCTCCTGTTACTTGTACTGGCTTCTGCCAACCTAGCATTTTGAAAGCATGTAAAAAATGCAAGTAGAAAAAATAGGGATCACCTTTGGTGGTAAGATAACAGTGTTCCGTGCACCTTTGGTGTTTAGTCATGCTGGCCACATGACCACGGAGACGTCTTCGGACAGTGCTGGCTCTTCAGCTTAGAAACGGAGATGAGCACTGCCCCCTAGAGTTGGGAATAAGTAGCACATATGTGCAAGGGGAACCTTTACTTTTACCTATTTAAGATGTGTTAATGGTGTGTCCATAGTATTAGGCAGGACTAGAATGGGAAAGGACTTAATCCTTCATCTGAGGTGAAATTCTTCCTCCCTTTGCATGTACATGATTTGTGTCTATATCTGATTTAAAAATGAGAGGAAGTATTAAGTTCCTTTTTATGGGTACAATATTAGCATGGGTTTAAATTAGCATAAAAGGGAGAGCTGTGCTAAACATTTGACAAGTAGTGTATTTTTCATCTGAGACAGAAAATGAGAGTAGGCTGCTCTGATACAAACGGCAACGCAATGAAACGAGGAAAAGGGCGTCATGATGTTGTGACATAGCCCTTCATACTTGACACCTGACATTAGGCACAATTTCCTAAGTCACATTGTTTACCTTGCAACATCACAGGGCTTATTTCCCCATTCCCTTCCCCCTCCCATCCTGACGGATGCCTCACAACATTCAAATTAGATTGTACCCAAATGCTAAGATGGTTTTATTTTTCATCTAAAATTCTTTCAAGAGAATAACTTTTTATTTTAGAAAGAAATTCAGTTGTTTGAACTGATTGATTATGTGTCACCATGTCGCTTTTTTATTTCTAGTAACTACATTTTCTCCATGGAAGTCTATCCTTAATCTATTATTTCAAGTCTCCCAGTAGTGCATACATCATCATTGTAACTGACTCCATTCATCTTTCTGTTAGTCATCCTCTTTTCTTCCATTTTTCTCAGCATTGGAGCCATTTCCAGAGAGCTTTCTCTTCACATAATATGTCTGAAATACAATAATTTAAACCCATCATTTCAGCGGTGAAATCTAGACGGATCTATCCGGCTCACGCAAACTGGTAGTGCAGACGACAGGAGGCTCCGCCCACCAGCCGGGACTTCATTACATCCCTTTTTGACTCTCTGCACATGCACAGAAGAGGCACGCACTCTCACATTTCTGAACCGGTAGCAAAGGTACACCACTGCATCATTTGTTCCGTGAGTGAGAACTCTGAGTTGATTTGTTTGATAATCTTTCTCTTTGTTTTCTCAACTGTCTATATTATTCTCAGGAGTCTTCCACACCAAAATTTAAAGATGTCAATATTCTTCCTGTTTTACTTATTTAAACTCCAACTTTTGCTTGCATAGTGTGTCACAGGGGATATCATGGTTTGCACGATGAACAATTGTAATCTTTGGACACATCAGAGCAAAAGAGCAGAAGCAGAAGCCATTGCATTAGTGGGTATTTTTACCTTTGGCTTTGAAGGTACTAATATCACTAAGTTGTTGGTTGGTAGGTATATACAATATATTTTACCATAAACAGTTCTGTATTATTATATTAAGAGCCACTTTAGTATACTCTTAGAGATAGTGTGCAAATTATAGGTTTAGGTTAGGGAGAGATGCCTATTAATTCATTCCAGAGCAATGCCATTGAAAGTAACTATAACTCTAAAGAATTGCAATTATTAGCTGAACACCATAATCAAAAAGAAATTCAGTACATGCCATTCATAAATAGTACAAACAGTCTGTTGGGGTTTAGCTTTAACTTCAAGACAAATTTCACTTTAATAACTACAATTAGAGCATAAGAAATAAGTACACCAATGGTTCCCACATATGGTCTGTAAAGAGGTAGTGAATCTCAAGAATACGTTAGTGAGTATGGGCTGTGGGTTGGGAAGACAGATAATACAATAGTAATATAACCCTGCTATTGCTTATGTATGATATTTTATCTTATGCCATTGCTTGTAGTGTGATTTCTTTTACAGACATATTTGTATAATATAATACATGCTGAATTTAAATAGTAGTACATTTGCCCCTCACATTGAAATGATCCAATATTTTTTTTGTATATTTAATTGATAGAATGTAGAAATCCAGATTACCTCAGTAGCCTTTTATCTGGTACGTTCAAGAGACAGAGAGTGTTTAAAATGACCTGCTTACATGGTGGTCCACAAAAGCTTTTAATGATGATATAGTGGTCTGTGTTAAGGAACTGTTCAGGCACCACTGACTTATACTATGTCAGACCATTAATCTCTGTAGCTCACTGCAAGGAGTTCCTGAGAATTTTTACTTTTTAAATAGTTTTTTTTTTGACAGATGTCTCTTCCACCTCACAAAACAATACTAGGATGCTGTATGCCGAATTATAACAGTGAATGCAATACAAATGCAATACCAGGTGTTCACAGTATATTTCTAATTCTACGAGGACATGGTTTTAGACACATAGAAAAATTTCTTCTATCAAGTCAACTCACTCAACCATCAGACTTAGTGGTCACCTACACTAATTGGCAGCAACTCTTCAAGGTTTTAGCTGATGTCAGAGATTGAGTGTCAGCTGAAGAGAGATGAAGCAATATAATAGAAGCCATAATAAACCAAGCAAAAATCATGACTGCAAACTTAATCAGAAGCAAAGTGCAAACCAGATTCATGTGAGGAGCAAGACTAAAGACCAGAGGACCAAACAAGATGCAGGGTCCAACACAACAGGGATGCACAAATATGTGGCTGTTCAAAGGCTGAACTAAACAATTTATATTACATCCTAGCTAATGGTTAAGAGGTTGTATTAGTATTCGGCATTGAAAAGGCAGGGCTCCTTCCCCCATACTGATGGGGTAGCTATCTACAGGTCCAGCATTTCCTGAAAGATAGCAACCTTTCCAATCCTAAAATGGAAGAAGCTAGGAATTGGAACCGGGACTATTTGCAGGCAAAGTTTTTACAAAGGATCTGCAGCTTTTTCTACCTTTTGTTGGTGATTATGATCAATAGCACAAAGCTTTAGCAAAAGCATAAAGAAAAGGCCATCTATACCATAAGCAGCTTACATTCCAAGCATTGAGAAATGAGTAGAGTGGGAAAGAGTGTAAATCAAGCCATCTGGATGTTCAAGTAGTAGATGATAAACAATGGTGGAATGCAATCAGTGAAGCAGTGTTTAGCTAGGCTTTGTTTTTCTTGGGTTGAAGGCTCATCCAAGGTCTTCATAGGAAAAGTGGATGTGCAAGAAAAAACCCGGAGTATGGAGGTTCTGGAAAGGAGCTCCAGATATATGTCAATACGAAAAAACACATAGAGCCAGGGATGAAATCCAGCAGGTTCTGACAGGTTCTGGAGAACTGGTAGCAGAAATTTTGAGAAGTTTGGAGAACCGGTAGTGGAAATTTTGAGTAGTTCTGAGAATAGGCAAATACCACCTCTGGCTGGCCCCAGAGTGGGGTGGGAATGGGGATTTTGCAGTATCCTGCCCCCAGGAGTGGGGTGGGAATGCAGATTTTGCAGTATCCTTCCCCTGCCACGCCCACCAAGCCACACCCACAGAACCAGTAGTAAAAAAATTTGGATTTTACGATTGCATAGAGCCATTTACAAGACCAGAATGATTTATAAGATCCTTTTTGGCTTTTGCAGAGATAAGATTTCACTTGAAAATTAAGTTAAGGGGAATATCAATTCAGTCCTCAGATTAATATGGATTCAGTTAACCTTTCCATTTTAAACAATGAATAAAATACTTCGCTTTACTTCCTATTTTGATATATAGGGCTACCTGATCTGGTTTGGAGAAATGTCAAGGACCACCTGATGGCACCAAAGGGTTTTTCTCTACCTTTTCGCTGCCATCTACTTGTCATGACAATATTAGTTTCATCTGGTAGCCCAAGCGATATAGTTCTCCAATTTAAAAATGCAGAGAATTATATTAGAAGACTATCCAGATGAAATATATGTAGAAGTATGACCACATGATGATGAACTCCTACCCTCAAAACAACGCTATAGAGCACTGCACACCAGAACAACTAGACACAAGAACAGTTTTTTCTCGAAGGCCATCACTCTGCTAAACAAATAATTCCATCAAGACTGTCAGACTATTTACTGAATCTGCACTACTATTAATCGTTTCATAGTTCCCATCACCAATCTCTTTCTACTTATGACTGTATGACTATAACTTGTTGCTGGCAATCTTTATGATTTATATTGATATATTGACCATCAATTGTGTTGTAAATGTTGTACCTTGATGAACGTATCTTTTCTTTTATGTACACTGAGAGCATATGCACCAAGACAAATTCCTTGTGTGTCCAATCACACTTGGCCAATAAAAATTCTATTCTATTCTATTCTATGATGATGATGATGATAATAATGATAATGATGATATCCATTCAGTCACGTCTGACTCTTGGTGCTTCTATAGACCAGGTACATAGATACATCATCCGATCTTGCATTATACAGCCACAACTGAGCCCAAAATTTCTGTTGCTAAACAAGACAGTTATTGAGTTTTGAGACCTTTCTTGACACAGTTGTTAAGTGAGTCACTCGAGTTGTTCAGTTAGTAACATGGTTGTTAAGGGAATCTGGCTTCCCCTTCAACTTTGCTTGATAGCAGATTGCAAAAAATAATCACATGCCTAGGATACAGCAATCATCATAAATACACTGAATTTTTATCACCTGACCATGGAGATGCTGTAACATCATGGTAACTTCAAACGGCCACTAAGTAAATGATTGTAAGTGAAGGATTACCTGTATATAGTCTACATTAGATAAAATTGCTACAAAATGCATAGAAAGGGCATCAATTGTATATTACAAGAAATATAAACAAAACTAAAACTTTTTAAAAAGTAAACTTAAATCTTAAATTGATTTAGCTGTGAGATAACATGGATTTAGATTTTTAAAAAATGAGAAATAGAACTAAAAATGCCATTCTGTTTAATAGCACCGTACACTGTTATCTTCTATTATGGCTCAAATAGTGAAAGTAGGTTGATCCAAAATCAAATCTTTAAGAAAGAAATGTCCTAGGGAATTGCCAAACCAGTGCTAATAAGAAACAAATATTTGAATGCTTCTTTTTGTTATGACATTTGGAATTGATTCTTTGTAATGATGAACCAAAATCATAAGAATTGTGTTAGCAAATGGAATTGGGCATAATGCAGATTTAGTTTAACTGATAAGTCTCTGTACAGAATTGCAAAAGAATAGCAAGGCACCCTGATTCTCAATTGTTTAGTAATAGCACTATCAATCATTTGAATTAACAAAAAGAAGATGCTCAGAGTAACCAAGTTTTGTCTAAAATAACTGTAAGATCAACTTAGCTCTGGTACTGAAAAAATTGCCATTTGTCAGAAATGGTATATTTTATTATTTATTTATTTGATTTTTATACCGCCCTTCTCCCGAAGGACTCAGGGCGGTGTACAGGCAAAAGTAAAAAACAGACAACAATATACAATTTAAAATGCAAGTTAAAAAACTTATTATAATTAGCCTAAAAACTTTAAAATATATAAAAAACTAAAACCCCATTTAAAATTAGTAATAAGAAATTTAAAATCGATAAAACTTAAGCCAGCCCCGTGCGAGTGAAAAGATGTGTTTTCAGTTCGCGGCGAAAGGTCCGAAGGTCGGGTATTTGGCGTAAGCCCGGGGGAAGCTCTTTCCAGAGTGTGGGAGCCCCCACAGAGAAGGACCTTCCCCTGGGGGCCGCCAGCCGACATTGCTTGGCGGACGGCACCCTGAGAAGTCCCTCTCTGTGAGAGCGTACGGGTCGGTGGGAGGCATGCGGTAACAGCAGGCGGTCCCGTAAGTACCCAGGCCCTAAGCCATGGAGCGCTTTAAAGGTCATAACCAAAACCTTAAAGTGCACTCGAAAGGCCACAGATAGCCAGTGCAGTCTGTGCAGGAGCGGTGTTACGTGGGAGCTACGCGTAGCTCCCTCTATCACCCGCGCAGCTGCATTCTGGACTAACTGAAGCCTCCAAGTGCACCTCAAGGGGAGCCCCATGTAGAGAGCATTACAATAATCCAAGCGAGAGGTAACGAGCGCATGAGTGACTGTGCACAAGGCATCCCGATCAAGGAAGGGGCGCAACTGCCGAACCAGGCGCACCTGGTGGAAGGCCCTCCTGGAGACAGCCGTCAAATGATCTTCAAACGACAGCAGTTCATCCAGGAGGACACCTAAGTTGCGCACCCTATCCTTTGGGGCCAATAACTCGCCTCCAACAGTCAGCTGCGGCTGCAGCTGACTGAATCGGGATGCCGGCATCCACAGCCACTCCGTCTTGGAGGGATTAAGCTTGAGCCTGTTTCTCCCCATCCAGACCCGTACGGCTTCCAAACACCGGGACAGCACTTCAACAACTTCATTGGGGTGGCCCGGGGTGGAAAAGTACAGCTGGGTGTCATCAGCTTACTGCTGGTATCTCACCCCAAAGCCACTGATGATCTCACCCAACGACTTCATATAGATGTTGAACAGAAGGGGCGAGAGGATCGACCCCTGCGGCACCCCACAAGTGAGGCACCTTGCGGTCGACCTCTGCCCCCCTGTCAACACCGTCTGTGACCGGTCGGAGAGATAGGAGGAGAACCACCGATACACGGTGCCTCCCACTCCCAATCCCCCCAACCGGCGCAGCAAGATACCATGGTCGATGGTATCAAAAGCCGCTGAGAGGTCTAATAGGAGGTCTAATAGGACCAGGGCAGAGGAATAACCCCTGTCCCTGGCCCTCCAGAGATCATCCATCAATGCGACCAAAGCTGTCTCCGTGCTGTATCCGGGTCGGAAGCCGGACTGGAACGGGTCTAGATAGGGTCTCCTGCTTGAACTGGGGGTTGGACTAGATGACCTATAAGGTCCCTTCCAACTCTGTTGATATGTAAAATTTATTAAATAGAGGTAGAATCCACCCCCTTTGTCAAAAGGCTGAAAATTGTGTCATACTGTCAGGATGTCTCCTTTTGCCTGCAACATCACAATACGTGTACAAAAGGGGTGTTTCTTATATCACATCAGCACAAAGCTAGTTTCATCATTTCTTGGTTCTTCTATGGATGCCCCCCCCCCGCCTCTTTCACACACACACACACACACACAGACACAAAATCATCTGGAATTTCTATTAAAATTCAGAAAGATCTCTGGTATCTATCACTTCTCTCTACATATCGTATAAAAGCAGAAGTATTGTAGCATGATTTGACTTTTAGGATCTGTTTTATGAAGGAGTGAGTTTATGCTACTTTTATGTTCCTTATTCCAAAAGTGACATGGGAGGGAGGGAGGGAGGGAGGGAGGGAGAGAGAGAGAGAGAGAGAGAGAGAGTGAGAGAGAGAGAGAGAGAGAGCTTTAAAGTCAGATCTGTTTTAATTGGCTGGTTTAATTATGCTGCTGTATTCTAGGATAAACTCACTACCCTGTAGAGTAAATCTGAAAAGCTTCAGGGACTCCATTGTGGTTGGGGGGCTAGGAAGTGTCTATAAAAGGCGCACTGTATCTCAACAAGACTAGACTGCATTTGTTTAGTATTTTAATTTCCCCTAATTTTTGTATGTCTTTGAATTAATTATTCTTCCTTAGACATCAAAGAAAAATGAAGGACATTTTTACTTTTAACAGTTTGTACTATAATAATTATCCTATTGCTCCAATGACAGGGTTGCACACTTCTTAGGGTTTTGAGATTACAAAAGGAAATACAGCTAATTATAGTCAGAAATAAATTACAGTTCTGGTTCTTTCTTTGCTTGGTCTCATTTACTCACACACAACCCAGTCCATGTGTGGGAAGTTACCTAAAACTAATCCATCAGGAGTCCAGCAAACTTGTCCACAACACTATCTACAAGGTTGCAATTAATTTGGGGAAAGCGGTTTATTAATTTAATTTCCAGAAAAGTGTGGACTTGCAGTACAGATATTTAATGTATTGGACTTTCAGCTTTATAGCTTTAGTTACATATTTCATCCAAGCCCATCTCTGCTTACCAGACTGTGTTCCCAATATCATCAGTGTCCCACACCCTCCTTTTTTTGCCCTTATTCCTCCAATCTCATTCATCTAACACTGAAATTTTACACGTGTTTCTTTATGGATCCCACCTGTGACCAGGTAACTTATTGTTTCTTTATGGATCCCACCTGTGACCAGGTAACATTAAGTACAATACAGTAACTGAAACAGCGTCTACATTTTCAAGTTTAGCTAAAGTAATTATCCTGCACATACCTTGTCATGATAGAATAACAGAGTTGAAAGAATATTTTCTAACAAGAAATTATGATCTTATTTCTTTGTGGGTTTAATACAGAACAAAATACAGAGTTCGGGAGAGCTGGTAGCGGAAATCTTGATATGAGAGCGAACCGGTTTACTCCTAATGTCAGCTGGGCCCTCCTGCCTTCCCCTGCGCTATGCCTACCTTTATTCCTTTGTTTTTAGCTCAGCTGTAAAGCGCGGCAGAGTGGATTGCCATGCCTCAGCTGTTTCTTTACTCAATGTGCTTGCGTAAAATGCAAGTTTGGCACATGTGCGTGCAAAAAATGTGCACGATGATCGCACGCAAAGCGCATGCGCAATGTGAACCGGTAGTAAAACTACTGCCCAGTTCCTTCTGATAAAAACTGAAGTTGTGGATTGGATTAATTTGTAAATCAATATTTATTACAGAATAGATTTTAAAGAATAATAATAACAATAGATCAAGCCTTAAGAACAAATGCATACAAGGCTAGAATTGAGAAGTTAGCAACAGACAGTAAGTGCCACCTATGCAAAGAAGCTGAAGAAACAGTGGACCACCTGGTAAGTTGCTGCAAGAAGAACACACAGACTGACAGCAACGGCATGACAAAGTAGCAACAATAGTGCACTGGAAAATTTGCAAGAAATATCACTTGCCTGCAAGCAAGAACTGAGGAGGGGATACACCATACAATAGAGAAAGTCACAGAAAACGAAGAAATTAAATAGTTCTGAGACTTTAGAAGTCAACCGGAGAGGCACCTGCACCATAACACCCTAGACTTAACAATTGTTGATAAAAAAAAGACAAAAAAAGTCCAGAGAGTGGATATGGCAGTACCTGGAGACCACAGAATGGAAGAGAAAGAACTGGAGAAGATAACAAAATACAAAGACCTACAAATAGAAATAGAACGACTGGGCCAAAAACAAGCAAAATATCAATAGTAATAGGAGCCTTGGATGCAATCCCAAAACAACTGGAGTACCACCTGAATACCATCAGCATTGACAGATTCATCATCAGTCAATTACAAAAAGCAGCTTTACTCAGAACAGCTTCCATCCTGTGATGATATCTGTAACACCATCAAACATCTAGATCTGCCTATCCGAGGTCTTTGGAAAGGACTCACTAGGTAGACAAAAATGCCAAACTAAGTCTGATCATCTGGCTGACTGTGTGATGAACCATAATAATAAACTTCCCAATTTCCTGGAAGAGACTTTACAGAATAGAGATGGGAGCACTGGTGTTTGTCTAACTGGGGGAAGGACAGTTAGAAAGTTCATGGACCACCATCTGAACACCATCGGCATTGATTCATTTCTGAATATAATTCATGTTTCATCTGCCTACTTAGTAACTAAATAAAAAAAGGAAAGAAGGAAACTAGATAAGGGCATAGTAGCAATACAAGAATCATGTAGTAAGATATTAAAGTTAGAAATATATTCAGCAAATTAAAGCAATCAAATTATATGGTAGTTCCCTAAAACAAGGCATTCTCCTAGATCAGGGGTCAGCAACCTTAAATACTCAAAGAGCCACATAGGTCCTAACCGGAAGGCCACGTTCAATTCTGGAGCTGACCGGAAGTCCGATTCCCCCATCATAGTCTCCTCCTAGCACAGTGTCCTTTTTCCTCTGCCAACTGGAAGCTGGTTCCCCCACCATAGAGTCTCCTCCTAGTGTGGCGTCCTTTTTCTTCTACCTGTCCTAACCGAAAGCCAATCAATTGTGGAGCCGACCAGTAACAGGGAGCTGCAGCAGAGGGATAAAAGAACCACATGTGGCTCCAGAGCCATGGGTTGCTGATCCCTGTCCTAGATGTAGAACTTTCTCCTTCAATGTTGAGGTGGGCCTATTATTACCTATGACTGCAAGAGACAACTAGCAATTATTGTCCCATGAAGCTTGTTTGGAAGACCTCTCTAATTCAAAGAGTTTTAGAACATAAACTATTTTCAAAACTATCAGATATTTCTCCTATTTTCCTTTCAAAATGCCATCCATTAATCTTTTTGGACTGGGATGCAAAAATTGGTGAACACATACAGCAGAAAATAATCCAGATATTTTGCTGTCAACTTCTTTTTGATATTGGCTTTTCTAGTTAAATTTCAATGGGAAGCTTCAAGTAGAGAGAGAGGGAGGGAGGGAAGGAGGGAGGGAGGGAGGGAGAGAGAAGGAGACTATAGTAGCATAGCTTTAAACATATCCCACATATTTTTTCAAAATGTAGATATACGATAAAATCGTTCAGCTTCGGGATGGTTTGGACCAAGATTGCGGTGATACGGGTGAGACGGCTGAGGGTGGTCTTGGTGACATTTTATGGGATGAGTTTGATCCTGTCGCTCCCGAGGACATGGACAGGTTGTTGGGGAGGCTGAATGCCACCACATGTTTACTGGACCCGTGCCCCTCCTGGTTGGTGCTGGCCACGCAGGAGGTAACACGAGGCTGGCTCCAGGCGATTACGAGCACTTCTTTGGTGGAGGGTGTCTTTCCGGCCGCCTTGAAAGAGGCGGTGGTGAGGCCCCTCCTCAAGAAGCCTTCCCTGGACCCGGCTGTTTTAGGTAATTATCGTCCGGTCTCCAACCTTCGCTTCGCGGCGAAGGTTGTTGAGAGTATGGTGGCATATCAGTTTCCCTTGCACCTGGATGAAGCTGTCTATCTAGACCCATTCCAGTCCGGTTTCTGGCCCGGTTACAGCACGGAGACGGCTTTGGTCGCGTTGGTGGATGATCTCTGGAGGGCCAGGGATAGGGGTTGTTCCTGGTCCTATTAGACCTCTCAGCGGCTTTCGATACCATCGACCATGGTATCCTGCTGCGCCGGTTGGAGGGATTGGGAGTGGGAGGCACCGTTTATCGGTGGTTCTCCTCCTATCTCTCCGACCGGTCGCAGTCGGTGTTGACAGGGGGGCAGAGGTCGGCCCCGAGGCGCCTCACTTGTGGGGTGCCGCAGGGATCGATCCTCTCGCCCCTTCTGTTCAACATCTATATGAAGCCGCTGGGTGAGATCATCAGTGGGTTCGGTGTGAGGTACCAGCTGTACGCGGATGACACCCAGCTGTACTTTCCCCCCCCGGACCCCCCCAACGAAGCTATCGAAGTGCTGTCCCAGTGTCTGGAGGCCGTACGGGTCTGGATGGGGAGAAACAGGCTCAAGCTCAATCCCTCCAAGACAGAGTGGCTGTGGATGCCGGCATCCCGGTACAGTCAGCTAAATCCGCGGCTGACCATCGGTGGGGAGTCATTGGCCCCGATGGGGAGGGTGGGCAACTTAGGCGTCCTCCTGGATGAACGGCTGTCTCTAGAAGATCATTTGACGGCCGTCTCCAGGAGAGCGTTCTACCAGGTTCGCCTGGTGCGCCAGTTGCGCCCCTTTCTGGACCGGGAGGCCCTATGCACGGTCACTCACGCTCTTGTGACGTCTCGCCTGGATTACTGCAACGCTCTCTACATGGGGCTTCCCTTGAAGGGCATCCGGAGGCTGCAGTTAGTCCAGAATGCGGCTGCGTGGGTGATAGAGGGAGCCCCTCGTGGCTCCCGCATAACACCCATCCTGCGCAGGCTGCACTGGCTACCTGTGGCCTCCCGGGTGCGCTTCAAGGTTTTGGTGACCACCTTTAAAGCGCTCCATGGCATAGGGCCGGGTTATCTACGGGACCGCCTACTGCGACCAGATACCTCTCACCGAGAGGGACTCCTCAGGGTGCCGTCAGCGAGGCAGTGTCGTCTGGCGACACCCAGGGGAAGGGCCTTCTCTGTGGGGGCTCCCACCCTCTGGAACGAACTCCCCCCAGGACTCCGTCAACTTCCTGACCTTCGAACCTTCCGTCGCGAGCTCAAGACACATTTATTCATCTGTGCAGGACTGGCTTAGATTTTAAATTTAGAGGGGTTTTAAATTGATTTTAATATTTATATTTTATATTTATATTTCTATTTTTTAATAATTTGGGCGTTAGAATAAGTTTTTAAGGATTATTTTAATTTGTACATTGATGTTTTATATGCCTGTGAACCGCCCTGAGTCCTTTGGGAGATAGGGCGGTATATAAATTCGAATAATAAATAAATAAATAAATAAATAAATAAATATTTGGATTCAGTCAAAACTGTTATGTTGAGTTATCAGACCTGGACTGCAAAATGTTGGGTCTCCACTAATGGCAGCAAAGAATTTATTTATTTATTTATTTATTTATTTATTTATTTATTTATTTATTTATTTATTTATTTATTTATTTATTTATTTATTTATTTATTTATTTATTTATTTATTTATTTATTTATTTATTTATTTATTCATTCATATTTTTATACTGCCCTATCTCCCTAGGGACTCAGGGCGGTGTACAGCCATATAAAAACACATAAATATACAAAGTAAAACATTCATCTAAAAAACTTATTATATCGGCCAAATAATTAAAATAGACATATAAATAATAAAACCCAGTTTAAAACCAAATCTAAAATTTAAGCATTTAAAAATTTAAAAAACTTAAAAATCTAGTCCAGCCCTGCGCAAATGAATAAGTGTGTCTCAAGCTCGCGGCGGAAGGTCCGAAGGTCGGGAAGTTGACGAAGTCCTGGGGGGAGCTCGTTCCCAGAGGGTGGGAGCCCCCACAGAAAAGGCCCTTCCCCTGGGTGTCGCCAGTTGGCACTGCCTGGCCGACGGCACCCTGAGGAGTCCCTCCCTGTGAGAGCGCACGGGCCGATGGGAGGCATTCGGTGGCAGTAGACGGTCCCGTAAGTAACCCGGCCCTATGCCATGGAGCGCTTTGAAGATCATTACCAAAACCTTGAAGCGCACCCGGAAAACTGCAGGCAGCCAGTGCAGTCTGCACAGGAGAGGTGTTACATTGGAGCCACGAGGGGCTCCCTCTATCACCTGCGCAGCTGCATTTTGAACTACCTGGAGTCTCCGGGTGCTCCTCAAGGGGAGCCCCATGTAGAGAGCATTGCAGTAGTCCAGGCGAGATGTCACGAGAGCATGAGTGACCGTGCATAAGGCGTCCCGGTCTAGAAAGGGGCGCAACTGGCGAACCAGGCGAACCTGGTAAAAAGCTCTCCTGGAGACGGCCGTCAAGTGGTCTTCAAAAGACAGCCGTCCATCCAGGAGAACGCCCAAGTTGCGTACCCTCTCCATTGGGGCCAATGACTCGCCCCCAACAGTCAGCCGAGGCTGCAGCTGACTGTACCGGGATGCCGGCATCCACAGCCACTCCGTCTTGGAGGGATTGAGCTTGAGCCTCCATTAACTTGCCTCCATTCAGATGTTGTCATAGTGGTCATCTAGACTTCTGCAGCACAGATCTTATATTAATTACACTAAAGTACTTTTCTAGTAAAACAAAATATAATAAAACCCAGTGGTGGGTTGCCCCCAGTTCAGACCGGTTCGCAAGAACTGGTAGTAAAACTGGCAGAAGGCTCCACTCACTGACCAGGATGTCATCAAGAAGCTTCTGTGCATGTGCGTGCATGGCCTCATTGCAAACCGGTAGTAAAGGTAAGTAGAACCCACTCCTGATAAAACCATAAATATAACTTTCTGTATGCAAATTCAGTACACCACAACAGATGAAATAATCACAGTGAGAATTTTCAAGCCTTAACCTGGTTTGAGGTGGTGGTTGTTTTAGTGGAATCTAATACGTAAAGAATAATTTCAGCCTCGTCTAGAGATACAAATCCCTCCACAATATAAATCGTCATCTTATAGAAAGATATTTTTTCTTGTGTTTTTTAGAAAATGTAATTGTTTGAAGGGAAACTGACAGGTTTATGTGAGGAGGGAAAGAAGCAGAGGCTTTGCAGGAAGCAGCAAGTACAAGTGACAGCTGGAATTGGTGCCAGCGGATAGGTTTTTTTTTACCGCCTCCCCCCCACCCCATGCATGTGAGAGAACCGCTGGGAGAGGAATGCAGACACACTAGCATTTTATCAATAAGTCATATGAATTTGAGTGCTAACACATGATCTCCCTTCTCTTTGAGGAATAAGACTGTTGCTTCCTTACATCTATTTTAAGTGTTGGGCCTGATTACATCACTACTTCCTCTACAATGATGTGAGACATTTCAACATTGGATTCTTTTGAAACACCAGATTCCTGAAGAAGGAGGAGGAGGAGGAGGAGGAGGAGGAGGAGGAGGAGGAGGAGGAGGAGGAGGAGGAGGAGGAGGAAAGAAAACCCCTCAGTCTTATGAATGTCAAGGGGAAAAACAATTTGCACGTTATTGAAATCAATTTATGCACATTATTAGATATAAAAGAAAATACTTAACAGGCTAATATAGGAAGCTGAGAAGTGTCATTAGGTTTTTGGCATTCTCTCTCTCTCTCTCTCTCTCTCTCTCTCTCTCTCTCTCTCTCTCTGTGTGTGTGTTTGTGTGTGTGTAAGAGAGAGAGAGAGAGAGACTGCTGTCAGCTGTAAGTAATGGGATTAAACTGTGAAATGAAGGAAGCTATTGCCAGAAGCACCAAAGAAAGTGTTTGGCTATAATTAGTGTTCTGTAACTTGTTAGTCCTGATTCTTTTGTTACTCAAGGAGGCCATTCTGAGTGTCTAAGTAAGCACCTGTTGCTTCTGTTCTCCCAGAAACCCCTTCACATCCCAGACTCCTTTTAAACTTGAAAGAACGCAGGAAGAGTCTCAAATTTGTACAATATTTTGTACAAATTTGTTTTACTTTCAATTAGCAGTTACATCATACTAATCATTTTTCATTTGTCCCATGGATACTTAATAGAAAATCAAATATGTAAGCAAATGGTTGAGCTAAATTTTACAAGTTTGGTATGCAGCTTTCATCAGATTCAGAATTTAACACCTGGAAAAGCTGTGGGATACATCTCAACCAACATTGAGTGCAGCCCCTGCAAAGCTGCCAAAATAGTTTGAATAGCAGCATGGATATTATGGGTATGTGGACAATCAAGTGACCTTGTTTACACATGCCAAACTCTGTCAAGATCTGTTAAATTTACATTCAGTGTACATCAATATTGACCTTCATATACAGTGAGGTTAATACATAAAAAAGAAGATAGAATAATAGAGCTTGCAGAGCTCGAAGAAATAGCCAATGTAAACTAGCCCAAACCCCTGCCAGTGCAGGAAATCCTCAGTAGAAAATCCTGATAGGTGGCCAATCAGTTAGCCGCTGTTTAGAAATTTCTAACAAAGAAGAATTCCTCTACTTTCCAAGATACTATGTACCATCTGGAAGTTCTTTTGAGCATTTAATTTTTAAAAACCTTTCTTATGCCTACCAATCAGTTTTGATGCAATCATCTAGTGCACAGAAACATATATTAGTTCCATCATGCATGTAACAGACATTCAGTTAGTTTTACTCTCTCTTCTTAAGCATTTCTTCTGCAACTCACTTACCAGCCTTCTCAACTTTTGTAAATTTGCTCTAGTTAATCAATATTTTTCTTGTGAAGTATCTGCATATATTTCCCTGACTGAAGTCAGTCTAAGCCAGACAGAATGATCCTAAATTTATTTATTTATTTATTTTGTCACAACAGTATATATAAGCATAAGCATGAAAATAACTATATAATATATAAACATATATATAAGCATAAGTATGTAATAACTATATTAATTGGATATAATGAAAGGAAACAATAGGACAGGAACGGTAGGCATGTTGGTGCTCTTATGCACGCCCCTTACAGACCTCTTAGGAATGGGGTGAGGTCAATAGTAGACAGATTTTGGTTAAAGCTTTGGGGATTTTGAGAAGAGACCACAGAGTCAGGTAGTGTGTTCCAAGTATTAATAACTCTGTTACAGAAGTCATATTTTCTGCAATCAAGATTGAAGCAGTTAATATTAAGTTTAAATCTATTGTTTGCTCTTGTATTGTTGTGATTGAAGCTGAAGTAGTCTTTAACAGGAAGGACATTGCAATAGATGATTCTATGAGTTAAACACAGGTCCTGTCGAAGGCGGCGGAGTTCTAAGTTTTCTAAACCCAAGATTTCAAGTCTGGTGGCATAAGGTATTTTGTTGTATTCAGAGGAGTGGAGAACTCTTCTTGTAAAATATTTCTGGACACGTTCAATTGTATTGATGTCTGAAATGTGGTATGGGTTCCAGACAGGCGAGCTGTATTCAAGAATTGGTCTAGCAAATGTTTTATAAGCTCTGGTTAGTAGTGTAGTGTTTCTGGAGAAGAAGCTACGTAAGATTAGGTTTACAACTCTTAAATCCTTTTTTGCAATGTAGTTGCAGTGGGCTTTGGCACGTAGATCATTGGATATGAAAACTCCAAGGTTTTTAATAGGGTGGGGGTCATTTGTAAGGTAATGTCCATCGAGTTTGTATTTAGTGTTTAGATTCTTTTTTCCAATGTGTAAGACAGAGCGTTTGCTGGTTGAGATTTGGAGTTGCCATGTTTTTGACCATTCTGACACAAAGTCAAGGTCTTTTTGAAGGGTAGCTGTATTGTTGGTAGTGTTAAATAGTTTGACATCGTCAGCTAAAAGAACACAATTACTTTTAATATGGTCACAGAGATCATTAATGTATAATATGAAGAGTGTTGGTCCAAGAACACTGCCTTGGGGAATGCTGCTATTGACAGGAACAGGATTTGATAGAGCATTGCCAATTTTGACCACTTGTTGTCTGTTTGACAGGAACACAGTTATCCAATTGTGGAGGGGTCCAGAGATGCCGTAGGATTTTAGTTTTAGAAGAAATCAGAATTACTTACGTAATTCTTTATAACCAGTAAATGAAATAACTCTACAGCTTATCCATGAGTATTTCACTTTTTTTAAAAAAAAATTCCCCCCACAAGAAACTGGGAAAAAAGAGCTGAACAAAAATTCAGAATGAACTTTTGGCATAATAATAATTGGGTCATTGCAGTTTTGCTAATGGACCTAGAACTGCTTTAGTCCCTTTAGTGGCTACATCATTCTGCTGAATCATTTTTATTTTGTGGTCTTCATTAAACGATTAATGAGTTCTGCAGAACTCATTTTCTTGTAAATATTGTAATTCCTGTTTCCTTAGGCATTTGTAAGGTAAGAGCTGATCCAGGATAAGACTATATTTAAAAGGAATTTGGTTTTAACTTTTTAATAGCTAAAACCAAATTTCCAGCATAGCCAAACGTTTTCAGATTGAGTAATTCTATAGTAGGTTCTGTACGTAGCCATCTAAACCTTGTAGTGATTTTGTAACTTTCATTCTGAGGTCATTAGTGAGTAGAGAAGAAAGAAAAAAATAACTCTTTCAGCATACCCTGAATATTTCTGCCAAGTCCCAAGAAAGACCAAAAGAAGTACCAAAAACTGTCTACTATTGACCTCACCCCATTCCTATGAGGTCTGTAAGGGGTGTGCATAAGAGCACAAGCGTGCCTACCTTTCCTTTCCTATTGTTTCTTTTCATTATATCCAATTAATATAGTTATTACATACTCATACCTATATATATGGTTATATATTATATAGTTATTTCATGCTTATGCTTATATATACTGTGTGACAAAATAAACAAATAAATAAATAAAATAAAGATGAGCTGGAGGAGGATAAAAAATTTATGACATCAGTTTGAGGCAGCAAGGACCTAGCTCTGAAGTCTTGGCCAAATCTCTTGAAGCAAGTCTTCAGCCATCAGGTCTACAGTAACATTACCTCCTCTGTGGAAAAGTAGAGAGCAGGGAACATGATAGAGTTAGGCAGCATACAAGGTTAAATTATTGTTATTGTTTTTATTATCTGTGGTAGTCTACTGAAAAATACTCTGGTTTTTCCAAGTTGTCCAGTTTAAACAACTTCCAACAGTTCAATTTAAAGAGTACCAGGAATGTTTGGGTGGAGACATTTTATGAGCTCTGGTCAGCTAGAATGCTGAATGTGGGAGTATTTTTGGATAAACCCCAATTATTGTCCTTATGCATTCTATGCCTCTGTATGCAGAAAGAATGCCAGCATTTATGGTATAAAGACATATGGCCTTATAGGACCCTGAGGCAATTTCACTTATGTTGGCATGAAGATGGGGCTAAATGGAGTGCTCATACAACGAGCATTTTGCTAAAAATAATACCTGAATAAGAACCTGGGCTCCTTCAAATGTTGAGGATATGTCTGTGATAGTCTGACCTAGAATGCTGTGCACTTTGAAAGAAATCTTGGTTGTGATTCCTCAGATAACTTGACTGTGCAGAACTTTGTGCTAATAAACCATCCTTCTATTGCCAATGTAATAAGTATATACATTACAGTAGCATATGTGAACTTTGACTACCCTTTTAAAACTCTAGGCTTTCATTTTGTTTCTATTTTGCTTTTATTTTATGTTACTTTTCTTTTAAAGAAGAACACTCTTGAATGAGAGCAGCATAAGCAATCTGTACATTGAACACGATAATTACAGATAGTCTTCGACTTACAATCATTCATTTAGTGACCATCCAAAGTTACAACGGGACTGAAAAAAAGTGAATTATGATCATTTTTTATACTTATGACCATCGCAGCATCCCCATGGTCATGTGATCAAAATTTGGATGCTTGGCAAGTGGCTCATATTTATGATGGCTGCAGCATACAAATATTTCACTTAGCAAGAGAAATTTTGGGCTCAGCTGTGGTTGTAAGTTGAGGGCTACCTGTGTTCCATATCTCCCTGAAAAGATATCCTAGATCCAAGTAGGACAGCAAATGCAATCTATTCAACCTTTTATTTGTAATTGTCCTTTCACTAAGCATTTGTTGAGCATCCCGCAACTGACTAATTAGCTAATCTCTCATTAAAAAAACATTAAAAAGTTAAAGATATCCCCTGTCCTGTCATGTCCAACTCTAGGGAGAAGTGCTCATTTCCATTTCCTGGCCAAGTGAGCCAACATTGTCTAAAGTTGTTTCCATGGTCATGTGGCCACCATGACTATACATTGAAGTGCACAGAATGCTGTTACCTTCCCACTGAAATGGTATCTGTTTATCTATTTGCATTTTCAATGTCACATGATCATCTATCCCTGGATTCTTGTGCACGGAAGTAGCTGTGTTTAGTTTCCTAGGTATGCATACATGACATGTTGTTGTTAGTTGTGAAATCATGTCCGACCCATCGCAATCCCATGGACAACGTTCCTCCAGGCCTATCCTCTACCATCCTCTGGAGTCCATTTTAGTGACTCCATCCAGCCACCTCATTCTCTGCCGTCCCCTTCTTCTTTTGCCCTCAATCTTTCCCAGCATTAGACTCTTCTCCAGTGAGTCCTTCCTTCTCATTAGGTGGCCAAAATATTTCAGTTTCCTCTTCAGAATCTGGCCTTCTAAAGAGCAGTCAGGGTTGATCTCCTCTAGGACTGACTTGTTTGTTCGCCTTGCAGTCCAAGGGACTCGCAGTATACATGACATAGAGTATACATGACATAGAATACTCAAAATGCATTAAGTATTGCATGCCTTGACACTTATTCATTGGAAGGTTGTTTTGTATAACTTTTTTGATTTACCTTTCTGGATGCATTTATCTCTATTTGATTTTAGACATTATTACTTTTAGGCATCTAGTCTTTTTACATGCATAATTTTTAAAGCACATGCCCAGCAGTACAACTGATTGTGGAAACCCAAAGAAATAATAGGGAAAGGGAAAGGTTTCCCCTGTCCAGTTGCGTCCAATTCTTGGGGGCAGTGCTCATCTCCATTCCTTAGCTGAGATAAGGACATTTTTGTGATCATGTGGCCAGCATGACCATATGCCAAGGCCAGTGGTGGGTTCTAACCAGTGTTACCACCGGTTCGCTTCGCGCACACGCTTTGTGCGTGATCGCTGAGGCATTGCAAGCCGCTCTGCTGCGCCTTTCAGCTGGGCTAAAAATGGAGGAATAAAGGTAGGTATAGAGCAGGGGCAGGTGGGAGGGCCCAGAGGACAGTCGGAGCGAACCAGTTCACTGTCACTTCAACATCTCTGCTACCAGCTCTCCCAAACCGGGAGAACCGGTAGTGACCCACCACTGGCCAAGGCACACTGAACACTGTTACCTTCCCAGCAAAGTGGTACCTATTTAACTACTCACATTTTCATGCTTTCAGACTGGTAGGTGGGCAGGAGCTAGGGCAAGTAATGGAAGCTCATCGCGGTGCTTGGGTCTTGAACCCAGGCTGTCAGCTTTCTAGCTGAGACGTTTAGCATCTTTGACCGCTAAGCCCTCAAGCTCCTTTGAGTTAAAGAAATACCAGTAAATCAAAAGTAAAATACAAAACAATTATCTAGGACACTCACAGAAGGTCTGGCTAATCAACTGGATAAAATACGCATGCATTTGTTTATAAATTAAATTTTCTGGAGGAATAAAAATAATTTAGTTGGTTTGCCATCCATTTCGATAGGCTTTAGGTGGCTAACAATATAAAAATATGGTTGCATCTCCACCTTCACATCACTGAGCACCTTCCCTCTGTGCAAGACAAAAGAAGTATATCTAATACCTGGGAGGGGGGAAGCTTTACTGGGAAGAAATCTTTATTAGGAGGGAGTTCAAAAGATTAGGAGCAGTTACTAAGAAGGCTGGTTTCCAAGGGACCATCATAATTTAGAAGATGCTGAAACCTTTATTCAAGATTGCACCTGCTACCTTAAATAGAAGTACTGGTATTGAAATATGAGTTGCTATTAGAGTGTAAATATTGTCTGCATTTGAAATCTATGCAAATTTTCAATTAAAAAAATGCCGCCTGATTAATGTGATTTGTTTGCACTGTAGAAAAATGTTTTCAAGCCAATGAATGAAATGAAGATTATATTAAAAACAATATTTAGTACTTTAGCTTGCTTCAACATCTCCAATAAGTATTCCTTCTTTTTCACCTTGTTTGTGTTACTAATCTTTCCCCTTTGAAGCCTATGGTCAGTTATGGGGAAAAAAAGTATATTTATTTCCTCCAGAAACATACCATCCTATATGTGGATTCTTCTTCCGTACATGACAATGTTATTTAGATGAGACAAAATAGTTGGGACTCTGGATAGGAGGGTTGCATGGATATTGAAGTAGAGTGATTCTATTTGCATGCCAGTCTTAGAAAAGTAGTAAATTTTAAAAGTAAATAGTACATTTTTCTCAAGCTCCTCAATCAGTAAGAACTTATGAACGGTTTTTGACTTATAATTTCCTGATTATATAAATAATTGATTATCTGTTTAATTATAGTAGCCAAAACAATAGTTGCGCAACACTGGAAAACTTTAGATAATATAGCAACTGTGTGGTTCATTAGCAAAGCTTCTTCAATTGCCACATTAGAGAAAAAAACAAAGATAAAATAATGAGATTGTAGAAGTGGCAATGACAATTTGATCAAATTTGATTGGATTTTTTATGATTTACCTTAACAGCAATCTGATGTATTCTTTTTGTATAATTTCTCACGAGACTTTTTATTTACACAGTAGATTCTTTTTGTATTTTCTATATTTCTTTTCCCCCCCAGTGTTTATGCTGCTACCTATATTGCAATAGGAAAGATAATTAATAAGCTACTCACCCTTAAAAATAATTTCTTCATTGGTAACCACATGATGATGATAAGGAGATGTATTTATTTACTCTAACTTGTACTGAGCAACTTGGTTAACAACCTTACAATTAAAAAGCTATGATGCTCAATTCAATGCACTACACTTTGAAGTTGTCTAGTATTGCTTCAGACAACTAAAGGCATCTTCTATAGGAAGTGAGCCATCACAGAGAAAGATTGACTGTAGAATTTTGCAACTGATAGCGATAGCAATAGCACTTAGACTTATATACTGCTTTACAGTGCTTTACAGCCCTCTCTAAGCAATTTACAGAGTAAGCATGCTGCCCCAAACAATCTGGGTCCTCATTTTACTGATCTCAGAAGGATGGAAGGTTGAATCAACCTTGAGCCAGTGAGAATCGAACTGCTGAACAGCTGGCGATTGGCAGTCAGCAGAAGTAGCCTGCAATACTGCATTCTAACCACTGCACCACCATGGCTTTTGGCAGAGGGGTCTTATTCAATATTCTTTCTCGATCTTAGTGGACCAGCATCTTTAGAGATATCAAGGGAAGGC
This sequence comes from Ahaetulla prasina, assembly GCF_028640845.1. Classification (NCBI taxonomy): domain Eukaryota; kingdom Metazoa; phylum Chordata; class Lepidosauria; order Squamata; family Colubridae; genus Ahaetulla; species Ahaetulla prasina. The sequence goes on from NC_080539.1 coordinate 284,361,076, forward strand.
TTTAAAAGTGACAAACAACACTTTGAATTGCACCCTGGACTAATGAACTGTAATTGCAGCTCCAGTAATAGTGCTGGGATATTGCACTTATATATCTAGGAATGTTCATTATCAAGTCAGCTGCAGCTGAAACCTCCAAAGGATCTTCATCCATTTATAGAGGAGAGTGTCATGGTCTGGGTCCAAAGTGCAAGTGTATGAGTTACTGTGAGTGAAGTTTCCTGTTCCAGAAATAGTTATAACTGATACACAAGGAATTATGCAATTATGCAATTATTACCTGCTGTTCAAGCAGGAAGCAAGAGTTTGAAGGATATCTACAGGTCCATGAGTGACCACAACTCTTTCTAGACACATTTCCCACAAAATATGGATTTTGCTGAGATTTAGAAGAACTTTATCTTGTTGAGATTTAGTCTGAGCCTAATCTGGATCCTAACATTCTTCATACAGTGGATCAAGACTTCCACTACATTTCCTGTTCAGCCATGGATAGACATATAGAATAGAATAGAATAGAATAGAATAGAATAGAATAGAATAGAATAGAATAGAATAGAATAGGGCCTCTGGTGGCTCAGACTGCTAAGACAGTCTGTTATTAACAGCAGCTGTTTGTAATTACTGCAGGTTCAAGTCCCACCAGGCCCAAAGTTGACTCAGCCTTCCATCCTTTATAAGGTAGGTAAAATGAGGACCCAGATTGTTGGGGGCAATAAATTGACTTTGTATATAATATACAAATGGATGAAGACTATTGCTTGACATAGTGTAAGCCGCCCTGAGTCTTCGGAGAAGGGTGGGATATAAATGCAAATAATAATAAAAAAAAGAATAGAATAGAATAGAATAGAATAGAATAGAATAGAATAGAATAGAATAGAATAGAATAGAATAGAATAGAATAGAATAACAGAGTTGAAAGGGACCAACCCCCTGCTTAGGCAGGAAACCCTACACCACCTCAGACAAATGGTTATCCAACATCTTTTTAAAAAACTTCCAGTGTTGGAGCATTCACAATTTCTGGAGGCAAGTTGTTCCACTGATTGATTGTTCTAACTGTCAGGAAATTTCTCCTTAGTTCTAAGTTGTTTTGCTCCTTGATTAGTTTCCACCCATTGTTTCTTGTCCTATGCCTCAGGTGCTTTGGAGATTAGCTTGACTCCCTCTTCTTTGTGGCAGTCCCTGAGATATTGGAAAACTGCTATCATGTCTCCCCTAGTCCTTCTTTTCATTAAATTAGACATACCCAGTTCCTGCAACCATTCTTTATATATTTTAGCCTCCAGTTCCCTAATCATCTTTGTTGCTCTTCTCTGCACTCTTTCTAGAGTCTCCACATCTTTTTTTGCATCGTGATGACCAAAACTGAATGCAATATTCCAAGTGTGGCCTTACCAAGGCATTATAAAATGGTATTAACACAACTAGTATATACAACTAGTATCATCTGCATGTTTATTTATTTATTTATTTATTTAATTTAATTTATATACCACCCTTCTCCTGAAGAACTCAGGGCGGTTTACAGCCAGGGTAAAAGCACAACTCAGAAAAGTTAAAAAACATTTAAAAACCACTTAAATTAAAAGCTGAAGGAATATACGACTATAATAAAACCCCAATAAAAACTTCATTAAGCCAGCCCTGCACGATGAAATAGAAAAGTCTTTAGCTCGCGTCGGAAGGTCCGGAGGTCAGGAAGTTGACGTATCCTCGGAGGCAGCTCATTCCAGAGGGCAGGAGTCCCCACAGAGAAGGCTCTCCCCCTGGGGGTCGCCAGTCTACATTGTTTGACCGACGGCACCCTGAGGAGACCCTCTCTATGGGAGCGCACGGGTCGATGGGAGGCTATTGGTAGCAGCAGGCGGTCTTGTAAATAACACAGTTCTATGCCATGGAGCACGTTAAAGGTGATAACCAACACCTTGAATTTGATGAATCATGTTGATGATTTTACAACCTATGTCAGTGGATATCTTCTCCCAGAAGATTCATGTAGAAGATAAACACTATAGAAAAGACCAGGCATGTGGCACCCCCATAATGAGGGTTGGTGATTCTACACCATCGCCAACTGGAGTAAGCTAGTCAGGAAAAAGGAAAACTATTTTAAACAGCACTCCCTACTCCTAACCCTTGCAGCTGCCCTAGGAAGATACTACCACTGAAGATATTGAAGGCAGAACATACAGACTCAGTGAATTACTTTCTATTTCCACTTTACCACTGATTAATTTTTAAAGAAAATAGATCTTTGAAATATTTTCAGTGTGTTATTTTACAAGGCCTAATCTGCCTTCCAGCCTCCTAACAGTCATACAAAAAAATACTTCCAGCCAGCTTCTTAAAGTGCCATTTATTAGCCTATACAAAATGTTGGAGCAGCCCTTCCCCCAAGATGGCTGAGACTACAAAGGTTGATATTCCCTGATTGGAGGAAACCATTCTCTGTATCATGGTAAATAATTGTATAATTACAGAAAGCTGGAGTTTTAAGGCATTTAAGGCTGTCTCTGTGACAAAGCTAAAAAGGCATCCGACTTTATCTACCTCATTCAAGCAGCAACATGAGGTGTCTGTTCTGGTGTACGTGTCGAAAGACACTATAATCTGTTCATCTTTTCCTTGACCAAACTGGCGCATTACGTCTTCTGAGAAGATGGTTGGTTGCAAATAATTTGAGGAAGGAACTTAGCAGTTATACATGACAGAACATTTTACTTCGCCAGGTTCCTTGCCAGTGATATACACATTTAGCTCTTACAGCCTTTTATGTTCAAGGACACGTTTGCCTTAACAAAAAAAAAAAAGGGGGGGAATGGCCATGTTCACCACAGTTGAAGCAAGCAGAGTTAGAAGTACAATAACAAAAAGGGGGGACAGCTGAATGTTGTTTCTTCAATCATTTTATCTCACTTAACACGCTCTCAGGATATCTAGGAATTAAAGAAAGGAAATATTTACATACTAATTATATTTCTGTTTATTTAATTAAGTTATTATGAGTCCCTGGCACTTAGAAATGGTTCTCTTAAGCTGTTCTTCTAATGTTGCAATTATGGCATTATGAAAAGAATTCGGGGAATAAAAGCTAGCAATCCGAGAAGAGAAGAGACAATTTGCATTGAGCCAAAGGCAAGCTATGAAACTGATTGCTAAGCTGGAAGGATCAATGTTGTAAAAAGAGGTGGAAGATTGTGTTGGGGCAGAAGGCTTGGCAACAGTAAAGATGGGGGTGGGAAGTGAAGGGTTTCTCTCAGAAAACGTGTAGAGTCTCTCCCTAGTCATTAAATAGTTTACATTGGTCTGCATACAAGAAAGTATTTTCCAATCCATCCACATTGCTTTCTAACATAGTAATTTTTATGTCAAAGATATTTATATTAGGAATCCCGCAAAGCCACAAGCTACTTTCCACAGACGCAACCTGTATGGGTCCATATATAAAGTTTCCATTAAAACGCATGTAGTGCTTTGCAGTATTTACAGTTTGAGATTTGGCTCTTAATGTTCAACCAGTAGTTACTATTCCTTTCAAGAACCTTTTTCCCAGGCCGTAAGTTACAACAGTAAATGTACGGATTAGGAAAACAGAACTCTGTGGTAGTCAGCAATTTTAGGAGAGGTTGCCAGGCGATTTCTACTGTGGACAGAAGTGAGCTCATGCTTGCAACCCTGACTGGGCCAGAATTGAGATGGAAAGGAAGAGGAACTCACCAGCAATTGGTGCAGTTCCATCCCATTCTGGAAACAATAAAGCATCTAAAGTCTAATGAGCATTAAATCTTGGTTTGATTCCACACCGCACCATAGTTTTTAGTACCTGAGCAGAATTTTCCCCTCATGTCACATTTGTACAGGATCTTCAATATATGTTCAGCAATTAAGAGACTTAATTAACTAAAGAGAAGACTTTTTAATCAAGTGTAAAACTTTGGCTGGTTGATTTTTTATGCCTTGAAACTGGCTGCTAATGGCCAAAACTAGGCTTAACAGGTAAAGGTTAGGATATTTCAGTTATCTTATGTAGTGTATTTGTAGTGGGATGAGGTGGTTCAGAGTACCTTTTATTCTAGTGAATTCTATATATATATTTCTATATATTTTTGGTTAGTAGTAGTTACTGAAAGGGACACTGTGGCTCAGTGGCTAAGATGCTGAGCTTGTCTGTTGAAAGGTCGGCAATTCAGCGATTTGAATTCAGCGGTCGGCAATTCGAATCCCTAGTGCCATGTAAGGGGGTGAGCTCCCATCACTTGTCCCAGATTCTGCCAACCTAGCAGTTCGAAAGCACATAAAAAATGCAAGTAGAAAAATAGGGACCATGTTTGGTGGGAAGGTAACAGCATTCTGTGTGCCTTTGGCATTTAGTCATGCCGGCCACATGACCATGGAGATGTCTTTGGATAGCGCTGGCTCTTCAGCTTTGAAACAGAGATGAGCACCACCCCTAGAGTTGGAAATGACTAGCACGTATATGTGAGGGGAACATTTACCTTTACCTATGTAGTGTATTTTCAATGTTTAAAATGACTGCTTAATTGCTTGCTGGATTTGCTTCAGTATTAAGTTCACTATTCATTCATTTCTTCTCTGCAACCCAGCAGAATCCATTACCCCAATTTTCAATTTCTTTTCCTCTCACAATCAAATTGAAGGGATTTTTTTCCGGCCCCCCGCCCCCCCAAATTGGTATTGAGGCTATAATTGATTGCACTTGGATGATTGTGAGCAGGGGTGGGATGGGAGTAGTGCATCCATCCTTGCTCTTCTTGACTTCTTAAAGGCTTTGATCATTGCATCCTTCTGGATCCTTTGCATCCTTCTGGACTGGTTCTAGCAATTGGGGATGACCTCCTTCCTCCAGTGCTGATTCCAGCCAATGATGATAGAGGTCCATGGCACAATTGTTACTCTGTGGGCTGCTGCAGAGTTCTGTTATTTCTCTTGTCCTGTTCAATATCAACATGCGGCTTCTGGGGGAGGACAACTCATAGTTTGGGTTGAGGTATCAGTAGTATCCTGATAATATCCAGCTTCACATTTCCAATCCATACTGCCCATACTGTGGATGTTCTGACCTATGTCTAGAGGTTATAAGGGTCCAGATGGGGTGCACACATTTTGACAGAAAAATTGAGTAATTTTAGGTGTTTAGAACTTCTGGATCTTCCATTGAGGTGAAACAGACTCATTTGGACCCAGTGAACAACCCAGGGCTTCTCCTAGAAGCACAGTTTCTGTTTATGGCTATGAGGGGCTTCAAACATCTTCAGGTTTTGCATTAGTTGTATCTATTCTTCCATCTGGAGGTGCTGGTCATTGTCGATTGTATATTTTTGACCTGCCACTTGTTATTGCAACCTCTATTGCAATAAGTTTTGCAAGGGGCTGCCCTCTAAGAGAATTCGGAAGCTTCAACAGCTGCATCATATGGTAGCACTGGCAGTAAATGATGTTGGTTATTCAGTACACGTAACACCAATACTGATTTGTTTGCCTGCAATTCAAGGTGCTGATTATCAATTTTAAAGCCCTTCATTGATTAGGGCCCAGTTACTTGAGGGATTACCTTTCCCTGTTTGTTTGTTTTTAATCCATCCAACCTGGTCTGGCAGGATGGCATGCAACATTGCATATGTATCTCATCAGCTAAGGAATTCTGGTTAATGTGCTTTCTTTGTTGTGGTGCACACCCTTCGGAACATTCTCTCTCTGGAGATCAAGATAATACTGACTCTGCTGGCCCTAAAGATCTAATACTATTTCCTAGCCTGGGACCCTAAGTGTTTGAAGATACCCATCTCTTGGCTGTATTAGTGACTGTGAGTGTGATAGTTCCTTGGATGCTATGTATTTTAATTTTTGCACTTGTAATTGTTTTCATTTTAGTCACTTATTGAGATGGGCTGCTATACAATTTCATTAAATAAATACACTTGATATCACAAAGATGTGTCTATTTAAACCCAGCCACAGTGAAAGGCACGTCCAATTTAAAAAGATGTCTAAATGCAAATATAGCTTACTTTATAAAGCACCTAGGACAGTAATGGCTAACCTTTTCCGGACCGAGTGCCCAAACCATGCGTGAATGTGCACGCACATGCCCAAACCCCCAAAATGCAATGCGCATCTGGCCCCCTGCATGCACCCCCACGTATCTGCATGCGCCTCCTGCGTATGCCCTACCCCTCATGCATGTGTGCACACCCCACATGCACTCTGCCCCCATGCATACACGGTAGAGACCCGAAAACCAGATGGCCGGCGGGAGGCGCATATGCATGCGCAGCAGAGCTGAACTGGGGCAACGGCTTGCATACCATCAGACAGGGCACTGTGTGCCACCTCTGGCACGCATGCCATAGGTTCGCCATCACGAACTTAAGAGGAGAATTATAGAGGTTAGTGACCCTAAATACTCCTAGTTGTAATCTTTCATGTTTTCTCCCTTTTAGCCTTTAGAGAAGAACCTAATGACATGCAGAGACACAAAGCTGCAGACATAATGTAAATGTCTTTTAATTCTTCTGAGTTTGGGCTTTTATCCTCTGCTGGTTCAGTCTGAAGATATTGAGAGAACCTTGCTTTGGGATGAGTGTGCAGGATCAGCTCTTGGGGTTTCCCATTTATGTCATTTTTGCCACCAACCAAGCTGACAGCTGCCCACTTGGCAAAGAATGTGGCATCGAGAGTAGTAAGGGAAACTTCTTGTTCCAGCTGGCACTTCCTTATCTAACAGTTAGAGCTTTGTAAGGGTAGACAGCTGCAGTTTCAGAAATTGGCTCAGCCTGTATCAATTGGATTTGTGAAGTCAGTAAAAGGCCATGAGGCAGATTCATGGGATTTCCTGTTAGTCTTAGTTAATGGAATCCACTGCAGAATGTTAAGGAACAGAAGATGCCGTTTATAGCTCTGACACGAAGGCTGTGGTTGAAGGCAGAGCACAGGAAAATAAATGCTTGGAGGAATCATTTCCTGAAAAAGAAACTTGCTCAATTCTATTGGTAAGACCAATTAGTTGCAGGTGACCTATACTAAGTAGTGACAGCTACCAAGTGATGAAAACCAACCACCACCCAGTGATGAGAGATAGGAATGAATTCAGGGTAATAGTCCTTGCTGACTGGTTCTCTCTTCCCTAAAACATCTGCAATAGAAGGGATGAACACTGTAATTCTATGCATGCTTGACTAAGTACTATTGAACTCGATATGATTTAGAAATTTGACTCAAGAGCTTTATGAACGATAGATAATGACTCCCCACCTTCTGACTCCTAGTGCCTCTATTGCTTTGAATAGCCTCCTCTGTGGCCTGGTTATAAAGCAGGGGTTTCCAATCTTGGTAACTTTAAGATTTGTGGACTTCAACACTCAGAATTCCTCAGCCATCTTTGCTTTGGGAGTTGAAGTCCACAAGTCTTAAAGTTGCCAAGATTGGAGACTCCTGTTCTAAAGAATGGTCTACTGTGATTTCCTTTCAGGAAGATGGCAAAGAGCTGGAGACAGTGACAGTAACAATGAAGGCAAAGGTGGGTGTCAGCAGATTCTGACCAATTCTGGAGAACCAGTAGCGGAAATTTTGAGTAGTTTGGAGAACTGATAGTAAAAATTCTGACTGGCCCCGCCACCATTTATTCTCTGCCTCCCTAGTCCCAACTGATCGGGAGGAAATGGGAATTTTGCAGTATCCTTCCCCTGGATTGGGGAAAGAATGGAGATTTTACAGTATCCTTCCCCTGCCACGCCCACCAAGCCATGCCCACAGAACCAATAGTAAAAAAAATTGAATCCCACCACTGAATGAAGGTATACCAATACATTCTTTTTTGGGACATTGAGTCCCAACTCAAGAACTGTTGATCTTTCAAAAAAAAAAAAGAAAAGAAAAAGAAAATTGAATAATATGTCTTTTGGGAAGCCTTTGACTGCTTGCCCTGGCAAGGGGAATATTATTTTCTTTGAAGTTTGGAAACAGTTGATATGTAATGGTGAGCTTCTGGGATGCAAAGATTATCGTAGGGACTCTTACGAGATAGAGAAAAAGAGACTTGTCTCCTTACTTACGGTCCCTTATGAAAAAGTGTTTCCTATGGGCTCAGGTGAAGATATAAGAAGGCAATGCCAGAGGTTTGCTGTGGTATATGGTGTGAGCTCCTACTTTCTCTATCGGGCTGCACCTAACTTTGATTCTAGGTCAACAATGTGTTGGCTTTATTATTCTGGACCTGTTTTATTAAAATTAGATAAATGAAAGAATTGCTGTGGCCTTTTGTATTTCATTTTGGAAAGCGAAAACTAGGATGCCCGTTCACCTTATTTCATAATGGAAAGAAATGGTGGTGCATATTTCACAAGTTACAAGAAGAATAAGAGCTATTGGTATCCAAAATATATTTTCTTATATGGTGGCTCATCTAGCCTGGGTGTCGGCAACCCACGGCTCTGGAACAACATGCAGCTCTTTCATCCCTCTGCTGTGGCTCCCTGTCATAGCAGAGGCATGAAAGAGCTGTCGTCCTGTCACAGCGGTGGTGATGGCCGGAACCTTAATGCAGGAACAAAGCACCCCTGTATTTGCCTTTGTGTGACAATAAGATTCTGCCTTCATCATTGTACATTTGCTGTTGCCACCAGCAAAGAGGGCTGGGAAAGAACAGTGGAAGTGGATCTTGCAGGGTGGGGGCCATCCCCCAAGTCTGGCCTTCCCTTGTTGGTAGGGTCAAGAGAAAGAGAAGAAGGGGGGTGGCATGGGGAGGCGCTCCATTCCCCCGCCGAGCACCGAGCACAAAAGCCCAGCAGAAGGGGAGGGGTGGCTGGCCCGGCAGAAGTACCTCCATTGGCGAATTGGACAGTGGAGAGGCCAGGCCTGGCTCTCACAGTGGGACACTGTTTGGCACCTCCAGATGTGAGCTGTCACCTTTGAAGATGCCTGGCAGAGCCTTTGAGGAAGCTGGGCAGGAATGGATGCGGCTATGGGGGTTATCGGAGGCATCGGGGTGTTCCCCCTCCTCCTCAGCAAGCTGGACCTGGAGGAGAAGGGAGAGCTGTGGGCCGAGTTCTGGAGGGTCAGAAGCCGCGCCCCAACATCTCCCCAACACACATTTTCAGTGCACGGTCCTCTGTCCCGAAGTGGGATTGAGTGAGGGGTAGGGGGAAGGGAGCAGGGAGCAGTGTAGGGGAGCTTCTAGGAGGAGAAGCCCAGCTGGCTTTCCTTTTAGCATGGGGTGGGGAGAAGACCCAATAAAAATCCAATTTCCCCCAATAATTGGGGAAAATAGTGTAAGTGCAGCATATGAGGCTAGAGAATCGTTGCCTATTGGCTTATAAATGAGTGGCCATCATTGGCCAACAGGTGATAGCTGCTATATAAGTAGCAGCTGTGTGTGAAGTTGGTTTGTTCGGGAATATTGCCCTATTTTTACTCGCTGTTAGTTTGTTGTTAATAAAGGATTTTTGCTAACCGTCAAGCCTCCATTCCTTCTTCATTCTTTGAATGAAGCACTGGCGACGAAGGTGGGATTCGAACCCACGCGTGCAAAGCACAATGGATTAGCAAAAATTGCAGGTAGGAGTAGGGGCATTTTTTATCGCCTCCACCTTTGACGGGGTTGCCAACTGTCCCGGGCTGTGCCGCCTGCGGCCATGCCTACGAGGTGGGAGGTCCCTGGAAGCCCTTGGTCCCAGGTTCATATCGACCTGGCTGGCCCGGTCCATGGGCACAATTTTCTGATAGTGGTTGATGCTTACTCTAATTGGGTGGAGGCAGTTCTTATGGCATCAACCACGTCTGAGGCTATTAAACGGGCGCTGAGCAAATTGTTTGCCACCCACGGTTTGCCTGATGTCGTAGTTTCAGATAACGGGCCACAGTTCACCTCGGCCATTTTTCAGATGTTCATGGCTAGTTTGGGCATTAGGCATGCCCAGGTTGCGCCCTACCATCCGGCCAGTAATGGCCGGGCTGAACAAGCTGTCCGGTCTGTTAAGGATGCCCTGACCCGGTTTGGATCGGGAACATGGCAGGAGAAATTAACAAAATATCTCTTGGCGTAACATACTACCCCATGTCCGATGACCAATCGCAGCCCAGCCGAGCTTCTTATGGGCCGGCGCCTGCGAACGACCCTAGACAGATTACATCCCAATTATGTCTCTGAAACCCCATTGGCCTCGACTAGCCGTATCAGGACCTTTACTGAGGGGGAACAGGTTTTTGTCCAGAACCATGGGGGTTATCCCTTGTGGTTGCCAGGCCAAATTGTCCAAGTGACGGGGCCTCGTTCTTATAGGGTGGAGCTCGAGGATGGGCGGATTTGGTGGCGTCATGTGGACCAGATTCGGGGATGTAAATTTATTGCCCCTGCAATTCCCCAAGATTCGCCTGGCAGGACTCCTGATAGATTACTTTCAGTTCCTACTCTTCAGCCGGTCGGCAATTTCGATGTCTCACTACAACCAAAGTTTCCGATAGCTACTTTATCGGATGGTTCAACACTTCCGCCGGCTAGCCCTTCTGGGGTGCCGCCCTCCAGTCCTCCTGCAGTGCCGCCTTCCAGCCCTCCTGCGGTATCGCCTTCATCGGTCCCGGTTGTTCCTACGGTTCCAGAGCTACCTCCTTCTGTTCAACCTGCTGGAAGCCCTGAACTGCGTCGATCGGGACGATTGCGTCGGCGCCCTGCATACTTGCAGGATTATGCATGTGCCATCCATGGGGGGAGGAGTGCAGCGTATGAGGCTAGAGAATCGTTGCCTATTGGCTTATAAATGAGTGGCCATCATTGGCCAGCAGGTGATAGCTGCTATATAAGTAGCAGCTGTGTGTGAAGTTGGTTTGTTCGGGAATATTGCCCTATTTTTACTCGCTATTAGTTTGTTGTTAATAAAGGATTTTTGCTAACCATCAAGCCTCCATTCCTTCTTCATTCTTTGAATGAAGCAGTAAGTGTTTACACTATGTAAACACTTACATAGTATAAGGTGCCCTGAGTCTTCGGAGAAGGGCGGGATATAAATGCAAATAAAAAAAATAAAAAAAAATAAAGGCCCTGCTGATGGTCCAGAGTCCAATAATCATAATCATAATCATAATCATAATCATAATTTAATTTTTATACCGCCCTTCTCCCGAAGGACTCAGGGCGGTGAACAGCCAAGTAAAAACAATACAATATATTACAATAAAAACTATTTAAAAAACTTATTCAATGTGGCCTAAATTTAGATATAAAATACATAATATAAAATAACCCCATTTAAAAATGAGTTAAAAACCTCTATCAAGCCAGTCCTGCTCGGAAGAATAGGTATGTCTTCAGCTTGCGGCGAAAAGTCCAGAGGTCAGGAAATTGTCGAAGTCCTGGGGGAAGCTCGTTCCAGAGGGTAGGTGCCCCCACAGAGAAGGCTCTCCTCCTGGGGGTCGCCAGCCGACACTGTTTGGCTGACAGCACCCTGAGGAGACCCTCTCTATGGGAGCATACCAGTCGGTGGGAGGCATGTGGTAGCAGAAGGCGGTCCCGAAGATATCCCGGTCCTATGCCATGGAGCACTTTAAAGGTGATAACCAACACCTTGAAGTGCACCCGGAAGACCACAGGTAGCCAGTGCAGCCTGCGCAGGATTGGTGTTATATGGGAGCCAAGAGTGGCTCCCTCTATCACCCGCGCAGCTGCATTCTGGATCAACTGAAGCCTCCGGATGCCCTTCAAGGGGAGCCCCATGTAGAGAGCATTGCAGTAGTCCAGGCGAGAAGTGACGAGGGCGTGAGTGACCGTGCATAAGGCATCCCGGTCTAGAAAGGGGCACAACTGGCACACCAGGCAAACCTGGTAAAAAGCTCTCCTGGAGACGGTCGCCAAATGATCTTCAAAGGACAACCGTTCATCCAGGAGAACAGGGGAGTGTCACAGGATCAGAGAGGAAATCAGTCAAAACTTGGGCAGAGACTATTCAGAGAAGGATCTGCCTGGATCTCTTCCCTTCCCCTTAGATTTATTTATTTATTTATTTATTTAATTAAACTTTTATACCGCCCTTCTCCCGAAGGACTCAGGGCAGTGTACAGCCTACATTAAAACAATTAAATACACACACTAAAATAACAATTAAAAAACTTATTCAATAGAGGCCGAAATTAAAACCGTCCAATTGACCATATAAAATACCCACTAAAATATTAAAATTGAAAAAATTTAAAAATTTAAAAATTCAGGCCAGTCCCACTTGGATAAATAAATAGGTTTTCAGTTCCCGGCGAAAGGTCCGAAGGTCGGGTAATTGGCGTAAACCGGGGGGAAGTTCGTTCCAGAGAGTAGGTGCTCCCACAGAGAAGGCCCTTCCCCTGGGGGCTGCCAGCCGACACTGCTTGGTGGACGGCACCCTGAGAAGACCCTCTCTGTGAGAGCTCACGGGTCGGTGGGAGGCATGAGGTAACAGCAGGCGGTCCTGTAAATACCCGGGCCCTAAGCCATGGAGCGCTTTAAAGGTGGTAACCAAAACCTTGAAGCGCGCCCGAAAGACCACAGGTAGCCAGTGCAGACTGTGCAGGAGTGGTGTTACCCGGGAGCAACGTAATGCTCCCTCAATCACCTGCGCAGCTGCATTCTGGACTAGCTGGAGTCTCCGAGTGCACTTCAGGGGTAGCCCCATGTAGAGAGCATTGCAATAATAACTCCCCTCCCAGATTTCTTTCCTAGCCTCATTTTAAGGGGAGGTGCAAGCAAGCTGGGACAAGAGTAGCTACAAGGCTGCGAGGGGCGAGTGGATAGAGAACCCCCTCCATGGTATCGACAAAGTATATTTGTAACTATGAGAGCAGCCCTAAGAAACCACCACTGAAAAAAATCCCCTCTTTCCGTGGTTATGAAAGACAGAATTATAAATATAGGATTTAGAATCCCAGATAATGTGGCTGTTTACCCTTTGACAATTCTACCCTGTTCCTTGGACAGGAAATTTGACCACTTCTCATATCCTGATAGGAACTGAAATACTGAATACGCCCTAAGTGCCCATCAGCATTTGATACGTGTCTTTTTCGCTTTTTCCATTCTATTGAACTGCAATCATAGTCTTGCTTCAGATTGTATTTTTGTAGCAAGGCCAATAGGCATCAAAGATCCAAGTTGTGTCTCGCAGCGGGGATGAGTCAGGCTAGGCAATTACAGACAGAAGCACAGTGTTTCTGTCCTTCCTTCATGACAAACGAGCAAGTAAGGAATGCAAATCTATAAGTACTTTTCTTTCACCCATAGTAGCAGTGGCATATCGGGGCATCTGAAAAAGGTGATGAGGGTGTAGATATTACTTTAGAAAACTTTGCTTTGCACTAGTGCTCTGAAGCAACAGAGATATCAAGACCAATTGTTCTTAGTCTTTATGATTGGCTAGAACAGAAGTTATTGTTGTTAATGCAGTTACTGTTGTTTCCCCCTCCCACAAATACTATTATAAGGTTATACTTAAATATTTCTTGTGTTTTGTTTTTGATGAATTTGAATTTCTGACTTAAATTTTGGTTCTAACCACTAGCAGTTTTGTGTGATAAAGCATCAAGATCAATCATACTTGCGGGAGGAATGATATTGCCATGCAGTATTTCTTAATCCTAACCAAGTAGCCTGACTTATTTAAAGCAGGGGTCTCCAACCTTGGTCCCTTTAAGACTTGTGGACTTCAGCTCCCAGAGTCCCTCAGCCAGCAAAGCTGGGAGTTGAAGTCCACAAGTTTTAAAGAGACCAAGGTTGGAGACACCTGATTTAAAGGATGCATATGATTAGTTAAAAAAAAAAGGAAGTTAGGCCATATTATATGTGTGAAGGCATCTAGTTTCTGTCTAAAAAATATTCACTTTCTGAGTTTTTCTAGGATAGTTTCTGTTGAGTATCTTTATTCAGAAGAAATCGGACCACATTAAATGGGACTTACCATAGGATAAGAACGCAATTTGCATTTTTGGGTGTTCAGTCTTCACCCAAATTATTCTCAGTCACTTGTTTTAGTAACTGTTGATGGTTTTACCCATAAAGGATGTGGCTGCATTCTACAGCAGTGAAACACACAATTTTCTCAAGATTGCCTAATACAACAATGCAAACTCATTCTTTGGGAATGCCAAATGATGAGTGTGTTCATTTCTACCAGCTGTCTTCTTCTCACAAGGTTGCCTTATTTTAAAGTTGTTCTCTGATTAGTGGGGATGTAGATAACATTTTATAAGCCTCTATTTAAATTATGATGTTGGTCTTTATTAACCCTTTGGAAACTGATAGTTTATAGGTGCAAGTACTGTCTGATTGTTGCACTGCGGACAGCAGTCCTAAAAGGGAGGGAAATAAAATACTAGATACTCTCTCTCTTCCTAAACTACATTAATTCAATTTATTAAAAGAAAATTGGGGGACAATTTGATTAGCTTTTTAGCACAAGTTAACCTTTTCTCCCAAAATTTATTCCTTCCAGATTAAAATTGTGTTTGCCAGAATGATGTAACTCAGAGGCCCAATTCTAAGTATCTCACAGAAACATATAGGGGCTTTGAATTCACCAGATGCAAAACTATTTACACCCTAGACGTGCCAATGCATCTGTATCTATGGATGTTTTCCATAGGAGGCCTGCAGAAAGGTACTTCAGCCAAATACAAACTTCTGTCAAGATTCCCTTCGTGTAAGAGATTTTCAAACCAGGAATGCATAGAATGTAAAAAAAAGTAATGACCATCCATGAATTTAATAGATGACCTCGGGGAATGAGAGGAAGAGATGGTGCCTAAGAAACAATCAGAAAGGAGAGGAAGGAATCCCCAGTGGTCCAATCAGGGAAAGAAGCTGAGGAAGTACCCACCCTAATGGATCAGGCAGTTAAAGGTTTTGGTGGGAAGACTGCACTTTCAAACTTGCAAGATTCTGTTCATGTAGGCCAGCAATCTCGAAACTTGGCAACTTTAAGACTTGTGGACTTCAGCTCCCAGAAGTCCCCAGCTAGCATGGCTGACTGAGGAATTCTGGGAACTGAAGGCCAACGAGACTTAAAATTGCCAAATCTGGAGACCCCTTATATAGGTGTACAATGAAGTAGAATGTATTCATCTTGCCATGTTTTGTGTCTAGTTTATTTGGGGTGGCTGATGTCAATCTTTTTTTTTAATTTTTTAAAATTTTTCTCAAATACATATACAAACTAACAAACAGTATATTTTTTCTAAACTGAGTATTGGCTGAATCAAAATTTGTACCGCTTTTAGTTTTCTCCAACACCATTTTATATATTTCACTTTTTGCCATAAAATTCTTTCTCTCTAATTTTTTGTTTTATTTTCCTCCTATTTCTTCTAATATATAAACAATATTACCATTTAACCTAATCTCTAATCTTAATCAATTTTTCTTTTTCCACTCCTATCTTTACTTTTTTCAAATTGAAACCCTTTAAATTGAAACCAGTCATTTTTCTAAAATCTAAACCTAACTTTAAATTATCTTATTCAAATGTTTTCCCATTACTCCCTTTTCACAATATAATAAAATTTCAAATATTTTCCCTATATTCCATCATTCCAATTATAAATATTTAGTATTTAGCAGTTTTACATATATCCCTCTTTTCCATTACTTTTTTTTTATCAGTTTAGCCAAATGGTACAATACTACAATTTACACACACACACACACACACACACACACACAATTTTCTATTCCTTTTTTATATAATTCCATATATTTTTCCTAGATTCCATTATTCCAATTAAAGCTTTGGGGATTTTGGGAAGAGACCACAGAGTCTGTTAGTGCATTCCAGGCATTAACAACTCTGCTTCTGAAGTCATATTTTCTGCAATCAAGATTGGAGCGGTTCACGTTAAGCTTAAATCTATTGTATTGTTGCGATTGAAGATGTATTGTTGCGATGTATTGTTGCGATTGAAGCTGAAGTAGTCTTCAACAGGAAGGACGTTGTAACAGATGATTCTATGAGTTAAGCTCAGGACATGTCGAAGGCGGCGGAGTTCTAAATTATCTAAACCCAAGATTTCAAGTCTGGTGGCATAAGGTATTTTGTTGTAATCAGAGGAGTGGAGAACTCTTCTTGTAAAATATTTATGGACACGCTCAATTATATTAATGTCCAAAATGAGGTATGGGTTCCACACAAGAGCTGTATGCAAGAATTGGTCTAGCAAATATTTTATATGCTCTGGCTAGTAGTGTAGTGTCTCTGGAGAAGAAGCTACGCAAGATTAAGTTTATGACTCTTAAAGCCTTTTTTGCGATGTAGTTGCAGTGGGCTTTGGCACTAAGATCATTTGATATGAAAACTCCAAGGTCTTTAACGGGGTGGGGGTTATCTATAAGGTAGTGTCCATTGAGCTTGTATTTAGTATTCAGATTCTTTTTTCCAATATGTAAGACAGAGCATTTGTTGGTTGAGATTTGGAGTTGCCAAGTTTTTGACCATTCCGACACAAAGTCAAGGTCTTTTTGAAGGGTAGCTGTATTGTTGGTAGTGTTAAATAGCTTAACATCATCAGCGAAGAAAACACAATTGCTTATAATATGGTCACAGAGATCATTAATGTATAATATGAAGAGCATTTGTCCAAGAACACTGCCTTGGGGAATGCCGCTATTGACAGGAACAGGATTTGATAGGGCCCTGCCTATTTTGACCACTTGTTATCTGTTTGACAGGAACGCTGTTATCCAATTGTGGAGGGGTCCTGAGATGCCGTAGGATTTTTGTTTTAGGAGAAGTTTGTCATGTACCACAGAGTCAAAAGCTTTACAGAAGTCTATGTAAATTGCATCTATTGCTTTGCCCTGATCAAGATTTGTAGTCCATATGTTTTTGCAGTGTAGAAGTTGTAAATTACAGGATCAATTTTTTCTGAAACTAAATTGTTTATTAGAGAGTAGTCTGTTTGTTTCTAGGTGGAGGGTAATGGATTGGTTGATGATTGATTCCATTACTTTGCAGGTGACGCAGCATAAAGAGATTGGTCTGTAATTTTCAACTAGGCTGGGGTCTCCTTTTTTGAAGACAGGGATGACCGTGGCTAGTGACCAAAGTTTGGGAAGGAAGCTGGTCGTGAAAGCTTTTTCAAAAGTTATGCTTAGGGGTTCTGCTAAGTTAGTGGAAAGCTTTTTTAAGAAGTATGCACATAGTACCATCAGGTCCAATATATAGAGATGGTTTCAGTTTGCGAAGGTCTTTTCAACATTATCTTCTGTGAAATCTATTTGTGTTAGGTCATTGTACTCATTGTTGGTACGACTGGGGAATGATGGGTATGAGTCTTTACTGTTAACAAAGACTGAGCCAAAGAATGTGTTAAAGAGGTTTTCTTTAACTGTTTGATCGTTATATTCTTTGCCATTAGATCCTTTTAGTGGTGGGATGGATCTCTTTAAGTCTTTAAGTCTTTAAGTTTGTTGTTCGCAAAATTATAAAAAGCACGATTGGATTTTGTGCACAGAAAGTCTTCCTCTTGTTTGGTGTGGTAACTGGTGCATTCAATTTTTATTTGGTTGCATATATTTTTGTAGTGGTTTCTGAAATTGGTTACATAGCCAGTTTTGTTTCTTTGCCAGAGGGATTTCTTTTTGGATTGGAGCTTTTTTATTGATATGAGTAATTTGTTTTTCCTGATTTTGTTGGTGGTTTGTGGTACGTATAGTTTAATGAGTCTATTAACTTCAAGTAGGAAAACTCTATAGTGGTCTTCAGCAGTAATACAGGTTGAGAATAGATTTTGCCAGTCAAGATATGAGAGGTTGGTGTTTATAAGTTCATAGTTGGCTTTTTTGAAATTGTAGTTTGGAATAACATTATTATGAAGATTTTTGTAAGGGCGTATATTGAAACAAAAGTCTATCATGCTGTGGTCACTGTTGGAAAAGGGTTCTTTTATTTGTAGTCCATAAATTGAGTTTGCATTGTTGCTGAAGATGAAGTCAAGATGAAGTCAAGGCAGTTGTTGTGTCTTGTATTGTTAGTTACTAACAATGATCAAGATCTAGATTTGTAACAGCATTATACAGGGTAGTGTGGATGGGTTCATTGGTTCATTCATTGGTTATCCAGTTAATAAGAGGTCGATTGGGGTCACCCAGGAAGATGAGAGAATATGGGCAAGAGGTAGCCCATGTTAGTAGTGTGGTTAACATGTTTGCATGTGCGATGTCATAGTCAGGGGCTCTGTAGCATAGCAAGAAGTGAATTGTGATGTTAAGGGACAGTTTGCATACAATAGTTTCAGGAAGAGCGAGTTTATGTGCAACTTGAATATTTTTTAGATTCAGTGACTTTTTGTAAAAGATAGCCACTCCACCTCCTCTGCGGGTTTCACGATCTGACCAAAAAGCATGATACTCTTTGTCTGAAATAATGGAGTCAGGGAGGGATGAATCTTTAAAGCCTGCTATTGTCTTCCAAAGAGAGCAATTTCAAGAATGGATTCTGAAGCTCAAGGAACACTACTGATTGCTGCACATCTATTTTGCTACAATATCAACAGCAAGTAGATGACCAACTAACTAATTATCAAACACAGTAATTGGGGCAAAATTTGCTTCAGTCCACAGGAGCCCAACAGATAGTAGTTCAACCAATGCTTCTGCATTCCCATGGGAGCTTTCCAGAGATGTTTGAATGGGGCCAAGATCCACTCCTTCCCATGGGAATACAACTGCTAGATAAAACAATTACATATAGTAACTTCTGCTCTTAAAACCAGTCTTAGTCAATTCTCTTACTCTATGACTCCACACATTCTTAAAGTAATAATGTTCTTGATACCAAATACTGGCTGTTTTAAAAACAGGGAGCATGCTTCTACTTCTGCCTCTTCTCCATTCAGAGACAATGTACTGTCAATAATGCTAGAAAGACAACATGAGATAGGTGAATAATAAATAGTGCCACAGGGAGGTGGGAGGATGACACTACCTAATATTACTAACAATTATGGAGTTTGTGTGTAAGTGGATGGATGGGGGTAGTGCTACCAATAACAACACAGAGATAAAAGAAGAAGAGGCGAGCGTATTGTATTTATAATATATACAATTATCCCAGTTTGGGTATTGTTCAGCCACGTAATTCTTATTTCTAAATTGATTAAATTATTTACCCAAGAAAAAAGGAAATCCAATAGAATGAATGATAATTTTACTTCTACCCCAAATGGATTAGTTTTAAACTCTCCCTAAATGTATTTAAGAATGAATGTTCCCAGGCTGATGTGGCAGTGGAACTTGTAAAGAAAATCAAGCAAATTCAATCAAACTGCCCTGAAATTCCAAGCTTGTTCAACTTCTGGAGATACTTTTCTGCCTTAAGAGTGTCAATGCCATGATTCAGAGAAGGAGAAACAGAAAGAGATCCTGAAGTGGGGGAAGGGGGGGGGAGAGAATCTATGTCAGCCTATACCACACTCTTTATCATTAACTCTAATCCTTCTGGTGGAAGTTTGGCTGCTGGCCAATTGACAGTTAAGTATCTGATGATCTTTTATTCAATGAAGTGGGCTTTTTTATTTGGAAAATATGATTAGGGAAGCTAGCTGTTTTCTCTTTCTTCTTTGCTACTTATTTCCTCTGACTTAGTGCAGCCTTTGGCTGTTTCCTGAGCAAAACACTGCAGTTTGACAATCTTCCCATCCCCCCACTTCATCCTGAACACCATGTCTCAACATTTTCTCTCAACCATCATGTAGGTCTCATAGCATTGTTGATCCCCATTCTATGTCTGCTAGGATGTAAATTGCTCCCGTTTTCTCTCTGTGTGTGTCTCTGTGCCCTCCCACTTCCCTCCCTTCTGTTCATGTATTTTCAAGAGTTTTAATCTGTGAAGGGGACCTACTTCAAAAACCAGCAGCTGAAGCAGCTTATTTCATGAAGGGGAGAGATGGCCAATAAAACCAAATTAGATTTTTATCTCATTGTCTCTGTAGAAATGAAGTATAATAATTATTTCAGGCAAAAATACATGTCAGAGATGGTAATTAAGATCCCTATCATGCCTTTATAGACAAGTAGATTCTAAAATAAGCATTCGTAATAGGATTAGACATTATTGTCGTGCTCTCTCTCCTTCCCAAAGTGTCTTGCAAATTTAAGTGTACAAAGTTGATCAAAGGGGCAGAGAGGAGAGGAAAGGAAGGAAATCTACTAGGAAGTACCAATGTTGTTATTTTAGCTCTTCTAAGTGTAGATTATTTTATCCCTCAATCTGTATGAGGGAAAGTGTGAGAATTCAATATTGAAGACAGTGGCTACTCTGTGGGTGCCCATGCGAATGTTATTCCTTCTTATGTCGAACAATAATGAAATTGAAAGAGGTAAGGAATAAACTTTGATTTACTTACATTTGTAGAATTAGCAAATCTTGTACAGAAATCCCAAGTCCCAAGCAGGCCTTAATGGTAACAATGCAAGTTACTCAAGGAATATGTGCTAAGTAAACTGGACAGAGTGTGGATAGTTGTAGTAGTGATGTATGTAATGACAAAGGTAGGATTTAGGAATGTGTATTGTAGTAATTAAATGCTATTGTTGCTTTAGTTTAGTTGAGTGCTGCTGAAAACCATCATCATCATCACCACCATCACTATTACCACCATCAGCCTCTCATGGTTGGCAGTATCCATTCTTGTGCAGATGGGCTAATTTGAAACAGTAAATAAAAGTCACAATTCCATTCCAAACAAAGAAGTCTGCTTTGTATTAATTTGCCTTAGCATAATTTATCTATGAGGGACGCGGTGGCTCAGTGGTTAAAATGTTGAGCTTGTCGATTGAAAGGTCGGCAGTTCAGTGGTTTGAATCTCTAGTGCCGTGTAACAGGGTGAACTCCTGTTACTTGTCCCAGCTTCTGCCAACCTAGTAGTTTGAAAGAAAAAATGCAAGTAGAAAAATAGGGACCACCTTTGGTGGGAAGGTAACAGCGTTCCATGCGCCTTTGGCATTTAGTCATGCCGGCCACATGACCACGGAGACGTCTTCGGACAGCCCTGGCTCTTTGGCTTTGAAATGGAGATGAGCACTGCCCCCTAGAATACATATGTGCAAGGGGAACCTTTACCTTTACTAATTTATCTATAAAAGTTTGCACCTGCCATCATTGTTAATTTGTCATAGTTGGAATCACATTTTGCAACAGCATTAGTATATGACCATTGTTAACACCAGCCTGATTGTGGCTGAGTCCAAAGTAATATCAATTATTTTTGCTTTAATAAAAAAGGAGGAGAGGAGAAGAAACAAAAAGAGAAAATTACAATGTTACGCATAAGAAATCAATTAGCCCATTTTTAAATTGATTTGAATTGAATATTTTATTTGGCCAAGTATCATTATGCACACAAGGAATTTGTCTCAGTGCAGAGGCTCCAGTCACCAATGTACATTGAAAGCAACAAAATAATATGATAATAATAATATCAATAAGTGGGGGAGGAGTAGTAAAAAAGATAATAAGGATATTATAAATAATAATACTATAGCCATACACATAGTGTAGTAAATACACATAGACATTGCAGCATGAGAGACATTAGACAGGACTGTTAAAATTCAGTGTTGAATAGAACGATGGCCTGAGGGATAAAACTGTCTTTGTGTCTAGTTGTTTTGGCCTGCAATGCTTTGTAGCGCTGTCTTGAGGGGAGGAGTTGAAACAGTTTACGCCCAGGATGTGAGAAGTCTGCAGATATCTTCTCAGCTTTAGGGGCTCCCAGGCGCGAGAGGACTTAGGTGGTGGCAGTGGCTCCTCACATTGCTGGCGAGTGAAGTCATTGTGGCCATTATCTTCCCTGAGCTGCCTGCTGGGGGGCCAGAGGGGGAACCAGCTGCAGACTGTGTGGCCCGCCTCGGTTGTTTGCCGAAGCCGTTGACCAGATTCCCCCGCCCCCAGACCGTCACGAAGAGGCTTGTTCCTCAGGCTGTGCCCCCACCCAGATCCCCACCACCTGGAACTGCCCGACACGTGGAGGTCAAAAATGTCTGAAGGGTGGAGGCTGGTGGGTGGGCGGGGCTACATTCAGAGTATAAGACGCACCCAGATTTTTAACCTCTTTTTGGTGGTAAAAAGGTGTGTCTTATACTCTGAAAAATATGGTAGTTACTGGGGCAGTCTGAACTTCCTGAGTTGACACAGAAAGAATATTCTTTTTTGTGCCTTTTTAATGATGGTTCTAATGTTAGGTGTCCATTTCAAGTCCTGGGAGATTATAGGGCCCCAAAACCTGAAGGACTCTACTGCTGATACTGTGCTGTTGAATATGATAAGAGGTGGTAAAATAGAAGGGCACCTGCTATTGTTTTAATCCACTCTCATCTCTACAGTTTTAAGCATATTCAGCTCCAGATTGTTATGGCTGGATCACAGGACCAATTGTTCAACCGCCTGTCTATATTCAGACTATCACCATCTCGAATGACCCATTGCATTGTCTGCAAACTTCAGAAATTTAACAGAGGGTACCCATGAGATGCAGTCATTAGTATATAAAGAAAAAAGCAACAGAGAATGGACACAGCCCTGAGGAGTGCCTGTGCTAATTGTCCAGGTAGTAGATATAATTTTCCTTAGCCTCACCGGTTGCTTCCTGTCTGTCAAAAAACTATTCATCCACCTACATTAATATAGGGTTAACCCTTTGACAGACATTTGACATTTGACATTTGACAGACATTTTGTCTATGAAAATACTTTGCATCAAGTTCTTCCCAAGGATATGGGATGTCATAATGCATTGGTGCAATATATGTGCAATGTGTTCTTTGGCAATTGACAGATAGAAATTTTGTCAATGTGCAAATTTTTCTAAGTGCTGTCCAAGATTTTTTGATATGGCACCAGTGTGCATCAATAACCACTGGACCACCATTTGAACATCTTGGTACTTTGTGATCTTCTCAATTTCTTTGTCTTTCATTCTATTGTCCCATTGCCATATCAATTATCCACAATTTCTTCTATCTATAGTTAAATCAGCTGTGTGAGTCAACACTTTATTGTAAATATTTCCGATTTATATTCCAAAATTCCACAATATCTTAACCTACTCATTTTTAATTACTTTGACAACCTTGTGTTCCCACCAGTTTTTCATTATTGGCACATGGTAATTTTTACAGATGTCCAATGAATCATTTTGCTGATTGAGTCATTGTCTATAATCAGTTTGTGCCATCTTCTTTGCAAGCTGAGTATATGTTGTTTCTTCTTTGCACAGTCTGAACTTTGAATCATTAGGTGATTTTTAGTTCTGATCTTGATTTCATTAGTTCAAATAGAGGATTCAAATAGCTTGCTCTGAAGCAGCCAAAATCAAGCCTTCGGTTTTTTTCTTCTTTTTTTTGATGTTTCAGTTGTAAGCCATTCCAGATTTTATCTTTATCCACTTTGACCATGTAAACGTTACTTGCCAGCATTTTGTTTGTGTTTGCATCACATTATTCTAATATTTACATTTTGTTTCTTCTAATTATTATTCTGGCTATTCCTGCCAGCTTAGTGTCATCTGCAAATTTGATGAGTTCCCCATCTATCCCCTTGTCCAAGTCATTGATGAAGATATTAAAGAGTACTGGGCCTAAAACAGAGCCTTGGGGTACTCCACTGCATACTTCCCTCCATGTGGATGTAGTTCCGTTGAGGACTACACGTTGAGTGCGGTTGGTCAGCCAGTTACGAATCCATCTGGTGGTGGTGCTGTCTAACCCACATTTTTCTACTTTATCTAGTAGTAGGTTATTTATTTATTTATTTATTTATTATTTACATTTGTATACCGCCCTTCTCCCGAAGGACTCAGGGCGGTTCACAGCCAAATAAAAATACAATACTATAAATACAGATTAAAAAATACAATTAAAAAACTTATTAAAATTGGCCAGAATTAAGATTTGGAACTAAAAACCCATTAAAACCCATTAAAACCCATTAAAACACTACCCCAGTCCAGCGCAGATGAATAAATAGGTTTTAAGCTCGCGGCGAAAGGTTCGGAGGTCCGGAAGTTGACGAAGTCCTGGGGGGAGTTCGTTCCAGAGGGCGGGAGCCCCCACAGAGAAGGCCCTTCCCCTGGGTGTCGCCAGACGACACTGTCGCGCCGATGGCACCCTGAGGAGCCCCTCTCTGTGAGAGCGCACGGGTCGGTGAGAGGTATTTGGTAGCAGCAGGCGGTCCCGTAAGTATCCCGGCCCTATGCCATGGAGCGCTTTAAAGACATTCACCAACACCTTGAAGCGCACCCGGAAGGCCACAGGTAGCCAGTGCAGCCGGCGCAGGATAGGTGTCACTCGGGAGCCACGAGGGGCTCCCTCAATCACCCGCGCCGCTGCATTCTGGACTAACTGTAGCCTCCGGATGCCCCTCAAGGGGAGCCCCATGTAGAGAGCATTGCAGTAGTCCAGACGAGACGTCACAAGGGCGTGAGTGACTGTGCACAAGGCATCCCGGTCTAGAAAGGGGCATGGTTATGGTCTACTTTATCAAATGCTTTACTGAAGTCCAAGTAAATTATATCGACAGCATTCCTCTGGTCTACTAATTTTGTCATTTTGTCAAAGAATGCGATAAGATTAGTCTGGCACCCTAACCCTAACTTCTTCTTCTAACCTAACCCTAACTTCTTCTTCTTCTTCTAACCCTAACCCTGTGCTCCAGGATCTTTGAAAGATATAGTTCAGTGGTTCTGAAATCACGTCTGCCAGTTCCTTCAGAACCTTGGGGTGTAATCCATCCGGTCCTGGTGATTTGAACTTGTCTAGGGTAGACAGGTGTTCACTTACCATTTTCTTCCCTATTTTAACTTGTGTTTCTAATCTGTTTTTTGTAGTGCTGTTTTTGATGGGTTGGATTGTTTTTTCCTTTTGTGTAAAGACAGATCAAAAAATGAGTTAAGTAGATCTGCTTTCTCCCTGTTGCTTGTCATCTTCTTGCCACTTTCTCCCAGCAATGGGCCAATTGTTTCCTTGACTTTTTTCTTGTTTTTAACATGTTGAAAGAAGCTTTTTTTGTTATTTTTTACTTTTGTCGCTAGCCTTTGTTCATTGTGAGCCTTAGCTTTCCTCACTTCATCTTTACAGGCTCGGGCTATTTGCTGATATTCTGCCTTAGTTATTTGCCCCTCTTTCCACTTTTTATATTTGTCCTTTTTGTCTTTCAATTTGTCAGATAGTTCTTTATGCATCCATGCTGGTTTCTTTTGAGATCTATTATTTTTCTTCTTCATTGGTATTGTGTTAGACTGCACTTTTATAATCTCACTTTTCAAAATTTCCCAAGCTTCTTGAGTTGTTTTCCCCCTGAGGATTCTCATCCATTGAATCCTTCTCAAGCTCTCTCTAAGTTTATTGAAATTAGCTCTCTTAAAGTCCAAGACTCTAGTTTGACTTTGTTCTACTACTTGTATTTGCTTAATGTCGAATTCCAATATTGCGTGGTCACTTGCCCCCAAGCTTCCTGTAGCTTCAACACCTTCTATCATTTCATCTCTGTTAGTGAGAATTAAGTCCAGTATGGCTGATCCCCTTGTCGCCTTCTCTATTTTTTGGGAAACAAAGTTGTCTGCTAGGTTTGTTAGGAACCTGTTGGATCTTCCACTTGGTGCAGAGTTTGTTTCCCAGTTGATGTCAGGGTAGTTAAAATCCCCCATTACTACTGTGATGTGCTTCCTACATACCTTAGTTAGCTGACTAGCAAAAAGTTCATCTACTTCCTCTGTTTGGTTGGGTGGCCTATAGTATAGACCTATGGCAATATTGTTTTTCACCCCTTTTATATTGACCCAAATACATTCAAGATGATTTTCATCATTGTTGTGCTCTATTTCTGTAGAGATGTAGTTATTTCTTATATATAGTGCCACTCCACCTCCTCTTTTATTTGGTCTATTTCTTTTAAATAATTTATATCCCTCTAGCTGTATGTTCCATTTGTCAGTTTCATCCCACCAAGTTTCCATAATGGTAACAATATCATATCTGCCCTCATTTACTTGAATTTCTAATTCACCCTGTTTATTCCTCATACTCTGTGCATTGGTGTAAAGACATTTGAATCCATTTGGATTGACCTTGTGTTTACTGTCTACATTATTATTATTATTATTATTATTATTATTATTATTATTATTATTATTATTATTATTATTATTATTATTATTATTATTAATTATATTTGTATACCGCCCATCTCCCGAAGGACTCAGGGCGGTTCACAGCCAATAAAACAACAGAAAACATATAATACATATAAAACAGCAAAAAGAATAGACAATTAAATTCAGTTGATGCCCTAAAACTTTTAAATACAAATTTAAAACCCCATTTAAACCCCTGATTTAAAAACCCCAATTTAAAACTACGTTCAAGCTAGTCCTGCTCTTCGAAACAGCAACGTCTTCAGCTCGCGGCGGAAGGACCTGAGATCGGGGAGTTGACAAAGCCCCAGAGGGAGCTCGTTCCAGAGGGTAGGGGCCCCCACAGAGAAGGCCCTCCCCCTGGAGGTCGCCAGCCGACATTGTTTAGCTGACGGTATCCGGAGGAGGCCCTCTCTGTGAGAGCGCACTGGTTGGTGAGAGGCTAATAGTGGCAGTAGGCGGTCCCGTAAATATCCCGGCCCTAGGCCATGGAGCGTTTTAAAGGTGATAACAAGTACCTTGAAGTGAACCCGGAAGACCACTGGGAGCCAGTGCAGATTACGCAGGAGGGGTGTTACACGGGAGCCACAAGGTGCTCCCTCTATCACCCGCGCATAACGGGTGTACATACATAACCTGTGTATACTTCCAGTATAATCCTATACACATTTATTCATAGTTCAGCCATGTTGGATTTAGACTTAGGCAAAAGTGTATGAAAGGCAGTTTGGTGTAGTTATTAAATGCGTAACATGAAGAGGAGAATTGTGAGTTCTAATCCTGAGCTGGGTGATATTGGTACACTTTCTCAACTCTAGAAAGAGGGCCAGAAAAAATCATTTCCAAAGAAATATTGCCTAGTAAATGGCATGTAATTGTTATGTAGTCGCCAATAATCTAGATTAATTCAAATTTTGGGAACCAGTTTGACCCTGAACTAGGAGTGGGAAAACTGAATTTAGAAAACTTCCTTAGACATAGAAGCTAACTAGGTGATTTGGAGTTAGACAGTTTTTCTCAAGTCCTCCTAGGCTAACTTCAATGTGGCTGTGAGTATATGCCTATCCGCTTGGAATGGATGACCAGTGAATGCTAGGAATATGCACCAAAATTATATACTCCTAGAGAGTCACTCAAGACGTGAACCAGGCACCTGTATTGGGCAACTATAAGGAGCCAAGCAGATGACTTTGGAAAAAGTATTCAGAAGCTATTACAAAATAATAATAATAATAATAATAATAATAATAATAATAATAATAATAATAATAATAATAATAATAATAATTATTATTATTATTATTATTATTATTATTATTATTATTTAGAAACAAGCCTTGAACCCTGCCACCTGAAAAGATAGAAATGGATACAGAAAAACAAGATAGTCTTGCAAAAGATCTCTGAACTCAAAAGAGTTTTCAATCTCAACTGATTCAACTGATATGATGAAGGATGCCAAAGAGGAGTGACTAATTGATTCAAAGTTCAAACAAAGATGGAAGGGTTATACAGAAATTCTAACCATGAAGATGTCAAACATTCAAGGTAACTTAGAAGATATTTCCCATTTAAAGAACTCTTAAAAAAAAAACCAATTGCTACCAACCTGTCTTCCATTGAGGACCTGTATACTGCATGAGTCAAAAAGAGGGCTGTGAAAATATTTACAGACCCCTCACATCCTGGATATAAATTGTTTTAACTCCTACCCTCAAAATGACACTACAGAGCATTGCACACCAGAACAACTAGACACAAGAACAGTTTTTTCCTGAACGCCATCAGTCTGCTAAACAGATAATTCCCTCAACACTGTCAAACTAGTTACTAAGTCTGCATTACTATTAATCTTCTCATTGTTCCTATTACCCATCTCTTCCCACTTAGGACTGTATGACTGTAACCTTGTTACTGGTAAGTTACGATTTATATTGACTGTTTCCTAATATGATTTAATTGCTTATTTGTTCCCTATGACTATCATTAAGTCTTGTACCTTATGATTCTTGACAAATGTATCTTTTCTTTTATGTACACTGAAAGCATATGCACCAAGACATATTCCTTGTGTGTCCAATCACATTTGGCCTATAAAAAACTCTATTCTATTCTATTCTATTCTATTCTATTCTATTCTATTCTATTCTATTCTATTCTATTCTATTCTATTCTATTCTATTCTATTCTATTCTATTCTATTCCATTCCATTCCATTCTATTCTATTCTTAGTACTAGAATTCAGATCTGCACCCCACTCATTTTCAAGTTGGAAGGTGGCAAAAATTAAATGGGATATCTACAGAAATAAGGATTGTCAGGAAAAAAAATCAATAAAGATACTACTGAAATATTCCAGCAAATCCAGAGGACAGCACAGTGACCAACAGAACTGAAAAAGCTTCTTGGATAAGAAGCAAAATGTTTTAAATGGGAAAAAAAATCAAGAAAGTCCAACACATATTGAGTCCAGCATAGAAAGGGAGACACATGACGTTCAAGCTAGCTTTAATTAAGGTACAAATAACTAAACTCAGATTATCAAATTATTTTGGACACATTATGCAAGGATATAGTACTGTTTAAAAATCTGCAACACTGGGAAAAGTGGAAGGATGAGGAGAATAAGTGAATAAGTGAATTCAATTACCGTATATACTCGAGTATAAGCCGAGTTTTTCAGCATGTTTTTTGTGCTGAAAAATGTCCCCTCGGCTTATACTCGAGTATATACGGCTTATACTCGAGTTTTTTTTTCTTCTTCTTTTTTTCACATTATACCGGATGGTGCAAACTTGGCGGGCTTTTGCATTAGCGCGGGGAAGCCCTGCCGGTGCAGTGAGAGGCGGGCGGGGAGCCAGCCTTCTCGGCTGAGGGAGGGAGGCTTTCCCTGACCGGTAGCTGCCTCATTTCCCTCTCTCGGCTTATACTCGAGTCCCCAGTTTACCCCAGTTTTTTGGGGTAAAATTGGGGACCTCGGCTTATACTCGGATCGGCTTATATTCGAGTATATACGGTATTAATGGTGATGGTGCACTGGTAGAAAACCTGAGGGGCCAAATGCAGACAGATCTTCAGAGAAAAGGAATATTGGTGTATTTGCTAAAAATGACATTGGTGATGACCACATTATCATCAACATCATCTTCAATCACAATGAAAAAAATTTCATTCTTTAAAATTAGCATTATTATTTTTTGGCCACATTATGGATATTGAAGGACTATAAGTGTATGCAAAGGAAATTAAAGCAGGGTCCCGGCAACAGAACATGTCATGGATTATCCTTCTTAAGATTTGTTAATTGTTATAATTCCTACCAAATTTACTTATCATGCTACAGTCCTCAAATACTTTACTGCGTATGGAGAAAGTATGGAAATAGATAAACAGTATAAATGTTCAAAGCAGCAAAGAAAAACCAGACACAACATTCACACATTTTAATCTATATTTACTAATGAAATTGGTTTTTGATGCCTCACAATATAGCATTGGTGTGATTGTGTCTCAAGTCATGAAAGGCAACAGTGAAAGCCTGATAACATTTGCATCATTCTCACTCCCAGCTGCAGAGGAAAATTATACATAAATAGACAGGGAAGCATTGAGTTTGGTTTGGGGAATTAAATATTTCAACCAGTACTTGTACAAAAGGGAACTTGTCCTCATCACCAATCATCAGCCAACACTGTCAATCCTCAGTCTCAAAAGGAAACAGAATCAAAATAAAGTTCAAGATACATAAATATTCAAGCATAAATAGATGGTCTTGGTTACTTCTATAGGCTAATTAATCTGACATCTTCACATCAAAATGGAGTTACGTTCAACATGTTTTCTGTCACAGAGATTGAAAATGAGATCATTGAACGAGAAATGAGGAAATACCCAACGTTCTGAAGTCTGTATAGCAACATGGCTGGAAAATCTGTTTATGAAGTTTTGTAAGTATATATAATTTAAACTAATCAATCAATAGTTGCATTATATGGGTGCAAGAGTCATTATTCTGTCCAGACTGATAGGTGATATGATGGAGAACTTTTATGTTCTGCAAGCAGTAAAGATGAAGCCATTGTCTCATCATTTGGTGCAGGGGTGGGTTCTATTTATCTTTATTACCAGTTCACAAGGGGATTGCACTCTCTCTCTCTCTCTTCGCTCACGCATGCACAGAAGCTTCTTTGCATGCGCAGATAGTCTATGATGACATCCAGGTGGTTGGGCAGAGTCTGCCCCCAGTTTTACTACTGATTCGCAAGAACCAGACCAAACAGGGGGCAAACCACCACTGATTTGGTGGTTGAAAATAGAACAACAAATCACAGTTTAAAACACAGCACCATTTCTTCCATATTCCAGCTATTTTTTTTAGTGGATTAATACATTATGTAGATTCTATGAAATGAAATAAAGTTTTTTCCTAATGTCTTGAAGATTTTTTTCGATTTGTGTTCTTTTGGGTTTCTTTGGATTTCTTCCTCTGATGATTTTAAATTATTTTACTGTAGTGAAGAAGCTCATGTTGTTATAAATTTATATTCTTCAGAATCCTTGGTCTTAAAGAAAGCCTCAAAAGGACTTCTTTCAGTTTCCCTCATCAATTTCCAGATCAAGAAAATCCACCAAAGAGCTCTTTTTCATCCCATAATTTAATAACAAGTTCACCGATCTCCCATTAATACAAAGTTAAATTCTTGATTATTTATCTAGATCTGTAAACTGTAAGCATCCCAATATTTCTTCTTGAATCAAATGGTTGTTTTTAAATTGCAGTGTTAGTTGATTTATCTTTATTTATAGATAGGAAAAATTGGAGCAAGAATTTGATTTCCCAGTTGATTTCCAAAAGAATCCTGATTTTTTTATATATACTTACAATTCCCTAATTGGCATAATCAAATGAGGCTTCCACATCTTTCCTTGCAAGATGGTGCTACAGTCCAGGAAACTTTGCTCATAGTTCCTATTCAGTCTAAATGCTCTTTGTTCTAGGCCATCCTGTTACTATTCATTGGATTTCTCTCATTAATTCTTCTTCCTTCTCAGGAAGTGATTAGAACTTCCCGGATTAGTGATGGTTTGCCTTTGCCTGTGAAGCATAGAAGTCAGTTTGCTTTCTCTGGCAATGATATTGCAAGACTATTTGTGTCCCTTACATGCTATTCAGGTTGTGTCAAAGTCTGCAAATTTTATTTGTTGTTTCTATCTTTATTTACTATTCACATGGTTCACTGGTTCACTAATTTACTAGTATTTTTCTAGACCCTTCAAAGGAATCTTATAGCTTTCTTTGTGATACTCAGGACTGAAAAAGATTTTCTAGAACATGGGCATGATTGTGAAGTTTTGAAAACTCAACATTAGTATTCAGCTCAAGACTCATTTCTAAATTTGGATGCAACCAGCACCAACCACTACCAACCACTACCAACAGCAGATCATAGGTGATTATGAACATCATCACTTCATAGTGTGGTAGCGAGAAAATGTTCATTCATGTGTAAATGAAAAACTAATAAATCTTGGACTGCAACCCTGCCTCCTTTTCATGGCAAGCTCTGAAAAAGATTAGATATTATTGTCATTCACAAATCTTTTGGTAGAGAGGGGAAACATATCACTGAATGAAATCCTTTAGCTGTAAATAGTATAGCTGCCAAAAGTCTTTTTGGTGATTCTTGTTTGTGGCTGCCTAGAAGGGTCAAGGGGAGAATGTAAGAACGAACACAATGTCACCTCTTCTCCTATGCGGCATTTCCACTTTGAACATGAACTTTTATTGTGGGAATTTATTCTACATAGAATACTATACAGGGGGCCTAATCAGAAAACAAAGCTTCCATATTACAATAGTTTGTTGTCAGTAGGTGAAGGTGTGACAGATTGAGAGGAAGCAGACTTAATTGACTTAAATTCTCCTGATCTTATGAATTAATTATGTTTTTCTGAATGGTTTTGCTGGCATTTTAGTTTAGGTATGGGAGATGTGTGACCTTCCAAATTTTGTCCAGTTATAAGACCTAATTGTTCCAATCTTCCTGAGCAATAGTGAATATTCTTGTGATAGACTTGTATACTTCGATACCTTGTAGACTGTAATTGTAGAAATCCAGAAAACTGTAATTCTAGTGATAGAATTGTATATTCCAATATGTTGTTCTAGGGCAGAGGTCTCAAACTGACAGCCGGATTCATCATATGCAGGCCACACCCACCCCAGTTCAGCGAAGGGGAAAACATCACGAAATATCATGTGATGGCAACATGATGCCACAAGTTTGACACCCATGTTCTTAGGTGATACAGTGCTGGAAATCTTCACCTGAAGAAAAATAATAATAATAATAATAAGTTGATTTATGTTTCACTTATTTTAGTGGGTCTGCTTGAAGTATAACTGTATCTAGACCAAAGTGACATTTAGGGACTCTAAAACTTTTGATGTCTTTCTGGCTTCTCAACCTATTAGATGTTGATGAGCAGTATACAACTTAGTGACTACAGGGGTCCTTGGTGCTCTCTTGTTTGTTTTCTTGCATTACCCAAAATAGGCAACATCATCAGTGTTAGTTAGTGATTTCATTAGTGACTTCATTTTATTTAGGGAATCATTTAATTTGGGCACATGTTATACCAATTGTCATCTTCGTTTCAAATTTAGCAATTGTGACATGTGGTGTATATGTGTGTGTGTGTGTGTGTGTGTGTGTGCGTACAAATTCATTTATAAATGTGTGTGTGTGTTGTGTGTGTACACACCTATACATCTACAAATGAATTTAGAGATTTTGCAACTACAACAAATATCTTTGCTATGTTTCCATTTCTATCATTGGGATATAGCATTTGATCTGCACATATTAATTACAGATGGTCTGTAACTAATGGTCTCTCTGGGACACTTTTCATCCTTCACAATTTTATTTCTCTTATATATGAGTTTTAATTGTGTATGCTCATTGTTTACTAATGTTTTGTACTAACAGGTACCACCCGAACAGAATCCCGTTGCCTACCTCAATCTTGATATGAAAGGACCACCTGTAGGGCGAAATGTTAGCTTGGTATCCATGGCCCATTCATTCCTTGGCCACTCTGATGAGCCTGCCAATTAGTGCCAACTGTGGTGGTAGATTCTCTGATTTGGACACATGTTCATTGGAAAGAAGACTGAGATACTCGATTCATTTCACATAGCACACAATGAGTTCTTTGCTTTATGCTGTACAAGTGAGGATTGTCGAAAGCTTTCTTCACTGTTAGCCTCTGTACGCTTGCTGAGTGTAAATAAAAGGGAAATTGGTGTTATTGCAAAGACAAATTAGCACCAGAACTGAGCTGTATTTTTAAAAATGTGCTGCTAATTGTGTCCAATTTATGCTGCAAGTCTCGCTCAAATGCAAAAGCACAAAACCAATGGAAGGTGCCAAAGCAAGCTTGCACTTTTTTTTCTTAGCAAATTATCTATGTAGTTTCACACTACAGTAAGTGCCAAAGGGTTGCAATGAGAGCTTTATCTTGGGTAATCAAATTAGCACTGCATGTTAGTAAATGGAGTTTAATTTACAATGGTTTAGCTTTCTCGCAGACTACAGTACTTGGGCTGTCCAGAAGCAGCATTTCAAGATTTCTCTTTTTATTTTTTTTTTTAAAAATTGCTGTGACTTTTTTCTTTAAATTTGAATAGACATAAGTCTGCTGAAATGAAAGAAATTGATTTTGTAACTGTATGCCATTTTTGACAGATGCCTGGACTGAATTTTGTTGATTTTGTCTAAATCTTTTAAACCACTCCTAAATTCAAAAGCCCAGTAGTTATTTTAAAAACTCTGATATATTTAACATTTTACTCAGTGAGTTCTTTCCTGTCCTTTATCTTTTACTTTTCAATAATTATTCGCCTCCAAAATTAATTAGTACCTCCAAGCTCCATTCAAAGCAATGAGAGTTTTGCATGTATGTGTATGTAGATTGAATCCTTTGTAGTAACATGGCTTGAATAGTTGTCTTAATTTGAGTGACAATGGATTAATAAGGGCAATTAAACCCTGAATGAGATAATTCTCCCTCAAGAATGCCTATAATAAAATAGCCATCTCCCTACCAGGCAGAAGTGAAATTTCACATTAAATATATGGAAGCAATATATGTGATGAGTTGCTTATCTATAATTATCCTCAACATTATATATCCAGATTTAGCTTTCTGGAATTACAGATCAGAACTGTGCTATATCCTTTATGACTTCCCCAATTTGCTGATTGATACCAGTGAAAAAAATTCTTTTTTTCCAGGACTGCCTAGGCATACAGGCATACAATACATTTGTTTATATACCAATATACAAATCTACTTCTAATTGGAAACATTCACTCCCATATTGTAAGATAAAGGGTAAAAATAAAGGTTCCCTCGCACATATGTGCTAGTTGTTCCCGACTCTAGGGGGCAGTGCTCATCTCCATTTCTAAGCTGAAGAGCTAGTCCTGCCCGAAGATGTCTCCATGGTCATGTGGCCAGCATGACTAAATGCCGAAGTCACACAGAACGCTGTTACCTTCCCACCAAAGGTGGTCCCTATTTTTTCTACTTGCATTTTTTATGTGCTTTCGAACTGCTAGGTTGGCAGAAGCTGGGACAAATAACGGGAGCTCACCCCATTATGCGGCACTAGGGATTCGAACTGCTGAACTGCCAACATTTTGTTGCATTGCTAATGTAGTAAATAAGCACCTTGTTATGCATAAAAATATGCCTGATGTAGAAAAGCAACAATTCATTTCTT
Organism: Ahaetulla prasina; assembly: GCF_028640845.1. Classification (NCBI taxonomy): domain Eukaryota; kingdom Metazoa; phylum Chordata; class Lepidosauria; order Squamata; family Colubridae; genus Ahaetulla; species Ahaetulla prasina. The sequence continues at coordinate 284,396,028 of NC_080539.1, forward strand.
AGATGAGCACAAATAATTTCTAATACAAATTATTGCAGAGTTTAATCTTAGAATAGCACTTGAACTTACATGATGTTTGCTAACCAATGGTTGTTTCGTTTGAGAGAATTAGAATAGAATAGAATAGAATAGAATAGAATAGAATAGAATAGAATAGAATAGAATAGAATAGAATTTTTTATTGGCCAAGTGTGATTGGACACACAAGGAATTTGTCTTGGTGCATAATTCTCTCAGTGTACATAAAAGAAAAGATACATTATATATCTTCTTATTAAATTAATAAATTTAATAAATTATTATTAAATTATTATTATTATCACATTATTATTATTACTAAATTTAATAAACTCTTATTAAATCTTCATTATATATCTTCTTATTAAATTAGCATCTTTTTAATCAATTAGAAGAGTTTTACCTAATCTAACTTTCTTTCAGACTTCTTTTTTATTATTGCTATTATTATTATTTTCTCTTATGTGGAAAACAATTAGCCATAAGGGGGCATTTGCAATTTGCAGGTAGTCCTTGTTACAACGACAGTTGAGTCCAGCATTTCCACTGCTAAGCAAGACAGGGAGTTTTTCTGCATTTTATGAGCTTTCTTGCCACAGTTTAAGTAAATCACTACAGTTATTGGGTTAGTAACATCATCGTGAAGTGAATCTGGCTTCCCCATTGACTTTGCTTATCGAAAGATTGCAAAAGGTGATCACATGACCCCAGGATAGGGCGACTGTCATAAATACTTGCCAGTGACCAAGCATCTGGATTTTGATTACATGACTATGGGGATGCTGCAACTGTCATAAGTGTGAGAAACAGTCATAAGCCACTGTTTTCAGTGCTGTTGTAACTTTGAATGGTGACTAAATGAATGGCTGTAAGTCGAGGACTACCTGTATCAAGATACATTAATAATTAGAAATTGGCAGAAAATGTTTTGAGGCATAGCTCAGGGTCACACCAGATAGGTAACCCTATCTGAAAAGAATATTTTATTGGTACAAAAATAAGTGTGTATCTTAATTTTCTATTTTTGAAAAGACTTGTTCAAAGTTTAAAATGGTTTAAAAATAGTAGGAATGAAAACATTAAAAAAAAGGTAAAGGTTCCCCTCGCACATATGTGCTAGTTGTTCCCGACTCTAGGGGGCAGTGCTCATCTCCATTTCTAAGCTGAAGAGCTAGTCCTGCCCGAAGATGTCTCCATGGTCATGTGGCCAGCATGACTAAATGCCGAAGTCACACAGAACGCTGTTACCTTCCCACCAAAGGTGGTCCCTATTTTTTCTACTTGCATTTTTTATGTGCTTTCGAACTGCTAGGTTGGCAGAAGCTGGGACAAATAACGGGAGCTCACCCCATTATGCGGCACTAGGGATTCGAACTGCTGAACTGCCAACATTTTGTTGCATTGCTAATGTAGTAAATAAGCACCTTGTTATGCATAAAAATATGCCTGATGTAGAAAAGCAACAATTCATTTCTTAGATGAGCACAAATAATTTCTAATACAAATTATTGCAGAGTTTAATCTTAGAATAGCACTTGAACTTACATGATGTTTGCTAACCAATGGTTGTTTCGTTTGAGAGAATTAGAATAGAATAGAATAGAATAGAATAGAATAGAATAGAATAGAATAGAATAGAATAGAATAGAATTTTTTATTGGCCAAGTGTGATTGGACACACAAGGAATTTGTCTTGGTGCATAATTCTCTCAGTGTACATAAAAGAAAAGATACATTATATATCTTCTTATTAAATTAATAAATTTAATAAATTATTATTAAATTATTATTATTATCACATTATTATTATTACTAAATTTAATAAACTCTTATTAAATCTTCATTATATATCTTCTTATTAAATTAGCATCTTTTTAATCAATTAGAAGAGTTTTACCTAATCTAACTTTCTTTCAGACTTCTTTTTTATTATTGCTATTATTATTATTTTCTCTTATGTGGAAAACAATTAGCCATAAGGGGGCATTTGCAATTTGCAGGTAGTCCTTGTTACAACGACAGTTGAGTCCAGCATTTCCACTGCTAAGCAAGACAGGGAGTTTTTCTGCATTTTATGAGCTTTCTTGCCACAGTTTAAGTAAATCACTACAGTTATTGGGTTAGTAACATCATCGTGAAGTGAATCTGGCTTCCCCATTGACTTTGCTTATCGAAAGATTGCAAAAGGTGATCACATGACCCCAGGATAGGGCGACTGTCATAAATACTTGCCAGTGACCAAGCATCTGGATTTTGATTACATGACTATGGGGATGCTGCAACTGTCATAAGTGTGAGAAACAGTCATAAGCCACTGTTTTCAGTGCTGTTGTAACTTTGAATGGTGACTAAATGAATGGCTGTAAGTCGAGGACTACCTGTATCAAGATACATTAATAATTAGAAATTGGCAGAAAATGTTTTGAGGCATAGCTCAGGGTCACACCAGATAGGTAACCCTATCTGAAAAGAATATTTTATTGGTACAAAAATAAGTGTGTATCTTAATTTTCTATTTTTGAAAAGACTTGTTCAAAGTTTAAAATGGTTTAAAAATAGTAGGAATGAAAACATTAAAAAAAAGGTAAAGGTTCCCCTCGCACATACGTGCTAGTCATTCCTGACTCCTGGGGGGTGGTGCTCATCTCCGTTTCAAAGCCAAAAAGCCAGCACTGTCCGAAGACGTCTCCATGGTCATGTGGCCGGCATGACTCAATGCCAAAGGCGCACGGAACGCTGTTACCTTCCCACCAAAGGTGGTCCCTATTTTTCTACTTGCATTTTTTACGTGCCTTTGAACTGCTAGGTTGGCAGAAGCTGGGACAAGTAACAGGAGCTCATCCCGTTACGCGGCACTAGGGATTCGAACTGCTGAACTGCCGACCTTTCAATTGACAAGCTCAGCATCTTAGCCACTAAGCCACCACGTCCCACTATGAAAACATTAAAAGTCTTTAAAGATGAATGGTTAATATTTCTAGAATTAAGCCCTGAACTTTTTAGATACTCTGATGGAAGATAATTTCATTCATTCTTTCATTGCTATGAATTCATTTGTATTTTCTTGGGAGAAAGAGCAATAGAGGTAGTCCACAACTTACAACAATTCATTTAGTGATTGTTCAAAGTTACAACGGCACTAAAAAACGTGAATTATGACCGTTTTTCATACTCATAGCCATTGTAGTATCCCGGTGATCATGTGATCAAAATTTAGACACTAGGCAACGGAGTCATATTTATGACAGTTGCTGTGTCCCAGGGTCGTCTGATCACTTTCTGCGACCTTCTGACAAGCAGTGTCAATAGGGAAGAAAGATTCACTTAACAACTGGTTATTAAATATTGCAGTGATTCACTTAACAACCGGGGTAAAAAAGGTAGTAAAATGGGGCAACATCCACTTAAAAGCAGTCTCGCTTATCAGTAGAAATTTGGGGCTCAATTGGGGTCATAAGGTGAGGACTACCTGTATACAAATTCACAATGTTAGGCTAACAGCACGATGAGCAGCAAAATTCAGTAACAGGTTTGACTCTCAATGACCTAAGCTGCAACAGTGTGTACCTGCATAACATAAAACAACAGCATAATGTATTCTACCATGGAGTTCCACATATGCAGCACTATGAGAAAAACTATTTAAGCGTTGTCACCAACCGCACCTCACTGAGACATAATACCCCCACCCCACCCATCCACCCCTTACACACATTACCTTTTGATCATATTGCTGAAATTTTGAAGCAAAATGGCTGATTTGGTGCAAGATTATTTTTCTCATTTTACACCCTGTTTGAGTCAAGGGAGGGTGACTGAGGATCCACCATAGGTAATTACAATGGTGTATTGGAGAAGGGACGTGGTGGCTCAGGGGCTAGGATGTTGAGCTTGTCGATCGAAAGGTCGGCAGCTCAGCGGTTCGAAACCCTAGTGCTGCCGTGTAATGGGGTGAGCTCCCATTACTTGTCCCAGCTTCTGCCAACCTAGCAGTTTTGAAAGCACATAAAAATGCAAGTAGAAAAAATAGGGACCATCTTTGGTAGGAAGGTAACAGCGTTCCGTGCGCCTTTGGCATTGAGTCATGCCGGCCACATGACTACGGAGACGTCTTCGGACAGCACTGGCTCTTTGGCTTTGAAACGGAGATGAGCACCGCCCCCTAGAGTCGGCAACGATTAGCACGTATGTGCGAGGGGAACCTTTACCTTTACCTTTTATTGGAGAATGTGATATGACACATATGAGCTGCCGATAACCTCATTATGTGGTGATTGGCATATAGCATGAAGTAGTGTACAGTACAGAGGCATTGAATACAGAGGCATTGAAGAGAACCAAGATGGCAGACATAACCAAAGCTGTGCCCCTTCTCTTCCCCTCCCTTCCATGTGTCTATATCAATGTTTTCTTGGGACATCTAAAGGCTTATTAATTGCTCCCAGTTAACGTCAAATCAAGTAAGAACCGCAATGGCGCAGTGGTTAGAGTGCAGTACTGCAGGCTACTTTTGCTGACTGCTGGCTGCCTGCAATTTGGCAGTTCGAATCTCACCAGGCTGAAGGTTGACTCCTCCTTCCATCCTTGTGAGGTTGGTAAAATGAGGACCCAGATTGCTGGGGGCAATACGCTGACTCTGTAAACCACTTAGAGAGGGCTGTAAAGCACTGCGAAGTGGTATATAAATTTAAGTGCTATTGCTAATGCATTTCAGGCATCCCCAGAGAGATAAAGACACCTATTCCAGAAGCAGAAGTAGAATAAGAACAACCCAAATATTGTAGAACCACATTGACACAACAATGTGGACAACTTCAATTTTTTTTAAAAAAATAAAGTTTGAAATGTTTAAGTCAATTGGATTATTTATTTATTTTTTTTTAAAAAAAAATCAGGTCCATGTGAGAGTCAACAGTCGGATTGATTCCAGAAGAGCTCACACTGTGGAAGGGCCATTTGTATAAAACATGTCTCCCACTCAGTTTCCTATGTACTTGAGAGAAAAGAATACACATTATTTGTATCTATTGAATCAGATCAGAATAAAGATGTGTGTGTTTTCAGAACATCCTCTTTACTCCTCTCAACATCCTCTGATAGTAATGCAGTTTCAGTACATGAGCCAAGAAGATTGCCCATTCTTTTGAACAATGCTTTGATGCTAAATATACAAAAATGTTTGATAGCTTTCCAAGAAAAGAAAGTAAAAATAGTAATTTCCAGCTTTGTATTAATCTCCTTAGTGTTGCTGATAGGACACTGAACAGCACCAGTTCAAGGAGATGATTTCTTCCAGACTAACAAACCTCCGCCCCCCCCCCCCTATTTTTTTTGTCTGTGTAGTTTCAGTCCTTCTGGAATGTTATGATTGCAAGGTGAATCTACTAATTGTATTTTCCTTAATGAAATGAAGAACTCTATGCAAGAATTTTGATGCAATCCAATTTTTATTTTTTTTCTTTTGTAGACTAGCTCCCCCACCCTCTTATTTAGAGAAAGTCACATCTTTAAAAGTAAATATTTTTTTCCTTCCCCCCCCCCACTTTCCTTTTGCAATGTCTTGTTTGCAATTCTTGTTCTGTTGTTTTTCTTTATTTTGTATTTGTATTTTATATTTGGGAAAATAAAAAAAAACATTTTTTTAAAAAAGTAAAGCTTGACACCTAGCTACCACATGAGAATGTCCATTTAATTTCTTTTCAAGGAACATAGAAGTAGTTTGCATTTGCCTTCTTCCATTGGATTTTTTCAACTTCTTTGTCTAGACTATAGCCTTACATTTCCAGATGGACTCCTATCCAATTACTAATCAAGTACAACCCTGCTTAGCTTTTTGAGATCAGCCAAAGTCAGCTAGATACTATTATGTGGTAGGAACAATGATGAATTGCAAATTACATTGCAATTAAGAGGAAAAACCAGGTTAGTCTATTGTAGCAAAAAACCAGACATTTTGTTGCATTTTAATATTTAACAAGTAGATTTTTAGACACAATAGATAATTTCCAAATAAAGTATGCAATTCAGATAAAGTGTAGTCCAGGAAATATATTTGTAAATCATCATGATTATTATTATCAATGATAATGATACCATTGATATCATTATCAATTCAGATCCTGCAGAAGGACTTGATGGATGATTAAAAATGCTAAATCCAGTCTCAACATCTGGTTGACGGTGCAACAAACCATAATAATGATAATAATCTTAAAAGTCAAACTCAGTGGTGGCAAATACCATCAAAGAAATTAACATGTGGGCATTGTCAGTCATTAGATACACAGCTGGAATACAGCCTGAACTAAATCAGAACTAAAAACCCTGGCTAGGAAGACCAGAAAAATAGTGACAAGGAATCATATCCTTAATCCATGCAGTGATGTTGACCCACTCTGCTTACCAAGAAGTAAAGATGAACATGGAATGTTGTAGGTACACCAGACAGCTGAAGAAGAAAAAGGGGCATTGAAAGAATATCTAAAGGACAGTGAAGAAAATGCATTGAAACTAGTACATCATGAAAACTTACTGAATACCAAAGAGACCAAATTAGTCTAGCAGAAAGACCAAATAAAGAATACAAAAGAGACATGGCAAGGGAAAACAACCACTACTGTTAAAAAAAGAAAGAAAAAAACAAACAAACAGGCAAAGCAGATAAAACCAAAACCTGACAATGGCTAAGAACAGGAAAACTGAAAAAAGAGTAAAGGTAAAGGTAAAGGTTTCCCCTCTCACATAGGTGCTAGTCGTTCCCGGCTCTAGGGGGCAGCTGAAAGCTGAAGAGCCAGCGCTGTCCGAAAATGTCTCCATGGTCATGTGACCGGCATAACTAAACACCAAAGGCTCACAGAACGCTGTTACCTTCTCACCAAAGGTGGTCATTATTTTTTTACTTGCATTTTTTACGTGCTTTCGAACTGCTAGGTTGGCATTTGGGACATGTAATCCCGTTACACGGCACTAGGGATTCAAACTGCTGAACTGCCGACCTTTCAATCGACAAGAGACAGAAACAGAGACAAAGACAGAGGGGCTAATTCTGGTTGCACAAGACCAGACCTTAACAACAAATGCATATAAAGCCAGAATTGAGGACAGACAGCAAATGCCACATCTGCAAAGAAGCTGAAGTAACAGTGGACCACCTAATTAGCTTCTGCAAGAAGGATTACAAATAATGTTTATATCACAGACTGATTCCAAATTTTGGCATGACCAAATAGCAACAATGGTGCATTGGAATTTTCTGAACAAAATACCTTTTGCCTGAAAACAAGAACAGAAAATAGGCAAAATAATGGGAAACGAAGAAGCTAAAGTGCTCTGGGACTTTAGAATTCAAACAGACAAACATCTATCATATGACACTCCAGATTTAACAATTGTCAGTTAGAAAGACAAAAAAAGTCTGGATATAGCGGACATTGCAGTGCTTGGAGACAGCAGAATGGAAGATCAGAATAATGGTGGCAAAAGAAAGCAAAGATAGTACCAATAGTGCTTTGGTACCTTGGGTGTAATCCCAAAACATCTGGAGCACTGCTTAAACACCATCGGCATTGATGAAATCATCTTCAGTGAATTGCAAAAGGCAACTTTACTTGGGACAGCTTTCATTCTGCAATGATACCTTTTATATCATCAAACATCTGCCAGATCTTGAGAAAGACAGATGGATAAAAGTATCAAATCTGGTTTGAACACTTGGTTGACTGTGCTACCAACCATAATAAGAATACGAACAACCTGAGACCATTGTTATGTAGAATTTTAGCATTCTAGAATGGGATGTTTTTCATTGACAGGCACCATTATTAAAATGGCTAAGATTATAAAGGACTTTATGTTGTACAAGAATATGCCATCGTCTCTGTATTATTCAAGACCATCACTATTCCCCCTCCCCAAAAAGCTAATAGTAAATACTTATATTTCCAATCATTTCTATAATCACCAAAGTGACAAAGTGATGAGGACATTTTACTGCCCTTGAGCATTCTTCTGTACAGAAAGAATTTTTGAAGAATATAGGGAAGTGTTTGGTTTTCCAATCTTTCCCTGAGCCTACATTCCGTGAACAGAACTGAAATTAATAAAATTGAATATCATCTATAAAATTTAGGTAATTAAATTAGAAACATTAACACTTAATTTTTTAAAAAAGAAAAGTAAGGTTTAAGCAGTTAGGCATGTACTTTTATTATTTTTGCATTATTTTATCATTATTAGCATACAATATTTTTTACTCAATATGATTTGTTTTACATTTCTGCTAGCGTCCTTAATTCTTTGTTTCTTAAAGCATTTTCAGTGAATGATTGTCAGCTGCCCTGCCTTTAAAGGAGGAGAGAGAGAATATTGATCTCCTTGGACAATCCTCCAGAAGTTGTAAATGCCCCAACACTGGAAATTTTTAAGACAATGTTGGATAACCATCTGTCTGAGATGGTGTATGGTTTCCTGCCTGGGCAGGAGGTTGGACTAGAAGGCCTCCAAGGTTCCTTCCAACTCTGTTGTTGTTGTTATTATTATTATTATTATTATTATCATTATTATCTGTGCTAATGCCTTACAGAAGGTTTGGGCTGGAATCCTTATTCCCACCCAACACCTGAAGCTTGCAAAAGATAAACAAAGGTGTTCAAAATTGGACTACTGCAGGCCTGTCAAACTCCCGGCCTGCAAGCCAAATGGGTCACATGTTGGCCACGCCCATGTCTGGTTTAGTGAAGGGGGGGAAGTCCTGATACGTCACGTGATGCCACCATGACAATGTGAGTTTGACACCCCTGGACTACTGTGAGGAGCCTGAACAGATGAATCCAGCCTTGAGAACTGGAGGTTAGCAAATCTTGAATTGCAATAAGCTTGGATGAGATGCCATACAATATAAGTAGCTTGAGCATCAAGAGATGTCCTATCTTTAAAGATCTGAAAAATTATCATTCACTATTGTCCCTTGTTTCTTTTAGTGCACCCCATCTTTTACTATCCTCCTGATAAGGTAGCATCTTGCTTGCCGAATATGTAAAGAGTGAATCATGAGCACAGTGTGATATCTGCATTATGGAGAATGGTAATTGGTGATATAATAGTGTCACTGTAGTGGATAGGCATTTAAATACAAATAGTTAAGCTTAGAGCTGTGTGGCAAAAATCTCAATTTGTCTACTAAATATTGGTGGTATGCTACCAGGGTTGGGGGCTGTAGAAGCTCTTGAAATTGGGATGGTGCTTCATGGGACATTTTCTGTTTCTAGAAAATCCATTTGATTAATGTACATCAACATAATTTTCAGTCAAGTTGCAAAAGCAAAAGTATATTTGTGTGGCATGGTTTGTAGTTGCCAAACCAACAGGCTAAATTGCAAAGAGGATATGATTTTAAAAATCACAATCAAATGTCTATTGATTTATTGAGTGACTGACTGACTGACTGATGTCCAGCCATATCAGATTTGTAACTACTTATGTCAGAGTTTACTTTACTTTTTTTTTCTTTTTCTTTTTTTTATTGAAAGAGTTTTAAAAAACAAAAACATTTTCCCCCCTTTCTTCCCCCCTCCCTCCCAAAAAACCCCCTTCCCCCCTCCCTCCCCCCCCCGGCTTCCCGGGTCAATCACAAGGTATTGTTATACATAAACCAAACATAGAATAAAATTTTCCCTTCCAATCCAAATAACCACATCCAAAGCTTTTCATCTCCCAACCCCCTCCCCATTACATAAAATAACTTTCTAATTATTCAAAGGCAATCTGATATTTCTTAATCTGATATCTGTTTTGTAGATAATCAATCCATTTTTCCATTCAATTAAATATCTTTCCTGTATTGTCTTTTAAAATGCTGAGATTTTAGCCATCTCAGCCAAATTAATAACTTTCAGTATCCATTCTTCTATTGTAGGTATCTCTTCTTTCTTCCAGTATTGTCCAATCAACAGTCTTGCTGCTGTTATTAAATTCAGAATCAATTTAGTCTCAATCCCTGTACAATCCGTTATAATTCCCAAAAGGAAAAATTGTGGCAGGAACTTTATCTTCTTCTTCAGTACATTTTGAATAATCCACCAAATTCTTATCCAAAAGACCTTAATTTTCTTGCAAGTCCACCAAATATGAAAATATGTAGCATCATCACAATCACACCTCCAACATTTCGCTTGGATATTAGGATACATACATGATAATTTTTTGGGATCTAAGTGCCATCTATAAAACATCTTATAAAAATTTTCCTTAAATTCTGTGCTTGTGTAAACTTAACATTTCTAACCCAAATTTTCTCCCATGTTTCCAACATTATTGGTTCCTGAATATTCTGTGCCCATTTTATCATACAATCCTTTACCAAATCCTTTTCCGAATCTATTTCAAGCAACACATTATACAATCTCTTTATATGCTCCTGGGTCTGATTTCTAATTTGCTTTATTAAATTTTCCTCCCTTTGCATTATACCAATTTTTTGATCTTCTTTCCATCTAGCACTTATTTGCCCATATTGAAACCAAGTATAATTCCTCCCTTCTTCATTTAATACCTGTAATGATTTTAATTGCAATCTACCTCCTTCAGCATACAAAAGTTCTTTATAAGTAATCATTTCCTGTTTCTGTTCTATATTTATATTCTCTATTGCATGTCTAGGGCTCTCCCATATAGGAATCTTGTAATCTAATTTATAGGAATATTTTTTCCAGACCCGCAAAAGAGCACTTCTCAACACATGATTCTTAAAAGCCCTATCCACTTTTTTTTCATAAAATAAATACGCATGCCATCCATATAACAAGTCATAACCTTCTATATTCAAAATTCTTTCCTCTGTTAAATTAAACCAGTCACTTATTACTGAAAGGGCTACTGCTTCATAATATAGTTTAAAGTTAGGCATTCTTAAACCACCTCTTTCCCGTGAGTCCTGTATTATTTTCATTTTAACCCTCGCAGAGTTTACTTTTCTTATCTCTTTATTTTCACTTACAGTCATGTAGGTGTGTTTGATAATTAAGAGAGCCTTCAATTCTCATACCAAACTCCACCCACACAAGTCAATTCCAGTCCCAATGAATAAAGGTCACTTGCATAGTGAAAGTAATTGCAAACAGTCTGTTACTCTTAGAAATAAATGTATTTATTTCTATACAAAGGAAAAGAGCAATGGGACAATACCAATTCAATCGTAAAGGATTTTTCTTGGCATCTTTGGTTCTCATAACTGAGAGAGAAATGGATCTGGAGATTATAGAAGGAAAAACACAGTGGACTCAACAGTGACTTTCATATTGCAGGAAGATATTATCCCACTTAGGAGTTAACATACATTATGATGCTGGTGGAGGAGAAACAACATGCATACTAAAATAGAGCAGGAGTAGAGTGTCCACAACAGTAATCAATATGGATCTTGTTACACTTAAAAAAATTAAAAATCTCAAGTAATACAGCTTAAACTATCCTCTCCAAAGAAAACTAAAACATATTCAATAAGTATTTAAATGTAGCTTTCTTTTCTTTTCAGGATTAGATGGAAGACTACACGTTTATTTGGAAAATTTGCCAGTCATTCCATTCACAAAGGAAGAAGAATAAGTCAACAATTAAATTTGATCAGGTTTCATCTGAATTTGGTGATTAGCAAACAAATAACTTTAACAGGAGTGATACTAATGACCAAAATCCAAATAGCATGTGATGTGCCATATTTGTGCAGCAATAGCATTCCAGCTGGTTGCAGTAACAATGCAGGAACAAAAGATTAACCCAGTGGTGAAATTCAAAAATTTTCCTTACCGGTTCTGTGGGTGTGGCTTGGTGGTCATGTGACCGGACAGGTGTGGCTTGGTGGTCATGTGACCAGGTGGGTGTGGCTTGGTGGTCATATAACCTGGTGGGCATGGCTTGGTGGTCATGTGATTGGGTGGGCATGGCTGCACAACTGACTCACACACAATGCAAAAGCAGCTGAACTTTACACAAAATGGTCCCTGCAACAATCAGGAACCTCACAGACAATCAGGGAGAGCTGATTTTGTCACAGCTGATTGGTAGTAAAAAAATGCTACAAAAAAAAAGTTTTAAAAAGTTCCAACATTGCCCAGCACAGCTGATTGTCACACAGCTGATCTTCAGGACTTTTAAAAACTTTTTAAAGCATTTTTTTAACACGGTTTGGGCAAATAGGTAGTAAAAAAATGATTAAAAAAGTTTTTAAAAGTTCCAAAGATCATGGGGCACAGTTGAGTGTCATACTTTTTAAAGCATTTTTTTTACTACTGGTTCGGGCGAACGGTAGCAATTATTACTACCAGTTCAGGTGAACTGGCCTGAACCAGTAGCATTTCATGCTGGGATTAACTCCAATTTTAGTTGAGGATGCAAAGGGCTCTCTTGAAAGAGAAAATTTACCAATGCTGAATTATAGCAGCTTCCATGGGTTTGTGTGAGCATAAAAGGAGGGTAATTATAGTGGAGTGTGTATGTGAGAGAGAGGGGGGCGGGAGGGAGGGAGGGAGGCAAGGAGAGAGAGAGAGAGAGAGAGAGATCCCTCTTTTGCTACAAAAATATCTGATGTTGCAAAAATCAGTTCACCAGACTCCTTGTACTTGAATAAGAAAAAAAAATGACATCTAGGAATGGAATAAGAAGACATCATTTTGCTTTTACTAAAACACCAATTTTCATGGTTATCCCTGGAAGACGTTGACAGTTCCCTTTGCTCTTGTTTCTAAACCAATAATTCAAGTTCATATCCTGGATTTTTGTGTGCAATTTACTTCCCTTCAACAAACTCATTCAGGTCACAATGAGCACACCATACAATTAACACTCCTGTTTTAGCTGATCCCAATGTGGCTCTTTCAAACTAAAACTGCCTCCAACTCTATCTTCATCTAGGCTAGCCTTAGCAAACATCCCTCGGGGGGGGGGGGAGGGGAGAAACTATTGAAGGATAACCAAAAGCAGAAATACAACCCAGCCTACTCTATATAAAAGCATACATCTTTTATACTGTCTGTAGATAGTTGGATAAATGACTGGGATTTCAACTACAATATCCCTATCGTCCTACAGCAGCTCAGTCTGTGAATGAGGGATTCTGTTTCTACAACTGTCCCAGGACTTTATGGGAGATGTGATGCTGAAGGCCCTGTTGCTGACTCTTTCATGAATACAGGTTTATTTGAAGTTCTAGTGAACAGTGTGACATGCCTATCACAAAAGTCAACATCAGCAGAGGTAGAGAGGGATGCTCAGTTCCAAAGGTGGGTTTCAGCAGGTTCTGACCAGTTCTGGAGAACTGGTAGCGGAAATTTTGAGTAGTTCGGAGAACCGGTAAATATCACCTCTGACTGGCCCCGCCCCAATATACTCTCTGCCTCCCGAGTCTCAGCTGATTGAGAGAAAATGGGGATTTTGCAGTAACCTTCCCTTGGATTGGGGAGGGGATGGAGATTTTACAGGATCCTTCCCCTGCCACGCCCACTAAGCCATGCAATGCCATGCCATGCCCACCAAGCCACACCCACAGAACCAGTAGTAAACATTTTTGAAACCCACCACTGCTCAGTTCCCATCTTGTCACCGCTCTGGACCACTCACACCTTCTAGACTCCAAAATCAAAATTACTTAGCCTAGTTATTCTTCAGTTGTAAAATCACATGATAAGACATCATGCAACTAAAGGTAAATGTATCCCATAATTACCAACTCTATAGAGTTTTTATACATGTTCTTTAGAATAGAATAGAATAGAATAGAATTTTATTGGCCAAGTGTGATTGGACACACAAGGAATTTGTCTTGGTGCATATGCTCTCAGTGTACATAAAAGAAAAGATACAGTTGTGTATCTTGACAACAACAGTTGTGACCATTTCGTTTTGATGATCCCAGAAAGCAGTAATATAGTCATATGCCATAACTCAAAAATAATCCCCAATGTATGCCACAAGGTTTATTTCCTCTCTGCCAGCATTGCCCAGAACTTGTACTGTGCCTATTCACAAATTAAGTTTTTGCAATAAACTTAATGGGAATTAAATAAATGATCTAATGTCAGTATTTATTCACAACTAGCTCCTGCCCCTTGAAAAATGAATGGTCAATCAACTGTGGTACAGCTGCTACCCTCCAGAATAAGGCCATTGTCAACATTCACAGGATTGCCATTTGCAGTGCAATTTATGAATTGTAACACATGGTTATGTGAAGAATTCTCACTGGGAACATATTTTACTTTATTAGAATACAACATGAAGATTGAACGTTCAACCATAACATTCAGCTCACAGACCTCATTGGCAAATCACTAATGTGTCCAGCATGGCATAATCAAAATAAAGGCTGGTATTAAAGACAGATCAGCAAGATTCTTCCAGCTATTTAAAAAAAAAACATTCCCATATGTGAATCTATATAGTTACCATCTTTCAAAAATCAATTTTTCACCCATAATGAAAGTAAAGGCAAGAAAACAAAGGAAGATATGTTCTTATTTACATTCAGTCAAATCCTGTTCTAAATCTTCATTGAATACAAAACATGCAAGATTCTTTATGTTGCCAGGCTTTAAGAATCAGCTGCAGAGAGAGAATATTGTTCACTCAATTGACAATATTTTTCTTCATTAAAAAAGTTTTCTGCTCACTTTCTAGGCTGTATGCTAGCAATCAAGCAACATTCTAAAAGGAAAAGAACATTCTAAACATAAATAGTTCAAGTCTATAATTTTGGGAAGTCATTTGGTAAATCAGATGGCATATAGATTTTTGCAATAAATAAATAAAATTGAGATCTCTGTGGTGCAGAAACTAAAATTCAGTTAAATTACTTACGAAGTTACTGTAATTTGAAAAAGGCCTACAGAAGTTTCAGACAAGTGGACTTGAATTGCCTTCTTCTTTCTTCCCAGTTTAGTTAAGTTCTTTGGCAATTTTTAAAAAATTAGCAATACATAATCTAGGATAATCTACAATTAAGCAGAATCAGAGATCAATTTTAAAGTCAAAATTAACATATGAAATCTTTTCCCCAGGATTGGTGGCACTTTTTCAGGGCCTCGTTTTCAGAAAAAATACAGGGTATGTAATAAAAGTAATTAAAATTTCATAAGCATTTTACGCAGCGGTGAAATTCCCCTGGTTCTATCCGGCTTGCCGAACAGATAGTGCAGGCAGCGGGCAGCTCCGCCCACCCTCCGGGATGTCATTGCGTCCCATTTTTTACCATCTGTGCATGTGCAGAAGAGGCACACATATGCATAGGGTGCATGTGCTCCCACGCGCTCCCGTTCCGGAACCGGTAGCGAAGGTAAGTGGATTTTACCATTTATTTTACCTATGCATACTAACATAATATGTGATTTACTGTAGAAGTACAGATTCATAATACTTATCTATATGCTTGCATAATATTTGTTATCAATATTATGAGTATTTCTTTTGAATGCAGACAATAAGAACTAGAGTTTTCTACATCAAAAATATTAGGATCAATTTAAGCATTGCATGATGTACAGCCTTGTGATATTCTCCTTTGGGGACTACGTATTATTGTTCTCTCAAATGAATTACAAATATAATAAAATAATGGCAATAATATGCTCTTCAAGTGCACCTCACATGAAAGATGGAAAGCAGAGAAAATCTCTTCGGAAGGGGAAGTAATCAAAAAAATTCTAGATTGTGCAGAAATGAATAGATTAACTTTGTTCATTAAAGAAAGAGAGGCTACAGAATATTTTAAGATATGGGGACAACTTTATCATTGATTAGAAAAGAGATATAGATAAATAAATTAATAGTTTAATAAGAGAATGGTATAATAAAAGTATTGTATTGTGGGAGTGATGTTGTAATAGATTAAGAAAAAATGAAGATACGAGGAGTAACAAGAAGAAGAAGAAGTCACTGACGAAACACTGAGATTACACAAAGAATGACTGATGTATTATGTTTGTTTATGTATAAAATAAAAAAATACAAAAAAATGCACCTCACATGGTACAGTATCTTCACAAGACAAGTATTATCTTCATAGTGTAGACCTCATTTTTCATCTGTGTTGAACTGCTATGTATGACTTTAGCACATGGGTAAGACTGTTGTGACCTAGGCTTTCTGAGTCATTACAAGACACAATTAGTCTCAAATAAACCAATTTTATTGTAAGAGCTGAGAAATATGTTCATTCCCAGCTGAGTCCCAATTAGTTGCAACAAAAGTCCTTCAGAAGAAGTCTTACAGGATAATCACCAACCTTTATCTTTTTTGACATCCTGCCAAAGGCCTTACTTGGCAAAGCCCAACAAAATTCAGAAACAATCAAGAGATGCTGACTGGAAACAGAGTTAACAACTTTGCTTTCCTGCAAAAGGCTCCAGGACTGGCCCATGTTCCTCCCCAGCCTCCTCACTGTCCGACTCCGCTGCCAGCTCCGCAGGCTGCTGGTGGACCACAACAAAGACTAACATATAAATAGCCCAACTTCTCCATTCAAATATCTGCTGAACCTATAAATGAAAGCTCAACATTATTTGAGAATCTAGCAATGTGCTCCATGGCAGTAGCTTTCTCAGTCAAATGTAGTTTCTAAACATGTCCAAAGGCAGCTCAAGATAAAACAAATTGAGTTATCTAACCTGGATGTGACAATTTAGTGGCCAAATCTGCAAACTCCAGAAAGGAACATAGCTATGGTACTTTTTGACATAATTTTAACTTAAGGAAGAAGCTGAGGCTCGAAACTTGCCTTGATTGCAGACAAGATTTATCTTCTGCAGAACTGGTGGTTTAACCTGCTCACAACTGGCTTTTGCATTTTGCACATAACGTGTGTCAGATTCATTTAAATAAAAGCTGATTTTCCCAAGGTTGACATTTCTTATGTAGAAGTGGAATCTCTGAAAGTCATTACAAGTAGGACACAGATTATATTTCCTACAGAACATCGAAGGCAGTTCAGAAGATATTGGTCAACTTCTGTTGAACACTAATGCTGTTACCAGTTTTGGGGTTTTCATTTTTATATTCAAAACTAAATAAGCCTGTTTGACCAAAGGGAAATAAACAATGAATAAACACAGAACCAGAGAAAGTAAATAATCCTTGAAAGGTGAAAGCTTTCTTAAGGACATTTCAGTTATTTTAAACATCACTGACTTGTGTTAAAGTTAATGGCAATCAAATAAACTAAGTAATTGTGCGCATGTGCAGAGTTGCATACTGAATCCCCAACTAGCATTTAAACTGGAGTTCATCTCCTTCCAGTGAATTTGACAACTCTGAGCAATGAGTATTTCTTTCACATTCTTATAGACGTGTGTGTTCTAAAATATCTGAAGGCAGTATTTAATTGAATTGTAACCTTATCTTTGTAGCTTATTTCCACAATCAGTAGCAGTCAGTAAGAAAGCTCAGACCTGATTTCAAGATAAATAAGATGCATGACAGCCCTTTTTGGTCCTGTATTCAGAAATCCCTCCTGACTACTGTTATGTTTATCTGTTCTGCCCTGGTGGTCCATTCTGTACTGGTCACATAGGCAATGATAGCTCCCTGATGACCATCAAGCCCATGACTGTGTTCTCAATGTGACATTACCAAGAATTACATCTCCCTCCAAAGCATTCCCCTCCTCTCAACTCTCATGAGGCTTAACATGTTGTTTGGAAAGAAAACAACCATCATAGGACTATGGGTTCAACTGAGGTTTCAGTAATGCTTCTTAATATTAGTTAAAAACCATGAACCTTGGCCTTAAAAATACCCTTCTAAGGTACAAGATACCGATCCAATTAATTTCTTTGAGAAATTAATTAGCATAACAATAGATGCAAAAGTCATACCAGATGAAACCAAACTAGTTTTAGTCTCCATCAATCATGCTAGTTTTGCTGTGGAGCTAGCATACATGCAACATTAATTTACCATCTTTCTCCAATTCAGAAAAGAGAAACCTTTAGAACTTTTGGAATTACAATTCCCAACATGCTGTCAACATGCTGGCTTCTGGTCTCTAATTATGGGAACTACATTTGGTCAGTCAGTCAGTCAGTCAGTCAGTCTCTACATCTTCCATCCATCCATCCATCCATCCATCCATCCATCCATCCATCCATCCATCCACCAACCCACCCACCCACCCACCCACCCACACATACATTTATCCTCTGCCTAGTCTAGTCTAGTCTAGTCTAGTCTAGTCTAGTGTAATCTAATCTAATCTAATCTAATCTAATCTAATCTAATCTAATCTAATCTATTGTTTTAAAGAAGCAAGGGAAAAAGTAATAAAAACTAACATTTGGAGTAAAGAGGGACAAAAGAAAATTGATAAGAAAACAACAAAGTCAAAACTGCAGGAAAAAAAGAGAAAGAAAGAAAACAAAAGAAGCGATTTCCAATTTTCTTTTACAACCATTATAATTACAAATGTAAATTGACCTCTCGTATGTTTACTGCATTGTGTATTTTTTCTATAGTCTGTGTTTATCTAATCATCGAAACCAAATTTTCATTATTTTCTGTTTCATGCAAAAAGTCATTAAAGGGTTTCTGGTCAGGATTAAATTTAGTGTCTTTTCTCTAATCAGAGCTACCAATTTGGTCGTCTCAGGAAGTTCCATCATCTTCACCATCCATTCCTCCATTGTGGGTAAAGTTGAATTCTTCCAATTTTTTCTTCATATAATAATTGTGCTACAGTTATCATATATAAAACAAATTTTATAGCTCTTTTTCCAACTTTCTTCATCAGTCCCCAAAGAAAAGTCTCTGGTTTTAATTAATATATATTATTGATTTCAACATTTTCTAGCATTTTTGCACAGCCACCAAGCATGAAAAAATGTCACCTCTTATTGTTTACATTTCCAGCATAACATTGAAATACCTTTATACATTCTAAAGAGCTTTTCTAATGACAAATACTAACCATACATTATTATTATTATTTTTTTAAAAATCTGTTTAAGACTGCAACATAATGTAAACTTTAGTCCTTTCAATCACGTATTCTCCCACTATCCAATTGGATATTTTAATCCAATTTTAACCCATTTTATCATACATTCTTGTTCTGTTTCAAATTTCAATTTGCTTTTAGTTTACATTCTCCTTGGCAATTCTTGCTTATCAGAGTGCTTATTATTTTTCTTCTATAAAAAGCTTATTGGGCTGAGAGCCACAAAAATATATTTGGTTTAACTAGGTTTATATCTATTCCATCTTTTCAATGTAACAAGTGTAATAAAATTATTTTTTAAATTTACATTAACCTTATCCCTGTCATGCCATAAGTATCCATCACACAAATCTCAAGTCATATTCTTCTAACACCAAAAGGCTTTTGTTTCTCAGCAACATCTGTTTTTCATCCAAACTAAACAACAAACTCTGAAGTATAGTTTCAAATCAGGTAAGCCCAATTCTGCTCTTTCTTTACATCTTGTAACACCTTATATTTAACCGGGAGGTTTTCCCCGTTCCCCGTATCTAAATATAAATTTAGATGCATTTATATGCCATTGTTTAATTGGTACATCAGATGTAAATACAGGTATAAAATTTAAATAACATTTAAGGCAAAACACCCATCTTAATTGCAGAAATTATCACTAATGACAATTGTTTTCCTCCATTGTAACAAATACTTTTAACTTCATTCCAAATCTTAACATAATTATTTTGAAAAAGTGTACACTTTCTATTTGTCATATTAATACTTAAGTTATTTTACCTTCTTCTCTTGAAATCTGTTTTATTCATCAATTCTATTTGATCTTGTACCTTCACGATTTTAGTCAACATCTTTGTCTTCTGTTTCTTAATGTTAAAACCTGCTAATACACCAAATTCTTTTAGTTTTTTCCATTAATATTCCAATTTACTTTAAAGGATCTTCTAAAATCAGCACCAAATCATCTACAAGGGCTCTTAATTTATGTTTCTTTTTAAAATCTTTACACCCATAATCCTGTCATCTTTTCTTATGTGTTTATTCAGTATTTCAAGAACTATAATAACTATGATAAACAGAAGGGGAAACAAAGATCACCTTTTTGTATCTCACATGATTTAGTTAATTTAGTTAATTCTCAATTGAAATTATGGAATGACAATTATCTGTGGCTTCTGGAAAATAGAAATTTTATTCATTTTATAACATTCTCTCCAAAGAGAATGTTCTATCTTAAATAGAAAAATCCAAT
The DNA here is from genome assembly GCF_028640845.1 of Ahaetulla prasina. Lineage (NCBI taxonomy): Eukaryota > Metazoa > Chordata > Lepidosauria > Squamata > Colubridae > Ahaetulla > Ahaetulla prasina. The sequence goes on from NC_080539.1 coordinate 284,416,268, forward strand.
TCAAATTGTCAAATGCTTTCTCTGCATCTAAAAATAATAATAATGCTGCTTGTTTTTCATTACACAGGTCAATGGCTGTACACCGCCCTGAGTCCTTCGGGAGAAGGGCGTTATAAAAATCGAATTAAATAAATAAATAATAAATAAATGGAACTATTCTCAAATACTTCTGGAGGCCTGAGATTGGAGAATAGCAATAACAATAGCACTTAGACTTATATACCACTTTACAATGCTTTACGCCCTCTCTAAGTGGTTTACAGAGTTAGCATATTGTCCCCAACAATTTGGGTCATCATTTTAATAACCTCAGAAGGATGGAAGGCTGAGTCAACCTTAAGCTTGGTGAAATTCAAACTGCCAAATTGCAGTCAGCCAGCAGTCAGCAGAAGTAGCCTGCAGTACCATACTCTAACCTCTGCGCCACCACAGATGCTTGTACAATGATAATGTATGTGGGGTCCTTCTCAACCAAGTTCTCAGAGCTTGGTTGTTTTATTGTAGACATTTCATTATCTAAACTAGGGTCAGTGCTAGTGCTAATAATAATGTATGTTAACAAAGGCTGCCATTTTCTACCCATTTACTCAAGAAATAGTCATTGAAGTTAGTAACATTTATTTAACAGTATAATTGTGTTTCAGCAAAAGAAATCTCTATCTAATTCTAACCTTAGTTGATTAGTTGAGTACATATCATTGTGTTGAAGACCAGATTAGCCTGTTAACCTGGTATCCTCTCTTTAGTCAACAAAATAGACTTCCTACTCAGATCCCTTCCCTCAGAAGCAAGAAGAAGAATTGCAGAAATAAGAAAGTAGGATAATTAAAATGTTTAGATAGGATTTGAGTTAGTTTAGAAATGTCATGAAACTCTTGATTTATTTTACCACATATGAAATCTGCACAGGAAAAGAAAATCTTCAGGACCATGGACAAGGCATGCATGGGATGGACTTATTGCCTATCCCCACCCTGTATTTCACCAATATAAATCTGTGTGTCTGTCTGTTGGTTTCAGTGCAAGAGTTACACCAGGCTGGCATAGGTAAGGAGTCAAGGCAAATGAGGAACTTTGATACAAGAGATTAAAAATGGCTTTGTACAGTCCATAAAATGTCTCATTTTATGATTTCCATCACCTGGAACGTTTCCAATAAATATTTCCATCCACATAGGTTTCATTGGGCTTACAGCAAACTGGGCAGCCGGTAAATCCCAGTTCTTGTGGAGAGTTTGAACAACTTTATGAAGAAGTTAGCATTGCACTATAATTGTTAAATCAATGAACATACCATTAAAGTGTGTGTAGAATATTAGTTCTGTAGAAAAAAATATCTGAAAATATAAACTCTCACCTAGTTGAAAGGGGTTGGAGGATACAAATAATGATTAAGGTGTGAAGAAATAACATGCAAAGAAAAGCTGTTCTTGTTAGCAGTTGCATGAATTAGGGTCATTTGCAGAGAGCCTTTTTGTTTTGAGTTGGTGTCTTGTGTAGTAAAGCAAAGTAGCTCATCAAAGCAAATCAGACATGAAAGAGATTAATGAGTAGAATTATATGGAAAAACCTTTTTGCCTTCCATAAGAAGAATATTAAAACTTGGTTTTGCCAGGTGGCTTGGGGTCACAAGGGGGTTGCTCACCACTGGGGATGGTTGACAGGTTAAGAAGACTTCAGCCTGTCCCACTCATCTCCTTGATTCTGGTTTTCACACTCATGAAAGCAGCATTACACTGTTGTAACACAAATGCTGTCCCTTTCAGAGGGAGATAGGGATGTCCATATGAGCCTCCCTTTTTATTGTGTCTGGTGATCAAATCTAACCAATAGCCATGGTAGTTCTGAAGAGGACAATCTGTTCTGGAGTTTAGAGAACTATGAGATAATTTAATCAAATGTGGATCACTAACATTATTGCTACACATTATTATTTGAGTTACTATGCGTTGTTTAGCTATCTGTAGCTAAGCTGTTGACGTTTTATTCAGCTATTTCTATCTCTATCTCTGTACTTTCACTCAGTTCTTTATTTTATTTCTAAGTTTCTGTTTATATATCCTTGGGTTTTTGAATTGTAAATAAAGATATCGATGTTATTGTTCTAGCCCTGTTTTCTCAGATTTGATCACAGTCCCAAATCATGTATAGTCATAACAAGTCATAGTTATACTTTGCCTAGTATTTGTGAGGAAAGAATGAGTTATACATTCCCAGATGTAAACCAGTCACCTCAAATGCTCCACAGCAAATTACAATAATGCTAAATTGTTGACCTGCGTGCTCTTGTTGTCATCAAACAAATGCTGTCATTATGGACTTGCATTCTGACATCTGGTGGAAGTATGCAAAATGCGCCATTTGAGTGCTAATGGGTTCATGCCATCATTTGCATGGCATGATAAATGCAGCAGAAAATTCATCTGAATCATTGGCCTCAGGTTTCCCCATTCAAGTATGGTCTCCTTTTTTCAATCACTGCTTGTTTGATGTCGCTTTATTCAAATTCAACCACATATTCAAATATCTGAGTATAGTAGGCAGTCTCCTGTCTAATTAACTATAACTATCATTATTGAAGGGTCTGAGCTAACCCTTGCTGTTATTATTCTTTTCTGGTTTGGTTAAATCCCAACAAACTTGGATTTTTGCCACACACCAAAAAGCAACTATTTCTACAATTGTGCACCAGGATACATTGCAATTTTAATTTGCCAATAAATCCTGTACCGTCTTTGCCTACTTTCAGTAATTATTCAAAGCATATCCTTCATTACAGACTGATAGATCCTTACAATATTGTATATTTTTCCAAAAACATCTATTAACTGCCAGTCTGCTTTAAACAAAATAACATTTGTCTAGATATCTGAAGTTACTTTTCTATTACTTCTGTACAGTATTGGATTAAAATGCATGGTCAGCAATGAAATATTTAGGGTAAAGTTTTGGAAAATGTGTTTTTATTTTTTTGGCAAAGATGGGACATTAGCAACTGTAAGAAATAAGAGCCAAAATAGATTGGAACAAGCAAATTCATGCACAGTTGTGCAAGATGGAAGCCATGGTTCTAGTAAATTAATCTCTAGTGTGACAGGATGCAATTACATGGCACAACATAATCTCTGTATTGTGCTTCTCTGATCTTTGCCAAAACTCAGAAAGCTAAATGAACTTTGTATAGGAAGTAGAATAAATTATTTTTAATGGACAGATAGTTTGGGGCTTTTTTTTCTCTTTGCTCTTTTTGTGATCTATTTCAAGTTTTAAAAACTCAGTCATTGCAAAGTTTCATCATATATATATATATGATGAAACTTTGCAATAATATACTGTATTTATATACACACATAAAATTCATTGCAAAGTTTCATTACACACACACACACACACACACACACACACACACACTCCCATTGTTATTATGGAGAATGAAAGGAAGCAACAGTAGAATGGTGAGGAATACAGTGAACAGTAATGAAAAACATAAACTCATCATTCCTATCATCATCAAATAGCTATCTATTCTCAGCCTGGTATGTTTCTGGCTGAGAATTCTGAGGTTAAATCCAGAAAGACACATTTGCAAGTTGTCTGGTTTGAAAGGGCATCTGTGTACATGTGAACAACTAACGGATCTTCCAATCCACCTTCTTGTTTCTCAACAGTGACATTTTTACCCATAGTCTGCTAATAAACAGATTTGACATGTCATTCATAGTGATGATTTTTTTCTTAAGAAAGCCAAATCCATTTAGAGATAGTGATACAAACAACAACAATACAACCACATGGTTATTTGTGCATTTAAGCTAATAAAACTAGGGGTGCACTGTAGTAGATTGACACAATACATAGATTTGGTTATATAATTACTGTCTTTTTCCCAACTTGCTGTTCTTTGGACAAGTTGGAATTCAAGTCTCATAATCCACAACCAGGATCTGGAGGGCATCCTGGATGAGAAAAATTGTTATAACGTGCCATGATTACTAAAGTGCAGAGGTCACACCAGTCCCCAGATTCTTCAGACTTGGTGGGGCTAGCTTATTTATTTATTTTATTTATTTATTTATTTATTTTGTCACAACATTATATACAAGCACATATAATGAAAGAAAACAATAGGAGAGGAACGGTAGACACTTTTGTGCACTTATGCACGCCCCTTGTAGTCCTTTTAGGAATGGGGTGAGGTCAATGGTAGACAGTTTTTGGTTAAAAAGGAAAACAGGCTCACATTTCATCCAGTAATACTACCCATTCTAAACATTCAGTCTTGGCCCAATGTGGTCTCTTAGCCTGCTTGAGGAAAGTGTCCTCCTGATTCTATAGCAGCACTTCATTTTTCCTGAATTGGACTTACTTTTGGTTTCTCCACAACTGTAGCAACAAATCACGATGGCACAATAGAACTGAAGGTACAAGAATGAACATGTGGCTGACTCCATGGACACCACATTAATCTTCATGGTAAAATGATTACATCTGAGGGTAGATTTCCCCACCCACAGAATGTTACTCTTTTCAAATATTCTACCACACCGAGATTCCTTTAATGTACCATGTCAGTCAACATATGGAGGATCTCAAGGAAAAGTATTATGGAGACTTGATTCTCAGAAAATGTTTAGGTTTAGTCCAGGGGTGGAAAAAAAAACAACCCACAGAGGATATGCAGCTTCTATACTAATCAAAACCACAGCTGATCTGCTGTTCAGATGTGCTATTTCCAACTTCACTGAAATGCAGAAGCAACTACAGTATATGAACTTTCTAAGGAAAGCTATGGGAAAGGCCTACCAAGAGCACAAATCTACTGTATCGATGGTTTTGCATCTACCCTTACCATCATTTGGTATCAAAGCCCAACCCTCTGAATCTTCTTGAAAGGGAAAACTGTGTAACATGCGGTACTCAACTTAGTTTGAGTTGATTTAGAAGACTTCCCAACTCCAGAATGACACCATCATTAAAAAGGAAGGGAAAACTGTTTTTTAGAAAGTGAAAAAACAATTACATTGCTTTTTTGGCAATGTTATTACAGTGAGCTCTGGCACTTAGATCATTTGAGATGAGTATTCCAAGGTCCTTAACAGAGTGAGGGTCATCTACTAGGTCATGTCCACTCAGCTTGTATTTAGTGTTTTGATTTTTTTTGCCAATATGTAAGACAGATATGTGGAGTTGCCAATTATTTGACCATTCTGATAGATAGTCAAGGTCTTTTTGTAGGGTACCAGCATTGTTGGTAGTGTTGAATAGTTTTACGTCATCAGAGAAGAGAACGCAGTTGCTTATAACAGGATCACAAAGGTCATTTCTGTAAGATATAAAGAGTGTGGGTCCTAAAACGCTTCCTTGGGGGACATCGCTATTAACTGGTGCAGAGTTTGATAGTGCGTTCCCTATTTTGACTACTTGTTGCCTGTTTGATAGAAACGCAGCTATCCATTTATGCAGGGATCCAGAAATGCCATAAGATTTTAGTTTTAGGAGGTGTGGCCAGCGTCATGACGGAACGGTCACAAACCCCATTGGGGTGCCAAAAATTCCCTTGATATGGAGGTCCATTTCAGACCATAGCTGCCCCGCAGAGGCAGCGAAGAATGAGGGAGCCACCCGAGCAAACAGGGAAGTTGCAAATTCCCTGCAGCTCTGACTTTTTCCCTCGACCCAGCAAGGAGGACCACAGCCACATCAGCTGCTCAAAGTTGGGACAGCCACAAAAACAGGCAGGAGGATAAAGTGCAAATACTGAATAAGATATTGAAGCCGGGTGAGTTAATACCAGTTCATGAAGAGTAATTTTGACACAAGCCTTAAAAGAATAATCGTGAAACAGCAGCTAAATTAAACAGGAAGTGAAAACAGAAGGAAATAAATGAAACAATATCTAGATTCTGACAAAATTGGGCTTGGAATTGAAGTCTAGAGTCCCAATTAAATAGAGGAAAATAAGTTTTTTTTAAATAACTAAAACAGACTTTGGAGAATTTTGGAATTTTTATTGATTATTTAAAGATTATATGTAAGAGGAAGAAGTAAGGGGAAAAAAGGATTTAAAGAAGACTTTAAATTGATTTTAATTGAATACCTCCAAGCTTCTCTATTCTCTATAAATTTGGATTTAAAGGAATATAAAGAAATTATTACAACGGGACAAATCTGGAAAAAAGGAAACAATTTGAAACAAAGAAAAGGTGTGGTGCTACAGAAACAAAATGGATACTTTGCTAATTGTGGATTATGCAAGATGGAAATGTTTCTATGATCTCAGGACAGTTCCAAGGAAGATGGATATGTCTTTGCGTTTGCAAGACAGCTCAAGAGAGGACTTTGTAACCAAATGGCTGACCTTTAAGATTTATAACATTAAAGAATAAACAGAGACTCAAATGACATATAAGTAAGATCTCAAGAGATAACTACAGAACTGGAATATTAACAGTTGTAACTGTGGACTATAGATTGACATCTAGAGGCAGAGGAAGAAATACAAGATGGAAATGTTTCTGTGATCTCAGGACTGTTCCAAGGAAGATGGATATGTCTTTGCGATTGCAAAACAGCTTAAGAGAGGACTTTGTAACCAGATGGCTGACCTTTAAGATTTATAACATTAAAGAATAAACAGAGACTCAAATGACCTCTAAGCAAGAATGCAAGAGACAACTACAGAATTGGAATATTAACAATGTTTTAAAAACAAGAGTAGCTTGCAGCAATTCTAGTGAAGAATATAAAATGTATGATATTAAAAATAAAGTTAAAGCCTGTATTAAAGACTATTAGAGGATTATAAAAATGGTGAGAATAGAGGGAAAGGAGTGTTAAGGAATTTAAATTAAGAAAATATGAAATTTTCTAAGCATAAGTAATGAAATTGAAATAATTTAGGATAAAACTTCCAGTAGAATATTTGAATATAAGTATGGATTTTTTTTTTTGAATAATAAGAAATGTTTGCTTTTTTCTAATTTGCTCTTTTATTAAGAATGGATAATTTGGAAATCGTTATTGGTGATGGGAGTCTTTTTGAAATTGATGACATGTAAGAGAAAATTTCTTTAGAGTTTATTTTGTCTCTCTCTCTTTTTTTTTTGGTTATGGTTTTTTTTTCTTTTTGATGAAACTAGGGACAATAATTGTTATAATTTGTGGAATGGAATGTATTTTGTGGAATATTTTGTGGAATAGATGATGATTGAAGGAAATTGTGTTGGGGATAAATATTTTAATGAAGAAGGGAAGGGCAAGAAAGGGGGTAAAAATATGGGGATTAGACTTGATTTAACACTATTTCAGGATAGGGGGAAGGAACAGATTTTATGATAGAAATGTGCAAATAATAAAATATTAAGAGGGAAAGGGAAATACATTGGATAAATTATACAATGGGGGTGGTGAAAATTGAATTATGTTTAATTATGTACCTGACTGATATCTTGTTCAAAAATGATTTGTATGTGGTTCATTTTTTAAAAAATTAAAAAAAAATTCTGAAAAAAAAAGATTTTAGTTTTAAAAGTAGCTTGTCGTGTACTGCTGAATCAAAGGCTTTACAGAAATCTATATAAATTGCATCTATTGCTTTACCCTGGTCAAGTTGTGAAGTCCATATGTTTTTGCAGTGTAGGAGTTGCAGATTGCAGGACAGGTTTTTTTTTTCTGTAGCCAAACTGCTTGTTAGAGAGTAGGTTTTGGGAGGATTCTGTAGATGTACATCTGGGTAACAAGTTAAATCTCATAAAAATATACCAGTGCTAGGATTGGATTGCAGGGCTGTGACTATCATCTTGATTTTTCTGACTCGTCCTGGTTTCCTGGCTTCCAACCAGTCTAAAAGTCTGTTTTTCTTGTACCTATTATCAATTTAAATTCCTGGAGATTAAAGGTTCTATATCCATCTTTCTCCCATATTTATTCTCATTCTCCAGATAGGAATCCCTGAGTGTTCTGTTTGAGCCACAATTGGAAGGAAAGTAACATTATTCTTCTTCAAATGTTCCACTTTGCTGAATTGTGTCACATGGCTTTTGGCTTAAAGAAACCCAGATGCATACATAAATTAATACATACCAGTATTTTTTTAAATTCAACCTATCTTCCACTTATGACTGTATGGCTGTAACTTTGTTGCTTGTATCCTTATGATTTATATTTATATTGATTGTTTCCTGATTGCTTATTTGTACCCTATGACTATCATTAAGTGTTGTAAGTGTGTACCTTAATGAACGTATCTTTTCTTTTATGTACACTGAGAGCATATGCACCAAGACAAATTCCTTGTGTGTCCAATCACATTTGGCCAATAAAAAATTCTATTCTATTCTATTCTATTCTATTCTATCTGATTCTCTGAAATTGCCAGGGTTAGTCCCTGCAGTTTTCTCAACCAGGTTTTCAGAAGTGGTTTGCCATTACCTCCTTCCTAGGGCTGAGAAAGATTGGCTGTTGCAAGGCCACCCAGTTGGCTTTGCGCTCAAGATGAAACTAGAATTCATGTTCTAGCTGATTGGCTAGAATAGAAGTCATGTAAAATGCATTGTATATTTGTAAATAAAATGCATGAAACTGTGTTTGACTAATCACAAAGATTCCATCTTAAACCAGTTAATGCATAAAAGAAATGGAACAGATGAATGAAAGACCATATGCAGAACAGACATGGATTAAATGTCTCCTGGTCTATCAATCTCTGCCACTAAATTGGTTACAATTTAAGTAGATGGGGGTATGTTCTTCATTTGTTGGGGAGTCATGAGAAGAAACATTGTGTCATTACTGGCAACTTTATTTAATTAATAAATCCTCAAGAGCTTCATTGTTTTAGATTTTGATTTATTTGATTTAACTTTGATTTATTCATTTTTCTTTGTATAGAAGGATAAAAAAAAAAAAGAATAATCCTAATCTTAATCATGGACCACAAAGTTCCAGCAATGCTCCTTCATTTTTTTTTTCATTATAATTGCTGATTTATCTTGAAACCAGAAATTAGTTTATAAATACTTTTTTTCCAATATCTTCCAACATTTCTATCTATAAAGATTCTCAATCATCCAGGTCAAGTTTGTCCTAAAGATGCTGGTCTTTTTTAATTTTTTCCTTGAAAAAAATATTTTTATTTGTTTTATTTATTAAAACATTTTTATTGTTTATTTGTTTCTTTAGAATACAAATAATTACCATATTCCCGTAAGATAGTATACTTGTTGAGTATATGTGCTATTTTTGAAGATTTTGAGCATATTTTATCAAGAAGCCCTCCCTGGATCCAGCTGTTCTAGCAAATTACCATCCTGTCTCCAACCTTCGTTTTGTGGTGAAGGTTGTTGAGAGTGTGGCTGCACGACAGTTGCCCCAGTACCTGGATGAAACTGTCTATCTAGATCCGTTCCAGTCCAGTTTCCGGCCTGGTTACAGAACGGAAACAGCCTTGGTCGCGTTGGTTGATGATCTCTGGAGGGCTCGGGACAGAGGTTGCTCCTCTGTCCTGGTCTTATTAGTTCTCTCAGCGGCTTTCGATACCATCGACCATGATATCCTGCTGTGCTGGCTCGGGGGACTTGGAGTGGGGGGCACCATTCATCGGTGGTTCTCCTCCTACCTCTCCGACCGGTCGCAGACGGTGTTGACAGGAGGGCAGAGATCGGCCCCGAGGCGCCTCTTATGTGGGGTGCCGCAAGGGTCGGTTCTCTCGCCTCTTCTTTTCAACATCTATATGAAGCCGCTGGGTGAGATCATCCGTGGTTTTGGGATGAGTTGTCATCTATACGCTGATGATACTCAGCTGTATATTTCCACCCCTAACCACCCCAATGTTGAAGTGATGTCCCACTGCCTTGAGGCCGTACGAGTCTGGATGGGGAGAAACAGACTCAGACTCAATCCCACCAAGACCGAGTGGCTGTGGATGCCGGCGGCCTGGTACAGTCAGCTAATTCCATCGCTGACCGTCGGGGGCGAGTTGTTGGCTCCCACGGAAAGGGCTCGCAATCTGGGCATCCTCCTGGATGCACGGCTGTCTTTAGCAGAACATATGATGTTTAGCAGAACATATGATGGCCGTCGCCAGGGGAGCTTTTTATCAGGTTTGCCTGATACGCCAGTTGCGCCCCTTTCTGGACCGGGCTTCCTTATGCACGGTCACTCATGCCCTTGTTACATCCCGCCTGGACTACTGCAATGCTCTCTACATGGGGCTCCCCTTGACTCAACTGGTCCAGAATGCGGCTGCGTGGGTGATAGAGGGAGCACCTCATGGCTCCCGTGACACCTCTCCTGCGCAGTCTGCACTGGCTCCCAGTGGTCTTCCGGGTTCAATTCAAGGTACTTGTCATCACCTTTAAAGCGCTCCATGGCTTAGGACCGGGGTACTTACGGGACCGCCTACTGCCACCAGTAACCTCACACCGACCAGTGCGCTTTCACAGAGAGGGCCTCCTCCAGATACCATCAGCCAAACAATGGCGGCTGGCGCCCTCCAGGGGGAGGGCCTTCTCTGTGGGGGCTCCCGCCCTCTGGAACGAGCTGCCTCCGGGGCTTTGTCAACTCCCCGACCTCCGAACCTTCCGCCGCGAGCTGAAGACGTTGTTGTTTCGACGTGCAGGACTAGCTTGAACATAGTTTTAAATCGGGGTTTTGAATTAGGGGTTTTAAACGGGGTTTTAATTGTATTTAAAAAAAATTAGGCCATTAATTGAATCAGTTTTTTATATTGTTTTTAATTTGTATTATATGTATTTTGTTTTTACTGGCTGTGAACCGCCCTGAGTCCTTCGGGAGAAAGGCGATATACAAATATAATAAATAAAAATAAATAAATAAATCTTGCTGCTGCTCCTGCTGCCCCTATCTACCAAGTTCTCTGTTCCTCCAAGGAATCTTGTAGCCAGGATGTCAAAGCCTGCCGACCTTTGTCCTGTGAATCATGAATAACAACAATATTCTTTGGTGCTCTTTTATTTATTTTTTAGTTAGATATACAAACTCTAATGAAGTAGCATTCCATATATTTTCCCAATCTTTACAGAACAAATATTTGGATTAGGTTGGAATACAATTAATGGTATATGCATTTGGTTCCCAAACTGTATGCTTTGGCACCCCAGGGTACACAGTGAACTCAGGTGCTGTGATATTTTAAAAATTTTGCAACATCTATTTGTGAAGATGGACTTGTTGATATCCACTTGTGACATCAAATATTTGTGACAATGAGGGTGCTATGAATGTTTGGGAATCTCTGGTATACACAGTAACATCATCAGAAACATCAGTTTCTGTAACTTCATTTTCAGGATGTAGAGTAATATCTTAACCTTCGCTATACAACAAAATCCCGAATCTGAACTAACTCCTGTATGAAAGAAGAAGAGCACATTTCATCTAAATTCCAGTGAATGTTCTATCATGTATAACGATAAAATCAAATGAAAAGCCTGGGTGTTCTTTTTCTCTTAGGGAAGATATGATATCAAACTTCCCCAAGGCTTCCCCTGGGACTTTTATTATTATTATTTTTATGGAGGGATTTAGATCAAAGTTGCAAAATATTTCCAAAGAAATTTTGTGGCACTTATCTTGCATACAGAACAAGGAAGCCTTAGAAATCTCAAAACAAAAACATGTTATGACTGTATTTCCTAAGAAGAACAATTGGAATGTAAACAGACACCTGGCAATTTGAGAAACGTACCATAACTAAAATGGCAAGCCTTATTCTGAGAGAGAGAGACAGAGACAGAGACAGACAGACAGAGAATTTGTTTCAATCAGATTACTTGGTTTTAAGTGGTTTCAAGATGAGGCCATTCAAGCTATGTTATAGTTGTGTAGACTATTCATTCTGTCCTTCAGCAGGGGAAACTAAGCTGAATTTCAGAAAGATAACCTAGCCCTGGGATGTCTACAACACATATTTGCTTTCAAAAGACACCTTGTTATATTAATCAATTCCCTGCAGTCAAGGAGATTCCAGAAGATGAAATACAGTCTTAAAACAGCACTGAGAGAAATTGTTTTCAACTGCCAAATGGGCAAAAGACTTCCAAGACCTGAAAAAGAGGCAGGAGGGCACTTTAGATTGGAAAAGATTCATGATTTTGAGCCACACCCAATAAATTTGGCTTTGTTGTGAACTATATTCAAAAGTCAAAGCATCAATATCAAAGGTAAAAATGAAAGTACAATCCAGCTGTTGATGGATCACAAACCTCATAGTTTTGGCAGTGCTGTTTCATTTACTTTTTTCTTCTGTTAAGCTAACTTGTTTGTTCAGGTAATGGAATTCAGAGTTTAACAGTCTTTTTAGATATTAGCATCCTTCCTGGCAAGATCTGAACAGGGTTTTTTTTATTGCTTATAATTATACCTACAGGTAAAATAAATACTTTCCCACGGCTCTGCTGTGGCGATGTGTCGCAGTAGGTCTCACAGCTGAATTGCACAACAAATACACACTATTGTGGTTGATCGGTCTTAAAGGATTCTGTCATTCCCATCAGTAATAATTCTTTTGAAAGAAATTTAGGTGGTTCTTAATTCAAAGCCAGAAAGTGGGATTGATCCGGCATAATTGAAAGAAAAGGAAAAAATGACCAGCATCAAGATCGACGGACTTAGTGGGGATTGAATCAATGTTGGGTGATTGAAAAAACAGATTTGAGAGATCATCACAGAGAAAATCTATCTAGGTGATCACTAGGAGTCAAAAATGATTTGATGGGACATTGCACATGCTGAGAGAGAGAGAGAAAGAGAGAGCGAGAGCGAGAGAAAGAGAGAGAGAGAGAGAGAGAGAGTATAAATAGAGATCTAAATAATGATGCTGATACAAATTATAGAAATTATAGAAATATCTGTTCATTATCTGGCATATGCAAGATGCTGCTTTTAAAGGGATAATTTTTAGCAATCCTTTTAAAGGATAGTTTTAAATAATATTTAAAGGAATATATGTTTGAGAGTAGAAAAAGCACAATTTTAATGTGTTCCTTTGTTGTAAATGTAGAAACATTTTGCCATGGGAACAATGTAGTCTCAAACAAAATAATAATAATAATAATAATAATAATAATAATAATAATAATAATAATAATAATAATAATAATAAAAAAATATAAGCTCCACCTAACCCGCTAAAAGTCAAACCAAGACTAAATCCCCTTAAAAATATAATTATGACTTTAATATTTATAATTCGCTGCCGAGCCTGTTTTGCCTTTACCCTAAGTTGAAATGAACATATCATATGATGGAATTCCTTTGATTAATATCTTTTGTAAAAAGGTTCCTAGCAAGCTTGTTTACTATTGCTTTTTCTTAAGACAACTGTGGCTGGGTGACCAAGGCATTATTCAGACATATATTTGCTATATCTATTAAATATAACTTTCACTGGCTCCCTATGTGTTGCTGCCTCATTCATTTTTCACATTGTATTTTGAGAACCTGGCATTAAGAATGGATTTTTTTTGTACTGGAATAGATAAACAGATTAGTTTTAAAAATGCATGATTCGCAACCCAAGTCACATTATATCATTTATTTGTGTATTAAATTTATATAGCTGCCTATCTCATATATATGATGCATTTCCTTTTGACTAGATTTATTCAGCATGATTTTTGTAGAATTTTGTAGCCTTTTCTATAGCAACTTTCTGTGATATCTTATACATCCATGATGGTATACCTATGTCACACGTGCCCAAAGTGGCACTCGGAGCCATGTTGCCTGACACGCGTGGTGTCGCCCGTTCCTCTTTTTGGTTTCTGGCGTGCATGCGCATGCACTGATCAGCTGGCCTTTGGGCGTGCGGCAGTGCCAGAAACCGGAAGTGCTTGTTTTTCATTTTCTGGCATGAGCATGTGTGCCAGCCAGCTGATCGGTGCGTACGCATGTGCTGTAGTAACCTGAAGACTTGCTGGTACCTTATCTGGCATGTGAATGGCCCCTCGGCTGCTCCTCTACCTGGTCACGGCCTTGATGAGCATGCACACATGCGTGAAGTGGTCCCTTTTCGGCACTTGGTGCCAAAAAGGTTTGCCATCACTGTTATACTTGATACTAGAAACCTATGAAAAGATTAAAAAAAAGAATATATGACTCCAGTAAACATATACCCGACCTTTGTTACTACTTTATTTTAAATCCTAGCAATTAATGATACTGCATTATTTTGAACTATATTTCTTTCTTACGTAAGATCAACACTAGCTATTTCAGTCATGCCATTTACTCCTGAACATAGCATAATGTAGTATTAATTAGAACCATTTAAAAAGAATCAAAATACTCCATTCCACACCCATAACATTCTCAAAGTTACACCTAGATAACTTAGTTTGCACGTTATACATTAACAGATACAGACGTTCAAAAACTAACATTTACACTCACACCCAAATGTTCTGCCTTTCAATCTACATGTTGCCATTTTTAACAGTACTTGTTTTTACTACTTTGTTAACATACCTTTGGCTTAATACCAGCTAATTTTAGCACAATCTAAATGATAACGAGCTTGTCCTTGCCAAGATTCCTAGAGCTATAGGTCCATATCAATGGACCATACCTTCCTTCCATTACATTATGTGTTCAGCATATCTATGACTAATAGCGGATATTTTCTCTGTGTGAAAAAAGATGCAGAATGCTATTCATCACTAGAAAGTGAAAATACTGACAAATGCTTATAATAAAGGAGAAATCACCAGGATTATAGAAAACTTGATAGTGAAGAAATTAATGGATTTGAGGTAGTTAATTAGCTCAGAAAAATAAATTCAAGGAAAATGCTGCAAATATAAATTACTTAAATTGTTCACCCTTAATTATGTCTAGGATTTGTTGTTTTGACAGGTGGCTTCATTCATGGAGCCCTCAACAAAACAATAGCACTAGCACTTTGACTGATATACTATTCCATAGTACTTTGCAGCACTTTCTGAGTTTGTTTACAAAGGTCAGCATATTGTCCCCGACAATCTGGGTCTTCATTTTACCAGTCTTGGAAGGATGGAAGGCTGAGTCAACCTTGAGCCAGCCAGGATTGAGCTCCAGGCTGTGGGCACAGTTTGCCTGTAATACTGCATTCTAACTACTGCACAACCGTGGCTCTTAATACAGGGTGCTTTCGTAGGAATATGAATTAGCAAAAACTTGATTGTAAACTCTCCTTTTAAAAAAAGTGGGATTATATCAAAGGTCCCCCGACAGAAATTCAAAACATCTAAAAAATAAATCAATAATGCTGATACATTTATTTTCTGTTCTTTTTGTATGTTCTAAGATGTTTTGTTTTGTAGGTTCTGAGATTATTTTTTTCTAGATCTAGAGAATAAATTTATAACCAAATACTGGTTTTAATCTTATCCTCTGTTTTCACATTTAATAAAATGTAATAATTAATGTCCATGTAAACTTTCCATAATGTCTAGTTTGTCTTTTAGTTGTTTGGAGTTCAGAAAGTTGTTTGGAGTTGTTTGGCGTTCAGAAAACAGAATAACAGAGTTAGAAGGGACCTTGGAGGTCTTCTAGTCCAACTCCCTGCTTAGGCAGGAAACCCTACACCATTTCAGACAATATCTTCTTTAAAACTTCCAGTGTTGGAGCATTCACAACTTCTGGAGGCAAGTTGTTCCATTGATTTATTTTTATTTTATTTTTATTTTTATTTATTTATTTTGTCACAACAGTATATATAAGCATAAGCATGAAAATAACTATATAATATATAAGCATATATATAAGCATAAGTATGTAATAACTATATTAATTGGATATAATGAAAGGAAACAATAGGACAGGAATGGTAAGCACGTTTGTGCTCTTATGCACGCCCCTTACAGACCTCTTAATTGTTAATTAATTAATTGTTAAATTAATTAATTACTTATTAATTAATTAATTAATTGTTAATTAATTAATTGTTCTAATGATCAGGAAATTTCTCCTTAGTTCTAAGTTGCTTCTCTCCTTGATTAATTTTCACCCATTGCTTCTTGTTCTACCCCCAGGTGCTTTGGAGAATAGTTTGACTCCCTCTTCTTTATGGCAACCCCTGAGATATTGGAACACTGCTATCATGTCACCCCTAGTCCTTCTTTTCATTAAAGTAGACATACGCAGTTCCTGCAGCTGTTCTTCATATGTTTTAACCTCCAGTCCCCGGGAGTTCATCCCCTGTTCCCTCCATGGAACAGTCACCAGTTCCATGGTTGCTATAAAATGACATGAGATGCTGTCTGGTGCATCTTTAGATCACCTGCTTGTCTTAAGATGTTTTCCAAAGGTTATTTCATAATCTGGTTATTGTGAGTAAAATGCAATTAGAATAGATTTGGGCTACTTCTTATCTCGAAAAGAGGAATGTCTGTTTTCTACCCTGAAGTTGGCCCATCATTTATTAAGTTTGCTGCCTGTTCCCAAGTTCTTCTTCTCCCATTGCATTCAGTTATTGACCCCTTCTTAGAACGGTCAAATAAATGAGCAAGATTGAAGAAGGCTACTGAAGAAAAGATGGTGGTGAGGAAAGTCTTTTTCTAACTAATATAAATATTGGTAAAAGCAGAACTATGGTCATAGCAGATCCATGAATATGGTGGTATAATGCTAAACTGGCATCCAAATTTATTCTCTAGGCACCCCATGCAGGGAAAAAAGAAAGGCCCACCTCAAAAGGCATGGAAATGGCTTCGAAGAAGAGGATATTTTTGGTCTTCATTTATATATCATCCCTTGTTGATTCTTTGTAGGACCATACGTGTTGGATCAGATGCTGAATATTTTTCCTTTTCTGTTTTAGACTCTGTTGTTGCTCCTATCTGTACTCCAAATTTTTTTACTTTGAAAATTATGCCTGAATGTATATGACTGCCATCTATTGGACAAAATAAAAATAAAATTGTACATAATGAAGACTCGTCAACTAAGAGGCATGTTGCTGCTTCAAAGTAAAAATTAAAAGATAGGTCTAAATCCCGTTTATTCTCAGATTGCAGGTTATTTATGCTGAATAAAATGTGCTATACTTGACATGTTTTCTTGAAAAACAAATCACCTAAAAAAAATCAGAACTGTATTTTTCCATATGATTATCTTCTCCTTTCTCAGTCCCTGCTTAATTTTCCAGAAGGTTATAGTTAAGGGGAAATATTCCCTTATAATGTAATATTTCTTGTTATTATAGGGTACAAATATTATAAACATGCTGTGGTGTGTCATTTATTATGAATCTTCTCACCAGAGGTATAAAACAAAGACGTTTTAGTGGTGTAATTCTGAATGTTTGCAATATATTTTAAGTTTAATTACTGTACTACTGTTACAGTTCACTCTAATGTAACATATCTCACCATTCTTGTGTAAATGAATCACCGTCAGTACTAACACATGTGCTTCAGTTAGATGGCATGGAGAAAGAAAAAAGGGGAAAAAAACCCTTTTAAATGACCCATCATGGTGAAAAGCAAGCAAGATATAAACTGTTTCCCTTTTCTGTGCAATTTTCCAGACCGGATGCATCCTTAGGAAATAGGAAGCCGAGAGACAGAAAAGTTGTATGCATCCTTGCCAAAGTTATTCAGGAAAATAAAAATTTGTTAATCACTTATGTAAGTGGGCTGGAGGTTATGCAGCTTCTGGAGGGAAAGTATAAAGTATGATCATGATCCTGATATAACAGGAGGAGGAGGAGGAGATGTCCCCACTTACCTAGATTCTGCTAATTTTGCAGCTTTCAGAATAGTAACAAACACTAAAAATAACTGCACATTTGAGCCTTAACTGTGATTCCTGTCAGTTTCTGTGACCAGAAGGTCAAACAAAACAGGCATTTCCTACTCTTTAACCTTTGCCGCAAGCAGAAGGAAAAGTGTTCAAAAGGACCACTGTTCTTAAGGGCAGCCTGACACAACTGACCCTGAACTGTTTTGTTTTGCTTCTTGAATGCTAAATGCAAGGGGAGCTATGAGCATAATGCCCTGGTGTCCATGGTCCCTGAATGCTCGCAACCCATTGGCTGCTCTTCTGGGATAGAACCCAGATATCTGTGTCTTGCAGCAGAATATGGACCTGACTGAATATTGATTTACGGTCTTTCACAGAGGCAAAAGGAAAGACTATTTATTTATTTATTTATTTATTTATTTATTTATTTATTTATTTTTATTAGATTTATTCCCCACCTATTTTGTCCCAAGGTGACTACTTATCAAATTTATTTGCTGCTTATCTCGTGGTTCAGACGACTCTCAGAGCTGCTTTTCATGGGTTCTGCCAGCATTTGATCACTGCATTCACAGAGGGAAGCAAAACATTTGTCCTGAAAAGTAATCTACATTTGGCACTTCGACTGTGAAGTACACCTCCTGTGTCTTTGTACTCTTAATTGTCAAATGAGGTTGCTTGCCGAAGTCATTGAATCATTACAGTCTTGACCAAGAATAAAGGTCTGGTTGAATGAAAATAGGGATGGACAAATTAAGAAGCTCAGCATGCTTCAGAATCTGGTAACTGTCTCCCACCTCCTGTCTCCTGGTAATTATCATTTGACACATTTGTGTATCCTCTTTTCTAAATAAGGAAAAGCAAAAAAAATAATAAAAATGGTTTCGGCAATGGCTCAAATCCAACTAAGCAGTTTTGCGAGTTAGAGTTCATTCTCAATCCCTCTCTCTTTAGAATCAAGATCTAGAGTTTATGTCACTCTCACAAATAGGACCCAAGAAGATCTGATATAATGTCATACTATTATCACATCTCTGACACTGGGCTGCTGAGGAATATATTGCCAAAATTTGTCTCTGGAATTTTAAAGTTGATGTTGATGAATTTGGACTGGGGCAGGAAGAGATCAGTCAAAACACTTTGGTTCTTCCAATGCTATCATCTTCATTAACTTACTGGGGAATTAGGACTAGGTTTATCCAGGGTTTATAATATGTGCTCACCTTCCCCATTCTAGGAAGTCCACCAGATGCTGGACCACAATTCCTATAATTCAGGCGTGAAATGCTACCGGTTCGCTATGGTTCGAGCGAACTGGTAGTGATAAAAACTAACAGTTCGGGTGAACCAGTAATAAAAAAATGCTTTAAAAAAGAGTTAAAAGTTAAAAAAAGAGATTCCACCGATCTCGCCACACAGCTGATTGTCAATTGTCAATCAGACAATCACAGCTGATTGTCAATTGTCAATCAGCCGTGCTGCCCGATTTTCGGAACTTTTTTTTTAACTTTTTTAAAGCATTTTTACTACCTATTTGCTGGAACTGGTAGTAAAAAAATGCTTCAAAAAAGAAAAAAACGGTTCTGAGGAGCGCACAGCACAGCTTATTGTCAGTTGACAATCAGCTGTGATTGTCTGATTGACAATTGTCAATCAGCTATGCCGCTCAATCATCGGAACCTTTTTTTTTCTTTTTTTAAAGCATTTTTTTACTACTGGTTCTGGCAAATAGGCAATTAAAAAATGCTTTAAAAAAGGTTCCAATGATCACAGCTATGCTACATGATCGTCAGAACCTTTTTTTTTACTTTTTTAAAGCATTTTTTTACTACTGATTCCAGCGATAAAATGCTTTAAAAAATGCTTTAAAAAAGTAAAAAAAAAAAAAAGGTTCTGACGATCATGCCTTATACACTGTAAGCCGCCCTGAGTCTTCGGAGAAGGGCGGGGTATAAATGTAAACAAAAAAAATTTATCTTCTTCAAACATATTAGGACTGTAAGTTTCCAATACTAGACTGACACACCTTCAGTGGCAGTTGCAAACTCTTGCTGCTTGACAAATAATAAAAGTAATGTTGCAGCATTGCGTCAAAGTCTCTTCCCATGTATACAAAATTGCATATAGAAAAGGGACAGACTTTGCATCACAATGCCATGATGCTATTTGCAACACTTGGACCCTTCACTGTCACCCCTAGGGATGACATTGGAACACTTGTTTTTAAGAGCAAACCAAAGTGATCATGTTGCTTTTCATCATTCTGCTTTGAACCTCCAACCAGTATTCTTCTGCACAGCTTGCACTGTCCCACAGTGAAAATGGCTGTGCAGGATAGAAAACTTCCTTATCATAGGGATCAGAATTACCAAGCTTAGCATATTCTGGAGCCCCTCTACCAGCCTGGAGAGCCCTTGGTATGCACTGGTATTGCAGCCCTTGGTATGCACTGGTATTGCAGCCCTTGGTAGGCAATGCTTTCAGCTTGGAAGTTCTTTATCTGGGCTGAAATCTTCCATTCTGGAAGCACTTCAGCTAGTGCTACAGACCAAGTTGAGTGGAGCTTTTCTCATAGTATAGGCATGTAGCAATTCATGATCACCTGAATTACTGTACTTCCCTGAGATGAGTTGCGTGCCTCTTTATTGTCTTGTCCCCATGGTTAGAAAATCTGCCTTACTGCTCAGAGGCGTATCTGTCATTCAAATAACACTGAGACACATAATATTTTGGACAGGAAGTCAGTTACATGACGCCTTTTCCAGGACAAGAATCATATTGTCTCTGTGTCACAAAACATCTCTTCAAAGCAGATCCAAAGGTCTGTTTTATATAGACTCAATGTATTTTGTTCCTACTTCAAATTGCAGCTATATAAACTTAAAACAACATAGGCTGTTCTAGCTCTCCTTGTCGCAGAACAAAGTGAGAGCTTTTTTTCAACAACAACAACAGATTTCTACAAAATTTATATATATAATTTATCTTTGTTTCTATCTTTTATTAACCTTCCTTTCCCTTCCCCAAACTTGTCAACTCTGTTCGTTGAAGAATGGGATGTGAAATAAGGGAGTTTCTTCTATGCTCCATCAGTGATGCAAAAAGGGAGTGGAAACAATGCTTGATCCAATCCCAGGTATTTCTTTGGAGATAAGCTCTTGGAATGCTCAGCCAGAAAGCCAGATTGATTTGCCCAGGTACCTGGCAGATTAGGTGGAATTTCCATGAACAAAATTACCAACATATAGCATGTCTGGCATTTGGAATTAACTTCTCTGGAGATATGAAGAGTAGTGGTACCTTATTTTGTGTGTCTTTATGCGATAAGTTCCAAGAGAATAAGCTTTTAAATACTTGACCATTCTCAACCCGTTCTCTTGATATATCCCACTTTCTGACCAATATTATAGCAACAAAACTATGAAGGACCCCACTCTTTTGGATATGCTAGGCAATTTATTTTGAGAAAATATATAATTAAGTACCATGTGCTTCTAAAATGCTGTGTACATAGGCTGTTTTAGAATATATTCCAATCAACAATATCTTCAAAAGAATAACATTCACATGGAAAGAAGACAACAACAGCACACTATGCTTCCTGCATAGATATCCTCACCATCAGAGGAAACAATGGTAGTTTAGAAATTCAAGTCTGCTGAAAAAGAACCTACATTAACCAAGTATTCCATTACCAAAGTAACAACCTCCCGCAAGAAGAGCTGTGTAAGAATAGTATTCATATGAGTACAAATGCAGTGTAGCAACTCAGAACTCCAGAAAAAGGAAACAGGCAGCCTATACATCTGCCAACAAAATAACCCAATATTGCAATGTAACCAAAAGATACCTGACCACTCAACCTACTATGGCACAACCAATGCAAACTATAAAAAGAATAACACAACCATACATCCAAAACATCTCAGAGACAACCAACAGACTATTACAACCACATGATATCACAATAGCACACAAAATAACTCAGGTCTTCCAAAACATCTTAAATAAACTAAAAGATTCAGTGGCCCAAGAAGAAGAAGAAAAACAGGACCATATGCAATATATAAGGTAAGGACTGTAGGCAGAAGACCTGAGTTGAAACCAACTAGCAGTCAAAAGGCACTATGAAAAGTCCTTCATATCACAATACATGGCCAGACTCAACCACAGTTATAACTGAAACTGTGATAAAAATTTTAATCCTAAAATGTTAGGAAGCTTGACATTCAGACAAATTAGCCATCAATAGAATGGAAATAACCACATAAAAATAAGTCGCATTTACACACCTTTCAAAAAAGACACATAGAGATAAATCACGTTTTCATATCATTCAAAAGTGGCGTTAAAGATGGAAGGAAACAAAAATGCCAGAACATGTGTTCGTCAACAACTTGCAGCCAGATAAGCAGGGATTAACATAAAACAAACAATCAAGCAGGAAACAATACCCTAATCAAAGAACTACCAAGGTGAAAACCATATCCCCACCATCACTGGCAAGGCAAGCTAACATATAAACAGTGAGCAAACTCTTCATTTACTAGCTCTGATGATATTACATACTTGGGTAATGAAACCTCTGCAAGCAAACAACTAAGCTCAAAGATCACCAAGGACTCCACGGCCCAATCCTGAACTACATATATTCTCTTCTATTGGAATATTCCTTCTGATGGGCATTATCTTAATTTAAGAATTGGGAGTTTTCTTTTGATCAAGAGGAATATACTGCCCCTGGGAGAGGGGGAGAATAATTCTTAAAATACATAGGATTAATAAATCAGTGGTCTTATCTTTAGACTGTTGTATGTTGCAAAGAATGAAATGGCTGAGATGGTATAGGGTTTCCTGCCTGGGCAGGGGGTTGGACTAGAAGGCCTCCAAGGTCCCTTCCAACTCTGATGTTATGTTATGTTAAATCTTTTTTCTCCAGTTGACACTACTTTTGACTATACATATAAGAACATGACGACAAATTCCGGTCAACTTGAATGAAAGCTGTAAATGTGTTAGTTTTAAATAAATTCTGAGTACTTGGATTAAACATGTTTTGTAATTTTACATATATTATATTTTTATATAGTATCACAAGAAGAAAGATACTGTATTTAAGAATCTTAAATAAATATATAAATAAGAACCATTGATAAAGTCTATTTATTAAATAACACATTTGAATTAGTAATTGGCTTTTGACTTCTGCAGTTCTTACCCAACTAATTTTTCTAGATGAAATTAAATACTTTCCCCCCCTAATTTTACGTGCTTTTTTGTAAACTCAGCAAATCATCCAAACGATCCAAACGATCATCCAAATGATTATCCAGAGATCATACAAATTTGAGAATTCATTCAGTACAGAAGAACGTGTGATAACTATGTAACAATCCTCATCAGATGCCTCCTTTTTGTGTTTTTTTTGTGTGTTTTGTTTTGTTATTGTACTCTATAGTATGTATGTTGAAGCCCAAATTCTTGGAGAAAACTGCTAGGATGTTTTGCTCATGCCAACCCATTCTAAATCTGCAACTGGAATTTTCAGTCTGAACTCTTTTGCTGAAAATGAAAGTTATTCTTGCCTTTTTGCAAGCTGGCAAGGAAATGGTGAAAACTTTTTTGTTGGGCGTCTTCACAAGGAAGAGATCCTATCAGTTACAAGGATAAGCATAAAACTATGACATACCGACATATTTGTGACAAAAACATCATACTGTGATCTTCTGTAATGAATACAATGAACAAGACTGGTTTAAAAATAGCTTTCTTGTAGAAATACAGAGTTGAGTTGCTGTTGATGCAACAGAAGGAGACATTTGCTCTGGGAAAACAGTCACTTTTTTTAATTTTCTTTTTTTTTCTTTTAATCCATTTTCCTAGATTTATAAATGGGGTGAGTGGCTTAGGTAGAAATGGAGTTATGTCTTTTTATTAAGATACTAAAGTGCTGAGTCGTGAGATAATTCATTTAAAAATGGTGGGTGTGATGGACAGTCACAGGATGGTCAGATAATGGCATCACTGAAGTGAGTTGGACTGAGATTTCAGGGATTATTTACATTTTTTTTAAAAAAAAGTTTTTTACTTTATAGACAAACATACATTTAAAACATCAGCAATTCCTTCCTTGTGACGTCTCGGTGTTTTCTTCCTGGCTCCATCATTTTACTGTTTCTTCTTTCTTCACTCCAATTTAAACTATTACCATTTTTCCACAAGTACATCGTTATCATTTTCTTACATAATTTTCCATTGCTCATCTGTACCTTTCTTCTAACCAATGATAAAATTTATCCCATATCTTAAAATATTCTGAATCCTCTCTTTCTTTAATCATCAAAGTTAATGTGTTCATTTCTGCACAATCTAAATTTTTTCTAATAATTTCTCCTACCAGGGGTATTTTCTCTGCTTTCCAATTTTGCGCAAAAACTATTATTGCTGCTGTAATTACATGTATAATCAAATAAATATTTTCTTTACTAATTTTCTCTGGTAGGATCCCCAATAAAAACAACTCCTTACACTTAACTCCCATAAACTATGGGATTATTTACATATTTTCGACAGATGATTGAATGCTAAGCCTAAATGACGGTTTATGTTGGATCCGATGATGGAAGAGACAGACACAGCTTTTTCAGTAACAACAGCTCTTTATTAGTAGACCAGTACAACCCAACAGAGTGCTAGTCTGGCAGTGTCCTCTTTTATAGAGGGCTGCCAGACATCTTAGCTAATGAGGTTCAAGTACTTTCCCGCCTTTTTGGAGGACCTGAGTGAAAACTATAGCACACTCCTTATATGGTACATAACACCTTACATATCTGATTTTCTTTCTTACCCTTAAAAATAGGAGTTCCAGAGTACAGTTTCAGGAAAACAGGAAAAAGGGGATTGGGGATTCCAAGATCACTGCTAGTTGCCTATACCTGGGCTAGGCACTGTAAATAACATTCTGAGGGGTGGAAGAATCACTTCTTTATATAAAATCTAAATTATTAGACTTCAACGGGGTAGAGGAAATCTTCAAGATATATTTTCAGGACATACTGGACTATGCAGTTAATATTTTTTAAAACATCATGATTTTAACTGAAATGACATTACGTTCTGAAAATATTACCAAAAGAATTGTTTAATTCTCCAAGGGGATGGTCAGTTCTAAACCTTTTGCCTGATGAGAATGGATTTGCTTTAACCTAGAACTCACAACAAGAGACCAAAATTCTCCTCTCCTCTCCTCTCCCCTCCCCACCCCTCTTCTCCCCAAATAAATAAATGAAAAACAAGTAGCATTCACATGTTATCTTTGTGATTTAAATCATATGCCTCCCATTACACTATTCTCAATCAAAATAGAGCTGGAAGGGACCTTGGAGGTCTTCCAGTCAAATATCTTAGTATGTACTTTCCAGCAGGGGTGAAATCCACTTACCTTTGCTACTGGTTCGGGAATGGGAGTGCGTGGGAGCATGTGCACACTACAAGTACGCGCACCTCTTCTGCACTTGTGCAGAGGATAAAAAACGGACGTAATGACATCCCAGCGGGTGGGCAGAACTACCTGCCGCCAGTGCTACCGGTTTGGCAAGCCGGATAGAACCGGGTGGATTTCACTGTTGCTTTCCAGTACAATGGGATCATTACAACATATTGTTTAAGATTCTCTCTCTCTCTCTCTCTTTCTCTCTCTCTTTCTCTCTCTAATTTCATTACAATTGCTGGCTTCTATTTTTTTTATTTTTACAAATTATTTCTGAGCTGGATTTTTATTTTTAGACATTTAGCTCACAGCAAAGAAGCTAATTCAAAAGCACATACAGGAAAACCAGAAAGATCCATCAGTTTCTTAGAATATAGATTAAACAGGAAGGACTGTTGCTTTGAATATAGTTTTATCAAACTTTTCCAAAGTGTTTAGACTCCAGTGTCTAAAGGAATGCAACTGTTGAAAAATAGGCACTGCACTGCATTGTTGCATATCAAAGGAAGGATAGGGCTGTTCCCCACAACCATTGTGACAAGATACATATTTCTAAAGACACTGTTGTCTTTTTTAGTTTTCCCCCAGCTTCCAGGTCAGCTCTTGGGTCAAACCATAACTGTCATCACTGGAGAAGAATAGGAAATATATTCCACCTTTTCTCTGTTTCTCTCTCACACATAATGTGTGACAGAGAAACAAAAATGGAAAGACAGAAAGATGGAGAGAGAGAGAGAGAGAGACAGAGACACACAAAGAAAGAGACAGAGAGACAGAGAGAAGAGTATACATATATGTATGTTTGTGCATGCTGATGCAAAGCACATGGAAGACTTTCAGGATGTTATATTCTGAAATTTGATTAGTCTCAAGTGAGAAAGCATAAAACGGTTCCCGTGATTCTTCATTCTAACCCTGAAAAACAATAAAGCATCACATTAACTACTTAAATTAAATTAAATTAAATTAAACGTAGACAAAGGTCAAATTGCCATCAATTTGACATCTCTAACAATAACAATGCTTTAAAAAACAAAAAGCCCAGCTCGCTGCCAATTTAAGTCCAGTCAAGTCCTAACCCTTCCCAAGGTCATAGTTTAAAGGAACCTTACATTTTGTGTTGGAAACAGATTTTCAAATGACTTTCAAAGCATTGCCCTGAGACTGTGCAGGCAGCCCAGTCCAGATGGCATATTTGATTGCACCCTTTTTATTAAAAACAGGTTGGAGGGCTAGAGATTTTAGAAACCAAGTCCGATTTTCATTGTTTGGACTGAAATACTACATGTGCCAATACAGGTAGTCCTCAACTTACAACAGTTCATTTAGTGACCATTTGAAGTTACATCAGCACTTTAAAAAAAGCGACTTATGTCCATTTTTTCACACTTATGACTGTTGCAGCATCCTCATGGCCACATGATCAAAATTCTCATGCTTGGCAACTAGTTCATATTTATGACAGATGTAGTGTCCCAGGGTCATCATGTGATCATTTTTTGCAACCGTCTTCTGACAAGCAAAGTCGACGGAGAAGCCAGGTTCACTTAAGAACCATGTTACTCATTTTACAACTGCAGAGACTCACTTAGCAAATGTGGCAAGAGAAGTCGTAAAATGGGGCAAAACTCACTTAACAAATTTCTCACTTGGCGACATAAACTCTGGGCTGAATGGTGGTCATAAGTCAAGGACTACCTGTAGCTGATGGAGAACAATAGAGTTTCATGGTGGGGAAAAAACATAATGATTGTGAATTGTCTGCTTCAAATCCTGACTCTGGTAATGTCCATGTTCTCAACTAGTAGTGAGCAATCTAAGTCTATTGAAATCAAGCTGTTTGGAGTGAAGTCTACTCATATGGCCAGCCTCTTTAAGTGTGGGGTCTTTGGTGCTCCCTGAGCTTGGTTGTTTTCTTACAGAGGTTTTATTACCCAAACTAGGTAACATCATCAGTAACACCATCTCTTTAAGTGTATATTAATTTCCACAGACATCCCAGGAAGCTCTAATGACTAACAAATGTTACAATCAATATTATTATATTATTATTATTATTACTGGGCTTATAGAATAAGTTTTTTAATTGCTTTTATATTGTATTTATGTGTTTTTAAGTGCCTGTAAACCGCCCTGAGTCCTTCGGGAGATAGGGTGGTATATAAATATGATCAAATAAATAAATAAATAAATAAATAAATAAATAAATAAATATTATATTATAATCAATTGTAGTGATTAATTATGAGATTTTTTTCCCCCTTGGAAAAATTTATTTGTAATCATGAGGTCCATTGGAACACATCCCAATTTTCTCCATTTCTTTCATTTTCGTTCTACCGTGACCGTCTTATGAAAGTAACTCATGACGCCCAACTCTTTGCCAGGCAAACAATATGCTTTATTTGTCACATGAAAGTAATGCACAGTTCCCTTAAATGTTGTGTAGCAGAGTCCTCTTGCATTCTATAGCTCTGCACTTGAACCACCTCCATTCATATCTGAATCTTTTTATCCCAGCCCACATTGAGCAAGCTGCTCTGAAGCTTAATTCTCCTGACCCTTCAGTGCAGTTGGATATTGTCACCTAATCCCTTTTTCCCCTTATGTCCCATGTGTGGTTTTGACTTCTTTCTCTTCTCGATTCCTTTTTCCTCTTCCCTTTTTTCCTTTCTTTCTTATTTTATAAGCCTCTCTTCAGGCTCCACATTCCAGAATTCATCCTTGCATTAGTGCTGCCATACAATGCTTTCCCAGTGTTAGAGGATTAGACATTACGGAGACTATGGCAACTTGCAAGATGCATAGGGGGAACATAAGGGGATGGTGGAATGTCTACAGGAAGAAAAAAATATATATGAAGAAGTTGAAAGAGCTGAGAAGCCAGCAGAACTGTGAATAAGGAATGGTGGTTTAAGGTGAAGAAATATGATTGTGTCAAGTTACTTGCTATGGAAAACAGGGTGGAAAACCAAGTAATGTGCTCTATGAAGAGGCAAGTAGGACTTCTGAGTAGAAGACTTGGTAGTACACAGAGGAATGATAAATGATCATCGAATTAATAGCATGGATGTGACTGGCACCATGAAAAGACTGAGGAGTGGGAGGAGACATCTTAGTCAACTTGTTCCAGGTTTCAATTGTTGTGATTACTGTGAGAAATAGTGCATTGTGCATCCACTTTATCATGACAAGAATTTACAAATATCGGGGTAACTCCATTTTAACTTCACTGAAAGTCCTCTACTGATTTAAAAAAAAAAAACTTGGAGAAAGTAACACATAAAAAGGATAATTCCAGAATGTTGCTGTCATGTATAGAAAGTTCAGGAGATGAAAATGAGATATATTTATGAAACGTGAACTTCTGGGATAAAACCAAGAATCACATAAAACATATTGTAATGACTGTTTTTCAGAATACTGCTGCTCCATAATAATGAATAGCTCAACATCGTCTCTAAATACTTAGATATGTTTGGAATTTTAGGTAGTTGCAGTTAATTACTGCATGTAACAATAGATGAAAATTAATCTTCTGCAATATTGTTTGCCAATACACATGCTATTTTTTGTGCCTAGAAATTCCATACGATGAGGGTGTCCAGATTCCTTGAAAATAAACACATTTATTTGCTTGCTTGTATGCTTTATCTGTATGCCACCCATTTTCAAAACCTTTGGGTGGTTGAGGGGAAAAAAAAGATTTCATAAGCTAAACCCCACAAATTTAATAGACTTGACCAGTGCTTTTCAAAGCAAGAATGAGGAGAAGAGATTCCAGATATATATATATATATAGTATATTTTACATTTAGGAGTGTGCAGGTTCCAGATCATGTAGAAACTGATAGCCAGCTTGTAGCTGTTAAAAAACACCATCCCACCAGCCCTCATGAGCCTCTGGGTTCTCCCCCCACCCCAACCCAGCCACCCACTTGCCACCACCAGGTTGACAGTTTTGTTGTGTCTGAGGAATGCAGGTGTCATTGAAGGTCATGGGCACACGATTATTATTCATTTAATTTGAATAAACGCTTTTATATAAAGAATGCTGGAGGCCTGCTTAAGCCTGATTTTCTTCACAAGCATGTTGTGAGGCTTTAAAAGTCTGTGAAGTGCTTGAGACCTTTGCAGAGAAGCCACTTACGCAAATGCAACGGGTCATTGTTTGTTCGAGCTGTTCATCATTTGTTCAAGGCCATTGCCTCTTTTCCTCTCAACGGTAAGAAGTTCAAAGCAGCCTTTCCGGAATCACTGGAGAAGGAGTGTGGGTGGGTGGGTGGATGGGTGGAATCATC
Source organism: Ahaetulla prasina (assembly GCF_028640845.1). NCBI lineage: Eukaryota > Metazoa > Chordata > Lepidosauria > Squamata > Colubridae > Ahaetulla > Ahaetulla prasina. Next base: position 284,445,800 of record NC_080539.1, read on the forward strand.
AGTGTGGAGACAGGCAAAACACAGGAAGGATCATAGAATGCAGAGCTAGAGGGTACTAGGAATTGTATCCAGGTAGATCTTCGAAGCTGCTCCTCTTACCTTTCTAATCATAGCGATCTTTAAAAGGTAAGCAAAACAAGACAAATGTGACACATTAGAAGAATATGAATTGGAAAATCTTTGCTCCAGGCTCAGTCTCTAAATCATCTGACTATATAGAGGTGAATTCCTATCTTAATTATCAAGCATAATTGTATTGATCCCTCAAGAATGTGGCTGTTTTTCCAGGCAAAAAGAATTCAGGACAGGGTTACTCTTTAAAGAGATCAGTTGTGTGCCTATTTTTAGCTAAGGGAAAAGTTATAAGTTGTGGTTGGTTAATACATAAAAGGTTCTGTATACAATCCCAACAGTCTAAAAGTTGCTTTCCAGCTAGTGCTGAAGATTGCATAGTTGGTCAGGCTGATGGATCTGACATCACACATACATATAAGGCCACACACATTGTTACAGATTCATATTCATATATTATAGCCATTATGGCTTCACATACTTATAATGTCTGTGGGAAGGGGAAAGGTATACGGTTAATTAATTATTCGGTGTATGGTCAGTGTACTTTCTAAACTCCAGCTACTGGAAAGTATGGCGTAATGCAATACATGAATCCAATGAACTATGGCTTTCTTAACTAATCATGTTTGTTGAACTATGGATTTAGCATAATATGTGAAAATTCTCAGATATTCTGAAAAGAAGGAGGGTCAGCTCCTTTTGCCATCAAATAATCTACAGCAGAATCATTGTTGATAGGATGCTAGCTGACAGATAGCAGAGCCTGAGTGTAAAGAGATGTGGGAATGACCTTGGGAAACAGAAAGAAGAGCTGCAGTCTAGGCAACAGTCTGATAAATGAAATATCAGTCCAAAGGAGGACTCAGAAGAGACCCTTCCTACTTTTGAGGAGTAAAAATAAGGGATGGAAGAGGTACTTTCCAATTTGCAAGATTCTGTTAATGTAATCTTATAATAAAAAATAGTGCTAGTATTCATTGTTATGCTTCTTGTCTGGCCTACCTCAAAGAGCTAACACTGAGTGCCCTTGTGAAAAATGGATGAAATGCAATAGTTCTCTCATCTCAAGATTTCTTCTCTCTCTCTCTTTCCCTACCTCTGTGTACTATAAAGCAAATAACTGAAAAAAAACTATTGCATCTGAAATATTGAACTATACAATATTGAACCATACATATACTCAGTGGTGGGATTCAGCCAGTTTGCACCACTTCAGGAGAACCGGTTGTTAGCTTTCTGAGCAGTCTGGCAAACTGCTTGTTAGAAGAAATCATTAGGGCAGAGAACCGGTTGTTAAATTAATTGAATCCCACCACTGCATATACTGTAATTTGAAATACAAATTATTGTATTTCAAATTATTGAAATACAATAATTTCAATGCAAGTGTGAGTACATCAAGTCTTTACTTGTTAACAAAAAGATTATAAAGGTGATCTCAGGTTAATTGCTCATTGTCAATCCTCTAAAAATATTTCAAGCAGGACAGAATTCTGAAAGGAGTTAGAAATTTTCTGACTTTCCATAGTTCTCTCTCTCTCTCTCTCTCTCTCTCTCTCTCTCTCTCTCACACACACACACACACACACACACACACACACACACACACCTCTCTCTCTCTGTGTGTGTGTGTGTGTGTGTGTGTGTGTGTATAAACAATAATCTTATCTCAAATATTTTGAAAGTTTCCTTTATTGGTGAAAGAGGCATCTTTTTCAATCATAGTCTCAATATTTCTCACTTTTGTTTGGAGACATTTTATTTTTTCAAGACGGCAAGACTTACCTAATCAAATGAGTGATTAGGGATTCTTATTAGCATTTTAAAAAGAAGGTATATAGAGAAAACATGTGGGAGTACACAGTGGTGTTCTGCTTTTAGAAGTCCCAAACTTCCATAATCTTTCTAATTAATAGACAACTAGCCGAGAAGATTCCTCATTAAGTTAAAACATCTATTTACAGAGCAACTAAGCAATTATGAATTAAGTAAAAAACTGAAAAAATGGCTATGAGAGAAAACCTCAGAAATAATATTAAACTAGCAGGGTAAAGCTGGCAGTGAAGCCTCATGGAAAACCATCAGTATTTTTTCTGGCTCCAGCTCTTACCAAACTTTATGCAGCGTGTAGGTTGGGAGGCAAAAACAAAAATCTACATGTGAGAACAAAAAATAACTTGGGAAGGCACCACAAATAAAGGGAATACAGAATGTACAAGTAGGAAATAATTAAATGCCCAGGAAATACCAACTGCCTATAATTTCACTTTTAACAAGTTGTCATGGACAAGGAAATATTTTCACAAGAATCTGCAAATTAGATTGTGGAAGAGCTGGTGTGGATATTACAATAGTTGAGATGACTGTCCCAGTAGTCACTTCTGAAGCATCCTAGAAGAATTCCCCTTTATCCTCTCTTGCCCAAGCCATACATTTCCAACTCTTTCAGCCATTTCTCATTGACATGGTTGCCAATTTTATGCACCATCCTGATCAAATTTCTCAGAGCTCACTTCCGTTTGTAATTTTAAAAATCTGTTGTCCAGAATAGGACGCAATACTCCAAATGTGGTCTGACTAATGGAGAATTATAAATTATCTTGGCATAAATGGTAAGTTCCTGTGAATGCGCCTTAAGATTGCATAAATGTTTTTAGTAACTGTATCACACAGTTGGCTTAGATTCAGTCCATTCTCATATGCGCTCAGCAGTAAGTCCTCTCCAATACATTAGATTTTTTTTAAAAATCTATGTGGAAAAATAATATGTTCTCACAAAGCAATGCATTTTTAAATATATTTTATTTAAATGGCCACTTTAGCATAATATTTGCTTTTTGAAATATGTTTATATCAAATGTTTAGCACAGAGTCCCCAAAGATGTTCCAGTCCTCAGATTGCACGTCAGTGTAATTGCACATATTTCACTACATATAATGCTCATAGATTTTCCAGCACTGAAACCATGTGCTAACTGCAAACACACTCATAGCAAGATATTCTTTCATGTTATAGTTGAAGATATTTGAAAAAGAAAAACAACATGTCTCCTTTGAAATTAAATGAAAATTGGCTTTGTGTTTGTTTTAAATATAAAGAACACGCTGATAAAATAATATTGATGTATTTCTTTTATTGGGCTTATAACCGACACTTCCATGAAAAAATGGCATTCAGTGAGAGTGAAACCCCCAAAACACAAAAGCTGAGTGGACATGACCTTCACTCTGTCAAGGACCCTGGAGTACTCATCAAATGATTTAAGTGCCAAAACCCACTGTAACAACATCACCAAAAAGGCATTAAGGGTTGTAAACCTAATCTTGCGTAGCTTCTTCTCCAGAAATATTACATTACTAAACAGAGCATACAAAACATTTGCTAGACCAATTCTTGAATACAGCTCATCTGTCTGGAACCCACACTGCATATCGGACATTAATACAATTGAACGTGTCCAGAAATATTTCACAAGAAGAGTCCTCCATTCGCAACAAAAAAGCTTATGCCACCAGACTTGAAATTTTGGGCTTAGAAAATTTAGAACTACTCCACCTTCGGTATGACCTAAGCGTAGCTTATAAAATCATCTGCTACAATGTCCTATCTGTAAATGACTACTTCAGCTTCAACCACAACAATACATGAGAACACAATAGATATAAACTTAAAGTGAACCGCTCCAAACTTGATTGCAGAAAATATGATTTCAGCAACACAGTGGTCAATGCCTGGAATGCTCTACCTGACTCTGAGGTTTCTTCGCCAAATCCCCAAAACTTTAACCTTAGACTGGCTACTGTTGACCTCACCCCATTCCTAAGAGGTCTGTAAGAGGCGTGCATAAGAGCATCAGTGTGCCTACTATCCCTGTCCTAATGTTCTCTTTAATTGTATTCATTTTATGTATTCAGTTCATGCTTATACTTATATATATTATCTAATACGTAATTGACAAATAATTAAATAATAAATAATAATAAATAAAAAAACGTGTGCAGTAATATCCCATAGGTAGCAAAGATTTTTAATGATTATCTGAAAAGAAAGTTAATGGCATCTCATGCCTTTGCAAGTCTTCCAGTCACCTTCCAGCTACGCATTTACATATTAAGGATGGGAATTTTTAATATAAAGATTATTTTGTTCCTACTTTTCTCTCCATGTTCCATGGACATCATTAGAAAATGTTACTAGAAAACATACATGAATTTGAGAATGATTGATTCATCATGGAAAAGTATTAAAATCACGTCTCTGCTCATGAAGCAGAGCAGATGCATGACACAAAATCCTCCCGAAGCCAAAACATTCGAATTTCCCTTCTTTCTATACAGCTTCGAGGAATTGGAGGTCAGTTGCTTTGATTTAACTTGGAGAGAGAATGAGACGGCTACTGTTTCAGTTATCTGCTTCATTAAGTTTCGACTCTATTTGTGTCTGTTTGCTTTTCTACTTGTGCTTGGAAGTGTGTCTATCTGTGCTCTACTTCATAAGGTCTGGAGTTTATTTGCCTGCATTTGCTTTCCACTGCCTTTGGACTATGTTTGCTCTGTGCTCTGTTTGATTGAGTCTGGACTTTATGGGTCTGAGCTTCTTCCAGAGCTTTGAGGCCTTGTTTGTTTTGCTTTCTAAACCCTGGGAATGTGGTAGTATGTGGCTTGCCCATTGCCTTGAAGAGTGACTGAGATGCCTTACGGTAAGTATGAGAGCATTCCTATATACAGTTGACCCTTCGCCTAATTCTTCTACCTTTCTCAGGCAGTCTTGATTATCCTTTCTTTCAGATCTATTGAGGCATGCTATCTGAGACCTTTGAGATAGTAACCTATCACACGTGGTGGGTACTTGTTCACAGAAGGCTGATCAAGCCACCCAGTGGCAACTGTACCTGATACAGGGAAAAGGGGTTTGCCCTAGAAACCTGGGTTCTCAGCAAAAGGAGCCTGAGGAAGAGAGAAACAATTAGACTGCTCATGCTCATGCTTAGCAGGATTCACCCAGAAGGTTTTCATCTCAGCAAAATATCATCTGAAGTCCAGGACACTGAAGAAAGGAAAGGAGATTCACCTTGCCTTATGAGCTCCTTTCTTCCATGCAGGCTTCCTAAGAATGCAAAATTTCTGAGCATTAGAATTCATATGAAAAAGTGATGACTCCTTCTAGAATGAGCCTTATAGAAGATATATCCAATGCATGCTATTCTATAGAGTGTTCAAACAGATAGAGCTTTTGAAATAATTAGACAATTGAGTGTGTTGGGCTCCTATTATTTTGGCATATACGTTTAATGATTAAGGCATGATTATTGGTTGAGCTTTTTGTTCTGTTCTAATAAAGTTTTTATTGGGAGTGTTATCTGATAAAATTGAATGTTTTTATGCTTACATCTATGGTATACTGTAAGAGAGTCCCGAGGATGACTTTGGTGACAATTGATTTCATCAGGTATGGTGTTCTTCTAGGCAGCCTGCATGGTTTTGGGTGGATGATACCAGTCTACAGGATTTCCATATTATCCTGTTGGATAATGGGAGTTTAATATGGGAATATGGGAGCTTAAACTATTGGCCAGGTATTGATGGAGTATCATAGAGCTCAGGACTTTAATGTTGGTATGAAACTAATGAGAGAAGTTATCCTTTGGTTTGTATGAAATGATGTAATTTGGAAGTTCTCTGGACTGACTATTACCTCTTTTGAACCTCTACTTGTTCAGATATTCTTTTGCTCAGCTTCAACTTGTGTACCAATTGCCACATTTAGATCAGGAATCATTGGTCATGGTGACTACTAGATGTAACTTAGATGTTGAATTACTGCAACATGCTCTATATTGGGCTATCTTTGAAAATCACCCAGGTTCCCCAGCGCTTGGTGTAGAAACCAGCTGCCCATGTGTTGTCAGGAAGCCACCATGATATTAACAAGACACTAGTCCTGTGAGCACTGCATTGTCTCCCAATAGATTTCCAAATACAGCTTAAACTGTTTGTTTTGATCTACATAGTTCTATATGATTTGGCTCCAAACAACGTTTTGCTTTTAAATGGGATCATTTATCCTGTGCCTTCAACCCAGGAGGTTTAACTCATCTCCTTGTAGATTTTGATGGATTCCAAGCCTTCCCCAGTAGCTGCTTCTGTCCAGTCAAATAACCTTCATCCATTTAAAAAGGGAACTAAAAATTATTCAATTCCACAGGGCCTCTGCTCAGGTTGTCATTAATAAGGAGGGTGATATTGTTTTACATTATATTTTTGTATTTTTATGGTATTGTTATGATGATTTTACAAAGTTATGGTATAAGCCTCCTGCAGGTAATTTGAAGGAGGCAGTATAAAAATCATACCATATATAAATAATAAATATACAAAATGTATATAAAATATACAAAATAATTCTTTCTCGAATTCTCTTCTTGTTTTAAGCACTTCAATCATTTTGTCTGTTATTTTGTTTCTATACAGCAAATAATTATATCTTCATTTATAAACCCTACTACATAGATCATGGATACAAGTACATGGATATTACATGGATACAAGTAGAAATAATACTGGACCTTCAGGCTGCTGAGGTGATACCTATTGTTAAGAAATTAGTTAATTACTATTAATTATATCAGAAAAATTCCTTTAGAAGTTTTGAATTCATGGCAACAATGTCTGACCCTTGATTTCTCCCCTTGGTAACAAAGGCTTTAAAGTCATGGTTCAGTAGAATCAATTCAAAGACTGCAAGATAGAGTTTCAAGGATTAGAGATTTCATTATTGATGGGAAACCCCTCTGTCCTGAATAGGGGTCTCCAACCTTAGCAACTTTAAGCCTGGTGGACTTAACTCCCAGAATTCCCCAGCCAGCAGCCAGAAGTCCACCAGGCTTAAAGTTGCCATGGTTGGAGACTCCTGGTCCTGAATACGTTGCAAAAGACATGGCCACACATATTAATTTGGTTTCAAGTGAGAACAATGCAATGATTTCTGAGACTAAGGATAGCTCACCAATTAAGGGCTTTGCTCATCAGATTGGGCAAGATAGCTTTGATTTACTTCCACAAAGTGTTTTGTGTTGCTTTGTATCTTCCTCTTAGTGTCTTCTGGCACTTGCGAAAAATGAAAAAGACTTTTAGGAGCTGTTGTGCCTCGCTCGCCCCCCTCTCCGCAGCCGGGCCCCTCTCGTCTCCTGCCGGACGCTGATAGTGCAGAAGAATGTCCTGGCATGCCTCCAGCCCCCAGTCCTGGCACCATGCCCGGACAGACCGAGCAAGACGAATGGCCTGACATGCCTCCAGCCTCCAGTCCTGGCACCATGCCCGGACAAACGGAGCAGCTGGGCCCCTCCCCCACAGCATGTGAGCCTGGGGAGTGTGAAGCCAGTCACGAGCTGGAATTACCGGCAGCTGGAGGCTGGAGGGACCCACGCTTCCGGAGAGTGGAAAGGCGACGTCAGCAAAAGGAAGGGAGGGGCAGGCCTGGATAAGTGCTGAGTCATGGAGCCACACCCCATGGCCTATATAAAGGATCTGCTTTCTGGCATTCTTTGAATCAGGCAAAGTCTAAATTGGATTGCTGAAGTCACATCCTGGTCTCCTGCCTGCCCTGAGAATTCTGACAGAACTTTGGCAAAGCTGCAGAGGCACGCTTGATACGGACTTCCCCAACCCAGTTGTCAGAGGAGGAGTGGGACACGACAGGAGCTGAGTGAAAATGTTGAAAGAAGCTTATGTGATGAACAGAGTCTTCTTCTAGCATTTCCATGCAGTAGAAGACCCCAAAGATAGGCTGGAAAGAGCTGAGAAGGAAAGTGAAGCAAATTGATGTGATTGTTTTGCTCATAGAAGCAAGGGCACCATGTTGTTTCATGAAGCACTTTTGATGAGAACTTGACTTAAATCTTCATTAAAACATTGCTCATTGTAAAGCATAATATTAAAATATATAATCCTGATTAACAATATTTGAATACTAATGTATACTCCATTATTTATAATAGAAAGAGCTGTTGTTTCAAATACAATAGCAAAAGCTTCTCATGAAAGCCTTTTCAATGAATTAAAGAATAATACTTTATCAATAATCTTGATAAATAGTCTTAGGACATTTGTATTACAAAACTCCCTTCAATTTTATTCTATAAATATCTAAAAATGAGCATAAATGAGCATTATCAGGTTTATTATTTAGGTTGCTACTTTAGGTTGGTTCATTATATTAATCAAAGTCTTTTTAACTTAGACCAGTGAGGTTGTAATTCAGTTGGATTACACAATTACCTATGATGACCTATAAAGTCATACATGGCATTGGACTGAAGGGACTGCCTGACCTCAGCCATATCTACCGATCCCATAAGAGGTATGTTGCAGGGGTGAAATCCAGTAGATTCTGACATGTTCTGGAGAAAAGGGAAATTTTGAGTAGTTTGGAGAACCAGCAAATACCACCTCTGCCTGACCCCAGAGTGGGATAGGAATGGAGATTTTGCAGTATCCTTTCCCTGGAGTGGGGTAGGAATGGAGATTTTGCAGTATCCTTTCCCTGGAGTGGAGTAGGAATGGAGATTTTGCAGTATCCTTTCCCTGGAGTGGGGAGGGAATAGAGATTTTGCAATATCTTTCCCCTGGAGTGGGGAAGGAATGGGGATTTTGCAGTATCCTTCCCCTGCCACGTCTACCAACCCACGCCCACAGAACCGGCAGTAAAAAAAATTGGATTTCACCACTGATGTGTTGGCTCAGTGGCTTAATGATGCTGGAGCAGTTCGAATCCTAGCACTGTGTGGCAGGGTGAGCTCCCCTCACCCCCCTCAGCTTCTGCCCAATTCTAAAACATGTTATACGCAAGAAGTTAAATAGATACCACTTTATTTTTATTTTTATTTATTTATTTCTTTGTCAAACACAACAGTATATATAAGTATAAGCATGAGATAACCATACAAATTAGATACAATCAAAGGGAACATTAGGACAGGAACGATAGGCACGCTGGTGCTCTTATGCACGTCCCTTACAGACCTCTTAGGAATGGGGTGAGGTCAATAGTTTTGGGGATTTTGGGAAGAGACCACAGAGTCAGGTAGTGTATTCCAGGCATTAACAACTCTGTTTCTGAAGTCATATTTTCTGCAATCAAGATTGGAGCGGTTCACATTAAGCTTAAATCTATTGTGTGCTCGTGTATTGTTGCGATTGAAGCTGAAGTAGTCTTCAACAGGAAGGACATTGTAATAGATGATTCTATGAGTTAAACTCAGGTCATGTCGAAGGTGGCGTAGTTCTAAATTTTCTAAACCCAGGATTTCAAGTCTGGTGGCATAAGGTATTTTGTTGTGATCAGACGAGTGGAGAACTCTTCTTGTAAAATATTTCTGGACACGCTCAATTGTATTAATGTCCACAATGAGGTGTGGGTTCCAGACAGGTGAGCTGTATTCAAGAATTGAGGGAGGATGAACCAGAGCCTTGTGTAGATGGTCAGAAATCTGCCAGTGCTGAGCTTTTCCATTTGCAAGGTGGCTTTGGTGGAGGAAGAGGGTCCTGGATGACACTGTAGGATGCCGCTCATCTTTCTTTCAGGTATGGAGCTAGGTGTGGCACACCTTGGAAAGTGCAAAGCATAAACCAAACAGGTCTTAGGCAGCCAAACTACTACTATGTATTAGCATTGTGGTTTCCTGGCTAATGTAATATTGCCATGCACTAATTAAATGAAATAAATCAAATTTGACAGAAAGGGCACATTGCAGGTCCTGTTTACCAAAAAATACCATCTGATGGAACCCAGAAAGAGAGACTTTTCTGCTGCAGCGCCCATCCTTTGGAACATTATCCCTCTGAAGTGAGATTTTTTATTTTTTTATTTTTTTATTTTTTTATTAAATTTTTATACCGCCCTTCTCCCGAGGGACTCAGGGCGGTGTACAGCCAAAAGGTAAAAATATATAAAGGATATACAATTAAAACAACAATTTAAAACCGAGCAAATTAGAAAAAATGGCCAGTATTAAAAATTAAAAATTTAAAATTCCAAACCCTAAAATGATAAAACTCCAGTTAAAAATTTAAAAATATTAGGCCAGTCCCGCTTGAATAAATAAGTGTGTTTTCAGCTCACGGCGAAAGGTCCAAAGATCAGGCACTTGACGTAATCCAGGGGGAAGTTCGTTCCAGAGCGTAGGAGCTCCCACCGAGAAGGCCCTGCCCCTGAGGGCCGCCAGCCGACATGGTTTGGCGGACGGCACCCTGAGAAGACCCTCTCTGTGTGAGCGTACGGGTTCGTGGGAGGCATAAGGTAACAGCAGGCGGTCCCGTAAGTACCCGGGTCCTAAGCCATGGAGTGCTTTGAAGGTGGTGACCAGGATCATAAAGCGCACCCAAAAGACTACAGGAAGCCAGTGCAAGCCGCGCAGGATTGGTGTTATTACCCGCGCAGCTGCATTCTGAACTAGCTGCAGCCTCCGGGTGCACTTCAAGGGCAGCCCCATGTAGAGAGCATTGCAATAATCCAAACGGGAAGTGACAAGAGTGTAAGTGACCGTGCATAAGGCATCCCGGTCAAGGAAGGGGCGCAACTGGCGGACCAAGCGTACTTGGTAAAAAGCCCTCCTGGAGACGGCCGCCAAATGATCATCAAACGACAGCCGCCCATCCAGGAGGACGCCCAAGTTGCGCACCCTTTCCATTGGGGCCAATAACTCGCCCCCGACAGCCAGCTGCGGCTGCAGCTGGCTGTACTGGGGTGCCGGCATCCACAGCCACTCCGTCTTGGAGGGATTGAGCTTGAGTCTGTTTCTCCCCATCCAGACCCGTACGGCTTCCAGACACCGGGACAGCACTTCGACAGCTTCGTTGGGGTGATCCGGGGTGGAAAAGTACAGCTGCGTATCATCAGCGTACAGATGGTAACTCACCCCGAAACCACTGATGACCTCACCCAATGGCTTCATGTAGATGTTGAACAGGAGAGGCGAGAGAATCGACCCCTGCGGAACCCCACAAGTGAGGCGCCTCGCGGTCGATCTCTGCTCCCCTGTCAACACCGTCTGCGACCGGTCGGAGAGATAGGAGGAGAACCACCGATAAACGGTGCCTCCCACTCCTAAACCCCCCAACCGGTGCAGCAAGATACCATGGTCGATGGTATCGAATACCGCTGAGAGATCTAATAGGACCAGGGCAGAGGAACAACCCCTATCCTTGGCCCTCCAGAGGTCATCCACCAACGCGACCAAAGCTGTCTCTGTGCTATGACCGGGCCGGAAACCGGACTGGAACGGGTCTAGATAGACAGCTTCATCCAGGTACTGGGGAAGCTGCCATGCAACCACACTCTCTACAACCTTCGCCACAAAGCGAAGGTTGGAGACTGGACGGTAATTACCCAAAATAACTGGATCCAGGGAAGGCTTCTTGAGGAGGGGTCTCACCACCGCCTCTTTCAAGGCAGCGGGGAAAACCCCTTCCATCAAAGAAGCATTTATAATTCCCTGGAGCCAGCCTTGTGTCACCTCCTGAGTAGCCAGTACTAACCAGGAGGGACACGGGTCCAGTAAACATGTGGTTGCATGTAACCTCCCCAGCAACCTGTCCACGTCCTCGAGAGTCACAGAATCAAACTCATCCCAAATAACCTCAACAAGACGAGGCTCCGTCATCCCGCTTGGATCATTGCAATTTTGGTCCAGACTATTCCGGAGCTGAATGATTTTATCGTATAGATAACCGTTAAACTCCTTGGCACGTCCCTGTAAGGGGTCATCCCGTCCCTCCTGACGAAGGAGGGAACGGACCACCCGAAACAGGGCGGCCGGGCGGTTATCTGCCGATGCAATGAGGGTGGAAACGTAAGAACGTTTCGCCTCCCTCATTGCCACTAGATAGGTCTTAGTAAAAGACTTCACTAGTGTCCGATCAGCCTCGGAATGACTAGACCTCCAGGTGCTCTCTAGGCGTCTTCTCCGGCGTTTCAGCTCCCTCAGCTCCTCGGAGAATCAAGGAGCCAATTGAGATCTACGCCGGGTCAGAGGCCGCAAAGGCACGACATGGTCCAAAGCCCCAGCTTTGGACCGTTCCCAGGCCGCAACTAGTTCTTCAATCGTGCCGTGGGCAAGATCCTCAGGGAACGGCCCAAGCTCCGTCTGGAACCTCTCAGGGTCCATCAGGCACCTGGGACGGAACCAACGCATTGGCTCCGTCTCCCTGCGATGGTGAGCGGCGGTCCGAAAGTCCAGGCGAAGTAGAAAATGATCTGACCATGACACCGGTTCTGTCACTAAATCTCCTACTTCCAGATCATTAAACCACTGTCCAGAGATAAAAATCATGTCTAGTGTGCCTCCCCCGGTGTGTGTGGGGCCATCAATTACTTGAATCAGGTCCAAGGCCGTCATGGAAGCCTGGAACTCCTGGACCACCGTTGATGACAAGCCGGCCGATGGCAAGTTGAAATCCCCCATGACTAAAAGTCTGGGAATCTCAATCGCCACCCCGGCAAACACCTCTAGTAGCTCAGGCAGGGCTGTAGTCACGCAGCAAGGAGCCAGGTACGCGATCAACAAGCCCATCTGATTCCTATGGCCCCACTTCACAAGGAGGGATTGGCCCAAATCTTACTGGCCTTCCAAAAGATTTGAAGACCTGGCTTTGTCATCTGGCCTGGGATTTGGTGACATGAATGGGAAGCCTGCTAAGTGATTGTACTTTTAACAAAATGAGTAGCGCTCTGCTGCTGATTATGATTTTAATAGCTTTACTGTTTTCAATGTTTTCAATCTTTTTTATGATTATTTTGGTTTTTTTTTCTTTCTTTCTTGGTTTTTAGCTTAGTAAACTACCTTGAGAAGTGAGATGGGCGTCTGTATGCATTTACCCTATTTTTCGGGGTATAAGACACACCTTTCCCCCCCCAAAAGGGGGTGAAAATTTGGGTGCGTCTTATACACTGAATGTAGCCCCTCCCACCCCACCCTTTGGCCTCCCAGCAATTTACCTCCTTCTAGCAAGCAGCAAGAAGAAACAGCCCATTTCAGCTTCAGCACAGCCTAAGTAGCACAAGTTGATTGGCCTCCCGACTCTCAGCTGTTTCAGGCTGCAAGGATTGCCATTGCCTGCTGGGCCTCTGCTGCTTGCTGCAAGGAGGTAAATTGCTGGGAGCAGGTTGTTGTTTTTTTTGTGCTAATCAAACTATGCTGAAAACGAAAATAAAGTAAAGCAGGTTGTTTGCTGCAACGTGGCAAAATTGCTGGGAGGCAGAGATTGAGGCAGATTTCTTTTTCTTTTTTTCCTCACCAAAAAAGGTACGTATGTCCAGTGGTGGGATTCAACCAGTTCGCACCACTTCGGGAGAACCGGTTGTTAATTTTCTGAGCGGTTTGGTAAACTGGTTGTTGGAAGAAATCATTAGGGCAGAGAACCGGTTGTTAAATTACTTGAATCCCACCACTGGGTATGTCTTACAGTCCGGAGCATCTTATACTCTAAAAAATATGGTAATAAACAAATAAACTAATGTCTCTGTAAGAATCAGTTTATTGTAAATTATTTCACAGCCAAATGAACAAGATGCACCATTGTAAGAACATTTTTATTGTTAAGAAATTAGAGAAACTCCACCTATCAGCTTAATTCAGATGCATTTAACTTATCCCACAAATCCTGCTTTATAAAATGTAGATAATCGTAGCAGGATTCTTCTGCTTTTTCTCAGTTTATTTGACTGAATTCTATTCTATGCCAACATTGCATTTGCTGGATACAAATCCTTAATATTGCAGAAATCATTTTCTTCTGAAGGAATTTGGAGGGTTGTTTCTTTCTTTTTTTCTTGCATAAAATTTAACTCACCCTCCCACTCTTGTCTGGTATCCAACCAAAGGAAGTTGAGGGAGTAAAATTTTGGCAAAATATTACCAACAATATTCCAGAATTCCTAGAGTAGCTTTGATTAAAGTCATTCCATAGTGTGTGCTAAGACCACACTTGGATGTGAGTGGGAGCAAGTTTAAATCAACGACTATAGGAAAGTTGTTTCAAGTCTAAAAAAGAGTGCATTAGTGCTACAGTATCTACAAAGTGGGGGGAAAAATCTTTGCGCTAAATACAACTGAGAACGTTTAGTATAATGGAGCAGTATAGTTCAGCATAAAGGCCATGGGATGAATTCACATTTGGACCTCTTCCTTATACAGGGCCAACACCAATCTAAGGGCAAGACTTCTCTTCCTCTTGTATCCCCATTCCTATCATCTTGAAGTTTGTGTCGGTCTTGGGAAGCTGAGCCAATTAATTATGGCTTGGCTCGTGCTCCATAAGAGATGCTGTGAAGGCAGTTTTGCAAAACTTCCTTTGGAGCTGTGAGGTGGCCAATTGTCCATTGGCAAGAAGTCTCACTTTATCTTACCTCCCAGATCCTGTGGCTCCCTCCTTCTTCTTTCCCACCATTCTCTACCATTCTTCAAGGAACAGATTTGTCTCTCTCTGTGTACAGTTATTCCTTTTTAAAAGAAAGTGGGGCGGGGGGAGGAGAGGAAAGTTCAATATCTTTTATTCATCATATCAAGAAATTGTGAGGAGAGAAATCAAGGAATGAGAGCATCAGCTAGCCCAAGCTTATACTATTCCCTCATTGACTGGCTTAAATGGAGGACTGGGCAACACATAGGAGAAGAATCAGCAGACCTGTGATAATATGGTTACTTTCTACAGACTCAATAATGTCAATGGCTTGTTTTAAGCATATCTAAATATGGATCCATAAAATAGGCACTTATTGGTGGATCATATCTAAGTCCATCTAGACTAGCATTATATCTGACTCAGATGCTTTTCAGAGACAAAACATAAAACGGTGGGCTTCAGCCCATTTTAATATTTTGTGTTTAATATGTTTTTAGAGATGTATTTCGTAGTGCATTCAGTTATTGTTAGGATCAATTGAGTAAGCATGCCAGCGATCTTGTATTATTGCTTGATTACCTACACTACTTGTAAATAGATGTGAGTAGTCTTACAAAATCACTGGACTTATTTCTTATAACAAAGCAGACTACAGGAAAATATACTTGTGACTCGAGTAATATTTGTTAATCAGTAAAATGATACATCTTTTCCTGGGTGTTTTGGAGAACAAATGATGTTTCTAGCTAAATAAAATAAGTTAGTTCTTAGCTAGTCCTTAGTTGGTCCTCATGTCAATTATTTCTGTAACAGACAAAAAAATCATACTCGTTGTGTTCTATTCAGTAGTCCTTGATTTACGACCATAACTGATCCCAAAATTTCTGTTGCTAAATGAGACGGTTGTTAAATTGAGTTTTGTCCCATTTTATGACCTTTCTTGCCACAGTTGTTAAGTGAATCATTGCAGTTGTTAAGTTAGTAACACAGTTGTTAAATGAATTTGGCTTTCTCATTGACTTTGCTTGTCAGAAGGTCGCAAAAGGGAATCACATCACCCCACAACACTGCAATCTTCACAAATGTGAGTCAATTGTCAAGCATCCAAATATAAATTACGGGACCATGGGGATGCTGCAATGGTCATATGTGTGAAAAGTGGTCATAAGTCACTTTTTTTCAGTGCCATTGTGACTTTGAATGGTCACTAAATGAACTGTTGTAAGTCAAGGACTAACTGTGTAGGACTGTGACATGCCTAAAAGGAATAGTTTGTTAAGAAACCACCGAGATTGTCTAGAGGCTTATCACAGTTGAGTAATATCAAGGCATTTCTAGAGACTTTTGTTTATGTGCTGAAAAACCTTCTGCTGGAGCTTCTGAGGAAACATCTGGATGGAAGAAATTAGACTGTCTCCATCTTTGATTTGGAGGCACCAATGTGGAGCTTTTTCCAGCCAAGGAATATCTTCAGAGTAGGTTGTTCCAGTACTGGAGTCAAGGTCTGCAAAGCCAATTTGGCATCACAAATTGAGTGAATAAGTGAGGGGATGAACTAATGAATGAAAAATCAGATCCAGCTTGTCACTTTCTCTACCATGTGACCATCATTACACTTTGGCACAGTTCAGTCATAACATTCAAAGCCTGAATAAATGCCCGAGCCAGGAGTGAAGCTGTTTTAAGTTGCTTCTCACTGCCATGCACACCAGTTTAGCTCACCCCCTGATGTCCACACAGGCAGCACAGTGTGCAGTGAGGAAGCCTCCACACATGAGGCTGAATAGTGCTTTTGTGGGCATTTCTTCTTCCCCATCACTAGCCAGAACAACACAAACTATTACACAGTTTCCCTTTAGATTTCAGGCAAGCCTTCTGAAATGTGGGAACTGGAGTGCAACGGCCGTGTCAATATTTGTTTTCCAAATGAGAATTGGTCCCTGCCTGTGGATTTTTAAACAGAACACAAGTGCTGACTAATGGTTTCATAGCTTGTGGTGTACATTTTCATTTCTCTTATAATGTCCTGATCTTGCTTCAATTCTAGGGAACAGGATAACTGGTGGATGGTGAGGTAAGGGAACAAATGACATCCACTGCAATGTGCTGCTTTAAAAAAAAAAGTATTTGTAATGCCCAGAAACAGCAAGTTACATGAGACTTGGCATTGTAGACTTTTTATTTTAAGCTAATCAGGTGGGGATTTTCATTTATTTCCACAATAATGCAACTTATCTTGTGCCCGGGCCTAGAGCCCAGATGTGTGCAGGGCCTACTTCTTGGTTGTGTAAGTGACTTGGGTTGCTGTTTCATGGATGCCTTTATTTTAATCTTTATAATGTTTGCTATTGGTTTTATTGGTTTATTGGTTTATTGGTTTATTGGCTATTGGTTTTATTCTATTTTAATTCTGTTTGCCACCATTGAGATGAATAAACTACAAGAGTAGATTCTTTAAGCTAGTCATAATCTCTTTGCAGGATCAAAATGATTATTACTGAAGAATAAGGCTCAGATATACATATTTAATAATAGTTGAATCTTCCTGTCCTTTTAAAAATAAGTTAGAAACGTATACTGTTCATTATATTATACCTAGTTGCTTAATCTCCCCCTTGCTTTATGAAATTTATGTTGTGCAAGAAAGGAAGTCATTTGGTCAGTGCTGCATATGCAAGGAGGAAGGAGTATAGTTCCTGATTCCTACTTCTGGAATATTTGAGTTGCTGAATGAATTTTAAGCTGGGGTAGCTATTTTTGTACATAACATCTGTGAATATTTTAGTGTGATGTGACAGTATCATCCTAATGCATGCTTACTGAGAAGTCCTTCTCTGAGTGACTTTTACTCCTGTGTAATAATATTATATTTATCTGGATAAATAGGTTCTTAAAATATTTGATCACAACTTTCTTTCCCATTCTCTATTATTTTTTGGGGGGGGGGCTACTAGAAATATTATGTGTATTAGATGTTTCGAATCCTTCATAGGATAGTAAAACGATGCTATAGAGCACTGAACAGCAGAACAACTAGACACAAGAACAGTTTTTTCCTGAAGGCCATCACTCTGCTAAACAAATAATTCCCTCAGCTCTGTCAAACTATTTACTAAATCTCCACTACTATTAATCTTCTCATTGTTCCCATCATCCATCTCCTTCCACTTATGACTGTATAACTGTAACTTTGTTGCTTGTATTCTTACAATTTATATTGATATTGATTGTTTGCTGATTGCTTATTTGTACCCTATGATTATCATTAAGTGTTGTATCTTATGATTCGTGATGAACGTATCTTTTCTTTTATGTAGTCCGAGAGTATATGCACCAAGACAAATTCCTTGTGTGTCCAATTACACTTGGCCGATAAAGAATTCTATTCTATTCTATTCTATTCTATTCTATTCTATTCTATTCTATTCTATTCTATTCTGTTCTGTTCTGTTCTATTCTAAATGGCCATGTTATGTAATAAACTCTTTCGATAATAATCTGTGGTCTATATAATGATCTGTTTATCCTATGGAGAAAATGTAAATCTGTTTATCCTATGGAGCTGCAGTTTCAATTAACCTAAAAGGGAGGGGGCAGGATAAAGAAGCAAACTTAACATTTGTAAAAATTAAGGCGAAAGGGAGAAAACGTAATTTTTCTTTTTTTTAAAAAAGTCTCCAGTTTCTAAAAATAGGAATGACAAGGTCTTACAAAATTGCATGAAGGTTAAGACAGCCAAAAAACCAAAATAAAGTGAGAACTATCATGCAGTTATGAAACCTTCTAGAAACCAGTCCTGACTAGAACCCTTACCTTTCTACAGAGAATAACTTATGGCTTCCTAATGACTGTATTTATTTTGAGCAAAGCTGCCTCTACTACTTGGTCTCCATTTCAAGGTGAGTCCATGTAGAAAGATACATTGAATTAGGAGACACAATATTACAAAGGCAAGCCAGTTCTACCAACAGCCAAAGGATATTTCAGCTGGAAGATTCTGGGAAAAGCCAGTAAAAGCTAGAGACAAAGGTTTCAGACTGGGCTGTGTCTCCTAAATTAGCTTGTTGGATTCAGAGAGAATAGTTTCAACTAACAGTATGGTTTGCATTTTTTAAAAAACAAAAAGCACCGCAAAACTTAACCAGCCCCCTAAAAATATAACGAAGAGGCTTTCTTGTATAAAATGATTCTGATTCACCTGATTTTCATTCATTTCAGTTGCTCCTGATATGATTAGTAAAATGCTTCCTCTGTGGCTAGCAAATTGCTCTTTGATCATAAGCCCATCTTATGTCTCTCACACAAACTCACACACCACCACAGGCATAACTGAGGTGAGTAAACACCCTTATAATCATGTTTTTGTATATTTAAGCAAAGCTTTGTAAGAACCTAGTGCACGGGAGAAGCGAAATAATGCTTGTCTCTTGACTGTTTTAGAGATTAAGGAGCAGACAGTGAGGGAGGAAGCGTTGGATAAATTTTCATAGCTTTCAACCCTGCATATAATATAAACAATTATAATATTCCTACTGAAAACAAATCACTTTGTGAAATTATTTTAAAGAACAATAAAGTAATTTAGAAAGAAAGTTGGTTCATCCTAAACCAAAGAATATCTCTGTTGAAAACAACAATCATACGGAAGTAGATGCTTTAATATGCATGGGCTTGCTTCTATGCGTTGTTTAAGCTTCTATGGGACCATGTACTAAATTCTACAATAGCTGGTATGAGGGATGGTTATAGTGCTCATAACTATTGATTTTGAATATATTTCTGTCACTGGAAGCACTTCTGCTTCCTATAAGTACAAGGAACACCCTGTCTTCCTGTTCTGTAGAAAGTGTCAGTGTAATGAATTTTCTTCTGAAGGAAATGTTAATGTTGTACTGTTATTTTGGTGACTTCTGTTAGGTCAGATTTTCTCAAACGGATGCCTTCCAGTTGTGTTAGACTTCACTATTCTTCTGGTGATATTTTAATCCCCTTTGATCCACTGCAACTAAGGCAACCTGCCTCATTAAGAAAAAAAAAAGGTTTCCGTATCAGTCCATAACTAGCCATCTTTGCACCCAAACTCATTTTTTTGCAAAGGAGAAAGATGCTGAGGATGGATGACAATTTACCAGCTGATGACTCTTATGGCACACTACTCACTGATAGTATTTGTCAAATACATTTTTCAGTATAAATGATGCCAACCCACCCTGATAAAACTGAGCGGCATAATTCTATCCACATTAAGGCAAAGGCCAATTCTAGATATTCAAAAAAATCAGCAAAATTTTCCTGACACAGTTTCTGCTGCTTGTCCCATTTTTTTTCCCTCAAGCAAGAGAAGACAGAAATCTTATTCAATGGAGGCCATCACAGTCAGAGCTGAGGCTGGTTCTTTTCACCTTCGATATGGGGCACTGGTGCTCAGCTCTAATTGTGGTCTAATTTCTTGTGTGAGGAGGAATCCACATACTCCTCCCCCCAAACACAGCATTCCTTGAAACACCTGCCCAGTCTAGATTACATGCTACTATTTACATAGATGAATGAAACAATTAATTGACAAAATATAGATCAGTCACTTTTTATTCATAAAGCCATCAAGGACATATACAAATAAGGTATTAAAACTCTTGTGTCGTGACAAGGGATAAAATGGAACAATCCAAAATTTCTCCAAATGAAAATGTATAATCAGCTAACAATTGCTTGGATATGACAATTTTGTTTGCTGAACAAAAAAATGACTCCTTTCCCCGTGGAGAAACAAAATGAGGAAAAATTAAGAGGGAGTTCCATAATCAAAGGCTGCCTTGATGCCTACCAATTAACCTAATTTTATACATTTTTGAACTGTATAAAAATGACTAAGAACAAACATGCTAATTTTCAGGAGCAGAACTATCACTAGGTAAAAATGAGGCAGTTGTCTTAAACAGCAAATTTTGAACACCAAAATGATAGCAAAAAATCATTTATTGTTCTGATAAACTTTATTTTTAGAGCTAAGGATGGGAAAAGATGCTTGTGAGATTTTCTGTGGCATGTGCAAAAAAATATTTGCCAGGTTAAGGAAGCAACAAAATAACTTGGCAGCTCTGCCAGGCCTTAAATATTTCACTTGGAACTCAACAGTACCTTGATGAACGTATCTTTTCTTTTATGTACACTGAGAGCATATGCACCAAGACAAATTCCTTGTGTGTCCAATCACACTTGGCCAATAAATTCTATTCTATTCTATTCTATTCTAACAGAATGTGGCATCTACCTGTGGGGCCAAGGAAGGGCAAGGAAGCAACAGCAACTAAAGAAATAACAGTAGCAACAATAACAACAACTTTGTTTCTCCAAGTTTGTATCACACTGGTTCAGAATAAATGAATTCAGTCACAAGCCACTGTAATATGTGTTAGATATAGTAACATCCACCCCGCTAGTGCTTACCAGAGATGCACACAGAAATTTGCTGAATATCTTTATTACTCTGTTGTTCTCCTTCTTCTTCTTCCTCCTCTTCTTCTTCTTGTTCTTCTACGATAGGCTCCAGTCATGCACGGAAAAAGAAAGTCCCAGATGGCAGTGACTTTATTTCAGCCTACCAGTTTGTCCGATGCAACAATATCTGCCTTGACCACAGTGTACCCTTGCATTATTTCCTTTTCCTGCTCTTAGTCCCTTCTCATGTTTCTCCATCAGTTTAGGCCCCTAATAGGGAAAGGATGAGCCCATTGATGTTGGCGCATGGAGGCCTGCTAGTGACATGCCTTTGGATTGAGTCGCCTAGCAGCAGCCATTCGTGTTATGTGGGCTTTCTTTTTGGGGGGCATTGCCCACCCCTGAAACTGACTTCAGGCATTTTTCACTGCCGGTTCTGCATGAATAGCCACAGGCCTCTTGCCAATTGTCCCCCCAGCTTGAAAGCCAGCCTCAGCCAAAGACCTTTTCAAGTGTGATCCCAAAGTGCCACACAAGCTTTCAGGGCATTGTTGTCAAGATGAGGGCCCTGCACTGGAAAGTGGGGTCAGAAGAGAAAGCACAATGAAGGGTGATGGAGGCTTCATGCAGTCCTCAGATGCCCGCCTGTTTATTAATTTACAAAACTAATGTCACTATCTTTAGAGGAGAGATGGAGTGAAAAAGCTGCCCTTTGGAGAAAAAAAAGGTCACCTTATGATGCTGATTTTTGTAGGGGGAAAAAAGAGAGAGGCAAATAAAACTAAAATGTTAAAAAAAAAAATAAAAAAAGCAAAGAAACCCCGATAAAATATTGAAGGGTTGGATACTACTCAGATATATTGTTTTCTGTCCCTTTACAGAATAATTCCACCTTTACAAGAAATGTTTAATCCAAACGCCGCTAACTGCTTTGAGTAATTATAATAGAACTTCCCTTGTCCAGGAGGCATAGCCAAAAGAGTACATAGTGAAATTTCTCACTGTAGAGAAAAATTGCCAATTGCTGAGTAGAATCTGTTGGCTTAAACTTCTTTAAAAAACACATTCGCCCTGGACACATGGGTAACAGGCAAATGAAGATGGATTTTAAAAACAGATTTCTCCTGCTGCCCAGTTACAGTTGTGGAACATGGTCTTTAGACTTTCTGTAACTAGTAGGATTCTTCCATACTAAAAAAGCAGATTAAAAAAAAGGATGGCAATAGTAAATTTTTGGTTGATGCAGGTTTTTTTTTTAATATTGTGGCAGACAATCTGATTCCCTCCACAACGATGGACTGCAAAGTTTATCATCCTCAGATCGGTTTTCAGCTAAGAAAGGCTGAAATATCTTCTTCCTAAATCTATGTAAAAAAAACTGCTTATCAAGTGATTTGGTTTAATTTGCTGCGTGTGTCACAAATTCTTTGCTTTATTGTTTCTCCTGATGCTGAACTTTTGCCTTCTTCTCTGGCTGAGATAGATCCGTGGAATTTAAGAACATAAAACCTGAAGGGTCAGGCCAAAACCCATCTGGCCCAGCCTTCTGTATTATGCTGTGGCCAATAGAGGCATCTGGGAAACTGGGAAAGTAGGATATGAGGGCTTTTTCGACTATTGCTCCCTAGCAACTGGTATTTAGGACAGGCTGCCTTTGACTCTGGAAATAGTTTACAGCAATCAAGACTTATAGCTATTGACAACCCTATCCCCCAAACATTTGCCCTGTCCTCCTTTGAAAGCTATCTAAATTGGAGGCTATCACCATATCAGGTGGAAGTGAATTATGCAGTTTAATACACATGGTGTAAAGAAACACTTCCTTTATCAGTCCTAAATTCCTGAGGTCTTGAAACCAACATTTTCTTCTTTGTTTAAGCCTTTACCATCCCTTCCAGTTCAAGTATTTAACATGTTCTCCTGTGAAATAGGCTCTCTTGATTCATTAAAAATTATAATTCAGCAGCAATCTGGACAGAAATATATGCTGGACATTCTTGTCATGTACAGTATGTAGTGAAGTTATTCTCTCAGTATGAATTATAGCGAAAGGACACCAACCCCATGAGGGAGACAGAGGTCACTAAACTTAGAGGAACCTGCTAATACAGTAATTGCAACACTGCTATTTTTTATTTAATGATAAAATACAAAAACAAAACAAAACAAAACCCAACCCAAAAGACAAAAACAAACAAAAAACCAACTGCCACTCTACAGCACCAATATAGTAGAAAACATTATAATATGCTTTTTTCCCCTTTACCTTGCTACTTAAAAGTCTGGACATGATAATAATATTTCACTCTTTGTCCTGTTTTCACTCAGGAATTATTATAATTGTGACTGGAACTATAAATTCCATAAACCAAATACATGTAGTCCTTATTTTTTGACCAAAATTTTTGTTGCTAAATTAGGCAGTTGTTAAGTGAGTTTTGTCTCATGTTATGACCTCTCTTGCCACAGTTGTTAAGTGAATTACTCTAGTTGTTAAGGTAGTAACATGGTTGTTAAGTGAATTTGGTTTCCCCAGTTACTTTGCTTGTTAGAAGGTCACAAAAGGTGATCATATGACCCCGGGACATGGCAACCATCATCAATATGGTGCCAGCTGCCAAGTGTGTTAATTTTGTTCACATAATCATGGGGATGCAGCAACAGTCATAAGTGTGAAAAATGGTCATAAGTCACTTTTTCAGTGCTCTTATAACTTCAAATGGTCACTAAGCGAACTACTGTAAGTAGAGGAGTACCTGTAATAAGGAGTGAATGGCAGATAACTTTTTTCTGATAGCTTTCATGTATGGAATCCTCACCTAGAGATCTCTAAAGATGGATGGCAAATTTGTCACTTGACAATTTTTACACTAGAAAAATAATATAGTTTTAGTCCATAATATACTGTATAGCTGAATTTGAAAAAGCCAAATCTGATTGTTTCCAGAATGTAGTTCACAGCTCTGAAAATATGGTGAAAATGCAAACATTATGAGAAATACCTAGCAAAAATGTGTACCGTAGAGAAAAAAAAAGTTGTGTACCAAATTACAGTTTCCAATGGGAAAAAAATTGCATGTAAGAAATGCCAAGGACCCGAAGTGTGGTCACATGACTGTGAGAACTTTTCCGACTGTCAGAACTTTGACTCTGGACTATAAGTACCCCATCAATAGGTCCACTGGAACTTTCAATCATAAAGTGAAGATTATCTATATTAGACAGTTGGATCATATCTCACAATGAAATGAGAATCAAATCCTTGGTTCTGTTGATTCTTATCTTTTATTTTACACTTGTGGACTTAAGGGCTTCATGCTTCTCACTGATCTCTGCATAACTTAATTCAACATAGTTCTGTAGAAAATGGCATAGTAAGAACTTCCACCAGCATGATATTCTCATATTCCTCCCAATCTGCTTTGGAGGATCTTCCAACTCTTCAAAGCAAATGTTATGTGGGTGAACAGAAAAGCATAAGGAAGAAGGAATCTGATTTTCTTGTGGAAGCTGTTAGGCCAAAGAGCAGACACACTTTGACATTCAACCCATTATTGCTAGATAAAGCAGTCCTTGGCTGCATATTTAAAAGTTTATCTTGCTGAACATTTATAGGATTGCATATAGAATTGCAATATGCTCCCAATGCAACTGGATTCTTAATTTCTATAAAGGAAAATTATTACTATACAATCAGAACCTTCTCCAGAATAAGTCATTTTGGGAACTGGTTCTGAGAAATGGTGAAGAAACAACTGATATAAATATCCAGTGGGTCACATGCTATGACTTAAAGGAATATTTGAAGTGTTCTATGAATGTAACTTGGAACTTGCTAAGGATTTTCTGATTGTAGCAAAAATAACTATGGATTTAATCCAAAGAACATAAGCAGAGAGAAAATGCATTTGTGTGTTTATGAATTCTTGTGCAAGAGCTTTCAGATTATTTCTTGTAATTACAATGCCACAATATATCAGCCATTGTGTTATGTTATAAAAAACAGTGAATAAGGAAAATAATGTTCACTATACTACTGAGAAATCTCTAGGCTATTTATAGAAAATCTACTAGGATTTCTAACTCATATTTTTTTACAATATCAAAGAAAACTTCTTCAATGTTGAAGTATTCCCAAGTAGATATTAGTGAACGAGGATGCAAATTCTGCTTGGAAACTTAATACTATTTCATGGATTCAATTCTATTTCTTTGCGTTGTTTTGAAATTTAATATAATAATATTGACATCGGGAATATGTTAACTCTTCCTAGAGTCCACTGCATACATTTTAAACTTGTAGATCTCAAATGTATAACATCTTACACCCTACTTTCTTTGTTAGAGAATTTAAAATATATTGGAGAATGTCAACATTACAATCGACATGATTATTACCCATTCTTAATTCTGAAACAAGCTTTTTCCACAGAGAAAGCTGTATTAATATAAATTCTGGCATTTTGTCTGTCCTGCCCAATCTATCGTGACTGGCAGAAGTCCTCCAGGGTCTCATCTTTCGACTTTGAATTGGAGGATAATGAGGATTGAATTTAGGACCTCTTACATCAAAAGGGTATGTCATGGCATAGAGGTATGGACCATGTCCTTTCGTGATTAGGACTCTCAACGGGACCAGTGTGTTTGCTGGTCAACCTGATATTCTTCAGCTTGTCAGGGCTAATCTGATCTCCTTGACTTGTTATGAGTAATAAAAATTGAGCTAAAAATTCTCATGAGAACATGCCTTCTCAAGTTATTTTGGCATGTCTGCTTTTAGGCCCATTTGTAAAGCAAAACAGGAAGTGCAGAAGTATGCTAAAAGAAGTTTACTAATTCAGAATGGAATAAACTCTATCCCAAAGAGATGATTCCAGTGAAAACACAAAGCAATAGTCCTTGCTTTTATTTATAAGTTTATTGTCTCGGAGATTTTTGTCTTTTCTCTTCTGCAGGTAAGACAAACAGACTTTCGGTTCACAAAGCTTTGAGCAATGATTAACTCCTAGCAATAGTTCACCAGAGGGTTCCATCTCCCCTTTTGAAATCTGCATGAAAGCAAGGTGGAAAGCATTGCAGAAGAGGGAGGTGGCTTTTAGACGTTCAAGAACTCTGCAGAAGCTTTGCTGGATATGTGCTGTTTTGATCATTCCAGTTTTTGGAATGCCTAGAAAAAATGTGCTAGATATTGATTTTAAAGAGACAAAGGCCTTTTTCTTTTGCAAAGTGGTTATACATTCCCCCTTATGTCTTCATTTCAGTGAAGCTGATTTTACTACCAAAAGCAGTAGAAAAAGGAAGAAAAATACTGCTAAATTTGTTGTCATGGCAAAAGGGGGGAAAAAGAGCCCAGCAGATGACTGTAACTCCACAGATGAATGGGACAATATATGCAGAGAGATCTGAACTACAATTACTCCTTGACTTAGAACAGTTCATTTAGTCACTGTTCAAAGTTACAATGGCGCTGAAAAAAAGTGACTTGTGACTGTTTCTCACACTTATGACCATTGCAGCATCCCTGCAGTTACATGATCAAAATTCAGACACTTGGCAACCGACTCGTTTTTATGACAGTTGCAATGTCCCGGGATCACACGATCACCTTTTCGATCTTCTGACAAGCAAAGTCAATGGAGAAGCCTGAGTCACTTAACAACTGGGTTACTATCTTAACAACTGCAGGGATTCACTTAACAACTGTCGTAAGAAAAGTTGTAAAATGGGGCAAAACTCACTTAACAAATTTCTCACTTAGCAAGATTTATTTATTTATTATTCGAATTAAATAAATAAATAAATAAATAAATAATAAGAGAATTTTTGGGCTCAATTGTGGTTGTAAATTGAGGATTACCTGTATTTTCTGAGGCATCTGAAGTAGCTGCTGAAAATGTCATCTCGTTTACGGAATGTTATGGGGAGCAAAATGTACAACTCATTAAGAAGCTTAACTGCCCCACAAAAATATTCATAATTTAGCGTTGCAGAACTAATAAAAATAACACAGGGATATTCAATACCATTCTGACTGCAGAAAGCTTCAGGTTCCATAAACAAAGCCAGAAAAAGGTAGAATCCATTCTGACATATGCAACTGTACTTAAAAAGATGTATGGACATAACAGATTCAGCAGAGGGTTAAATGATGCATAGATACATGAGCTAGTCTACCGAATTTTGAAAAATAAAATAAGTTTCAGAAAAAGTTTCTTGACAGAGACATCTGAAACTGCTAACTCCATGGATGCTACTGTTAGTAATAAAAAGAGAGTTGTAACTTGGAGGAAAAACATATGTCAGTAAGGTCCCAATAAGTCCTTCATTTTATATACGGTCAAGATAATAACCTCTTTCTATCCTATGCAATTGGAACTCAAATAATATTTTTTATTTATTAATTAAATATGTATCTCACCCATCTCACTGTTGAAGCAACTCTAGGCAGCTTACAAATGAGATAAACAAATAAGTATTATATCCTCAATTTCTGGTACACTACAAATGCATCTGTGTTCATGATAGAGGATTTGATTAATCCTTCCATATTTTACTATTGTATCTAGTTGTTCATATTTCGTACCCTCTTAAGATACATGGGCATTTGAGTCGTTAATATATTAATCTAAAAATTACATTTGTAATGGCTCATCCATATCAAAGTACCACTCTTACCGAGAGTAGTTATACTTCTTAGAGCAGGGGTCCCTAACCCCTGGTCTGTGGACCAGCACAGTCCATGTCATGCCAGAAACCAGAGCACAGAAACAAGTTAAGCCCCATCCGTGGAATGCAGGCAGCATGCGAAATCACTCCCCCTCCGGTCCATGGAAAAACCTCTCTCTGCAGAACTGGTCTCTGGTGCCCAAAAGGTCGGGGGCCACTGTCTTAGAGTTTCTGACTCAGATCTCTGGGTAACTATTTTCTTAATAGAATAGAATAGAATTTTTTATTGGCTAAGTGTGATTGGACACAAGGAATTTGTCTTGGTGCATATGCTCTCAGTGTACATAAAAGAAAAGATAGCTTCATCAAGGTACAACACTTCCAATAATTATATAACCTAATTTTGAATAAGTACAAAGTATGCCTATTCCCAACTCAGATCTAAATGCAACATCTAGAGTTCCTTTACCCACACCCAATATACTGACAAGATTGACAAGATTGTGTTCTAAAAGTGATACATAGTACGTAGTAGGAGTACAATAAGAATTGTCAACAATCTAGACCAGAGGTTCTCAACCTTTCTGGCTCTGTAGACCTGTGGTGGTGGAAGTGATGGCGGGGGGTGGGGAGAGGGGGTTTGTGTGTGCACCACTTGAACAAATGCAGCTTTGTGCATTTCCACACTTGCCACTTGTGTGGCACAACAGGCGACAGCCCAGTACCAGACCGTGGACCGAGGATGGTGAACCCCAATCTAGACAACAAGACTTTCCTAATGGCTCTATTGTTGGTGGGGAGCATTTTTTTATGATATTTGTTACTGTGACTTTTTTTAATTTGCAGTGCTGTTTTTGTATTTTCTGTTTTTATCTATTATTGTGCGCTGCCCAGAGTTGCCTTCAGTGAGATGGATAGCTTCGGTATATAAATTTGATAAGTAAATAAATGTGTTAAGCTCCATATTTCAGCCCCCTATAAGAAATTCAATGTAGCTATAGCTTGATAATTGGAACTGAGGTTCCAGATGGCATTGATTCATGAACAGCCAATTCATATGAGCTATCACTCTTGAGGGAGCCTTGCCCAGGTTCAGAAAACAGCACCTCCAAGTATGGAAAGGTGATAGCTTGCTCTGTTGGCTCACCATCTAAAAACTATGTGTGTTTGTTATGTCTTTTTCTAAAAACTGGAACCTTTGACTTAAGCTTATTAATCAGACAATTATCATGACAATAGAAGCCAAATCTACTTAACAAGCAACACAGTCGAACTTGAGAATATGTTAACAAAATAATGTCATCAGCCCAAAGCAAAGTATTAAAATACATGTTAACTATCTTTAGCATATACACTTCAAGATCTTTCATCGGCCCTGGTATATCTTTGATATATAGACTGATTAATATTGGTGGAAATATGCACCCCTGCTTTTATTTGTATTAATCCTACTTGTCATAGCTCTTTTGGTGCCAAACTACACTCTCAGACATGTGTTTGTATAGAAGCTTTGATCAGTGCAAGTAATTTGGGCTACATTTTGAGACTGGACAGTTTCCTCGATAAAATTCTTATACTGCATTAGGTGCTGCACCAAGGTCTATAAAAGCAGGGAACAATTGTTTCCCATTGTTAATATATTTAGGAATTAGTTGATTCAGAACAAAACTAATGATAATAGAATGACCTTGTCTTCAGTCACATTACCCTTCTGCTACAACACATTCTATCACCCAACTCAATCACCCAACTTTCTCAATTCTGTGGAGAAACCTGACATATATTTTAGCCACAATATATATTAAACTAATAGACCTATAGTTGTTAGGAATTTTGGGGGCCATCTAAATCTAAATCTAATATAAATATAATACATACATACACATACACACATACTACAATCAGATTGAAATCCCTTAGACCAGCATGGAAAACAGCTATTCATTTAACATCATAGTCAATTTAACCCCAAAAATGCCTGGAGAGAGGAACGGTCCAAGATAACTTCTTGTGATCTCTACCAAAGGGAGATCCCTCTACCAAACCACCTGGTTTCGACCTGCCTCGTTCTGTCTGATTAAAATTGAACAGAATTATGTGTGATACTCGAAGAATGTCTCTGCTCTGTATCAGTGGGGATGAAAAGATTCTCCTTGTTGCAATTATGGTTATAATTGATATGCAAGCGATTAAGCATATTGTGCAAGATTGCCCATGACATACATTCTCTGGTTCAATAGAATAGAATAGAATAGAATAGAATAGAATAGAATAGAATAGAATAGAATAGAATTTTTTATTGGCCAAGTGTGATTGGACACAAAAGGAATTTGTCTCAGCGTAAATAAAAGAAAAGATACATTTGTCAAGAATTCTAAGGTACAATATTTAATGATAGTCATAGGGAACAAATAAGCAATCAGGAACCAATCAATATCAATATAAATTGTAAGGATACAAGCAACAAAGTTACAGTCATACAGTCATAAGTAGAAGGAGATGGATGATGGGAAAAATGAGTAGATTAACAGTAGTGCAGATTTAGTAATAGTTTGACAGTGTTGAGGGAATTATTTGTTTAGTAGAGTGATGGCGTTTGGGAAAAAACTGTTCTTGTGTCTAGTTGTTCTGGTGTGCAGTGCTCTATAGCGTTGTTTTGAGGGTAGGAGTTGAAACAGTTTATGTCCAGGATGTGAGGGGTCTGAAAATATTTTCACAGTCCTCATGAAATATACAGGTCCTCAACGGAAGGCAGGTTGGTAGCAAATGTTTTTTCTGCAGTTCTAGATCTGCATGATCTAGAACTGATCTGCATGAAGCAATGCCAGAAGTGATCTCCTGGAAAGCTGAATTGGACATCCAGTAATGAGGTCACTGCCATATCCTCCATAGATGTTTTGTACAAAATTATGTAGGTTGGGTGCATATGTTTACTTCTCTTCTGTCATGTTCTCATCATGCACTAAATTATAATAAATAATAACTACAATCACACTCTTCCACCCAACCGGGATGCAGCAAGTATTATTTACAGTATGCCTCTCAATCAGAGGTCCATCAAGAGTTTGCCCATTACACTTCATGTGATGGAGACCACTGAGAGTAGTAGGAAATGAATGGTGCTGTCCCCATGTACAAAAATTGTATCAGCACATTTAAAGATAAAAGTCATAGAATGGATTCCATTTGATAAAAAGCGTCCAAGAAAAAGACCTAAAACAAGATAGATTGACATCATCAGCAAATATTGCAGGCCCAATTGGCAAAAGAAAGCTCAGAACTGTATTGTTGGAAACATGCAAAAGAATCCTTCAACTTGCAGTGGACAGACAAGGGCTAAAATTATGATGATAATGATTTAAAGATAAAATAAAGTTACAGGAGAATGCAGCAGCCAAGTTCCACAAAGCATGTCAAGGATCAAATGCAAAAAGGGAGAAACACCGTGAAATATTCAGGGATTTCTTGCAAAAATTAATTGGAGGCCTGTAGCCCCTGTAGCTTAATGAACAGAAGCTCTCAGGATCTGTGATAGTTTTAACATTACCATCAATCCACTATTACAGGCGCATTTTTGTTGACCTCGAATGAAATTTTACAAAAAACATTCATATAATATTGTAAAATTGCAAATTATAGTTGTTATGGATGTATTACAGTCTGTATCTTAGCAATCACAAGTGTGGTAGGTTATTGTTAGGGATTGATTAATCATACCTATGATTTTATATTGTTAGTCAATTATCTTGGACTGAATATGCTGAACTAGATGATCTTCCCAGTTCTATGATTTTATGTTGTGGAACCTGCTTCTGATACACACAGTAGAAAAGACACAACATCTGCTAATGCTTTTCTTGGGGGCTTTGATTATTAAGGGAAACATGCTCAAAGTATAAAACCAATAGTGCCCATAGGACTTGTATTTGGATGACATTACTATAAATTGTATGAAAAAACTTCAACACTGTTGTAGATATAAGAAAATTAAATATATCTACATACATACATACATGCATACATGCATACATTTGAAAGAGACATAGTATTTAGCACCCAGCTGCTTTGGGTGAGGGGGCTGTAAAATTCTCTGGATTTGGCCTGAAACCAGAGCTACTGGCTTAGTATACTTGAAAATCCTTCTTCTGTCCCAACCATTCAAGTTGTTTCTGTAAGACATTTGAGACCCTGATTCCCCCCTTCCCTTCCCTTTGCTTTTTTTTTTTTAAGTCTCTGGAATGTAGATATTTTGGTTAATTTTCTCCAGCTGTCACAGAGTCTCATATGAAATTGACCTCATGGAATGACCACTTCCCAAGCCCTTGATTTAAGTATGTTTTTTTTTAAAGCTTTCATCACATCATCCCCATTTCTGTCTGAGACCGTAAATTAATCTCTGTGTATGTGTTTGTATATTTATTCCATAAAGCTTACTTTTAATCACATTTGTGTGTGTGTGTGTGTGTGTGTGTGTGTGTGTGTGTGTGTGTGTGTGTGGTGTTAACAGAATAACAGAATAGACCTTGGAGGTCTTCTAGTCCAACCCACTGCTCAGTCAGGAAATTTATGCTATTTCAGACAAACAGTTCCCCAATCTCTGAAATGGTAATCTAGATATATTTGATATATATTTGACATATTGATATGCTAGCTGTCTTCCAGTACTTGAGGGGCAGTCACATGGTTTGCCTATTCCCCAAAGCATCACAGGGCAGGACAAGAAGCAATGGGTGGAAGCTCATTAAAGAGAGATCCAGCCTGGGACTAAGTAGAAATTTCCTGACAGAACAATTAACCAACAATTAACAATTAACCTATAGTTTGTCTCCTGGTGTTGTGGGTGCTTCATAACTGGAAGTTTTCAAGAAAAGATTGGACATTCATTTGTCTGGGACAGTATAGAAAATCCTGCCTTGGGCAGGGGTTGGACTAGAAGTGCTCCAAGGTGGAGGACTTCTATGATTCTAAATGATATCCTCTTAATGTTCTATAAAACCCTGAGTCCTGCAGATTTTGCCACCAGGAAATGACCATTGAAAATACTTTGGATTTTGCCAGCATTAATCAGCCTCAACAATTCCTTTTTTCTGACTCCTCCCCAGATTTCCTACATTCACTTTGCCAAGTTTCCGGATTGCAGCTGCTGAAAATCAGCAGCAGATTTCCATCATTTGGAGGCAAGAAAACATGAAACTGTTGCATTGCCTTAAAATAATATAGATAAAAACAAGCAAAGACCCCCCCGCAAAAAAAAAAACCCTCAACTTTTCCCAGCTTGAAAATTCATAGCAAGAAACTAAACCCTGAATTATGATAGGTTTTGGCCTGATCTGGATGTACTATTCTTAAATTCTCTGTGGAGATATTTATTAAATATCATTGCAAAGTATGGATGATGAAAGCATCAGCACTTGGCATATTCAGATAGTTTCTAATCTAGTATTAAAAATTGCCCTGATCCTTGACTCAGTTTTTTGATGAATGGAGAACCATGTCAACTCCATTAAATGATAAATGATTATCACCCACTAAAGGTAAAGGTTCCCCTCGCACATACGTGCTAGTCGTTCCTGACTCTAGGGGGTGGTGCTCATCTCTGTTTCAAAGCCAAAGAGCCAGCATTGTCTGAAGACGTCTCCATGATCATGTGGCTGGCATGACTAAATGCCAAAGGCACATGGAACGCTGTTACCTTCCCACCAAAGGTAGTCCCTATTTTTCTACTTGCATTTTATATGCTTTCGAACTGCTAGGCTGGCAGAAGCTGGGACAAGTAATGGGAGTTCACCCCATTATGCAGCACTAGGGATTCAAACCGCTGAACTGCCAACCTTTCGATTGACAAGCTCAGTGTCTTAGCCACTAAGCCACTGCATCCCTGTTCTTATTACCCACTAGAGCGAGCCATTTAAAGCAAGACTCTGGACATTCTAGGAAATGTAACGGTGGTGTCAAGTCATTCATTACTCATTAGAGTCCTGCCAGTCTTAAAAGAAGGAAGTTTCTCATTTCTGAATGGCGGGCCCTGAAAAGAAATAAGGCAATTAACTTACATCTAAACTTGTAAAACCCAAAAATGAAATCTATTTTAAAAAATAATGAAGATCCTTGGAGTTTCTCTTAATGATGTCCTACCACTGTGATGGCGAATCTATGGCACACGTGCCAGTGTTGGCACGCAGAGCCCTCTCTGTGGGCACACACAATCTGTCACCAGCTGCTCTTCTGGTTTCCGGTGCGCATGTGCGTGTCAGCCAGCTGGGCTTTGTGGGGTGCTGAGGTGCCAGAGAACGGCCTGAAAGTGGCAAAAAAAAAACCCGGCCAAAAACCAGGCCCTTTTCTGAGGCTTTTTTGGGGTGTTTTCAGGCCATTTGTGGCCCAAAGAACAGCCCCCAAAATGGCCTGAAAATGCCCCCCCCCAAAAAAATGCCCAAAAAGCAGCCTGAAAAATGGCCAAAAAACCAGCCAAAAAACAGGCATGTGCACACCAGCCAGCTGGTCTTCAAGTTTCCAGTGCTCCAGCACGCGCATATGCACACACATTCATGCGCGTTCTGGTTTGGGCACTCGGTGCCGAAAAGGTTCACCATCACTGTCCTACCATGTTATGGATACATAAAACTCCAAAGAGTTGGTGCTCAGCATTTTCCTTCCATACTTATATAAGTTAGGCATTTCAACGGTGACATTGAAAAATGTTTGTATTTCAAAGCAACAAATGTGACATAAGAGCACACCTTGTCATAACTGGCCTCCAGCATCTGCGATATTTATTTGGAATAATAGTTATTAATTCTAGGTGTAATGAAAAAATAAAATAAAAAAGTAATTCTTTTAGAATGAGTGCTCTCCAAACATTACCATTAGGAATTCTTTTGCTTTACCTTTTAAGGAAAGTTGCAGCTTCCAACATGTCAGGTTTCTAAATCACCTGATAGTTTGAAAGGAGGTATTTGAGTAATTTCTCAAAGCTACAAGGTGCGGACTATACTGGCGCTATTATTTTAGAGCCTGAGCTCTGTAAAAAAGAACAGCTGGCATGTAAATTAAAAACATTTCCT
This sequence comes from Ahaetulla prasina, assembly GCF_028640845.1. Lineage (NCBI taxonomy): Eukaryota > Metazoa > Chordata > Lepidosauria > Squamata > Colubridae > Ahaetulla > Ahaetulla prasina. The sequence continues at coordinate 284,480,440 of NC_080539.1, forward strand.
TTTCCATTTAATTGAGGTTCCTTCTGCTGCAGAGTTTAATAGTGATTGTGAAAAATGACAAGATTTGGGGATTTCTATCCAGCTTGCTCATGAGATTGCCAAATTTATCAATAACGACATGCCCAAGGTGTTCAGGCATGGATATGCATCATTAGACCTGGGTACCCAAAAAAAGAAAATAAGGCTGGATACACTCATCTGTAGAATCAGCCTAGCCTTGTTCTGTTGGTCAATGCTGATGGAAGATCATTTGTCAGGGAAGAGGAAGTAAATTGGTTAGTAGATATGAGAAAACAAATTGAAATAGCATTGAAGCCACTGAATGAACGCTACTTACTCAAAATATGCAGGTAAAATGCAGTACCAGAAATAATGAATACAAATCGACTGCTTTAGGTCATAAACGGGGATGGTGGTGGTGATGTGTGAACTAATAGTGGTGTATGAACTTAGTTATTATGGTTTGCTTAACTTATATAACTTATAGCTCTGTGTGGTATATAAATCCATCCAATTATGTTTTATTCAAACATAATTAAGCAAACATAAAACTATGTTATGAAACAAACGTTCTGAAAATTATGTCATGAACTGATACATAGGAACGGATTCCTCATTTGTTTTAAAAGGTTCTACATACAAAATGGAACAGAAATATGGGTATAGGAACTTACATGGGAAGGGAGTCGAAAAGGTTAATTTGATGACCCAACTCTGCAGTCAAAGCCTTGCCCCTGTGATCTGTGCAGCAGCGGTAAAATTGGAGTGGGGCTTCAATTGCAGAGCTAAGGCTGCCATCTTGGTTTTTGTTTACCTCTCCTATGAACATCCACACACAAATAATTTGACCTATTTTGATAGTGTAGAAAGTTAGCACCCACCGCTCTCCTAGAAGAATGAAATAGTTTTAGGAATATTTTTAAAAGGCAGGATAAAATATTTCCTCTAAAAGAAAAAGAAAAAAATCTTAAGGGAGACAGAAACTCAGAGCCCCAGCTCCCTGCCCCCATAGATATTTTGTGTCCATTAAGAAAGATTGGGCCAGCCCACCTACAAAACAAAAGACCTTCAGCTCCAGGGTGAAGGGATTATGACCCTTCAGGACATAATAGGATTAACCCACTACCATCTAGCACAGCGGTTCTCAACCTGTGGGTCGGGACCCCATTGGGGGTCGAATGACGATTTGCCAGGGGTCGCCTAAGACCATCGGAAATATGGGAAGTATACTTGCGAGTCGAAGAATCACACTCCAATAGTTGACTCCACAAGCCAGCTGCAGGCTCTTCAAATCACTAGCCGAATTTGGCTTCAGCCGCGATGAATTAAAAAAGAGAGAAATCTTTGCTCTGATGTCTCCCTCTGAAGCCAGCTGCAATCACTCCCAATCGGTAGCCAAATCTGGCTTCCGGCACGATAAACTTAATAGGGGAGGAGTCTCCGCTTTAATGCCTCCGTCCTCAAGGCAATAACAAGCAGTTCAGATCGCTAGCCAATACAGCTTCAGGTGCGATAAATTCAAAACAAAAATAATTTTATGGTTGGGGTCGCCACATCATGGGGAATTGTATTAAAGGGGTCGCCACATAGTGGGGAATTGTATTAAAGGGGTCGCAGCACTATAAAGGTTGAGAACCACTCACCACATTGCACAATCTCCTAAGGACACTGCATCACCTTCCAAACTTCAACCAAACTTAGCTCAGACAACCTATAGAGCCAGTTATAACCCCTATAACAGCCAATAGAATACAGGCTTTTGCACAGGAACAGGAAGCTCAAATGCAAAGACCAAGAGAAAGTATAAAAACCCTTCACTGTCAACTCCATGTAGTCAACTGCCCAGAACCACAAACCACCATGAGTTCTGCTTCATCAATAAACCATCTTTCCAATCAGCCTCCATGTTTCCAGTGTCTTTCTCCGAGCTTGGAACTGAACCAGATGGATATTTTTTCTAACAATAGATAATCCTGATGAGGACTCAAGGGATGGTTCACATCCAAACAAGAAAGCCATAGTCAGATTTGTTCCTCCCGCTCCTTTGGTTTTGCAATTCCCCTTGTGTTTAAAAAAAAAAATCACATGGCTGTAAATATCTTTCTTTCTATTAAATGGTCATTTTTGGAAATAAAATAAAAGCCATATATTTATAATTCTAAAGAGAGATACATTAATGAACCATTGAAAAATACTCTGTAACTTTCAGCACCAGAAAAAATAAACAGATAGCAAGCAGGATAATGGAGTTAAATTGAGCAGAATTTCTTTTAAAAATTAGGAACGCTTATTCTCTTATGGATTTAGGTATACATATTTCTTGTTTCCTGAACAGGTTACAGAGCTCTATAGTAAAAATATCCATTTTCCCTTCCCAAGAATCATTAACATGTATTTAGTTCTAATTCAATATTACATTGAGTTATAATATTACATCCCCCATATTAAACAGTTTGCAATTATTAAATAAACTTACTTTAGGTGTTGGGTCAACCATAGAAAGAGAATGCTGGAATAAAATAACCCTTTGAATTGTTTCTATCTTTTTGTATGTCTAATAATATGTTTCTTTATCTACTGAAATGGGTAAACAGAAGGCAGTTTTCATTAGAAGATATTTGGTATTAGACCAGTATTTCTAAATTCAACAGTTTTAAGATGTATGGACTTCCAACTCTTGAAATTGGCTAGCATGCTTGATCTTTGCTTTACATGCTGGCTTGAGAAATTGAGGCATTGAAGTTCACACATTTTAAAATTGCAGGGGTTTGAATCATATGCATCAGAAAACCCCTATGAAAATATTTATAGACCCCTCACATCCTGGACATAAACTGTTTCAACTCCTACCATCAAAACGACGCTATAGAGCACTGCACACCAGAACAACTAGACACAAGAACAGTTTTTTCCTGAACGCCATCACTCTGCTAAAAAAGTAATTCCCTCAACACTGTCAAACTATTTACTAAGTCTGCACTATTATTAATCTCATTGTTCCTATCACCCATCTCCTTCCACTTATGACTGTATGACTGTAACTTTGTTGCTTGTATCCTTACGATTTATATTGTATTGTTTCCTGATTGCTTATTTGTACCCTATGACTATCATAAGGTGTTGTACCTTATGATTCTTGATGAATGTATCTTTTATACATATATATAACTTTTATACATACATGAGAGCATATGCACTAAGACAAATTCCTTGTGTGTCCAATCACACTTGGCCAATAAAGAATTCTATTCTATTCTATTCTATTCTATTCTATTCTATTCTATTCTATTCTATTCTATTCTATTCTATTCTATTCTATTCTATTCTATTCTATTCTAGTGATAATATCTAGATCCTTGAGAGAATGAACCGAGAATAAAAGAATAGCAGGTAGCCATTCTCACTTATTGAAAGCAATTTCCAGATCTAAAACCGGGCTAAAATATAGCTGTGATCTACCAGGAAAACAGGCCCTGTCCCTGCTAAACAAAAACCAATTGAAGCATCTGTGATTTTGAGGGTAATACCTGTTAAAGAAGATTGGAAACTCTTAGAATTGTCCATTTTCCTAAGCACAAGATTCATGTTCTTCCTTTTTGAGGATCTGCTATTGTCTATTTTTCATTTCTTTTGATGAGGGAATAATATCCATGCTTTTTCTCCCAATCTAAAAAAGGGGTCTAATACGAAGGTTTATTGTTAGATAAATCTGGCCATTTGTATCCCTTAATCCCATCATCATGGTTAATAAGAAAGAGATTTTCCCTCAAACATATGAAATAATATGTAATTAGTAAAACGTGGCTACTTTATTTTGCATGAAGTAATTATTGTGAATGATCTGCAAGATATATCGCCACGTGTTTGAACTCTGGTATTGTATGAACATAATTTGCTACGTAAAAGGAACATTTTCCTTTCAGCCAGCTGTTCACCATCTCTGTGAGGCTAGGAGCTTTGTTTCATCTATAAAATATTATTTGGTTTATTGTAGAAGAAGAAGAAGAGAACAAAAAGGAACTGTATAGGGCTAGGTCTTTTTCCATGTATATAAAATCCTTTCAGCTCAGTTTTAGGTGACAAACTGCACAGCTGAACAGCCTTCCATTTACCAGCTTGCATATATGAAAGATGTGTAATGTTAACTGAACTTCCCCCTCCTCATCCAATCCCTAAAGGAGGACCACCCTGTCTGCAGAATCTCCAAGGCAAATCATGGAGCGGTTTGATCACAAACTGCCTTTGTTGGCAGAAATACACGATGTTGCATTAACCAAAACAGCCAGAAAAATTAAAATGAAACCCCCCCCTCCTTTTTTTATGGTGGCTGCTTTTTATTTAAATATTCATTTTATTTGTGTAAACGGATCTCATTTGGTCTTTACATACCAACATCACAGAGCTATCTGTAAGCCTTGTTTACATTTAGCAGTGGAAATTGTTTCAAGCCTTTTGCAGAGCCTTTAGAAACAACGTACACAGAGCAGAAAACGTGTTGGATTCTCCCACTGCATCTCCCCCTTTTAAATATTATTCAGGAGACAGAATGGACCGTAACTTTGATTGAAGTTTTAATCCTAATACAGTAGAACCTCGGGCCACGAACGCTTCTGACCATGACCAAATCGGGTTCCAACCAAAAAATTCACAATTTTTTGAGGCTGATTTCCCCTTCCGCACCAATTTTTTTTTTTTGTAAGAGCCAAATTTCCAAAATTAGTTTCAGATCACGACCAAATCGATTTACGACCAAAGTTATGAAACCAATTATGGTCATGACCAGAGGTTCTACTGTAAGTCCTTCCTTGGACACCCCATGGCCACAGTTTAAGAAGTGAGTTGCTTTACTAAAATGGAACATTGCATCACACATTATAGTTTTTTACGTACAAGATTATCAACATTCAAAACATTCAGCAGAAATGCAGAAATATTGTCTACAATATTGTTGATGAATGGGAAAACATTTGACTAGAAACAGGGGTGAACCTGTTTCTAGGGGCTCTCGGTTTGGACTGGATTGCCCGATCTTGTAACGATGGCAGTGGGTGGTTCGGAGAACCGGTAGCAAAAATCCCTGCCCACTCCCCCACCCATGCCCAGCTAAGCCGCGCGATCATAAGAGGTGTTTTTTTTTTTACTTTGAAAAGCATTTTTTCTTTGGCCAAAAAAATGCTTATAAAAGTAAAAAAAAATGGCCATGCCCACCCAGTCACATTACCTCCCCCCACCAAGCCACACCCACAGAACTGTTAGTAACAAATTTTACATTTCACCACTGACTAGAAATGATGTAAGTTTTACCCATGAGATTTTCTATCAACATAATATGGGTCATATACTGACTGCTACTTCCTTCCCAAAAAGAAACTCCATTAAAAAAATTGTAGAGTGAAATGACATGGCACAACTCTCCATAACATAAAATATTTTCCTATTAAATCTTTGGTCTGTGACAGTCCGGTTTAGATCAGCCAGCATCCTCTCTTTCCCCAATCTCTTTTGTTTCCTCAAGGCCATTTCAGTCAGAGGTGAAATCCAGCAGGTCCTGACAGGTTCTGGAGAACCGGTAGCGGAAATTTTGAGCAGATTTTGCAATATCCTTCCTCCTGGAGTGGGGAGGGAATGGGGATATTGCAGTATCCTTCCCCTGCCACGCCCACAAAGCCACGCCCATCAAGCCACGCACATAGAACCGGTAGTAAAAAAAAAATTTGGATTTCACCACTGATTTCAGTGCAAAAAATAATATGCCAATTGGCATATTATTCAGCAAATCCGTGACTGGATCTCAATTTTATTTTTGCAATAAAGAATTTTTCATACGTGTGCATGTGGGAGGATGGGAGAGGTTGATTGGAGTATACGTAGGAGGGAAAGAATAACATCCAAACCCTGGGAATTTTGGTTGGAAAAGTTGAGGTAGGAAGCAAGAAAAAGAATCTTCCCTAAGATTCAGAGTTCTACTTTAATTGGAGGGCAAAAGTCAAATGGACACAGTGATTGTTAATTTATTTCTAATTCTAATTTCTAAATATAAGTTTTTATAAAATAATGTGTAATAGAGAAATGTTCCAGGTTTTTCTCTGTAGAGAAAAAGTTGACAATAAATAGAGAGCATCATATGGTAAATGAACTCTTGGTGACTACTCCTGTTCCTGCAAAGTCTTTTACTTGTGTTTGTGCATTGTTAAAAATTTCATTACGACTAAGCGTTGCTTAGTATACTTAGTATGTGTTTACTGTAATAATTTATTTATTTATTTATTTATTTATTTATTTATTTATTTATTTATTTATTCATATTTGTATACCGCCCTATCTCCCGAAGGACTCAGGGCGGTTCACAGTCAAATAAAACATTTATGTACAAATTAAAATAACCATTAAAAAACTTATTCTAATGCCAAATTATTAAAAATATAAATATAAATATTAAAAACCAATTAAAACCCCTATAAATTTAAAATCTAGTCCAGTCCTGCACAGATGAATAAATGTGTCTTGAGCTCATGACGGAAGGTTCGGAGGTCCGAAGTTGACGGAGCCCTGGGGGGAGTTCATCCCAGAGGGTGGGAGCCCCCACAGAGAAGGCCCTTCCCCTGGGTGTCGCCAGACGACACTGCCTAGCTGACGGCACCCTGAGGAGTCCCTCTCTGTGAGAGCGCACGGGTCGGTGAGAGGTATTCGGTAGCAGTAGGCGGTCCCGTAGATAACCCGGCCCTATGCCATGGAGCGCTTTGAAGGTGGTTACCAAAACCTTGAAGCGCACCCGGAAGGCCACAGGTAGCCAGTGCAGTCTGCGCAGGATTGGTGTCATACGGGAGCCACGAGGGGCTCCCTCTATAACCCGCGCAGCCGCATTCTGAACTAACTGCAGCCTCTGGATGCCCTTCAAGGGGAGCCCCATGTAGAGAGCATTGCAGTAATCCAGGCAAGACGTCACGAGGGCGTGAGTGACCGTGCATAGGGCATCCCGGTCTAGAAAGGGGCGCAACTGGCGCACCAGGTGGACCTGGTAAAAAGCTCTCCTGGAGACGGCCGTCAAATGATCTTCAAAAGACAGCCGTTCATCCAGGAGGACGCCCAAGTTGCACACCTCTTCCATCGGGGCCAATGACTCGCCCCCAACAGTCAGCCGAGGACTCAGCTGACTGTACCGGGATGCTGGCATCCACAGCCACTCTGTCTTGGAGGGATTGAGCTTGAGCCTGTTTCTCCCCATCCAGACCCGTACTATAAACACATATAGCTCTCACATTAGACATTACCTTTTCCAAAAAGATCACTTGTCTAATGGATCGTGTAGCTGTATTTATATTAAATCTATAACAACCATAGCAGATGGGGATTTTGAAAATCCGGCACCCTTAGCTTTAACGATAGCCATGATCAACAGTCAGTGGCCACATCATAGACCCAAATAAGTTAAACCCTACAAAATACCGGTTATTTATTTATTTATTTATCACACTTCTATACCGCCCTTCTCTGAAGACTCAGGGCAGTTTACAGCCAAGATAAAATCGCACAAAAACAAACGTTAAGAACATTATTAAAAATCTAATTCAAAATTGGCCCAATAATTTAAAACTAATAAAATATAAAATAAACCCTAATAAAACTACCCATGTTAAAATTGTGATTAGGCCAACCCTGCACGATGGAATAAGAGAGTCTTAAGCTCGCGCTTAAAGGTCCGGAGGTCAGGGAGTTGGCGTAGCCCCAGAGGTAACTAATTCCACAGGGCAGGAGCCTCCAAAGAGAAGGCCCTCCCCCTGGGAGCCGCCAGTCGGCATTGTTTGGCCGACGGCACCCTGAGGAGGCCCTCCCTATGGGAGCGCACAGGTCGATGGGAGGCTATTGGTGGCAGTAGGCAGTCCTGTAAGTAACCCGGTCCCAAGCCATGGAGCGCTTTAAAGGTGAGAAACAACACCTTGAATTGCACCCGGAAGACCACCGGTAACCAGTGCAGCTTGCGCAGGAGAGGTGTTATATGGGCGCTACGAGACGCTCCCTCTATCCCCTGCGCAGCCGCATTCTGGACCAGTTGAAGCCTCCTGGTGCTCTTCAAGGGGAGCCCCATGTAGAGAGCATTGCAGTAGTCCAGGTGGGAAGTGACAAGGGCATGAGTGACCGTGCATAACGAATCCCGGTCCAGGAAGGGACGCAACTGGTGGATCAGGCGCACCTGATAAAAAGCTCCCCTGGCGACGGCCGTCAAATGCTCTTCCAGCGACAGCCATACATCCAGGAGAACGCCTAAGTACCGTCTCCCTGGGGGCCAACGCCTCACCCCCCACAGTCAGCAATGGAACTAGCTGACTGTGCAGGATGCTGGCATCCACAGCCACTCAGTTTTGGATGGGTTGAGTTGAAGTCTGTTCTTCCCCATCCAGACCCGTATGGCCTCAAGGCACCAGGACATCACTTCGACGGCTTTGTTGGGGTGGTTCGGGGTGGAGATATACAGCTGAGTATCATCAGCGTATAGATGGCAACTCACCATCATCTCCCCCAGCAGCTTCATATAAATGTTGAACAGAAGCGGCAAGAGGACCGACCCCTGTGGCACCCCACAAGTGAGGTGCCTCGCAGTTGATCTCTGCCCTCCTGCCAACACAGTCTGCAAATGGTCAGAGAGGTAGGAGGAGAACCACCGAAAGATGGTGCCCCCCACTCCCAAATCCCCCAACCGCCGCAGAAGGATACCATGGTCGATGGTATCAAAGCCGCTGACAGATCTAGTAGGACCAGGACAGAGGAACAACCCCTGTCCCGAGCCCTCCAGAGATCATCAACCAACGCGACCAAAGTTGTTTCCGTGCTGTACCCAGGCCGAAAGCCGGACTGGCACGGGTCTAGATAGACAGTTTCCTCCAGGTACTGGGGAAGCTGCCATGCCACCACACTCTCAACAACCTAGATTGCAGACCTAGGAAAACTGTTGTGAGACTGTGACAACGGACTCAAGTAGATGTGTCTCACATCACAATAAACATGGACAGGAGGGAGGGGGGAGAAACTGTGCTATTTTAGGAGCAGAAGGAGAAAAAAGGAATTCAGTTGTTTTGTAAAAAGTTGTTTTGTCTGAAAGGATGTGAAGATACCAGATTTTCCTTGAATGTGTGGATCATCATCTTCCTCTCTTTCCTTCCCTTCCCTTCCCTTCCCTTCACCTTCACAATTAATGAGTGGAACAACTTGCCTGCAGAAGTTGTGAATGCTCCAACACTGGAAATTTTTAAGAACATGTTGGATAACCATTTGTCTGAAGTGGTATAAGGTTTCCTGCCTGGGCAGGGGGTTAGACTAGAAGACCTCCAAGGTCCCTTCCAACTCTGTTATTATTATAACTCCCCGTCCCTTTCCTCTCTCCAATCCTACCAATCCTGCCTTTGCTTGACATTCCTGACATTGAACCCTCTCTGGCTTTTTTGAACCATGAACCTTATGAATCAGAGAGAACCCACCCTAGGCTTTGGTATGTCTGAAAGGACTGACAGTTCCCCTTCAGTATTAATTAAACAAGTAAAAACTGGTTGCTTTGGTTAGGAGGTATGTGTGGAAAATACAAATATATATTGCTGGGTGTGTATGCCTAAGGAATGTAGGTTACCTGTGGTTGGACTTTCTTCCTTCAGTAATATAGCACAGATATGACATCCAATAGTTACGGTGAATTCTATCATTTTCCTTAGTTCAGGCTTCCTTTCAGGCCTTGGTTAGATTTTGCATTTGTTTTTGGTCATACTGAATCCACAAATTTTTATGAGCCACATACAAATAATGAGAAAGTAATGCTGTTGTCTATAAAAATAAAGATCCAGGTTTACAGATTAGAGATCTTCAAATAATAAGAGCTGTGGTGGCGCAGTGGTTAAGAGTGCAGTACTGCAGGCTACTTCTGCTGATCACCAGCTGCCAGCAGTTTGGCAGATCGAATCTCACCAGGCTCAAGGTTGACTCAGCCTTCCATCCTTCCGAGGTGGGTAAAATGAGGACCCAGATTGTTGGGGGCAATGTGCTGACTCTGTAAACCGCTTAGAGAGGGCTGTAAAAGCATTGTGAAGTGGTATATAAGTCTAAGTGCTATTGCTAATGAAGTACAAAAAAGGTAGTGCTACCACTTTGGAGAATTGTTTCCGTGCTTTGCTATCTGGACTTCAATATTTAACATATTAATTTTGCAGCGCCTTCATATAGTACTGCCCCAAAACGGAAAAATAGTCAATGTAATACTTCTTTTTTTTTTTAAAGGAAGTTCCAAGGACTTTAGCTTCATGCTTGGAATAGATACATTACACTGAGAAGAAATATTGAAAAACAGATTATTGCATGTAGCTTAAGGAAGGTAAAAGGTAAGGCCTATTTTACTAAATATTTTGAATTCTTTGAGAATGATGGCTAGCATATGTATAGGAGTGACTGGAATGGCATTGGTACCATAAATGGAATTAGGCATGTATATATTATATAAATTGTTTTTGGAAATAGTGCTAATTCTATTTATATTACTAACATCTCTGTCTTACATATTTAAACAGATGTTTAAATTTGGATGTATGCTAACCATAATCACTCTGCATTGTACGTTTTGTGGTCTTCAAAACTCATAAAACATTATGGCGTTAGTTAAACCCTGTGTGAATGCTTGTCTGAATAATGATGGAGGGAGGGAGCTGAAAGTGGCAGCATACCTCCTTGGTAAGTATGAGCAGTGGTTCAATGGCTTTAAATACCAGAATGGCCATTCATAGTAGAAAAGGTACTGGTTGCATCAATTGGGTTGGAGCTCAGCTCCACCGCTGATGCTTAATAACAGAGAAAAGTTGGTGGAGAAAGGATGGGAAAAGAAAAAACTAAAGGAACATGGAAAAAGACACCCTCCAGCCTAAACACTGTAGAAAGCGAAAGAAGACTTAATTAGGAAACTGGAAGGCAAAGAACAAGAACTCATCCTAAGTGAATTGGAGTGTGATGAGCATAAAGAAAACTCTTTTTACAACTTGTTCTTTGACTCCCACTGAGTGCTTGTTTCTTAGACTTCCTTGCCTAATAATGTTAGCATTTAAATGGACCAAGGAAGCTTTGATGTTAACACCTCATTGAGGTATAGAGTTCATACGTTGGCTACTCCTATTCTTTGGCTGGAAACAGTTTTCTGCATGGCTAGCTTAACAGGACAACAGAACCTGAATTTGTATAGGGATTGGAAAGGCTATCCCACAAAGAAAAGGGCTACAAACTTCATTTATTTTTACAGAAACCTGCCCTTAATAGAACAGAGCAAATGTCTAAGAAGAGCCTCAGACTAAACAATTAGCAGCTCCGGTTAGAGGCAAACTCCATTCACAGAAGCAAGGGTTTTCAGAGCTGACAAAATCTTGTCAACAATTGTTGTGGTGATAACATGCTACGGAAAATTGGAGAAAAATACCCCATCCATTTGGGTTCGCTATATAAATTGCAGTGAATCCCATATGCCAACAACTCTAACTCTATTCGGGGATAAAGGTTAGATAATCAGATGTTTGGGAAATGTTTGATGAGAAAGTAAGAAGAAAGAAAATGTGTGAGCTTGACTATGAACAAAGATATAATTACACAGAATAGAATCCCATTGATTGGCCCATATAAGAAAGCATGTATAACTCTATCTCAAATCCCAAATCTAAGCAGGATAGGGTAATCTAAGATGATTTATGTTTCTTGCTGGCAAACCTGAATATGTATAGATTGAAAATATGTTCTGTACAAAGTTTTACTTCTAATGAGTAATTCAAGAGCTTAACATGTTGGATGGCCATGGAAATAGAAATGTGAAAAGATTTTGAATCACAGTAACCATTTTTGTATGAAGCTTAATACTTTAACACACACATAAATATACATGCACATACATATTTATTAGAATTTTACACTGCCACAATTTTATCACTCTCAGCCATTTATCAAAAACAAAATGGCCAAGGTATGATAGTATGACAGAAAACATAAGCTGAACTATAAAAGAACATTTATCATTAAAACAATGTACTAATTCCTATGGTACCATCCTAAGTATTTTTAAAATTCTTCAGAAGTGCTCCATTCTAGAAGTTCAACAGAGTGAGGGTAAGCTTGGTCTTCCATGGAAGACTCTTCTTCAAGACACCAGCCACAGTGGAGAAGCATCTTCTACTGGCCTCCAATCTCATCTACTACTCAATTTCATGATTACTGGGGAATGACCAACAAAGTTTTCCAATTTGTTTGTACTGGATGGATCATATTGGAATAGGTTACAGGATAGCTAATAAATCCTGTAATAAGTTACAGGATAGCTAATAAATTAAATACAGACAGACAGACACATATACAAACTGCCCAAGGAACTGCTGATTCAGTTCTACAGAAGAATTATTGAGTTTGTCATCTGCACTTTTATAACTGTCTGGTTTGGCTCTGCAACCAAACAAGACAGACACAGACTTCAACAGATAGTTAGAAACTGCAGAAAAAACAATTTCTACCAACCTGCCTTCCATTGAGGACCTGTATACTGCACGAGTCAAAAAGAGGGCTGTGAAAATGTCTACAGAACCCTCACATCCTGGACATAAATTGTTTCAACTTCTCTCAAAACGACTATAGGGCACTGCACACCAGAACAACTAGACACAAGGACAGTTTTTCCCGGCATGCCATCACTCTGCTAAACAACTAATTCCCACAACACTGACAAATTATTTACTAAGACTATATTACTATTATTCTTCTCATCCTTCCTATTACCTATCTCCTCCTATTTTTGACTATAACCTTGTTACTTGTATCTCTATGATTTATATTGTTTTATTTGTTTCCTAGCATGATTTGATTGCTTATTAGTAACCTATGACTATCACTTGATGAATGTTTTTTCTTTTATGTACACTGAGAGCATATGCACCAAAGACAAATTCCTTGTTTGTGCAATCATACTTGGCAAATAAAGAACTCTATTCTATTCTATACATATTGGTTAAAGGAAGCGGTCCAGGAGATCCTTGGCACTAAACCATGTATGGCTTTATAAGTTAAAACCACCACTTTAAATTGTGCCTAGAATTTACGGACAATTAAGACAGGGCCTGCACGCAGCTGTAATATTATATATCCTGATGTCTAGGATTATTTAGCATGCAGCCTGTTGACTTTGGTACCAATTGTAAATGTAAGAGACTGGTTTTTCTTTTTAATGTTTAAAGATGAAAAAAATAAATAAATTGCAGATCTAATATCAGAAGTGTGGCTTTCTTGACCAATTTTAGCCATTTTAAATATTTATGTATCTGTTTGTTTGTTTGTTTATTTATTTATTTATTTAAATTTGAGAGGTTATTCAGTATGGTTGAACTATGACATAAAGGGATAGTGAAAGTTCTGGTATTTTTAGCACAGAGTGTTGTACGGAACAGGATTTTTAAATAGCACATTGGTTCCATTCAGATACAAAGAGGATATTTAATTCTTTCCATCAAGCAGACCTGTGAGAAAATCCTTCCTATGAAGGATAGTTCTAGTTTCAAAGAAAGAATATATTTCAGTTAATGAAAGTATATTCCCTCTTTATAGCTGTATGTTCCATGTCCATATATATCCACTTGCCACAGTTTGTATATTTCAATCAAAGATACATTTAACATCTTATCTGGTCCTAAGCAAGCAGATAAAGAACTATTTTTGTTGGCTCAGGAAGAATAATACAACATACTAGAATCCAAAGATCCAAGAGATGTGATCTCGACTGCAACTGCAACCCTTATTATGGTAAGAGAAAACACTGAGGAAAATTCAAGTTCATGCTTGAGGATACATAAGAGTCTTATTTTCTTGATCAAATCTTGTAAAATTTGTTGCTGCTAATCAAAAGTAATGCCAGTACTGACTCTGTGGATTTGTCCAGATCAAAGAGAATTAAACAAGGGGAGGTAGGTATCTATATCATTTTACTGAGAAGAAGTTAGATCTTCTTAGACATTCCCTGACAACTATAGAGGACCACTATATACTTTTTTATTTCATTTTTTTCCAGGTTTTCCAGGATTCTCAGCAACCATTTTCTGAGATCTTCCATATTTTTGGACTGCTATGTGCCAATGACATTTTATTTGCCTGTACTAAGGATAAATAAATTATGGCAATCTAGAAACTACAATTAAACTCCCGGAATTACTAACCTGTATCTAGGCAAGGCTAAAGCAGATGAAAATTAGACTTCTATAACAATTAAAAAGGAAAAAAAACCTTGAAGGTATCTTTTCTTTTGTGTACACTGAGAGCATATGCGCCAAGACAAATTCCTTGTGTGTCCAATCACACTCGGCCAATAAATTCTATTCTTTTTGATGATGCATCTTCTTAGTTATTTAAAACTATTTCAATTTTTTTCAATGTTTGTTTTCTTCTGCCCTTATAGTTGTTTGACTATGATATTGTGATTGATTCCATGTTTTATTACTTTACATTCTATATTAAAATAATTCTATAGTTTTCCACTGTTAGTTGCCTCAAAAGGTGTTTTTTTTCCCCAGTTGACTAAAATTTTTATCTAGCAGGAAGAGAGGAGACAGAGGCATCTGGAGGGTTGATTGACGGGGTAGGCAAATGACAAAAGTAGCAATGTGTTATTGTGACACAAGCTTGTCCTTTTTATACATGCACCTTGATGTGGCACAAATGCATGAATAGGACAGAGCTTGTGTCACAACAATGCAACATTGCTTTCCTCATTTCGATGGAAGCCTCTGATCTCTGGATGCCTCTAAGAGAAGAAAGAAAGAAAGTCAACCAACTTGGTAGAACAAAGCAAAAGACCATTTTAGTATGGTAATTTCATAGTTTTCACTGAAGAAATGATGGTAATGGTTCATAGCCAAAGAGGTATAAGGTGAATGTGCTCTAAAGGTGTCAATAACATAAGTTCATTATTGGCAAACCTATGACACGCATGCCTGAGGTGGCACACAGAGCCATCTTTCCAGGCACGCAAGCTGTGACCTGCAGCTGTGCATGCACATGTATCCCAGCTGGTGTTCGGGCCTCCGGTGCACATGCATGCAATTCAGGGGACCCAGCTGGTCTCCGGAGCTCTCCTGCGGAGGCATGCGCATTTGCACGTGTGCATGAGAGTACTTGTGTGCAGCACATGCATGCATAGATGGCATTCATGCATGTGCATTGCACACACGAAAATTGTGCACATGCACAGATGGTGCAGTTACGCACACACGCATGGGAGAGGAGCCGTGCATTAGTGCAAATAGCACACGCACGTGCAAAGTGCGTACCTGTTTGGCACTCAGTGAGTAAAAGGTTTGTCACCGCTGACATAAATTGTATGAGAATATGCGCAGGATACAACTTCACATCATTAATACTTTTATAGTACATTTGCCTTATTCTTTTTCCAATGATCTTATACCAATTTTTCCCAAGCCAAGATATGTGGACTATCATTCCCACATTTCTGGAGAGGAATGAGTTGGGAGACAACTGCTTTATATAAATAATGAAAACTGCCTATTGTCCCATTAGATCAGCTGCCTGTTGTGAAAGATGTTAAGCAACTGCTACTGCTACCATTTTCTTTTTAGTTCTCTTCTTTATCCAGGTACATTATGCTAACCACAAAAGCAGACTGTACTGTAATTACAAATAATTCTTACATGTCTGATCTGATTAATACGAATAGCAAAAAAAATATATGAATATCCCAAGGTCATTTAAACTGTAGCTTCCATTCATAAGGTCAAAACGGGAATGAACAACTGCTAAAATATCCTTCTCAAGTCCTGCCTTAGTTTCCATCCCCTGAGCTTGGGCCTCACTTGTGAAACTTCATTTATTAGCAGCACAATTGCCAGCCCCGTCCTTTTAGCTTCACTCACTTTTCATTATGCCACAAGGCCTTTCTAAATTCCTGGCTGTTCTAGTGGATGTAAAATGTTTTCTTGTTCCCTGGGATACAGAAAGAGAATTAAAGTTATTTCCCCTCAGCACGTTTGTGATCACCAGGAAAAAAAAATTATCCCTGCTAATCTTGTCTTCAAACTAGCCTGATTTGTCTTAGCTCATTTCCTCTGGAAAACATCTCCTTGGGATTGTATTCCACAAGAATTCACCTGCTGCCTAGAAATGCACCTTGCATTCTTCCCATGGCTCACCTTTTGGTATGATTTTTCCTTCCTATTTAAAATAGGAAAAAAGTCTTATCCTAACCATTTCCTGATTCTGTTGGCAACTATGAGGCAAACACTAAAAAACAATTTCAAAGACACATTTTTGTTTACTACAAGCAACAGCTAAAAATCTTCTTGCGAGAGGTGATATATTAACTTGCTAATATATAGTCCTTTCCTTTCTGATTACTTCTCTTTTTTTAACATGGTCTTGGACACAACTCTCTCCCCACTTGAATTATTTGGTAGCATCACAAATAGCAGAAGATACCATGGTTCCCATAACTGAGCAGAAGGCATTCAAGTAACAGATCTGGTTCGTGGGATGTGCCCTTATAATAGAAAACCAAGGAAGCTTCTCCTAATGGAGATTTCACTTGGGGAAAAACTGCCAAGGTGGCACAAACTTTGTGCAACAATCAGATCCAATCAGTATATGACAGAATCACAATTGTTGGCAGAACCAGTTAGGTAACTCTTATTTATTTATTTATTTATTTATGATTTTTTTTTTTTTACAACTGTCAGGACTCTCTGGGAAAAGTTAAAATATATAAACATGCAACGAGGCATTAGCAAAATTGTGAGCACAGAAGGCTAAAATCAGCTGCAGAAATCCAGGATAAAACTTTTTCAGAGGCCAAAAGCCAAGGTTTATTCTATGCCTGAAAATACATTGAAGTTCGGGTCCAATAAGAACTCTCTTTGCTGAAGGCTCCAATACAGGATGTCACACAGAGAAAGTTGCAGAGACTTCACAAGTCTATGAAGGCCAAAAGCCTCATCATGAATTTTTCATTTAACGGTAGCAATATCCATGTCCAATCAATGAATAGGATCATGGTTCTGACTATAGTATCCCTGATATGTTGTGCATCCTGCCCAGCTTCATCTACAAAATCTATCCTGGCTTGGTATCTGCAAGAGAGGGGAAAAAAATTCTTTGCACTGATACCAACTTGGATACAGGATCATATTTTTGATCCTGAGTATTTGAAATAATAGTTTTAGACTGCTTCCTAATCTAACCCCCACCCCCCACCCCCTTTTGTAATTTCTATCCCTTTACATTTCTCGGCAGCTAGACTTTGAAACTATTCATATTAGAAAAAACTATATAATACCAAAAAAACTATTTTCATTTTTAGCACATGGAAACTGTGATCACTTCAAAGGTACTGTTAGAAAACAGGAAGAGAGGGAAAATAAAGACTTCTGAGGGAAAAATCATTCCAGGAGAATTGCTTAACAATGGTATAGAAGATTCTTGTAGTTTGGTCTCTGATTTATCTTCTAGTCTCTCACTTAGTTTACTGGGGGTTTTTTTCTAGAGAAGTATTCAATATTATATTTCCAAAAATAGTTTCTTTTTAAAATATAGCAATAGCTATAATAGAATGTTTCCCTTCTCCCCTTGCCTCCTTAAATTCTGAAATTTTCAAACAATCCTGCCATTTTGAAAAGCCAATTCCCACATTTGTTTTAGGAGCAGTTTAAGTAATCAAAGTAATCTCAGTTGAACTTTATTTGTGATTTTTGTCTTCCATAATATGTTCTCTCTCTCTCTGTCTGTGTGTGTGTGTGTGTGCGCGCGCGCGCGCGCATATGTGTATGTTTATATATACATCCTGAATGTCAGATTCTATTCTGAGCCTTTCAAATAAGAATTTCACATGCATATAGCTTTTCTTCACTGCTGAATTGAAGAGCTCACTTCCTTCCTTAAATCAGCAGAAAACTATACAGACATAAATGTTGTGGTCTTCACTGTTTATCCCAACTCTTTCGTCTCTATCTCAAGTCAATTCAGTCTTGTGGCTCTCTTCCAAAGTAACAGGTGATAAATAGAATGATTTTATGCATGTTGAAGCTGCCCTCAGATGGTGTCAGGATAAGAGATAAAATTATTACTAAGGATAAATTAAGCCAGTCTCCTGCCTTAGGCTAGGAGCAAATTCAATATGATGTCACAGGGACACAAAGAGATTTTACATAGATTATAAGAAATACATTGATGATAGATAGATAGATTAAAAAAAATAATGAGAAAAGTTAAAGAAAATGTTAACAACAGAAATGTATCAAAATGGCCTCTGATACTCCTTTTGCCAGCTATACATACAATTCTACCATAATAAAACCATTCTCTAATGTCATCACAATTCCCTTCTTTCTAAAATCTGTTCTTTCAAACCATTACAATCATAAATCATAACGTCATTTTCCTTCTTGTGTAAAAAGTTCATAAGGAGTTTCCTATTTATTTATTAAATTTTTATACCGCCCTTCTCCCAAAGGACTCAGGGCGGTTTACAGCCATAATAAAAAACAACAGCAATATACACATAAAACCATAATTTAAAAACTTATTATACAAATGGCCGAATTAAAACATTTAAAATAAAACTCCGAATTATAAAATGTTAAAACATTAAAACTAATTAAAATCCTATTTAAAATCCTATGCCAGTCCTGTGCGAACAAACAAATAGGTCTTCAGCTCTCGGCGGAAAGTCCGAAGATCCGGCAGTTGCCGAAGTCCAGGGGGAAGTTCATTCCAAAGGGTGGGAGCCCCCACAGAGAAGGCCCTCCCCCTGGGGACCACCAGCCAACATTGCTTGGCGGACGGCACCCTAAGGAGTCCCTCTCTGTGCGAGTGTACAGGTCGGTGGGAGGTATTCGGTAACAGCAGGTGGTCCCGTAAGTACCCTGGCCCTAAGCCATGGAGCGCTTTAAAGGTAATCACCAACACCTTGAAGTGTACCCGAAAGACCACAGGTAGCCAGTGCAGACTGCGCAGGAGAGGTGTTACATGGGAGCAACGTGTGACTCCCACTATCACCCGTGCAGCTGCATTCTGAACCAACTGGAGCCTCCGGGCACTCTTCAAGGGGAGCCCCATGTAGAGAGCATTACAGTAGTCCAAGCGAGAGGTAACCAGAGCATGAGTGACCGTGCATAAGGCATCCCGGTCAAGGAAGGGGCACAACTGGTGAACCAGGCAAACCTGGTAGAAAGTCCTCCTGGCGACGGTCGTCAAATGATCTTCGAAAGACAACCGTCCATCCAGGAGGACGCACAAGTTGCGCACCCTTTCCACTGGGGCCAATGATTCGCCCCCAACAGTCAGCCGCGGCTGCAGCTGACTGTACCGGGGTGCCGGCATCCACAGCCACTCTGTCTTGGAGGGATTGAGGTTGAGCCTGTTTCTCCCCATCTAGACCCGTACAGCTTCCAAACACCGGGAAAGTACTTCGATGGCTTCGTTGGGATGGCCTGGGGTGGAAAAGTACAGTTGCGTATCGTCAGCGTACAGTTGGTACCTCACCCCAAAGCCATTGATGATCTCACCCAGCGGCTTCATATAGATGTTGAACAGGAGAGGCGAGAGAATCGACCCCTGCGGCACCCCACATGTGAGGGGCCTCACGGTCTATCATCGATCAATGTCAGTGATGACTTTCTCTAATCAAAGAAGTCAATTTGTCCATCACAGCAAGTTCTATCAATTTCACCAACCATTCATCCAGAGCGGGTAATGCCAGATCTTTCCATCTTTGTATGTAATAATCTTGCTGCAGTAATCTGATATTGAAATAATCTTCTATGGCTATTTTCTAACGCTATTTTCTATGGCTATTTTCTAATCCATCAAGCTTAAAAATAAGAGTTCTGGCTCTAATTTAATGTTAATTTTTTTAATTCTCTACATTAATCTATGTATTTGAATCCATTTTTTTTAGCTTTTTTACATGTCAACCAAGCATGATAAAATGTCCCTTCCAACGTACTCTGAAACATCTTTATACATTCAAGATAATTTCTCTGATGTCATGTACTGACAATACATCATTTTAGGAAAATTGTTTAAAATAATATTATTATTTAAATCAACCCTTTTAACCATGTATTTTCCCTTTGATCTCTATGTAGGTTATAACTAAAGTTCTTAGCCCACTTTATCATACATTCTTTAACCTATTTTTCATCTGTTTCACATTTCAGCAAAAGTTTATACATTTTAGAAATTACATATTTATCATTGGTACACAACTGTACTTCAAATTCTGTCTTACTGTGTACCATTTCATGGTGGAACAGTGGTTAGAATGCAATATTGAAGGTTAATTCTGCCAACTGCCAGCAGTTCAGTCCAGCAGTTCAATCCTGACTGGCTCAAGGTTGACTCAGCCTTCCATCTTTCTGAGGTCAGTAAAATGAGAACCCAGATTGTTGGAGGCAATATACTGACACTGTAAACTGCTTACAGAATGATGTAAAGCACTATGAAGTCGTATATAAGTCTAAGTCCTATTGCTATTGCTATACCATAAGTCTTTTTATTCATTATGAATCTTTCTGATAACTGTATCTTTACTACACAACTAGAACACTGTGAAATGTTTTATTACTACATCTGGCAAAATTAAACACTTGTCTGTACTTTAAAATTCAGGGAAGCTGCATAAATCCTCCTAGGCCTAAAACCCAACCTTCTAATCCTTAAAATAAGATATAGTCCAGTGTGTGTTGTGTGTTGTGCATGTGATTGTGTGTATGTATCTATTTCAGAATCAGACATTTCCAAGAAAAGAGTGTTTTTCACTCTTAGAGAAGGGGAGGGTGAGGGAGAAGCAAGCTAACACCATGTTTGTTTTATGGCCTCCCTTTTCTGCAAAGCAAGCTGGTTAAAACAACAGGACTTAATTTCCAGATTGCCAGGGCAGCTGAAGGCGAATGTGGGGTGCTCTTTTCTTTTTATCTTTCCATTCCCTCCCTCCCTTCAAGTTCCTATAGGTGTTTCTCTTTGCCACTGTGCTGTTCAACTTACTGGCCTAAAATATTGCAGGTGATTTATAGAACCTGATGGGTATTGTATGGCTGATGATTCATGGAACTTCATTAAATACCAAGGAGGTGCCTGCTTACTGTCTGTGTGGACTGCACATGAGAACTTTAGCACTCCCCCTTTGCAAATTACCCCCATTAAAGTCCCAGACAAAGGTCCTCTCAGTAGCTTACATATTTTCCCACATGTGAGGGAGCAATTGGAAACTTCCTCTTGATAACTAAAAACTTTTGAATGAGAATTTATGAGAAGGGTCTTTTGGCCTCATTGCCTCAGGGTTGAAACAGATCCCAGGGTGTACAAGCGCTCCTTTGATGCAGGGAGCTGCACTGGGTAACATTTTTGAACAGGATCAAAAAGAGTAACGCGGGGACAATGTGTAGGAGCCCTTCCCCTGTCTCAAGGAGTCAAGTCTATTTCCCCCCACACACAGACACACACACCTCCCAAAGCTGAAAATATAGAAATCCACATTTGACTGTAGTAGCAAGCTGTATTTTCTTTTTAGATGTAGTCAAATCTTAAGATTTTTCTAAGTAGCGGGAGGTATTACAACTTCCTTTTCTTTAGGGTCCTGACTTTGAAGTTATAATTACTTTTTGTGGGGGAGGGCAGAGACAGAGAGAGAGAGAGAAAGAGCTTGTTCAATATGTACTTAAAGAAAGTAAATTAAAGTCTGATGGACCTAATCCTCACAAGTTACTGTATGGACCCCTTTTGAGAAAACATTTTTAAAAGCTTAATTTTTTTTCCCAGGGGTTTCCTGTTTGAAAATTACCCAAGGATCAGAATCAGAATGGAAATCCTTGTTCATAAAAGTTCAAAATTGATGCATGAACAGTATGCTTATAAGCCTCTCCAGTTTTGCTGACGATTCTCTCCTTCTTTCTCTCATTCTGAAGAAGAAAGGTTACTCTCCATTTTATCAGTATGTGAGAAAATATGTACGGAGAAGACATTTTATCGCCTCGGTTACAATTAGGAAATTAGGAAAAAGTTGCAAATTCAGAATAAAAAAAAAAGAACTTTATACATCCCTTCTCTTCCTTTCCATACTTTCAAGCAGAATGGGAGGATTCTGGAATGTTCAATATTGTGTGTTTTGTTACAACTCCTACGGGGAGTAGCCCATCCATTCTTAGTCCTCCTCTTCAGTCCTTGCACCTGCACTAAAATCACATTTTCTCCATGCAACTCTGTTTTGCTGCTGGCAGGGAAAAATGATAGTGGATGAATTACTGCAAAGTCATAGTCTGAGTCTTCTTTGTAAAAGTTCTGTTCTGGAAAAAAAATCAGTTTTTTTCTTTTACTATTAAATTAAGTGAGATGAAAAATAATGAAAATAATCAAGCCCACCTCCCAAAAAGGAGAAAAATAAGTAACTAGAATTCTCGTGTGGTGTTCTAGCACTTTCATTAACTCTATGAAGGCCAAGGGCTGCGTGAAAATATAACTTCTTCATTCATTGTGCTGTTGTCTTTCTGATGAGCATCAGAGGCCTTGGCTTCCATAGCTAAACTAAATCTCAAGGCAAGAAATCCTGGTAGGTCAGAAAGCCTGGGAGAATGCAGAATAATGGAAAGATGTCTAATTGAAAAGAAAAACAACATCTACCAATGAAAAAATTAGCCTAACTCTCCAAAGACAATCAGCAGATATCTGATGTTGTATTTTCACTAGCGATGATTTATGCTACTTTCTTACATTCATTAACCCATCACATGACTTGTTTTATTTCTTTCTTTTGATTTTCATACTTAGGGTCCCAGGATGTTTGCTGATCTTGTTGAACTTTTGTTTCCTGTCTTTTTCTACTGAGTTTCACATTCTGATAGGGTAAGCCATAGATTGTGGAAACTGAAGTGGCCTTATGTATTTAAATTGTTCTGATTTATTTAGCTGTAATACCACTAGTATGTAATGAATGCTTGCTTGCTTGCTTTTACATGAACAGTAATTTATCCAAAAAGAGATCTTACCACAATTATAAATATTTCTTTCTTTCTGGCATTCAGGAATCATTTCACTGAATACTCATGATGGTTTTGCTTTCTATAATGTCAATGTAAATACTACCGTGTACTCAATATATATTTTTTCCTTCTCTGTGGTTTGGTGTTATTTTTGTTCCTTCTGATGCTCTGATTATTCTGCTGTTGCCTCTTTGTGATTCACATTCTTGCCTTTTGGGTTGGTTTTGTTAAATCTGAAGTACTTGAATGTGATTTTTTTTTAAATTTGCTTTTATATTATGGTTATGAGCAAGCTAACTGATTATCGTGAATGATGACACAGACAGTTATTCAGTTCACATTAATGGAATTTCTCAGCTCTACACATGATTTAGAACACATCTTTCTATTGCCCTCTTTTACGGATTTGGATCTGCACATTTTTTTAAAAAAAATTTAATGATGAAATTAATGCAGAAATAAGCGGAATTGCCCACCACTAACCCCCTCCCCCAATTATCTGTCCTTTCCACAGGACTCACCTATAATTATGTTCAACTAAAGGAAGAAATGTGTATATGTAGAATAAGGCAGAAGTTACAATAGAGTGGCACTCCTAAGTTGCGGGACTGGGCTAACTGAGAAGAAAGGGGCCCTAATAAGATTTTGAGGGAGTAGATAACGACTCAGAATGCAACGTGAGATGACAGGCAGGGAGTCTGATTAATTGGTCTCCCAATTCACCTCATGAACCAGGTACCTCCATGGTCTTTCCATCTAACTACTGTCTGCCCTTTGTATAGTTTCTGCCAAGGCCTTGGTGCTACTCTAGTATGCTTCTGTATGTCCATGTTCTGTTGGAAAAACAACCTGTGCAGCCTTCTGTCAGGTGAGCCTCATAGATCAGCTGCCTCTAGAGCAGTGTTCCTCAATCTCAACAACTTTAAAATGTAAGGACTTCAAATCCCAGATTTCCTCAGACCAGGGGTCTGCAAACTTGGGTCTTTTAAGACTTGTGGACTTCAACTCCCAGAGTTCCTTGCTCTGCCTCAGACAGAGTGCTGGCTAGGGAATTCTGGGAATTGAAATCTATGCATCTTAAAGTCACTGAGGCTGAAAAAAACTGTTCTAGAGTCGTCTTCCTGCAGGTTATTCTGCCCACAAATAACTCCTCTGAACTTTTTGCTGCTGGCTTTGAGTCCAATTCTTCTCTATACCTGTCAGCTCCTGATCTTGCCATTTCCATGGCTTTTTGCTCCCTTCATAGACCAGCAATTCAGCTTTGTGATGCTCTCCTCCCCATTCATAGCTCTTCATGACTCCAGAGGATGTCTTCAGCCCAATGGAGGTAGCTGGTGTATTTGATTGTCTTGTAATGTTATTCTTGGTTTCAGGAATGGTCAAAGTGACTCCTGCTTCACCATCTGGACCTCACATAATTGGAGATCTCCACAACAAAGGAAAAAAGAATGCCAGCTCCATTTAAAACTTCTACCCTCCGGTTATTTGCTCCTGTTTTATGGCTACCTGAGATTATTATGACCATATGCAGGGCATAAAACTTAGAAATTAGTAACATAGTTCCCATTCCTGCAGTCATCACATGGTTTTAATGAAGACAGCATGATCTCATAGAGCTTTCTTGTTTGGGTTGGATCAGGAATAGATGCTTAATTCTGTGCAGTAGCAATACATTCCTGTAATATTACTAGACATATTTTTTCCAAGGAGTAAAGAATCAGTTACAAATCGAATCTGTTGCTGTGAGTTTCACTCATTTTCATGACCCTAAGTCATAACTCCATTCTCTAGTTTTCCTTAAAAAGGCCTTGAATTCATCGGCACAGCTAATGCTTATTATGTACCTTACTGGGGAAAATAGTATAATGCTATGAGTTGGAATGACTTGTCTCGAGTTTTTAAAAAGAGATTGGACAACCATTTGTCTGAAATGGTTTCATGCTTGATCAGGGGGTTGGATTAGAAGACCTTCAAGGTCCCTTCCAACTCTGTTATTCTGTTAATACATTTATCCCTTCACCTAGTTTTATGACTAATGCACTGAAACATGGCTAATATCATTTAAAACTTGATTACTGACACATAGATGCCATGTCTTTTTTAGGTTATGTACTACAAGCTAGGATCTGTGCAAAATTACAAGACATATTAGTGCAAACTAAACAGATGTTAAAACTTTTTGTTGATATTGGACATAGAAAAAAGTCATTTATCGAAATAACACATGTAAGGACTTCCGGGTGGCTCCACCTCTTCGCTGAGCCCTAATTAAAGGGGCTCCGCACTGAACATCGTAAGCCAGGAAAAGCCGGCTTTAATCTTTTTCCCTGGATGAAAGGGGGAAGATAAGAGAAATAGGAAATGTTGGTAGACCTCCCCAGAGGCTTTGTTTTAATTAAGCAGAGCCTCGAAGGGTCGACGGGTCCCATAAATATTCCTGCCATTCTCCGACTTCAGTGCGTGTCTGCAAAAGCAGGAAAAGAAGAAAGTGTCCATCTCTGCTACTTGTCTTATCTTTATGGATCTCTTTAAGCAGACGGAATGAATGCAAGCGGACAATTATTGGATTGCAAGTATTTTTGATTTCCTGACTTCTACCTTCTAAAAAAAGAGGATTTTTTTTTTCCTTTGTTTTAATTGACTCTTAAAGATGGCGCCTGAACGGGAGTGAAAGTGACGAATGGAATTTTAAACAGTCTGTGCAACTAAGAAGATAAGAAATGTTATGTGTGGATTTTAATGAAGTGAACTGAGCTCTCCTATACTTAAAGGGGAAAAGAGAAGTTTCTAGACTTATATTTTGTGAATTTTAAAACTGAAATGGCTACTAAACCACCTAAGACTGGGGGCAGAAGGGTTCTGAACCAGCTTTAGAAGATCTGATTAAAGAGCAAGGAAAGTGTCTGAAGAAAGGTTTAAGGAGATTATGGATAATAATGAGAAAATAAGAGAAGAAATAAGAGAATAATAAAAAATAAGAGAAGATATCTTGATGGCTTTTCAAGGTTTGGCAAAAGACTGGAGGTGGTGGAGGAGGAGGTGCAAGAAATTGTTCAGTCAAATCAACAAATAGAAAATAGAATGGGGAATGCAAATCAAATTGGATAAAAATGAAGATCAAGTGGTGGTGATGCAGTATAGAATGATGGAAGGAGCTCTGAGAATTAGAGGTTTGAATGAGGAGAAAGGGAAGATTTAAAAATTTTATCAGAAGCTCTGGCTGAATTTATTGAACTTGATCCACAAGAGGTTGCTTATCAAATTGACAAAATTTATAGAGTTAATTCTTGGATTGCTAGGCAAAAGAAACTTCCTAGAGACATTGTGGTTTATTTTTTGAAAAGAACAGTGAGGAATCAAATTTTGCAAGTTGCTTTTCAGAAAAACTTGAAAATAGGGGAACAGGAGTTGAAGGTTTTGAAAGAGATTCCTCCCAAGATGTTAAGGGATAGAAAGGACTTTACATTTTTCACACAAGAACTTAAGAAATACCAGATTCAATTTAGATGGGAGGTTCCAGCTGGCTTGACAGTGTATTATCAAGGAAGGAGATATCGTATTGACACAGTGCTTAAGGCCAAAGATTTTCTTTCTACAGTGCTGAAATTTGAAATAGAAATAATAGAAAAAAGAATTCAAGAGACTCAAATGGGTGTGGAAGCTGAGGTGATTCCAGTGATGTTACCATCAGAGGAACAACCACAAGAACAAAGACTGACGAGGGGAGCCCTTAAGCGTAAAGAAAAGGAGCAACAAACTCAAAGTAAAGTTCAGGACTCTGCTACAGAAGCGGTGGGAGGAGCACGGCCGAAGATACGGGAGGACGATCTTCAGTTGATTGCCCAAAGGCTTCAGCAGCCCAGTAATGGCAAATAAAATCTTGACTTGGAATGTCAATGGTTTGAACTCAGCTCAGAAGAGAAGAAAAATATTTCATTATTTGAAACAATTTAAAAGATGTTATTTGCTTACAAGAAACGCATATTAAATTATCAGATCAAAAGTACCTAATAAACTCAAAGTTAGGTAAACATTTTGTTGCTTCAGCTTTGGAGAAAAAACATGGCATAGTGGTTTATTTGAGAAAAGATATACCAGCCAAGTTAATAGAGGCAGATATTCATGGAAGATATATTGCTATTGAACTTACAATAGAAACAAAAGGACTCTCTTGCTTGGTATATATGCACCCAATCAGCAACAAGAAAAATTTTATAGAATGTTATATGATAAGTTGATCTATGGGATTATAAATCGTGTATTATATTGGGAGATTGGAATGGAGTAATAGATACACGAAAGGACAAGAGAATTTCTTCCAAGAAGATACCTGCACATGCAAAGCTGCCTAAATCCTTTTTTGATATGATAGAAGATTTTGAGTTAAGAGATGTATGGAGACTGCGGAATTTGGAGGAAAGAGACTATACTTTTTCTCTGATAGGCATCAATCCTTCTCACGTATTGATTTTATTTTAATTTCTAATGATTTGCTTTTTAGGGTGAAGAAAACTAAGATATTTCCAAGATGTTTGTCTGATCATAGTCCTGTTTGGATGGAATTGCAATATGGAAAAGAGGGTAGAAGAACTTGGAGATTAAATGAAAATTTGTTTAGATATCAGGATAATGTAAATCAATGTAAAAAGCAGATGAAAGAATTTTTTGATTATAATTTGAATAATGAAACATCGATAGAAATGGTTTGGGACTGCAGTAAAGCTTTTATGAGAGGTGTATTAATATATCTTAATAATAGACAGAGAAATAAGCAACAAAGACAGCGTAGGTATTTAGAAGAGGAAATTTATAAGAAACAACAATTATTAATACATAATCCACATGATCAAAAACTTAAAGATGCAATAAAGTTACTACAGAATCAATTTAATATGATAATGGCTGATCAGGTGGCAACAAATATACAATATGCCAAACATAATACTTTTGTAATGCAAATAGACCTGGTAGGTGGTTAGCATACACTTTAAGGAAAAGACAAAAACAACGTACTATAGAAAAAATAGAATACAAAGGTAAAGAGAGATATCAACAGGATAAAATTAAAAAAGCTTTTTTAGAATATTATACAAATTTATATCTTAAAGATAATATATTGAATAGGGATATTGATAATTATTTGAAGGAATATAAGGTTAAAAATTTAACTTTAGAACAAACGGATGAATTGAATCGCCTATAACCTCGGAAGAAATTATTTTGGTAATTAAACAATTAAAATGGGAAAACTCCTGGTACGGATGGGCTTACAGTTAGTTATTATAGGAATTTACAGGATGAGATGTTAGGTCCACTTAAGGAATTATTTAATCAGATACAACTAGGAGAATTCCCCTCATGGAGAACCTCTTTTATTTCATTGATACCAAAGAGGAACAGGATTGTTCTAAACCTGGGAATTATAGGCCAATCTCACTTTTAAATAATGATTATAAGATTTTGTTAAAATAATAGCTAATAGATTAATGTTGATTCTGCAGCGAAGAATTCATAATGATCAATCTGGATTTATAAAAGGGAGACAGATGAGGAATAATGTTAGGCAGATTGTTAATTTACTGGAGTACTTAGAAAAGAAAAATTTTATTCCAGGAGCATTTATTTCTCGATGCAGAGAAAGCTTTTGATCGATTGCATTGGGATTTTTATTTAAATTAATAGAAAAGATGCAATTTGGAGATGGTTTTTTAAGAATAATTAGGGCAATTTATGGAGAGCAAACAGCACAGATTATAATCAATGGTAGCTTAACAGATCCTTTTAAGATTGCGAAAGGAACAAGACAGGGATGTCCTTTATCACCATTATTGTTTATTTTAACTCTAGAACCATTATTGGATAAAATACGAGAAGTAAAGGAGATAGAGGAATTAGAGTTAGACAGTATGAATATAAGTTAAGAGCTTTTGCAGATGATTTGGTGATTACTTTAACAAACCCTATAAATTCTAGTAAATCTTTGTTGGAAATAATTGATCAATATGGGAATGTCTCAGGGTTTAAGGTAAATCAGAAAAGACAAAAGTGATAATAAAAATATGGCCAGACAACAGAAAGAAAAACTAGAGGAAGTAACAGGATTTGAAATTGTAAAGAAGGTTAAGTACTTAGGGGTTTATATTACGTCATCAAATGTGAAATTGTATAAGAATAACTATGAGGTTTTATGGCAAAAGTTCAGAAGGAGTTGATTGTTTGGAAAAATTGCAATTATCTTTGCTGGGAGAATTGCTGCTATTAAAATGAATGTTTTACCTAGATTTTTATTCCTCTTTCAGATGATACCAATAATTAAGAAAGATAAGAATCTTGAGGAATGGCAGAAGGAATTAACAAATTTATATGGGAAGGTAAAAAGCTAGGGTTAAAATGAAAATAATTCAAGATTCTCGGAAAGGGAGGTTTAAAATGCCTAATTTTAAATTATATTATGAAGCAGCTGCTCTCTGCAATAAGTGATTGGTTTAATTTAACAGAGGACAGAATTTTGAATATAGAAGGTTATGATTTGTTATATGGATGGCATGCATATTTAATTTATGACAAAAAGTGGATAAGGCCTTTAAAAATCATGTGCTAAGAAATGCCCTTCTGCGTGTTTGGAAAAATACTCTTATAAACTAAATTATAAGGTTCCTATATGGGCATGTCCTAGACATACAGTAGAAAATATAAACATAGAACAGAATCAGGAAATGATTACATATAAAGATCTTTTGTATACTGAAAGAGGTAATTTGCAGTTAAAATCTCTGCAAGTATTAAGAGAGGAAGGGAAAAATTATACTTGGTTTCAATATGAGCAATTACGTGCTAAATGGAAGGGAGATCAGAAAATTGGTATAGAGCAGAATGAGGGAAATTTGGTAAAGCAAATTAGAAATCAGTCTCAGGAGCACATAAAGAGATTGTATAATGTGTTACTTGAAATAGATTCTGAAAGGGACTTGGTAAAGGACTGTATGATAAAGTGGGCAAAAAATTTTCAGGAGCCAATATTATTGGAAACGTGGGAAAGAATTTGGGTTAGAAATGTTAAATTCACGCAGGCACAGAATCTGAGGAAAATTTTTATAAAATGTTTTATAGATGGCATCTAGATCCTCAAAAATTATGGTGTATGTATCCAGAAATGCAAGCAAAATGTTGGAGATGTAATTGTGATGACGCTACATATTTTCACATTTGGTGGACTTGTAAGTACATAAAGGCCTTTTGGATAAAAATTTGGTGGATTTTACAAAATGTTCTGAAAAGAAGATAAAGTTCCTGCCGCAATTTTTCTTGTTGGGAATTATTACGGATTGTACAGTAATTGAGACTAAATTGATTTTAAATCTAATAACTGCAGCAAGATTACTACTAGGACAATATTGGAAAAAAAAAGAAGTACCAACAATACAAGAATGGATATTGAAAGTTGCCAATTTGGCTGAGATGGCGAAGATATCAGCCTTTTTGAAAGACAATACGCAAGAAAGATACTTAAAGGAATGGAAAAATGGATTGACTATATTCAACGTAGATATCAGACTAAGAGTTATCAGACTGTTTTGAATGATTATGATGTATTATTTTGATTGCTTTGGGGAAGTTAGGAATTGATGATTGTAGGGTATAATTAAGTTGGGACGAAAATTTTTAGCATATGTTTGTTTTATTTTAACTATACCTTGTGCTCGTTCCGGGAAGTCGGGGGGGGGGAGGGGGGTTGCGAAGGGAGGGGGGAGGAGGGGGGGAAAGGGGGAAAAAAAATTTTGTAAAACTTTTTGAATAAAAAAAAAAAAGAAAGAAAGAAATAACACATGTAAGGCCCATAGATTTTGGCTGGCCTCTCCATGCCGTTACATCAGCTAATAAGAAAAAGTTTTTTATAGCATTATTGACAGCTTATAACAGAGGAGCTGTGCCTATGGAATGAGCTGCCTGGGGTGCAATTATTTGTTTGATTCTGATTGGTACTTAAATTTAACTAGGCAACTACTATTCTTAGGCTTCTTGAAGTTATCTAACAAGAAGAATTTTGACAAGTATGATCTATATATTTCTTTCTTCAAATATTTGTATTTTGTTCATTTTCCAAGAAGCATTCTTGGCAAATATCATATGAAAAATGTAAACTAATTCATATTAAAAGATATTATTCTTACAGAGATGTTAATATACATTTTACGAGAAGAATTACTGCTATTAAACCTGACTGATTGTTCTGCATTGAAACAGGGACCTTTTTTCATACACAGAAAGTTTCTGACTTAGCAGAGCCCTAGTGGACTCATAAGAGAGGCAATCTTCACTGGTTCTTCATCTCTTTGTAATTCTAGATGGACCTGAAAATCTGCTCCAGGAGTGTTGGAGATGTCTGGAATAAAATGGTCAAGAGGGCTGCAGAACAAGAAGGAATCAATGAGAATTCAGCAGGATTTGGTACAAGTTGTGGTCTTCCAGGTAGGTAGACATTTTGACTTCAACTTGTACTTTTGAATCTATTCCTTTTTTCTGCTGATTTTATATATTTTTATGTCCATAACTCGTGGAGATCATAATGGGTTTCACACTTTAGAGTCCATAAAAGATGAAAGAGCTATATTGAGTCTTTAGTCCATCTAAACTCTCGGATTTAACAGAAAAGTGTTTGAGTGGCATTTGCTTCTGTTACTTGACTCCTTTCTGTTTTTATTACTTGGTTGCTTGACTGTTAATTTCCAAAGATTGGCTCACCAAAAATAATCTAAGTTTCTACACATATAAATTGCATTGATATGATTTATTCCAGGATATTTTTTATTGAATATTGATTATTGTCCTTCTTTTGATTGTTTCTCAATTCATTTTTTCTTTGATTTTTAAACTGCTTTCTGTTTAAGATTGTTATATATTTCTAGGTTTGATTTATATTTTATGTTTCTGCTCAAATGAATAGAGAAAGGTGGCTAAAGATTTCTTAAATTTAAATTAATTTAATTGGTATTTAATGAGTACAGAATTTCACAATTTTTCATTGCCTGATGAAATCATATGTGTGACAACACTATAGCTTCTAAAAGATTATTATTATTAAATTTATTTGGCCGTCTATCTAGACATGGGGCTACTCTAGAAGTCTATATTTACGGACTATGGTTTCCTTACCTAGGGAATAGTTTGCATTTTATGGGACAGATACATGTGGAAGCTATGTTGCTTCAGTTAATCAAATCTATATTGAAACCTTGGACTATAAACAGCGATTGTCTGTGACATCAAATCTCAATTGGATTTATTTTCTTGATAGAATTCTGGAAATGTCTGGGCCATAAAATGAGATGGTTTTTAATCAGGCATGTCATGTCTATGCTGCCTTTTCTTCTATTTCGTTCACCTCATGCCATTCAAATCAGCTCACTTTTGTTTAGACAAAGCCAACTGATCCCTCAGGCATTTATATAAAATATATCAGGAATGTACATTTATACATGAGTAGAATTCTGGACATCTATGTGTAAATCAGACTTCTCATCTTGGACTGTAACTTAGCCAGTTTGGCCTTTGGTTACAAATCATTGATTATAAAGGGCTCTGACAAAGAATCACTTTATGGTAAATTAAATGTTACATTCATGGAGTTAAATGAGTGCAATGTAAAATGGTATGTTTGTCAATACAGCATATTAATGCTGATCCACAACAGCCTTGCTATTTGGGACACTTGAGTAACTCAATAAGATTGTGTGCTCCCTGCTTATTTTTAAAACCCGCTTTTGATTTTAACAAACATTTGCATATATTGAAATCAAGACACAGACAAATTGCAGCGATGCATCAGACATTTCCATATTTATTTATTTATTGTTTTGTTTCTCTAAAGGAATCTAAGGCTGCAGTGAAGAACATAGGAAGGGATGCTTTTTCTTTGTCTCATTCTTTAAAAAAAAAACCTTAAGCTTTGTTAAATGTGAGCCTAGTAGATGCGGAACAAGGGTAGGGCAGGGAGAAGACCTTCGATTTCTGGGGGCATAATGTCAAGACTTATGGGCTCTTCCACTTGAATGAAGTTGAGAAAATGGATTGTTATCCTGGCTGCTCTTTTCACAGCCAGCTTCAGGGCATAGTGGACCATGAAAATGAACCTTCTGTCTGGTAAATTGATGCACTGCCTCCATGGCAGCAGCGAATTTGAGGTGCAAGGTCTTTGCTTCTTCCAGCTGCAAACTTGGATCATTTCACATTCCATACAGCCTGACGCTGGGGAGAGGGATATTTTTTCAGGATAAGACATATTTCACTGAAAATCCTCTTGAAATCCGGCAAAGTCGGTTTCAAAAGTTTAAAGAAACTAAGGTCAGAGCAACCCTTTTGAAGCTGCCAAATTCTCTGCTTCTGAATGAGATATTCCATGTGCTTGGCTTTCACTATTTTTTTTTTCTGAAACAAAGTGAATGCATGGGGGTGGGGGAAGGAGAGTTCTCCATACACATCTCATCCAACAGTAATGATGCTATACATCTTATTTCTACCTATTTGAAAGAGAAAGGGAGCAACCTAGCTACAGGCAGCTCTGTCATCAATGGACAAGGATTGTTCCAAAATGGTGTAAACAGATGATGAAACTGAGTAGTTACTGTCATTATGATATCACATACGAAGAGCCCCTTCAAAATTCCTGTGAATTATGTTTACTTCAACTGAAGAATGCAGCGGTCCTATTGGAAGAAGGTTGGAAATCGCAGCAGGCGATTGCATACTCTGAATGCTGAAAAATGCAAATTCCCCACAATGAATGGGGTAACCTAGCCATGCAACTCAGTTGTTTAAAGAAAATACTTTTCTGTTACAATTTCAATTCAGTACTAATGCCACTGACCAGAATACCAAATGGTAAATGTAAAGAAGTCCCTTGATTAGACTTTAAATCTTTACCAAGAGTTAGAATGTGTGAGAAACAAAAATCATATAGATAGATCACAAGGTCCATAAAGTTTTTCATATAATAAGATGCTCACTTATATTGCAGTACTGGTGAAAAGTCATTGCAGTTCACAGAAATAATTTGACTGCCCGATTTTGACACCATGGTATGGGTTCTTATCTGCTAGTAGTATAATGATGGTAGGCCAGTTGCTTCCATATGCAATCCCTCTATTTTCAGAATTTGGAAAATGCAGGTTCAGATGTCATCATCTTCACCAACCTCCTGTGTTTATCAACTAGTTCTCCTTTCATCTTTTCATTTAAGGGATAATTTCATTTAAGGGATAACATTGGAACTTTTACAGAATGCCTAGAATGTTACAGATTTTCTACTTTTCAATGTATAGATATTTTGGTATGCAGGGGTTCCTAAGATGATCTGGGTGGTTGGGAAAGACAAATGGACCAATGGCTTTGAACTAAATGTTTGGATGTTAAAACGATCTCACGGCTCAATCGTTGGATTAGGAAATGACTGCCTTAATAGGAAATGCTAAGAACAAGAATAATAAAGGGGCTGTGCTTAGCAAGTACAGGGAAGGTCCTTTAGGCATAGAAAGATACTGGATAATGAATGAACATAACATAGTATTGACAGCTCTAAATAGAAGAGCCCATCTTGTAAATTAAGATGAGGAGGGGCTGTTGTCCAGTAATGCAAATTGCAGCCCGGTGAATAAAGCAGATTAAGAATTCAGGAAAGGACATGTTGGGTCTCATTATAAAGAGGCCAGATTTGCCTGTCCTTTTCCTACACTACTTAACTAGGCACATACATTCAAATGCTATTTAGATGCAGGGGTGGGAGAGGAGAGGGAGGGAGGGAGGGAAGCAGAGAGGGAGGGAGGACAAAAGGCTTTCCTTGACAAAGGGAATGATACATAATGTAGAGGATGTAACATTATTATATTGGATTTCGTACTGAATACAGCATTTGTATTGACATTTTAAGCTTTGCATATCTTAAAATTAGAATATATGAAGTTCATTTTTTTTTTATCACATGCAATTCTCCCGCCCCTGCAAACACAAATACTGCTGGAACCGAAAACAATTTTTTAAAAAATAATCATGTTATGAAAAGGTTACAGCTTTCTCAAATATAGAAACCAACTCAATTTGTAAACAGGCTGCAATGCTATGAAATCAGGCACAAAAAGAAAAAAAAGAATTGGAATTATGTTATTTTAGGGGAAAAATGAATGTTCCATTTAGCACATGAATTATTTATTTGGAAATTCACCTTATTTGCATTGTATGGTCAGACTTCATTTCGGGAATGATAGACCAGTTTACCTATACAAAGCTACATATAATTAATTTTATGGAATGTATTATTCATTGGATTCATATCCAAACTTTCCTCTAGAAGCACATCTTTCTAAATCGATTCACAAATTCTATCTTCAGGATACATAGTCGGTTCACCCATGCATCAAGAGTGAACTCTCAAGAACCTATAAACCTTTTCCTCTAATTCCCACACTCAACTACTCAGCAATTGCTCTCATTTCCAGGTTGAGAAGTAATTCATTTGCACACTACCGTCTTACATGATTCGGGTTCAATTATTGTCTCTCATCCAATCATCCCTGTACTCAAATGCACCTCTCCTGATACAGAGGTAACAGGAAACATAGCTGGGTATCATCAGAATATGGGTGACAACTTATCCTAAATCTCATAATGACTTCATCCAATATTTTCTTATCAATATTACATTGAACTGGAGGCAGGCCATGGCTTCAATCTAGTTTCCTGAACATCCTGTACTCTCCTTTAAGAACTATGTTTGGCTACTCAAGAAAATGCAATATGCTAGTATGTTAAAGCCATAGCGTTCTGAGCTGTATACAAGACTGACACAATCTGTAGTCATCACAGGATGATGCATAGAAAGGTAACAAAGAAGCAAACCACATGCTAAACACATTCACACATTTGCTTCTCTCTCTCTCTCTCTCTCTCTCTCATCCTCCCCCCCCCAATAAGATCTAGTAAAGTTATTGTGAGAAACTTGCTCCAGCTGATGAATACTTCAAACCAATGGTGAAATGCTCCTGGATTGGACCGGATCGCGCAATCCGGTAGCAATCGTGGCTGGTATTGTGGCCCATCCACCCGGGTGTCATTACTTCCTGGTTAAAATCAGGAAGTAATGTGTTTTTTACCTGTGACGCACGCGAGGCGCATGCACTTCCGGTAAGGAAGGAAGTAGATTTCACCCCTGCTTCAAACTATTTTGCATTTCTAAAGTCCATTGGATTGAATGATGCTGGCTGCGTTTACATCTTTATGCAATAATACCTTGCACTCCTTATATCACTCTAAAAGCTGAACTATACCAGTTACAAAATTGCCCTCCTTATTTTTTTAATCGCACATCTACAATTGCATGTGTGAACAGCTGCATTCCTTTCCCCCTGCATTCCTTGAAAACAAAATCTGCCTGTCCTCTCCTCCACTTCCCCCTCCCCTCCATTCCTTTTAAACAAAGCTAACCATTCCTGTTCCCCCCATCTGAGTTAAATACCAGGGTATCCGTTTCGGCAGGCATCTAAGCTCAATCTAATCAAGCTGTGTCACAATTCTGTCAAGGCAGGTTGCTCTCTCTTTGGCCTTGAATAATTGGAAGAATGTTGGCACTTGCGCCTGGGCTATGAGAACATGACCTGGGTTGATATTTAATCTCTTCCAGTGCTAGGCTGCACAAGGTCTGGAGCCTAAGTCAGGCCTCAGGAGCAGCATGTTCGACATCAGCCGCACTCATTTTACCTTGAAATAGATGCCATTGGAGGCATCGCTCCACTCTTCCAGGAGCAGACTTACATGGGACAGATATGCACCCTAGAAAGGATTTGATTGTTGTCCTTTCAACTTTTTGCTTTGCCAGCCTAATTGTTACAAGGTGCTGCGAAATACCTCTGAAAGGCAAAAGGTTAGGGAGTTCAAGAACTAAAAGTTCTGTAATGTTGAAGTTTTTTTTAAAAAAAACTTGACAAAAAGAAATGGAAAGTATCTTTCTTGTCCCTCCAGCTTTCTGAATAACTTTGTTGTATTTGTACACTTTGCTGCACGCCCCATGGAAAACATCACTGAATGGACACTTATAAAAACCACTATTACTAGACAACTGGAAACCAGGATTCAGAAGAACCACAGTTTTTATAATCATCATTAATTGGTTCAACTAGTTGGATCTGATCTCTGATTATGCCAGCAGTTTCACATAAGGTGTAAACCGTGGAGAGACACCTCATTCTGCTTCACTGCCAACTTCTGAAAGGCTCCTAAACTAAATACAAAGTGTGCAGAAAAGACTTGACTTTGAAGTTTTTCTAGGAAAAAGATTGCTGTCATGACACAATTGCTGTTGAGTTAATATGCTGGTTTTAGGTAAAGCTGCAATATTTTGAAATACTTTAGGGAATAATTTTATTAGTAATAAGTGCAAATTATTCTTAAAAGTTATGATAATAACTTAGTTATATAATATCAATAACATACAACAACAATAGCAAAAAATGTACTGAGTCCTGACTTTAGGCACAGATAACTGTATTAATGCACTTTGATAGAAATTTGCTTCCCCCATGGCTGAAGCCTATTTGGCTTCAATAACAAGGCCAGGGAATGGCCCTGATGTAATGTGGGGTAAGTTAAGGAAACCAGCTGGTAAATTCCTTTGGCTTTATTTCCCTTTCCACCTAATGGCAGGAAAAACAGCTCATTCTTAGAAATAGTCCACTTGACAAGTCAGGGCATTTGATGCTTTGATTGACTGATTCATTGACGCTTCTTCCCATTTTACCCCCTGAGCTTCCTCTGAACCTACAACCTGTAATTTGGCCTAACAGGTATGCAGGAGGGATGAAGATCATTAATGAGCAAGCGTACGGGTCTGGATGGGGAGAAACAGACTTGAGCTCAATCCCTCCAAGACGGAGTGGCTGTGGATGCCGGCACCCCGGTACAGTCAGCTGCAACCGCAGCTGACTGTTGGGGGCGAGTCATTGGCCCCAACAGAAAGGGTGCGCAACTTGGGCGTTCTCCTGGATGGACGGCTATCGTTTGAAGACCATTTGGCAGCCGTCTCCAGGAGAGCTTTTTACCAGGTCCGCCTGGTTCGCCAGTTGCGCCCCTTCCTTGAGCGGGATGCCTTATGCACGGTCACTCACGCTCTTGTCATTTCTCGTCTGGATTATTGCAATGCTCTCTACATGGGGCTACCCCTGAAGTGCACTTGGAAGCTTCAGTTAGTTCAGAATGCAGCTGCGCAGGTGATTGAGGGAGCCACACGTTGCTCCCGTGTAACACCGCTCCTGCGCAGTCTGCACTGGCTACCTGTGGTCTTTTGGGTGCGCTTCAAGGTGTTGGTTACCACCTTTAAAGCGCTCCATGGCTTAGGGCCCGGGTACTTACGGGACCGCCTGCTGTTACCTTATGCCTCCCACCGACCCGTACGCTCACACAGAGAGGGTCTTCTCAGGGTGCCGTCCGCCAAGCAATGTCGGCTGGCGGCCCCCAGGGGAAGGGCCTTCTCTGTTGGAGCACCTACCCTCTGGAACGAACTTCCCCCTGGTTTGCATCAATTACCTGACCTTCGGACCTTTCGCCGTGAATTGAAAACGCACTTGTTTATCCAAGCGGGACTGGCTTAATTTTTAAACTTTTTGAATTTTAATAATTTTAATTGGGGTATTTTTATGAATTTTATGGGTCAAATTTGACGGTTTTAAATTTTCGGCCATTTATAGAATATGTTATTTTAACTTTTGTCTTAATTTGTATATTGTACTGTTTTTATTCTGGCTGTACACCGCCCTGAGTCCTTCGGGAGAAGGGCGGTATAAAAATCTAAATAATAAAAATAAATAAATAAATGTTCTTTGAAAGAGACAAGGTACTTCTCTGTCCACCTGAAGTAGCCTATGAAGTTAGCAAAATGGTGTGCCCCACCCTCTATAATAAGAACAATAGGGAAAAAAATGATGCCATGAAAAATGCCTTAGCAAAATAGAGGCCAACCAGTAATTTCCTGCTTGGTGATACAACGAAACCAGTATTTAAAATACAGGGGGTCTGATGTTCTTTCAAAAGCCCTGGCCAGGGTTTTTTTCTCAGCCAAGCCAAAATGGCCTTTGAAGGCATTGCTCAGTGTCCGGAAGGAGAGGGACTGCTCACAGCAGCCTAAATTGACCAATAGGAGTTGGGCAGATTGCATATCATTGATGCAGTCCATAGCAAATATCTTTTTGGGGGGGAAAGCAGTGGTGGGTTTCAAAAATTTTCACTGTGGGGTGGCTTGGTGAGCGTGGCATTCCTTGGTGGGTGTGGCAGGGGAAGGATACTGTAAAATCTCCATACCCACCACACTCAAGGGGAAGGTTACTGCAAAATCCCCATTTCCTCCGGATCAGTTGGGACTTGGGACTCAAAGAATAGATGCGGGCTGGGCCAGTCAGAACCGCTTCTCCAAACTACTCAAAATTTCCACTACCGGTTCTCCAGAACTGGTCAGAACCTGCTGAAACCCACCTCTGGGGAAAAGGGATAATTAAGGATGATAGTTACCCATCTCCATGTGGATTGAGGATGAGTCAAAAGCAGGGATGAAATCCACCAGGTTCTGACAGGTTCTGGAGAACCAGTAGTGGAAATTCTGAGTAGTCCTTGAAAGAGGCGGTGGTGAGACATCTCCTCAAGAAGCCTTCCCTGGACCCAGCTGTTTTAGGTAATTATCGTCCGGTCTCCAACCTTCGCTTTGTGGCGAAGGTTGTAGAGAGTGTGGTGGCACGTCAATTACCCCAGTACCTGGATGAAACTGTCTATCTAGACCCGTTCCAGTCTGGCTTTCGGCCCGGATACAGCACGGAGATGGCTTTGGTCGCGTTGGTGGATGATCTCTGGAGGGCCAGGGATAGGGGTTATTTCTCTGCCTTGGTCCTATTAGACCTCTCAGCGGCTTTTGATACCATCGACCATGGTATCCTGCTGCACCGGTTGGAGGGATTGGGAGTGGGAGGCACCGTTTATCGGTGGTTCTCCTCCTATCTCTCTGATCGGTTGCAGACGGTGTTGACGGGAGGGCAGAGGTCGACCCCGAAGCACCTCACTTGTGGGGTGCCGCAGGGGTCGATTCTCTCGCCCCTCCTGTTCAACATCTATATGAAGCCGCTGGGTGAGATCATCAGTGGTTTCGGTGTGAGTTACCAACTCTACGCTGATGATACTCAGCTGTATTTTTCCACACCGGGCCACCCCAACGAAGCTGTCGAAGTGCTGTCCCGGTGCCTGGAGGCCGTACGGGTCTGGATGGGGAGAAACAGGCTCAAGCTCAATCCCTCCAAGACAGAGTGGCTGTGGATGCCGGCACCCCGGTACAGCCAGCTGCAATTGCGGCTGACTGTTGGGGGCGAGTCATTGGCCCCAATGGAAAGGGTGCGCAACCTGGGCGTTCTCCTGGATGGACGGCTGTCCTTTGAAGACCATTTGACGGCCGTCTCCAGGAGAGCTTTTTACCAGGTCCGCCTGGTTCGCCAGTTGCGCCCCTTCCTGGACCGGAATGCCTTATGCACGGTCACTCATGCTCTCGTGACATCTCGCCTGGATTTATTTTAATGGGGTTTTATCATTTTAATTGTAATTTTTAAATTTTGGCCTATTTAAATAAGTTTTTTAATTAGTGTTTTATCTTGTATTATATTTGTATTTTTATTGGGCTGTAAACCGCCCTGAGTCCTTCGGGAGATAGGGAGGTATAAAAATTTGATTAAATAAATAAATAAATAAATAAATAAACCGGCAAATACCACCTCTGGCTGGCCCCAGAGTGGGGTGGGAATGGAGATTTTTCAGTATCCTTCCCCTGGAGTGGGGTGGGAATGGAGTTTTTACAGTATCCTTCCCCTGCCACTCCCACCAAGCCACTCCCACCAAGCCCACCATGGGTGGGTTCTACTTACCTTTACTACCGGTTCACAACGGGGCCACATGCGCAGAAACTTCCTCTGCTGAACTACTGGTTCTTGCAAACCGGTCCGAACCAGGGGCAACTCACCACTGATGCCCACCTAGCTACAGCCACAGAACTGGTAGTAAAAAAAATTGAATTTCACCACTGGTCAAAAGCAATATTTTTAAGCCATGGCATGTTAAAACTGTTACCAGAAAATGTTTGTGCGATGGCTAAGTAGTACTCTGGCTAAAAACATATTGTAATATTTATTAGTAAATAAAAAAACCCAGCAGTAATAGAAATAGTACTATTGGTCTGTTTATTGCTTTACTGGATTACTCCTGTTCTCTTTCATCTTCTTCTTACAAGTTTAGAACCAACACTGAGCAACCGTAGAAGGGCAGTTTTTACAATATGGGGAAATAAACCCAATTCTTTTTCTCTCAAGGCACATATAAGCCATTCTGACCTTCAGGAGAAACGGAAATACCACCCAGGTCTATCAGTTATTCGTCCTGAGTAATCTGAAGTCACAGCATGTTTGGGTTGCTCCATTCATAGCCCCAGACAGATTTCAGGGTAATCAGAAGCCTGCGGAGGGGGGCTGGAAAGGGAGCAACAGCTAAGGGTCCCCAAACCCCTAGAGAAGAATTATAACTTTCTTCTTTGTTGCGATCAAGGGAAATTGCCTGGAATGTTTAATTCATCAGGTTTTAAAGAGTCTCTTACAAGATGATGCACTGATTCCAAATTCTGTATTTGATTTTGCCTACTTTTCATTGTCCCTGCATAAATCTACATTTATACATAGGCGCATATAAAGGTAGCAAGAAGAATAAAAGGCCCACGGTCTCATTATTTTTGAGAGCTGTTTGTGGACTTTTCCCTTCCCATACTTAAACACAGGTTCTGATTTCTGGGTATCCATATTCCATACTAAATTCATAGCACGTCTATACTTACAAACATGCATTTATTTTATATTTAACTGTCAAATGTCGGGGGGGGGAGATAATTTTTAGAAAGATAATCACATCTTTTTCTTCACAGAATTTCAATCTCCAGATATCCCTAGAGAATATAATTATTAAACTCACATTTATGGGGGTCTACCTCAAAGAGATGGCTGCAAATATTTGTGAAGAAAAAGCAAATACCATTGATTTCTAATTAATTGGACTGACTCTTACTCCTGAAACTAATCTTTTGTAAATTATTGGGAAAAGTTTCCAAGTAAAATGTGTTAAACTGCATGGGTTTTCGATTAAGACAGTGGCACCTGTCTATCCGGATAATAAAAATGTGTGGAATATTACTATTACCTAAATTCATTGCAAAAGTAATAATTGGTTAATTTGATTCAGGCAACATGAATTTACATGGAATTTTGCCCCTGGACACATTGTGTGAAAACACTGAAAGCACCAGTGGGGAATAAATACTCCAGGCCCACAAAGATGTATGTGCTTGTCCAATTTTATAAACTTTTGTCGTAACCCATTTTCAGTTTATCTGATATATAAAAGCCATTGAATATTCCAAGGAAGGCCACAGGTGCTTGCCACATGCAGCATATAAAAAAGCCCTAGATCTCCCCTCCCTTTACATTTCTTTAATGGTGGAGATTCGAAAAGTACAAGTAATTTGCACTTCTGAAACAGCCCATTTAAAATAAAATGCAAATTGGCTCTTAGAATCCGGCTGATTTACTGCCGGGAGAACTGGGGCTACAATGCAAAGGCTTGCCACAATAAAGCACTTAGTTAGCCTCAAAGGTGCCACTGCCCTTTTTGTCTTCTCGCTTCTTCTACAGACTGCTGCTCTTCTGGAATTTGTCACTACGGTTAAAGATGCCCCACCGCTTGTTTCATGCCTGAGTGATAGTTCATTTGCTCTTAATCTTTAATAACAAGGTGGCTATTGTGCCCGTAGCATCCAGAGTATCCCAATCTGAGCAAAGGCCATTTCCGCATTAAACGAAGGGTCATCGTGATAAGTAGAAGTCTCTGCACCATATTTCACCACTCCTGTATTATCACCCCGATCAGGTTCTCCCTACTGTAGCATCCTTTAGTCAAACCCCAAAGCCTTTTCTTCTATCTTTCTACCAACCCATTCTAGAGATCTGAACAATAACAGAAGCTTTGTTGTGGAGCACAGTCCTAAGAGATTAATCAGGTACATTACTGATTAACCCAACCTGCTTTGGAATGTCAAACACTTCCTTTTTTAATTTTTTTTTAAGGCTATGGCATGAAGGAACAAAGTTGTTTGTCCCTTTCAGATGAACTCCCCCCCCCAAATTTCCACTTAGGTTGTTATTGAAGGCCAGCACCTGCTTTTAAGTCAATATGGGGGTGGGGGTCAGCTGATCTCTCATGATTCATTTTCATGTACCTTACACGGTAGCAAAAGCACTGATTACATGCAAATCAAAGATCAAGTGCATTTCCC
Organism: Ahaetulla prasina; assembly: GCF_028640845.1. Taxonomy (NCBI): domain Eukaryota; kingdom Metazoa; phylum Chordata; class Lepidosauria; order Squamata; family Colubridae; genus Ahaetulla; species Ahaetulla prasina. The sequence goes on from NC_080539.1 coordinate 284,523,850, forward strand.
TCCTGCTCCTCCTGTTTCTATACTGTGGGAAATTTCACTGTGGTGCCTATGTGAGCATCCAGTCCAAGCCAGGAAATAAGGGTTTGGAAGTTTCTAAAGTACATTCAAAGTACGTGGGGATCCATTTGCAAAAATGGCAATGGGATGAGCTGGCCACACTTGCTGATTCCAATGCAAAAATGAATAGAACAATTTATTTATTTATTAAAGTTCTTTATTAATAATTCAAATTAAAAACAATGGACATGGTTTAACATCACTGGTTTTAAATATTGTTGTCAAATTCAAAATGTTGGTTACTACCTTTAAAGTGCTCCATGGCTTAGGGCCGGATTACTTACAGGACCGCCTACTGCTACCGATTGCCTCCCACCGACCCATGCGCTCTCACAGAGAGAGACTCCTCAGGGTGCCGTCCGCCAAGCAACGTCGGCTGGCAGCCCCCAGGGGAAGGGCCTTCTCTGTGGGGGCTTCCACCCTCTGGAATGAACTTCCCCCAGGACTCCATCAACTGCCTGACCTTCGGACCTTCCGCCGCGAGTTGAAGACATACCTATTTATTCGCGCAGGACTGGCATAGAAATTTTTAGTAGTTTTTAATATTTGTATTTAAATTTTATGGGGTTTTATGGTTTTAAATGGATTTTAATTTGGCCTTATATTTAATAAGTTTTTAATTATTGTTTTATTGTGCACTTTTTATTGTTTTATTTGGCTGTGAACCGCCCTGAGTCCTTCGGGAGAAGAGCGGTATAAAAATCTAATAAATGAAATGAAATGAAATGAAATTTAAGCTAATAAATGATATACTTCTTTATCTTTGTACAAATCTACATTACTTCTTACATGTCAAGTATGTAGGTTAATTCCTCTTAAACAGCTACATCCATACTCAATATAATCATATCTCACATACAAGTTTAACATACATTGACATATCCATTTCTAGACATTCAATACACCTTCATCTTAGCATTCCTCTTCCTGTCCAACCATTCATATAATTTAGTCCAGATTTCATAGTATGCTGATTCACTTTTATCCTTGAGCTCCAAGGTAAGTCTGTCCATCTCTGCACAATTAAAGATTTTAGTTGGTACTTCTTCTTCCGAGGAGGATGACTAGAACAATTTAGCATACCTTATTTTTTTCCTGATAATCTGAAACAAGATTACGCTATAATTTACTCTAAAGATATGCAGACAAATTTATGTGAGGAATAAGGACTATGGTAGCCTTATTTAGGGTTTATTTCTGTTTCTTTAAAGCAGAAGAGGCCTGTGAACAAGAGTTGTGGGGAGGGGGAGATGTAAGCAGCATATAGTCCATCAACACTTTCTTCACTCTTCACCTACTGAGAACATAACACATAGTGGAAACCACTTGTATCTGAGCACTTTAGAAACTGGTAAACCTTGTTGTAACTTCTGTGGAGTCTCCATAGACACAAAGACTCCCTGATGTAGAAGCTAGTCCCCAACAGATAGGGTGTAAAGAGGATAATATCAAAGGAATGGGACTCTATTCTCCTCCTTACTCTACTTTTTCACATGTTCATTGTGCTCTGACAGAACAAATATAACATAATTAAGTATAAAATCACATATTGAGTTTTTCCAGGGTTTGCATTTCCTTTATCATGAGTATAGTTTAAATATATAAGCATGTCTATCTCTTTTAATGAAAAGTGGCATTGGTTTTTAATGCATGGATAAGTGCATGGATTTCTGATAGTACAAAATGTATACTGTTTTAATAGTCTATTTTAAGGAAAAAATGCTCTGGTTCAGATGCAGTTATATACTAGCGTCTTTTGTAGGTCCTGCAGTGTTACTTTGTGCAAAGTATTCTTCAGAATGTGGGGTTTTCTTTGTCACCCCTGCCCCAATCTGCATGCAATCTGCACTATGCTTTGTTAAGAATAATGAGGGGAAACCATATGATTAAACTAAGCACTGGTCAGTTTTAGCCCAATCACTAGGTGAGATCAATCCACGGTGTTCTCCAAACTACAAACTTATAAAAGAATTTTCTCTTTCTTCTCCTATTATTTTTGCATAATCCAGAGGAATCTATCAAACAAAGGTCCTCTCAGAAGTTAGATGGCTTTTAATCTGAGCAATAAATAATCGGTGAAAGAGACTATCCTGAAGAGAAGGTAATTTGTCTTGCTTTGGCAGTTGGAGATGGATGTGCTTGGGGGTTATCTGTGGTGTCAGTTCATTCAGAGATGAACCCCAGCCTTGAAATCTGAATCAATGATATCTGTCCTGCCGATTCTCTATTTGGTGTATTTATGTATCAGAGACAATCTCTATGCAAGAGATCTTAGTAATTTAAGAATTCACACTACAGGAATTCAGGAGAAGTGTTTTCCATGTTTACTTAATTTGGTATACAAATTTATGATTAAGTGGATTCCTGAGATGATAAACTACTATATAAGTATATCGCTCTTTTTTCTGGACCAAAGATTTCTCTTGGAAAGCAAAGCAGGATGAAGATTCTGAATTTCACAGAATTTTTCCTTCTTTCTGATTTCTGAATAATAGCCTTGTAAAACCTCTCCCTAGTTACCCTAACTCTAATTCTCCTCAGATCTCCCCTGAAGTAGATGTTAAAAATATGAATATTAAGTATTTATCTCCATTTTATACTATTTTAATTTAACTTCACCGGAAGCTTTCTGCCTGTCCAAAGATAAACAACTTGGGGAAGACATTTTGGCATGTAGCATGTAGCAGAACTATGGAAGAGGAGGTCATTTATCTGTGTTTACGATCCTGAGCTTGTTCAGAAGCCTCTATGATTGAATTTTACAAACATACATACTATAAAAAGGTAAAGGTAAAGGTTCCCCTTGCACATACGTGCTAGTCGTTGCCAACTCTAGGGGGCGGTGCTCATCTCCGTTTCAAAGCCGAAGAGCCAGCGCTGTCCAAAGATGTCTCCATGGTCATGTGGCCGGCATGACAGAGAGTTAAATCTTACATATCTTAGTCCTCAGATGATACACGTACTGTTTCCTATTCATTATAGTGTGTAGTGTTTAGGATTCCTAATCCTAATTGAATTGGGATGATTTACATTACTTATCTCTACATTTGTATAGAAATAAGTGAATAGAAAGTTGATTTAAATACATAATCAGGGTAAAATGAAACAGCAACGTTATAGAAATCTTAGAGCTGATGTCCGAAATATACTTGTTTTCCCTTAAATAATTCTGGACAAAGCAATATGGGATTCACTCTGCAATTCATATGTACATAGCCACCCATTTAGGATTTGCCTTATTCAGAGTCAAACTTGGATCCATCTAAGTCTCAATTCTCTAACATTCCATAGTGGTTCTCCAAGATCTAAATTGGTATTCCCCAGAATTATTGGAGAAATCAGATTAGATCTAATGCTTTCTGTATTGAGGAAAATCCAGGTTTGCTGATAATTGTTTACAGTATACAAATAGTACACTGTGACTATATAATGTCAAGTGTTAGAAGACTTCTATATGATTATTAAATTGTTAAACTGTCCTGAATGATATTATGGGGCTATGTTACATAAAGACCAGTACTTCATTTTCTACTTTTACAGTAAAAAGCAGCTGCCTAAAATGTACAAATGCAAATATGATACTGGCAAAAAATAAAGCACTATTTTGTTTCAAATTGAATGAGACAGATCATTCAGTCCTGGTCACAGGCTGAATGCAGCTATCAGTGAAAATGTGCTAAAACATTTTTTACATACAGTATAGATCTTCCAGGCCCCCAAAGAATCAAAATCAATAATGTAGAATCATAACTAGTCTAAATTTTTGCTTCAAGTTATCTTAAGGGAGAGGTAAAAAGAGGACGGCAGTCAGATATTTTGTGGAACATTGTTTATTTATTTAATTTTATTCTATTAGTTGTTTTTCTCCAAAAAGCTCATAGTCTCTTGCTGCCCTATTAATTATCCTAACAAATTTTCAGGAGTTGAGAGCTCATCGAGTTTAAGCAAGATTTGAATACAAATCTTCCTAGTCTCATTAAACCCATTAATCTGACTCCCTAGGCAAAAATCATGGCAAGTGATAGGCTATTTCTCTTGTAACATACAATGGGAAAGTTGTAACCAGCATTCTGCCGGATGTGGCAAGGATTACTGGGAGCCAGTGGCTGGATTCCTCAGTTTAAGTCTTCAGAATGGCTTATGTCAGTTCTAATGGAGTGCTCAAAAGAATTCCAATGTGCTCCCAAAATATATCAAATAAGAAACAGAGTTTGAGAATGATGCGGAAATTCTGACACATGTCTGTAGTTAGGCAACATCTTCATTTCTTTGTTTAATTTATTAAAAGCAGCTTTACCCTATTTTGTAGATAGAAACGGGTATCCAGTGGCTTACAAAGACAAGAAAATTATCCTCAAGTTTTTGTAAATTTAAAAGACAAAATACCAGAAGAAAAGAGATTGAGGGAATGGAGAGGTAAACTCCTGTAACGGTTAGCTCATTCTGATTGTGGCTCACTGTGATTATGGATGGGTACATGCTGGTTTCTCCCTGGCTGTAATATTTCTAGGAAGCAGGGGAAAAATATCAAAACGAGGTATTCTCTAGAAATTTTTACATTTCCGACAAAGATGATTCAGCAGAAGTTGGCTGTTATTTCAAACTTTTTGATCCTGTGTGTTTTCCCACAGCAAGGCACCTTTTCCTAGAATCGTGGTTGGTTTTTGTAAGTGATATTCAGCTCCTTGGGAGGAGATTCAAATCATCAACATTTCCTATCTTTTGTTCTGTATCAAAGTGACAAAGTCCGGCCAGTGGTTTTCTGCAGACATCACTGTTTTTAGCATCTTAGGGAACTATTTTGATTTAAACTCAATTTGGTCCTGTAAGATGCTGTAGGAATTTAGCACCCACCCCCCTCCTAGAAGAATGAAATATTCTATGAAATATTTTAAAAAGCAGAATATTATACCTTCCTGGATGAGAAATGGAGAAACATATTTTAAAGACAAAGGAGCTCCCTGCAACTTCCTGACTCCCCCCCACCTTTGTCAATGGGCCATTAAAAGCCTCAGCTAAGCTCACTCATTCTCCCCACCTTTGTCAATGGGCAATTAAGGCTTCAAGCAAGCTCACTCAATCCCCCCATGATTTGCAACACAATACAACTGAAACTCACCACATGGCAAGGCTCAAGCAAGCTTGAGAGACAGCCAGCAAGGCTAGCTAAGACTCCCACCCCCTGGGAGTCTGACAACCAATCAGGATACTCTTCCTGTGCCCCAGAAAGGTCAAAGCTCAGAAAAATCATAAAACCAGGGAGCACACAGGATCTCAGCCCTTTTCTGTTCAGGAACTCAAGCCATGTGATCCTGGCCACCATTAAACCATCTTTCCAAGCAGCCTCCATGTTTCCAGTGTCTTTGTCCCCACTTGGAACTGAACCCAGATGGATATTTCTTCCAACAATTGGCACCCACAGATGGGACTCCAAGCTAACCTAACCAATGGACCTGGCCCAGGTAAGCCTCCCTTGCTAGCAGCAGACCCATTGAGTCTGTGGGTAAGTTTTCCTGGACCTTGGCCATTTGGAACTAGGTTTTAAAGGGGTTTTGAGTTTGAGCTCAAAGACTGCTTGGAAAGAAGGTGAGTACCTCTAAATTTTAATTTTAAGCATGGAAAAGCATGGGAAATATGTGTATGCCTGCATGTGTGTGAATGAGAGAGCCCTGCTCCCAATCACAGCTGGATTTTGCATCCTCTGTGCATTTCCTAACCGCAGAAAGACCAAAAGTCTGGAGAGCATGGGGGTTTTGCCAGAGCACAGGACCTTCTGTTAGGGAAGGAAGAAGTGTGTGTGTGGGATTCCACCTAAGGAAACAGTCTGATTCCACCTCTTTGAGCAACCTCTAGCCGCACCTCTGCCTACTGCTAGCTCCACCGAGCCGTGACCGGTAGGATAGAGAAAGCAAGGGGGGGAAGCCAAACGTGGAACTTTGTGTTTATTAGGAATGGAAGCCGGCGAGAGGAAAGTAAGTGTGAATGAAGCAATTAAGAGAGTAAAAAGGAGAAAAGGAGAAAAAAGGAAGCAGGAAATCTGCTTGGGGCCCTGGATGCCCGGAGGCTGCCAGTACTGCCTGGTATGCTAAAAGGAAGCAGGAAGCAGTGTTGAAGAGGTGCTCGTACCTACTGGCAGGGCAGTAGGTCCTCTGGGATCACCTTTTTGATCCAAACTGGAAGCTCCCTTAACAGGAAGGTGCCCATACTTGACAGAAGGGAGTCAAGTCCTTCCCAGAACTTTTTCTGAAAATTGTAGGAGGATCCACCCGGCTAGGCCAAAGTGAAAATAAAACCTCACATCGGAGAGGGAAACATGGGAAGCAGTAGCTCGAGGGTGGAGGGAAATCCCCTGGAAAACCTGCTGGGGGCCTGGAGTGCCCGGAGGCTGCCAGTTTTACCTGGTATGCGGAAAAAGAAATTGAGGAAATTGTGTAATAAAGATGAGAATAGGAAACAAATTTGGCCAAATAAAGGTACTTAAAAGAAAAGGGAAATATATAAATAGGAATGTTTGGGTTTTTGTTTTGTTTGTCTCTTTCTCTGTCTTCTATTGAATCACGTGGTATGTCTGTTAAGATTTGTGCCTTCCCTAATTTAACTGAGATTTATGGCGGGAATGATCAGTGTGTGTGTAAATCTCAGAGTTTTGTCCTCCTTGTTTTTTATGTGTGTATGTCTGTCTTTGTGGGCCCTTGAAGTAATTGTAACTGTAAAATGTATCTGATCTCTAGAGACAAGAATTTTAAATTGTTAGGGAAAAACAAAAACAAAAGGTTGAAGCAATAAAATAGGGAAAAGAGAGAGAGAGAGAAAAGAAAGAAAGCCTTTGCCCTATTTTCGTGTGGCCACCGGGAATAGGGTACAGAACTTTTCATTTCTGCTTTTTTCTCCTCCTCTTTATCTTAAAGTAACAACTCAAGTTTATAAGGAAACATTTTAAGTTCACTTACAAGATAAGTTTATGAGGAAACGTTTTAAGTTCACTTACAAGAGAAAAAAAATTCAGTCTTGCATTTACTGTGTGTTTAAATGATTTTACCTGTTCCTCTTCCTAAAGCATGTGAATCCAGTTTTTTTTTCTTTCATCAGTTGTGTCTCCATTTTGTTGAAACTGCATTATCTTTTAGTAACTGCAATATTGATGTGTTGTTTCTTTTCAAACTCTGCCTGCAAGATATCTACCCCCCCCCCCACTTTTTATTCCTGTTACTAATCCTTTCCTCAGAAGCTTACCCACAAAAGAGGGAGGGAGATCCTGTTCTAATGTCTTTCAGCCCTGAAAAGATGACTCTGCAACTGTGGAAGCAGAGCACATGGTTCAGATGCTGCCCCAGAGGAGACCTTCCATTTGTTGGAGTCAGGAATTGAGTTTGAATCCAGCCCCCACTGAAAGTCATCACAGCAACCAGATTGGAGCAGACCTTTCCAAACCTGACTGACCAACAAGCATGCCACCCAAAAGATATGAAAGAAAGGACCCTGAGATGTACAAGTAAAGACTAAAAGACTCTTTTCAATTCCCAGAAGACAACTGGAAAGACTATGGGGGAGGGTGGAAAATTCATTGTAAGGTTTTCTTTCTTGTCTCATTTACATTGTAATCAGTCTAAAGTATTCATGTAAGGATTGTATTTGAGTGGCTGCCAGTTAGTTCTGAACACCTGAGATTTCTGTCTAATGGTAGGGAAATTTGTCCAGCATGTTTGTATTGTTTGTATTGCCTGAATTGTAAAAGTAGCTGCATACACAGGCACACACAGAGACACACACCATTCAGAATTAGTCTATTCCCTTCACTTACCTCCACACAAGGCTTCCCCTAGGTTGATTTTGCTCTGTGGCACTAAAAGCCCAAGGAGTCAGATCTCCCTGCTAATTCCATGGGGGAGGGGCATCCCCCTCAGGCAATTCCTCTCTTGAAGAGATAGCAGAAAAAGTGATATCCAAAACCCAAGCCCTGACTATGACTCACAAATGATGCTGCCCAGTTGCCCAGTAAAGCAAGATATGTTGCACTGGTGGTCTCATGAGTAGAAGTCCCAGGGCTCATTGTGTGTAATTTAAAAAAAAAAAAAAGAAAGGAAAAAGCCTGGATTGCACACTGATTAACCTCAATTTGGACTGGAAAAAAAAATCTTGGATAGACTAAAGTAAGAGCTAGGGCAGGTTTAGTAACCAACCCTTGGAAATGGGCAGCCTGTAATTTAAAGGAAAACCATGGCTGTGAAAATTTTGGGATGTGTGCTTGCTTGACCTGACTGGAAGCTCTCAGAAAGTGATATCTAACAGCTGAAATTAATTGGCATAGAAAATTGGATACTGTAAAATTCTTACCAGAACTTTTCCCCTGGCTGCTAGACCTTCATGGTTGAAAGCTTTTGGGAGCCACTGAAGGAATCTTTTTTTCTGTTGTCTCTATCAATGGCTTCCTTTGCATCAGGAAAATTAAAAGCACCCACTGATTTGATCAATTTTAATTTTTGCCAAGAGCATGTTTCAAAACTCACATGTTTTGAAAAAAAAAAAAAGTAGGGATTGTAGGAATTTAGCACCCACCCCCCTCCTAGAAGAATGAAATATTCTAGGAAATATTTTAAAAAGCAGAATATTATACCTTCCTGGATGAGAAATGGAGAAACATATTTTAAAGACAAAGGAGCTCCCTGCAACTTCCTGACTCCCCCCCCACCTTTGTCAATGGGCCATTAAAAGCCTCAGCTAAGCTCACTCATTCTCCCCACCTTTGTCAATGGGCAATTAAGGCTTCAACCAAGCTCACTCAATCCCCCCATGATTTGCAACACAATACAACTGAAACTCACCACATGGCAAGGCTCAAGCAAGCTTGAGAGACAGCCAGCAAGGCTAGCTAAGACCCCCACCCCCTGGGAGTCTGACAACCAATCAGGATACTCTTCCTGTGCCCCAGAAAGGTCAAAGCTCAGAAAAATCATAAAACCAGGGAGCACACAGGATCTCGGGCCCTTTTTCTGTTCAGGAACTCAAGCCATGTGATCCTGACCACCATTAAACCATCTTTCCAAGCAGCCTCCATGTTTCCAGTGTCTTTGTCCCCACTTGGAACTGAACCCAGATGGATATTTCTTCCAACAATGCTAAAGACTAAGCTTGGGACTTTCTTTATGGAAAATATATGTTTTACTATTAAGCTACAGATCTTCCAAAATCATGAGTTCAGTCATCCCTAGATGAAGGCAAAGGAATTTTCCTTTCAGGTGCTACACTTCTTTTATTATAGAAAGGATATGGAGAATAACTCCAGGAAATAGTTTATTTAAAGAATGCGGTTTTTATAAACAGGCTAAGTCTTCTGAAGAGCTGCATTCCATATTTACTGAAATACTTGATATTTCCCTTTTGTTTCTTTTGTTGCAGCTAGAAGTGTGGAAGATAATTCTAAAAGATATAACCACTTTTGATCTTTGGATCATTGGATCAAAAGCTTTCTACTTGTGCTACTAATCTCTTCTTTGTAATTATGAATAAAGAACCATAAGAGCAAAACCTGTAATAAGTAAATAATCATAGGAGCAAAAGCATGAAATACATGTTAAACTGAAAATAATTCTAAAGTACTTAGGTAAAGGTAAAGGTTCCCCTAGCACATAAGTGCTAGTTATTGCAGACTCTAGGGGGCGGTGCTCATCTCCGTTTCAAAGCCGAAGAGCCAGCGCTGTCCGAAGACGTCTCTGTGGTCATGTGGCCGGCATGACTCAACGCTAATGGCGCATGGAACGCTGTTACCTTCCCACCAAAAGTGGTCCCTATTTTTTCTACTTGCATTTTTACGTGCTTTCGAAACTGCTAGGTTGGCAGAAGCTGGGACAAATAACGGGAGCTCACCCTGTTACCCGGCAGCACTAGGGATTCGAACCGCTGAGCTGCCGACCTTTCAATCGACAAGCTCAATGTCCTAGCCCCTGAGCCACCACATCTAAAGTACTTACAGAGAAATAAATTATTGGGTTGAATGATAAATCACTAAATATGACATTTTTTGTCCTTTGCAAATTAGACCAACACTTTCAAAGTGTGATATGAACCAGTTTCCCAAGAAAAAAGATAAAAAGGGCACAAATAGGTCTAAAATCTGCACTTTTTAATTATTTATTGGTATATCATTGGCATATCAACATTTTATCAACCCTGATGTAGTATTCATAAATATCAATAATGCTGTTGTATCAGTACCCATTTGTTTAGGTTATGTGGGGTTTCATAAACTTGATTTACCAGGCCATCAGAATCACCAGTTGCTACCAATATTCCAATTTACAAGTTTTATTGACGTAACATGTCTTCCTTGCAATTTTGACTGTATTCTATTTCAGTACAGCTGCCAGCAAATTTTCTCATTGTCCCCATATTCCTCAAACAACAAATAGACACCAGGTGATTAAGCTCTGCAAACAAACAGGGTTTTCCCAGCAACAAATCAACACCTCTCTGTGTCTGGTATTTGTGGAATTTGATAAGCCACCCACTCTGCCCCCTCCCCGTCCTTGTTATGTCTCTCCTCAGCCTTCTTCATCTTTTATCCTTCCCTTCACCCAGTCTCCAAAGGAAAGCATTCATAGTTAATTAACTGCTGAAATAGTGCAAGGAGCTGGGTTGAAGAGGAATGGAGCTCTGCGTCTGAATTTAAAAGAGTTTGAAAGCTCTTGAAGTTTAAAAACAAAACACCCAGAAGTGGCAAAGGGAAGCATGAAAGGTAAACAAAGAAAAGGCTGGAGGGAAGCTCTTTTCACATATTTCCATTCTTGACCAGTTAAATGAGAGCTGCAAATGAAAGATTGAATGATTTCTAGTGCCTTTTTTCTTCCAGCAATACATGATTTACTCTTTGTAATGAGACAGTGGGTTGATCACATCTTGTACAGAAAGTGCTTCTAATGAAGCATTATTGAGAACCTTAAATGCACGTTTTATTTGTCACATATATGTTCTGTTTTTCTTCTGAGAGACTCAATGTACTATTGTCCCCTTCTTCCTGTGAAGGAGGCTAGGATGAGAGACGAGTCTTGTGAAACCATTGTGAAATCCAACAGTCAACTCATATATAGGAAGAGTAAGAATGAGTGTATTAGCGCCATCCTTTGCATTTGCCTTCCATGGGTAAAGGTTTAACTATGTTCAGATCTTTCAGTAGATCTGAATCTCTCTTCTGTCCATCACTGGCATAAACAATCAAGCTGAACAATGAGAGCATCAGCATATTGATGACACTTAATAATTGCTACCAACTTGCCTTCCATTGAGGACCTGTATACTGCACGAATCAAGAAGAGAGCCGTGAAAATATTTGCAGATCCCTCGCATCCTGGACATAAACTGTTTCAACTCCTACCCTCAAAACGACGCTATAGAGCACTGCACACCAGAACAACTAGACACAAGAACAGTTTTTTCCCGAAGGCCATCACTCTGCTAAACAAATAATTCCCTCAACACTGTCAGACTATTTACTGAATCTGCACTACTATTAATCGTTTCATAGTTCCCATCACCAATCTCTTTCCACTTATGACTGTATGACTATAACTTGTTGCTGGCAATCCTTATGATTTATATTGATATATTGATCATCAATTGTGTTGTAAATGTTGTACCTTGATGAACGTATCTTTTCTTTTATGTACACTGAGAGCATATGCACCAAGACAAATTCCTTGTGTGTCCAATCACACTTGGCCAATAAAATTCTATTCTATTCTATTCTATTCTTCATTCCAGATTTCCTGATGATGACATCCCTCAACAGCTTCAAATAAATGCTGAACAGCATTTAGAGGCCAAACAACAAATCATGTTTACTTGGATGTATAGTTATTCTATTGTGGATAATCTGTCACAATAGTAGCCTTCTTCCTTACTTGGCCTTAGCAGATTAAAGAAGATAAATCTCTTCAACTCAATCATAGTCCTCCCTTGTAGGTTCCCTTATCTTATATCCTTTGTATCCCTTCTCTTAAGGCAAGATTTGGGAACCACCATCCATTGCCAAAAACTCCAGTTTCTAGTCATACGGGAAGTGGAAAACCTAGCCTTTTTTAGTCTAAAATAAGATGTAAAAATAATTAAATGGGAATCACAAACAAATCTCTAAGTATCTCCACAAGACTTATTTTAGATCAGACCAAATTTAAAGTGATAATATCATGGAAACTGTTTAAAGGGAAATAAAAGAACCAGTCACTCTCATTACTTGCTTTCTACATGATATGAAAATCAAAGGCAAATTTCCTTGAAAATTATGAAATTTAATGTATTTTACAGAAATACATATTAACAAGCAACTCAGATTGATATTGCCAAACTGAAATTTTGTGCATTTTTATTTATTTATTTACATTTATATCCCGCCCTTCTCCAAAGACTCAGGGCAGCTTACAGTGTGTAAGGCAATAGTCTCATTCTATTTGTATATTTACAAAGTCAACTTATTGCCTCCCCAACAATCTAGGTCCTCATTTTACCTACCTTATAAAGGACCTCTACTGAGAACGATGGAACTTTATTTCCCTGTAATGAGTGTAATATATGTTTCATTATATAATGTTTCATATATATGTAATATATGTTTCATATATTACACTCATTACAAGAAGGACTAGGGGAGACATGATAGCAGCGTTCCAATATCTCAGGGGTTGCCACAAAGAAGAGGGAGTCAAACTATTCTCCAAAGCACCTGAGGGTAGAACAAGAAGCAATTGGTGGAAATTAATCAAGGACAGATTATAGTGACCAGACGTCCCGCTTTTGGTGGGATAGTCCCGCTTTTTAATAATTTGTCCCACGTCCCGCGGCAATTCCAAAAAGTCCCGATTTTTTTTTGTTTCACTCCCATTCTGAAAATGGGAGGTGGCAATGCAAGAGGAGGAGGCGGAGAAGGGGGAGTGGTGGAGAATGGGGCACGAGAGGGAGGAGAGATGCTGCTTGACTTCACCCGAGAGGAAGAGAAGAGCGGAGAGGAGAGCCGAAGAGAGCCGAGCCTGCCTGGAAGAGCCGAGAGGAGAGCCAAGCCTGCCTGGAAGAGCGGAGAAGCAGCAGCCGCTCCTCCTCCTTCAGGCAGATGGCAAGACTCAGCGCGCATGCGCACCCCCCCTTCCCCCCTCAATGGTGTCCCGCTTTGCCATCGCTGAAATCTGGTCACTTTAGGACAGATGCAACTTAGAACTAAGGAGAAATTTCCTGACGGTTAGAACAATTAATCGGTGGAACAATTTGCCTGCAGAAGTTGTAAATGCTCCAACACTGGAAATTTTTAAGAAAATGTTGGCTAGCCATTTGTCTGAAATGGTGTAGGGTTTCCTACCTGGGCAGGGGATTGGACTAGAAGACCTCCAAGGTCCCTTCCAACTCTGATATTATTATTATTATTTCTCGTTGTGATACAAGCTTTTATTTTGGTCATAACAAAAGCCACTCATATTTTCTAAGTGAAATTTTTAGCTATTTCATTTGGAGGCCATCAATTAGTAATCAATGCTATAAACTTCCCGCATGTTAATTTTCTAAATTCTATTACTTCTCTTCTTTTATTTAGACATCTTACATACAAAGCAGTTTTTAAAGTTTATCATTGTTTATTTGACATTTACAGGATTACAAAACTTTTTTAAAAATTCCAATAGAAGAGAATAACAGCATAACAAGAATTGGAAGTGACCTTTGAGGTCTTCTATCTAACCCTCTGCTCAGGCAGGAAACCTTATACCATTTCAAACAAATGATTGTCCAATCTCTTCTTAAAACATTCCAATGCTGGAGCACCCACAACCTCTGGAGGCAAGTCATCCACTGATTAATTGTTTTAACTGCCAGGAAATTTCTCCTTAGTTCTAGGTTGGTACTCTTTTTGATTAGTTTCCATACATTGCTTCTTGTCCTGCCCTTGGGTGTTTTGGAGAATAGATTGACCCCTTTTTCTTTGTAGCAGCCCCTTAGATATTGGAAAACTGCTATCATGTCACCCCAGTCCTTCTTTTCATTAAACTATACATACCCAATTATTGCAACCTTCTTTTATAAGTTTTAGCTTCCAGTCCCTAATCATCTTTGTTGTTCTTCTCGGCACTCTTTCTAGAGTCTCAACATCTTTTTATATTGTGGCAACCAAAATTATGCAATATTCCAAGTGTGGACTTACCAAGGCATTATAAAGTGGTACTAATACTTCATGTCATTCTATCCCTCTGTTAATGCAGCCCAGGATTATGTTGACTTTTTTGGCAGTTGCAACACACTGCTGGCTCATATTTGTCCACTAAGACTCCAAGATCCCTCTCTCAGTTACTACTAGTGAGCCAGGTACCAACTATTCTATATCTGTGCATTTGGTTTATCTTGCTTAAATGTAGAACATTACTTTTGTCACCATTGAATTTCATGTTGTTACATAGAGCCCAGTGTTCAAGTCTGCCATGATCCTTTTGTATCCTGAGCCTATCTTCTGGAGCAAGGGTCTCCAACCTTGACAACTTTAAGACTTGTGGACTTCAACTCCCAGACTACCTCAGCCACCTTTGCTGGCTGAGGTATTCTGGGAGTTGAAGTCCACAAGTCTTAAAGTTGCTAAGGTTGGAGACCCTTGTTCTGGAGTGTTGACTATTTGAACGATTGAATTCTTGGTGCTCTCTGAAGATGTTTTATCTGATGACATTATCTAGTTGGATAATGAAATGTCTGCCAAAAAAAACCCCCTAACCTCAAGAACCCCATAATTTCTGGGACATGTGCATATGCTAATTTGTCTGTACAATATAGTTATAAATTAATGTTGAGCTGAACATTTTAAAAGAATCAGTTTAGCAAGAATAAATACAAAATATCTCATCAGAGTGAGGATGAAAATGATTGGTAGGTCTGTTCAACTTTCTATCCAGTATTGATGGGTAACAGTGAGACTTCTTTCCTCCATTCTTAGGGTCCTAATTCTCTAAGATAGACTTTATTTGAGTACTTTTTTAAACAGAGAACATTCCTCTATCAGTATTTCAAATACAGTAAGAAGATATTTCTTGCTAAAGGAGGACTGAAGGTTAGCCTACACATCAGTGAATCTGTGGGGTGAGTTAGCCTAACCTTAAAGAACATTTTGACCCAGATACAAACTAGACATCACAATAAGCAAATGTGTAGAAATGGCATGATTAAAAAACCAACTTAAGGAAAAATATGAACACAGAGTCTGACCTAGATTGGAGCTCCATAATGGTTTCTGTTGAAAATCTATTTAATTGTTATTTTCAATTCCAAGAATATTATATCAAATGAGACAGAATTTGGCTGAAAAGAGGGACAATTTTTGTAGGAAGCATCTATATCTTCTTTACCTCCTTCTCCTCTTCCCTCCCTCCCTCCTCCTCCAGCATGCTTAGTAGAAAATATAATTTGGCCCTAGAAGTGTTAATATTAACCACTTCACTCCCACGTTCAGTCACAATGTTAATGGGAGTTAATATAAATTCAGTAATTTATTATGGCTTAGATTTTTTTTACCCATTTTGCCTCAAACTGCAGTTTAATTAGGCTGTAAACTGATGGATTTTTTTTCTCTGCAAACATTACATAATTCAGCTAAATCCTAAACCAGCTATTTCATTGGCACAATCTAAATATAACACTATGGCTGTCATCCTATAAATAAGGAACTGCATTTAAAGTGAAGACTATCCTCCCCCTGTAAGAGAGGGAGAGAGAGAAACCCATTTGTTTTTATGCTCTAATAACTTCTCTCTAAACATATTTCTGTAAACTATTTCTTCTTTCACTTGTCCAAGCGTTGATTTCAGGTCCTTCTATTTATTCCTCAGGATTGGTGGCTAACCAAACTCAATTTCTTATCACCATCACCCCATCATCTCCAAAGTATTAAACCATTTGGTTGATTGTTTCTCTTCTCTTCTTTATTATGACAGCAGATATTTGGAGGTATAAAAACTTCCAAATCCAACTCATTAATCTAAGAACCCACTGTGGGATTTTTAGATATGACAACATTCATGTTCTCCCTCACACCCGTCATGCCAGTGGTGGAATTCAAATTTTTTTTACTACCGGTTCCGTGGGCGTGGCTTGGTGGGCATGGCAGGGGAAGGATACTGCAAAATCTCCATTCCCACCCCACTCCAGGGGAAGGATACTGCAAAATCTCCATTTCCACCCCACTCTGGAGCCAGCCAGAGGTAGTATTTGCCGGTTCTCCGAACCAGTGGTGGGTTGCCCCTGGTTCGGACCAGTTCACAAGAGCTGGTAGTAAAACCAGCGTGAGGCTCTACCCACAGACCCAGATGTCATTAGGAAGCTTCTGCACATGCACAGAAGAGCGTGTGTGCGAGTAAAACAAGCATGCGCGCACACGGCCTCATTGCGAACTGATAATAAAGGTAAGTAGAACTCCACCCCAGCTCTGAACTGTTCAAAATTTTCGCTACCGGTTCTTCAAAACCTATCAGAACCTGCTGGATTTCACCCCTGTCCTACACCGAGATTAACTTCAAATGCTGTGTTGGTAGAATGCACTTCTCTACAGTGGCAAAATTTGTGTCCTCTCTTCACTGTTGGAGAAAACAATTCCAATAAAGAAATAAAAATAGAAATGTCAGATATCATATTGTTAAGCTGAACAAGATGTACTCAGCCCGGATCAAGAAGGTTTCTTCTAATCAAGTTTGTCTTGACTATTTTTAATTTAAAAATGTGGGCAAGGAAAACACAGTAAGTCTCTCAGGCCACTGTGATTAAGGTTACATGTTTCGTGCAGCCAATTTCAAAACCCGGGCAAGGAAGTTTTATTTTCCTCACAACTTACTGCCTGCTGGACATGGAAGTAAAGGAAGAAGGAAAGGAGAATGGCAGAGGGAAACAAGGAACATGTTTTGCCTTTGAACCTAGCCATCTTCGGTCTAGGAAAAGGCTATGGTTGAAATCAGATGTTGAAACAATAAAATATTGTCCTTCCATTTAAAGTTCTAAATCCAGCTTAAGCAAGAAAAGGGATTTTTTTTAAAAAATCACACATAACTCCTAGAACCCAGCCAATTGCCAAGTATTTCCAGTGCAAACTGAATGCTTTTGCAATAAGGAGAATAGAATGATTGCATACTTCCCTGTTCTTCTGGAAGACGTTATAAAACCAGATTGTAAACCAAATTCTAAGCAGAAATGGAATGGCAGCTTGGTGGTTGTTGGTAAAAAGTAATCAACTCCCTTCTCAAGTATCTGGGAAAGTAATACAAATGGGAGACAAAGAGGGACAGTGGGAAGGCTCAGGATGAGTGTTGATACCAAATGTTAAATGCAGTGTGGAATATAAGGCTTAGGAATGAGAAAGAAGAAAAATATTGTGCTTAACAGCATGCATAAGAAATGAGCTAAGCCAAGCCAAATCCCCTTTCTTAATTTTGCTTCCTAATTTCCTCTTTTTAAATACACAGAGGGCATAACTTGGTATTGTCAATCTAACTATATAATGGAAAATACCCAACATAAAAAGAGCATATGGAATACATTCTTTGTAACAGTTGTTTCCTCTCTGCCTGTATAAAACTAGCATTTAATACAAAACTGCCATTATACACGATATTGTGATCTGCAAAGCTGATGCAGCTTTTTCTCTGCTGGAGATTTGAAGTGGCAGATCTATAGTTAAGATGAAAATTAGCTCATCCCTGAACAGCCTAGAAAGAATACAGGTAAATCCTTGACTTACAACAGTGCATTTAGTGACCGTTCGCAATTAAAAAGGCACTGAAAAACATGACTTATGACCATTTCTCATATTTATGACCGTTGCAGCACACCCATGGTCAAGTGATCAGAATTTGGATGCTTGGCAACCAGTTTGTATTTATGATGGTTGCAGTATCCAGGGTTCATGTGATCACCTTATGTGACCTTCTGACAAGCAAAGCCAATGGGGAAGCCAGATTCACTTAACGTCCATGTGACTGACTTAACAACCGCAAGAATTCAATTAGCAACTATGGCAAAAAAAAAAAAAGTAAAATGGGACAAAACTTACTTAACAAATGTCTCACTTAGCCACAGAAATGTTGGGCTCCAAATGGTCATAAGTCAAAGACCACCTGTATTTTTCTTGAAACCCTCTAAATCAGGGGTCTCCAACCTTGGCAACTTTAAGCCTGGTGGACTTCAACTCCCAGAATTCCCCAGCCAGCTTTGCTGGCTGGGGAACTCTGGGAATTGAAGTCCTCCAGGCTTAAAGTTGCCAAGGTTGGAGACCCCTTCTCTAAATAATGGGAGAAGGAATCACATGAACAATTCTGACATCTCACTAAGGAGTAGGGTTCTGCTAGTCCTTATTCCATAATCTGGAGAATACATGTGGGTTTTTATTTTGTTTTGCTTTATTTTCACTGATACAGGGACTTCAATAATCGAGTGAACCCTGTGGGATGGGTCTTTATTTTTTAAATAGATTATTGAAGAAGCCGGCTCTCAGGCTCAATGTTTTTGAGTTTTGAAGTCCATTTAACAATACTTTAATGTAGAGTTCCCCAATTACTGGGCCACAGCCCTTTCGGAACCGGGCCATGAAAGTGACAGGTGTGTGCACGCTCACACAAGAAGCTCCATTTGTGCAAGTGGTGGGCGCATGTGCCCTTCGCTTGTGCAAATGGAGCTGTATGTGCTTGCATGTGTGTCTAACATTTGCATGGAACTACCACCACTACCCCGGCCAGGCCACCAAGACTGAAAGGTTGGGCACCACCGCTTTAATGAGCCTAAAGGAAACACAAATTGCTTTCATGCCCATTCTCTATCATGAAAGAAACTTTTGCTAAGTCTCCTTTCCTGACAACACAGTATCAACAGTAGAAACCTTCAAATTTCTAGGTTCTATCATATCGCAAGATCTCAAATGGACAGCTAACATCAAAAACATCATTAAAAAAGGACAACAAAGAATGTTCTTTCTGCGCCAACTCAGAAAGCTCAAACTGCCCAAAGAGCTGTTGATCCAGTTCTACAGAGGAATTATTGAGTCTGTCATTTGCACCTCTATAACTGTCTGGTTTGGTTCTGCAACCCAACAAGAAAAACACAGACTTCAGAGGATAATTAGAACTGCAGAAAAAATAATTGCTACCAAACTGCCTTCCATTGAGGACCTGTATACTGCACGAATCAAGAAGAGGGCCGTGAAAATATTTGCAGATCCCTCAAATCCTGGACATAAACTGTTTCAACTCCTACCCTCAAAACGACGCTATAGAGCACTGCACACCAGAACAACTAGACACAAGAACAGTTTTTTCCCGAAGGCCATCACTCTGCTAAACAAATAATTCCATCAACACTGTCAGACTATTTACTGAATCTGCACTACTATTAATCGTTTCATAGTTCCCATCACCAATCTCTTTCCACTTATGACTGTATGACTATAACTTGTTGCTGGCAATCCTTATGATTTATATTGATATATTGACCATCAATTGTGTTGTAAATGTTGTACCTTGATGAAGGTATCTTTTCTTTTATGTACACTGAGAGCATATGCACCAAGACAAATTCCTTGTGTGTCCAATCACACTTGGCCAATAAAAAATTCTATTCTTCTATTCTTCTATTCTTTCATCCTCTTTAGCCTACCTAGCATGGTTGTTATATAAAAGTAAGGGAAATGAAATTGTAAAGCATTTTTCAGTTTAATTGACTCTTCATTTTATCCCTTCACTGACTCACTCACCAACCATCTTTATGGACAGCCCATAACAAAGTTTATAAAAATGACTCAGGACGGGTTTTTTGTTTTTTTTAAAAAAATCATTGTAAATAAGGAGGACATGTCATATTTGAGTTTTTGAAAAGAAGAATGTGCATACTAATCTTTGGAAGAAAAGCAACGTTATCCATTCTTCCTTATTTTTATTACTATGTTATCATATTGCTGGACACTGAGATAGATGTGCATTGCTTTGAACATGGGGAAAAAGAGTTGTATGGATGCCTGTATCTATGCCATAAATATATTTCTTATTTTAGAAAATCAAACTGTCTAATTCCAGAATAAATCTGGTGCTTCCCATGGACGTGTCCTAGCATTTTATTGGAATAGTTGAGTCTTGAATCTGGTCCTGTGTGTCAGTAGACAAAGTGGAACTTGATTGCAAAGGCAGCGACAGGAAAGAGCTTCATCTGTGTAATGTAACACTATACCCGATAGACAGCTTAATAGCTTATTTGATTTTTAAAGTTCCTGAAAAGGCTTCTTGGATGCTCTAATTCTTTGGAATCTGAACTCCCACAGGGATGGATTTAACGGTCTTCTGGCCCCTGTTACACAACCCACCCACTCCCCAGGTAGGGTATGAAAGCTTAACTGGTAATTGCAACCAAGCTTGGAGGCCACCTCAGCTGGAATTGAAAGATAAGATGGACATATTCTGGAATTCCTACCAGGGGTGAATCTTTTCCATGAGATTGAGAGAAGCAGGCCTAGAATCTGTAGAATAAAGCATCTACATATTCATGCTGTTATACGGAGTAATATTCTATATGTTACATTGTTCAACTTGTATAAAATGGGACATGTACATCCATTGCAGCTTTCTCTGAAATTATAGGAAACATGAAGGATGGGAGGGAGACAAAGCACAACTGCAGCTTTTGGCAGCTATAGTTTGTGTAATTTTTCAGAATATTAGGGATTTTGCAAAGTCATCCCCCATCCCCCCCGTTGAAAGACACATTCTTTCCCAACTTATTTCAGATGCACAGAACAGGGTATCACAAAGGTGCTTTTTTAAGAGGCAACTGGACTTTCTGGTTTGGGGGTGGGAGGTTGGATCTAGAGAAATCTAGATAAGAATGTTTCTGTGAATATGGAATTGAAGTTGCTTGCTAAATGTAATCAACCAGAAATGTTGAAATGTTTAGTGAATGGTGTAACATTGAACAATTAATCCCTTTTTTGCTTAATGTATTTATAGACAAATATACTTGTGGCGATATTAGTTATGTTGGTTGGTGATGTGAATATGTTGGTATTTTTGTATGTACAGTAGATGATGCCAAGTTGTTGGCAGAGAACCCAGATGATGTGTGTGTGTGGAGAAGCAGTGGTGGGATTCAGCCAGTTCGCACCACTTCAGGAGAACCGGTTGTTAGCTTTCTGAGCAGTCTGGCAAACTGGTTGTTGGAAGAAATCATTAGGGCAGAGAACTGGTTGTTAAATTACTTGAATCCCACCACTGGATACAAGGTATGATAAAGAAGAATATAAATCTGGGAAATAATATATCAGTTGCTGGGTTTATGTATTTGAGAGGGGAAATAAAATAAATGACTGCAGGATACAAACAGGAGAAAAAAACCTAAACCACGTAGCAGAATTTGTGTCCCTTAGCAGAAGGTTTGCAGTAGATGGAAGAACAAAATTTTATCAAAAGAAACAAAAAATGGCAGCATATGAAAGCATACTTTTGCCCAGTTTTTTTTTTACAGTATATGAAAGTGAGCAGTGCATATCTCAGGGAGAATATTATAGTAGTGGAAAGTAGTGAAAATTGATTACTTTAGAATTGTGCTTGATAAAACATGAATAGAGTCAAGAATGAATGCATGTTGAATGAAGGTGGGCTAAATGCAAAAGTGAATGACCAGTACAAAAGAAATATTTGAGATGGCTGGTCTTAACTAAGTGAATGAAGATCAAATCGCAAAACAAATATATGATGGAAGAGTGAAAGAGTTGAAAAGAAGGGAAAGCTGGGGAAATCCATGAATATATGGATATGAATGTATGAACTGGAGGGGAAAGGGAACTGAAAAGGCTTGAAAGCACATGCAGTAGAAGAAATATTCCAGTATATTATCTGTTTAGAGGTTTAACTATAATAATCTAGGAAGTTTCTAGTTGAAGGTTTCTTAGTATTATTCACCAATGTCTGTAAACTTTATATCAGTGTTAGATACTGTTATAAAGTCCTAGGTTGCATTAGCAGAGGGGTAGAATCAAGATCACATAAAGTGTTAGTGCCACTTTATAATGCCTTGATAAGACCACAGTTGGAATACTTCTTCCAGTTTTAGTTGCCATAATATAAAAAAGATGTTGAGACTCTTGAAATAGTGCAAAGAAGAGCAACAAAGATGATTAGGGGATTGGAGGCTCAAACATATGAAGAATGGTTGCAAGTGTCAGGAAATTGTTATTTGCCTAATTAGTTGGCCAGGCAATATATAAACTAACTATGTATGTTTGTAGAAAGGCATGATATTGCTTTAAGGCTGTGCTGCATCATGCAAGCATCCTGATTGGTTGAGCTCTGTAGCCAATGTATAAAAGGACTACTAAATTATGGCTTGTGGGGAATCTACAGGGACGCTACAGCATTGTAACCTAATGACATGCTGCAACTGTATATGTGAGTTTAATGATCATTGCTTGATCATGGGTAGTTACTGATTCCTCAAGATACTGACTGTTGTGAATTGAACTGTGTTTTGCCGAACTGAAAGAAGACCTTGTTTGTTGTGCAAGTCTACGTTGGTAAAAAGACTTGATATTTGTAACATCCCTGACTGGCTTTATATGTGTATGACCTGGATTGTTTCTGGACTATGACTTTGCTTTTTCCCTAAAAGTAAAGGAATATCAAACCCCAGTTTGTCTGCAAGTGACTGTTATTGCATACAACCAGTCTCAGTCGTTTTCATGCAAAGGGTACTCTGCTCAAAAGTCCACAATTTTCGTTGTGAACCCAGATTACCCTTAACATCGGTTATGGCCCCAGAACACTGAGAGTGGCTGTGACTATACAGTAATAGAATGCAGACGGCTGTGTTTGATATAAATAGTCCAGGTGAAGATGGCACAAGAACAGAACTGGTTATGTCTAGTTTAATGAAAAGAAGGTCTACAGTTGATATGATAGCAGTCATCCAATACTTAAGGGGTTGCCACAAAGAAGAGAGAATCAATCCATTCTCCAAAGTACCTGAAAGTAGGCCAAAAAACGATGGATGAAAACGTATGAAAGAGAGATCCAACCTAGAAATAGGGAGAAATTTTCTGTCAATGAGAGCAGGGTAGTCAGTGGAACAGCTTGCCTTCAGAAGTTCCTTGTACTTCATCACTGGAGGTTTTTAAGAAGAGATTGGACAGCCATTTGTCTGAAATGGTATATAAAGTCTCCTTCTTGAACAATGGATTGGATTAGAAGACCTTCAAGGTCCCTTCCATTCCATTCTATTCCATTTCATTCCACTCCACTCCACTACTTTACTCTACTCTATTTTTATTCCAGAAGGCTCTGCAGACTTGCAGTGCCTTCTGACCTCACTTAGAACAAACAACTGCTTCTTAATTTATTTAAAGGTGGTTTTTATTTTATGCATTAAACACATTGCCCTACTGGTTAGGTAAAGGGTTATTTTAATTCAGCATTTTGTTTCTGGTACTGGCCACCTAAATAACTCTAATTTGCCTGCAAGCAAGAGATTATGAACTATTGTTGCTGTCCTTCACATAGTCCTCATGAGTTATATCCCTTTATAGACCTCTTGAATATAGGCTATCCCTTTTAAAACCATCCAACGGAGCAATCATCACACCATCTTGTGATAAATAATTCCATATGTTAATTATACGCTGTGCAATGCAATGCTTTCTTTTGTCTGTTCTAAATTTTATTCCAGTTAACTTCATTAGATGACCCTTTGTTGGACAGTTTGAAAGATGGAGAAAAGGCCTATGTTCTCTATGCTGTGCATGACTGTATACACCAAAATCAACTCACCTGTTCTTCCAAGCAGAAGAGTCCAAATGTTCTTAGCTATTTCTTAAAGTGTCCAAGATCCCTGATAATTTTGGTTACCCTCCTCTGCACTTTTCTTTTCTTTTTTTTGGCTCTATTAAATCCTTTTTCCAATGTGAGGAGCCAAACTTTATAGACACTTCCACATCTGGACCAACTTGTATAATGGCATTGCAACACCGACAATTTTATTTTCAATACCTTTTGTCATGATTCCACAAATGGAATCTGCCTTTTGTAGAGTTGCTGCATACTGAATTGATGCCTTCACTGAGTTTGCAGGATCTTTTCTTGGTGGGAAAAGTAGAGTTAGAGAGGATTGCTCCACTGAGTATCCTTTTATACTTACTTAAATTGAATAACAGTGTCATTGAAATTCAATTTAATCAGATCCTTCTGGAGGATTAATCTTAATACATTTATCAAAAATTGTGATGCATTTTCCAACTAAATTCCCAATAAAATAAAGATTATGAAGGTTCCAGCAATAATGCATTTTTTTGTTAAACAAATCACACATTAAAATATCAATATCGAGTTTGATTTAGTAAGGGCAAAGGAAGGGCATGTGTAAATAAAGATAAGCATCAGAGATTACTGTCACAGAGCTCCTCTTTTCTTACAGTCAAAAGAAATGAAAAATAATCCTGAAATTTGCTTCATAAAGCGTCACCGCATAGTGATGATTGGTTGTTATCTGTGCCATCTTGTACCTCCGTCACCATCCATTGCATTCATTTTTCCAAGGCTCTACAATGAACTTATAACTGCACAATGCGAGCTCACCTGAAATATAAAAGGGAGAAGATATGACTGAAGGATTCAAATGCTCAGTCCAAAGGAACGCAAGGAAGAAGACAAAGAGGGCCCAAGCAGTGATCCTCTGCTGAGATGTGGGACCTTGGTAAGGGATCAATAATATCTCTCCATGCTGTCAGCAATAATACTGAGTTTTATTTATCTAGTTTGATTTATGAAACGTCTGCAAGAAAACAGCCAAACTCAAAGAGCACCAAAGACCTCATGGTTCAACCCTGAGCTACATGCATTTCCTTCTTTGAGTTTTATATATTAGCGAAGAACAGTGGTTGAAATTTCTGAATGACTACATTTCCAGACTGCATTTCCAATCACTGGCTTCATGTTTCAGTGGCGAGAAAAACATGAAAGAATGCAAGAATATTTTAAAACGCAACTCTCCCTCCACCCCAAAAAGCAGACAAAAGCTACTATTCTTTTGTTAAGATCAAACAGGTAGCTTTAGCAGTAAGCCTGTATTTGGTTCTTATTTAACTCTAACTATGAAAAGACATTCCCCCCCCCACCTCTCCGTTTCATCCTCTGTGTGGTTTATAAAGAGTTTTTGAACTGACATTACATAATTTTTTCTTCATCATTGCAGCCTATTAGCTTCTCTCAATTCCTGAAGTATATTTTACTGACCTGCCTCTCTTAAAAGTCACAACATTAATAAAGACGATTAAATTTGTTTCGGCTGTGCAAGCAATTTGATTACTAAGTTTTTGTCCTGCCTTTTTTTAAAAACAACAACAACAACAACCCACATCTCTAAAGCAGATTTCATTTGGTATGCTGAGAGCATTTCTATAGCTTCTGTCAAAGGGCCGCCTAGAAAAACCTTCCTTCCTTCCTTCCTTTCTTTGTCTCTTAGCTGCACTGCCGAGAGATATTTGATGGTTACAGTTGTTTTACTGAATGAAATTCAAGCCAGAGGAACATGTAAAGAAATGAATTTATAGCTATTCAAGCCTCTCTTTCTGTCATAAGATCCTTAAAGTCAACACAGAACCAAGGAGAATAGCCTGTGGGCTCTTGGAACAAACCACAGCACTAGTTCAAGAATGATACAATTATTCCAAACTCTCATATGGTCTGTTAAAAAAAAAATCACATCATTTCCTATTTAAGAAAGGGGGAGGAAGGCAGAGAGAGGCTTGGGAAGGTATTAGACGGAGGCTGGGGGGGAGGAGGTGGGGGAAATCATTCACCGCACAGACAGAGGCCTCACACAGATCTTGTATGTGAGTTCAAAGCCTCTGATTGGCGAGGCTCAGGAAACATTTAGCCAATGAGGACCCTGGGATACCTGTCCATTCAAGAAAGCCAGCATGGCACTGTTTTGTTTAAAGAAGAGGAAGTGGAGGGAGGGAGGGAGGTGGGGGCTGTCTGTTATCACTTTTCATCAAGGTTTCCATTGTAGCTAAGCAAAACTCTGAACTTTACATTCTGACTTCATTTACTCAAGACATCAAAAAGCTCCATTCCTTGAAAGATTTTTGGAATAGTGCTCAAGCAGCATTTAATTCTAGGAGGCCACTTGTTTGTATATTGGAAATCAAATTCTGTCTTTACCAGTATGCTCTTGCCATGAAGTCATTTTTTGTGCTGATTGAAATCATCTGTTTTCAGTTCTCTGACAAATTAATTGAACTTTCCTCTGACTCAGGGGCCTTCTGACTCTTGAAGCAGATTTTGTCTACATGCCGTCTCCCAGACGAACACAATTTAATCTCCTAGGCTTTAAATGAACTTTATGTTTCCAGAAAGCTAGTGAAAGAAGCATTTGTTCTGGTGATAGCGTTTTCCTGCTTTTACAAACAGGGAACAAGAATAGGGGTATATAGAATATTTATTTTTCCCCAGCTAATAACTAGCTCCTTAAAGTGTTAACTCAGATCTTGTGATGAACAGTGACAGCAACATTTTGAAATGCTGGTATGAAAGAATGGAAAAAATAGTTTGCTGCAGATGACTCTGGGGAAGGGCATAACTCAGTGCTAGAGCACATGTTCTCCATGTAGAAGATCTTTGTTCAATTCCTGGCATCTTTGGGCAAAACTCATGAAAAATCTCTCTCTGAAACCCTGGAGAGCAGCTGCTAGCTAAAATTAAGTCAAGTTAGGGGATGATAGGATTTGATTTTCAATCATTCCTGAAAGGATAATTCTTGTGCATCCCCAATAAGAAAGATAATGAACTAGATAAACCAATGGTCTGAACTGGCATGCAGTTAGCTGTTAATGGAGCTACCATCCCCAACCTAATTTCAACATTTAGATTTTAAGCAAAAATCTTTTGTATGATCTTCGCCTCTCTTCGTTTAAACCTCTGGCCAGGGAGCACATAACAACACCACAACAAGGAGTGGTGAATATTAGAATAGAATAGAGCTGGAAGGGACCTTGGAGGTCTTCTAGTCCAGCCCCCTCTCAAGCAGGAGACCCTATACCATTTCAGACAAGTGACTGTCCAATCTCTTCTTAAAAACCTCTAGTGATGGAGCGTCCACAATTTCCGGAGGCAAGCTGTTCCACTGGTTAATTGTACTCATTGTTAGGAAGTTTCTCCTTAATTCCAGGTTGCTTCTCTCTTTGATTAATTTCCAACCATTGTTTCTTGTTCTGCCCTCTTATGCTTTGGAGAATAATTTGACACCCTCTTCTTTGTGGCAGCCTCTCAAATATTGGAATCAGAGTAAGGAATGAATAAGGAATATCAGCCAGGAACAAGGTGGTAGTATACTCCATTCTCAACCATCCCCTAATGTAGCTGTCCTAAACAATTATCAATCTGTCTTCAGCTTAATGTTTCTAAGAATTCAGTTGGTTGGCATTCAGTTACAGAAAATTATCTGGATCCATTCCAAACAGGCCTTGATGTAGGACTTGCATTGGCCATTGTGGATGACCAGGATGATACACCTAATGTTATCCCATTAGGCTTGGCAATGGCATTTGATACCATTAAACATGAGGTCCTTTTGAACTAGTTCTGAAAGCTGAGGATCCAAACTGCCTTCTTCAGTAGTGGTTCTAATTAATATTGTTGGGGGAAGAGAGATTGAGCTCTTGTACAAAGCAGTGTGTGGTGTCCCAGAGTTCTGTCTTTTCCCTGATACGATTTAACATGAAGCTTCTGAGGAAGATCATCCATAGGTTTGGGAGATTATACCCAGCTTTGCAGATTATACCCAGTTTTACAGGACATCTTTATCTCAGGCTGAGTATGATATGCAATAGAAGCTTTGATTTTATTCTGAGGCTGTGAGGATCTGGCTGGGGCAAAACAGACTCAGGCTGGCATATTGTAATTTCCAAGAGGAGAGCTGGGGGGTTCCTTGGTGCTCTTGAGCTTGGCTGTTTTCTTGCAGATGTTTCATTAAGCAAATTAGGTAACATCGTTGGTGCTAGTCTTATGCTAGTCTTTCAAGAGGAGAGCTCTGAACTTTTAGAGAAAACTACACATCCATCATCAGTGGCTCAGTGGCTAAGACACTGAGCTTGTTGATCGAAAGGTCGGCAGTTCAGCAGTTTGAATCCCTAGTGCCGCGTAATGGGATGAGCTCCCATTACTTGTCCCAGCTTCTGCCAACCTAGCAGTTTGAAAGCACGTAAAAAATGCAAGTAGAAAAATAGGGACCATCTTTGGTGGGAAGGTAACAGCGTTCCATGCGCCTTTGGTGTTCAGTCATGCCAGCCACATGACCACGGAGACGTCTTCGGACAGAGCTGGCTCTTCGGCTTTGAAACAGAGATGAGCACCGCCCGCTAGAGTCGGGAACGACTAGCACATATGTACAAGGGCAACCTTTACCTTTACACATCCATCAATACAAGAAAAATGTCACTGTATCTTATTGCTCCCTTTATTTAATGAAATAAACTGTTTTGTGCTATTTCTTATTAGGAGGAGATGTTTTTACTGAGCCACAACACTGGTCCATTTAGGTTAGCATTTACTCAGAAATACAATGTATTTTTCCAGGATTTCAGAGTGGTTCCTTTCCCAATATAAAGAGCTATACTAAGGCATATCCTTATTAGTGGTTTATTACCTTTTATAGAGTAATTACATCATTGCTGTGCCAAAAGAGCAGTAATGATGGCAAGTTTTATATTGCCTAAGTGATAATTGGGTAACACTAGAAGACCTTAATGTAAAACAATATTATAATATTATAGACTTCCTTCCTTCCTTTCTCTTTCTTTCTTTCTTTCTTTCTTTCTTTCTTTCTTTCTTTCTTTCTTTCTTTCTTTCTTTTTCTCTTTTTCTTTCTTTACTTCTCTCTCTCTTTGTATTTCTTCCTTTCTCTTTTTCTTTCTTTCTCTTTCTTTCTTTCTCTTTTTTTTTCTTTCTTTCTTTCTTTCTTTCTTTCTTTCTTTCTTTCTTTTTCTTTCTGAATTATCATAAAAGACATTGTTGTCTTTTTATATTTTTTAATGAATGGATGGCAAATTAATGAGAAAAAATTGAAAAATTGGTTGTTCAAGACTAATGTTTTGGTGAGGGGGGAAGAATTCAATGTCACTGAGCACTAATTGTTCTCTCTGTGAACAGCCATGATGCATAAATATAACTGTGAAAGTAAAGTTAATATATGCTCAATTTTCAATACAGACATGTGTTTGTATTTTACTCGGGGAGGGTTTGCCTTTAAAGGGAACCTAAAAATGTTTTAAATAAATACATGTTCCCACCAAAGTTAAGCTACTTCTAAACTGAATTGCATTTAGTGGGAGAGACTTTTAAATGCATGCTTAAGTCACCCATTAAAACTACTGAGGCTTAAAAGAACTTAACAGCATCTGATGCATTTACTCAGAAACCCATTGTATGAAATGGTCCATATTTCCATTTGTTTGTACAGTATTACAGCCTCAGTGATAAGATTGAATTAGCCCTCTTTTGTTAAGGAGCAATACCAGTGAAATGTTTTTTTGGAAACAGAAGTTACTTCTTCATAGGAACTTGTGACTTCCTTTAGCTTTAAACCACAGTAGTTTTGTTAATGTTCTGTTAGTTAAGTAGCAACAATATTTTTTTTAAAAAAAATACCTAAGTGACAAAGTGACTAAGTGACAAAGTGACAAAAAAACCCAAGCACTAAAAAACCCAAGCACTAAGTACAAGCTTAATGACATTACCTTACAGATGACCCCCATCCTGTTAAAGACCTTGGAATTTTCATATCAAATGATCTAAGTGCCAAAGCCCACTGCAACTACATAGCAAAAAAGGCTCTAAGAGTTGTAAACGTAAATTTGCGTAGCTTCTTTTCCAAAAACTCTACACTACTAACCAGAGCATACAAAACATTTGCTAGACCTATTCCTGAATACAGCTCACCTGTCTGGAACCCATACCATATCTCTGACATTAATACAATTGAACGCATCCAGAAATATTTTACAAGAAGAGGTCTCCGCTCCTCTGAAAACAACAAAATACCTTATACCACCAGACTTGAAATCCTGGGATTAGAAAACTTAGAACTCCGCCGACTCCGACAAGACTCTCCGACAATAGATTCAAACTTAATGTTAACCGCTTCAATCTTGATTGCAGAAATATGACTTCTGTAACAGAGTTGTTAATGCTTGGAACATACTACCTGACTCTGTGGTCTCTTCTCAAACTCCCAAAAGCTTTAACCAAAACTGTCTACCATTGATCTCACCCCATTCCTAAGAGGACTATAAGGGGCGTTCATAAGAGCACAAAAGTGCCTACCGTTCCTGTCCTATTGTTTCCTTTCATTATATATACGCTTATATGTTGTATAGTTGTTTCATGATTATGCGTATATATACTGTTGTGACAAAATAAAATAAAAAAGTTTGCAAAAGTATTTGGTGATCTTTTCCTATATCAGTCAATTGCTTTTCAGTTCCTGGCAGCATTGGAGTTGCATTCAAGAGCAGCAGAGTTAAACTAATTCAACTGAGATGCCTGAGCACTTGTGATGATGGGAGCAAGTATTCTTGTGATACTTCCGGATGTACTGGAAAGAGCAAGAACAGGATATCTCATAAAAACAGTCTTCTGTTACATAACTTCCACCCAAGTTTTGCAGAAATGTTCAGCCGGCTCACAGTGAATGTTTCTGACTGCTTATTTGGGAGTTTGCTTATCAAAACCACAAGTTTGCATTCATAGGAGTCCCGTGGAAAGAACTGTAGGAAGAAGCACGTTGCCTATCTTGAAGAGCTAAAATTACTGAATTCATACAGAATAATTCTTTCTAAGACACTAGAAAGAGCTCTATTGATCACCTAGTCCAGCTTCAGATTTTATACAATGGCCAGCCGAATAACTCGCAAGGGTACAAGCAAGATGTCTTTGAAACAAGTTAAGCCAATTGTGCACAATAAGATTATCAAGACATATATATTATTGTCCGTATTTGAGATTGTATCCCACTCCCCATCAGTGGAAAGCTGTTATTGAGACCATGTTCTCCTTGTGGGTTTCTCAGATGTTTTGCTTGTGACATGATTTTGGATTTTGTAAAAATTTGGTGCACATTTGGTGTTTGCCGGTTCAAATTCCTAGTGCCGCATAACGGAATGAACTCCCATTACTTGTCCCAGCTTCTGCCAACCTAGCAGAGGAAGTAGATGAACTTTTGCTAGTCAGCTAACTAAGGTATGTAGGAAGCACATCACAGTAGTAATGGGGATTTTAACTACCCTGACATCAACTGGGAAACAAACTCTGCACCAAGTGGAAGATCCAACAGGTTCCTAACAAACCTAGCAGACAACTTTGTTTCCCAAAAATAGAGAAGGCGACAAGGGGATCAGCCATATTGGACTTAATTCTCACTAACAGAGATGAAATGATAGAAGGTGTTGAAGCTACAGGAACGTTGGGGGCAAGTGACCACGCAATATTGGAAGTCAACATTAAGCAAATACAAGTAGTAGAACAAAGTCAAACTAGAGTCTTGGACTTTAAGAGCTAATTTCAATAAACTTAGAGATCTTGAGAAGGATTCAATGGATGAGAATCCTCAGGGGAAAACAACTCAAGAAGCTTGGGAAATTTTGAAAAGTGAGATTATAAAAGCACAGTCTAACACAATACCAATGAAGAAGAAAAATAGTAGACCACAAAAGAAACCACCATGGATGCATAAAGAACTATCTGACAAATTGAAAGACAAAAAGGACAAATATAAAAAGTGGAAAGAGGGGCAAATAACTAAGGCAGAATATCAGCAAATAGCCCGAGCCTGTAAAGATGAAGTGAGGAAAGCTAAGGCTCACAATGAACAAAGGCTAGCGACAAAAGTAAAAATAATAAAAAGCTTCTTCCAACATGTTAAAAACAAGAAAAAGTCAAGGAAACAATTGGCCCATTGCTGGGAGAAAGTGGCAAGAAGATGACAAGCAACAGGAGAAAGCAGATCTACTTAACTCATATTTTGCATCTGTCTTTACACAAAAGGAAAAACAATCCAACCTATCAAAACAGCACTACAAAAACAGATTAGAAACACAAGTTAAAATAGGGAAGAAAATGGTAAGTGAACACCTGTCTACCCTAGACGAGTTCAAATCACCAGGACCGGATGGATTACACCCCAAGGTTCTGAAGGAACTGGCAGGCGTGATCTCAGAACCACTGAACTATATCTTTCAAAGATCCTGGAGCACAGGGAGCTGCCAGAGGACTGGAAAAGAGCTGATGTAGTTCCCATCTTCAAAAAGGAAAAAAACAGATCCAGGAAACTACAGACCTATCAGTCTGACCTCAATACCGGGAAGATTCTGGAAAAGATAATCAAACAACGAATCACGAACACCTAGAAGCAAACAAAGTAATAACCAAAAGCCAACATGGGTTTGTCAAAACAGATCATGCCAGACTAATCTTATCGCATTCTTTGACAAAATGACAAAATTAGTAGACCAGAGGAATGCTGTTGATATAATTTACTTGGACTTCAGTAAAGCATTTGATAAAGTAGACCATAACCTACTACTAGATAAAGTAGAAAAATGTGGGTTAGACAGCACCACCACCAGATGGATTCGTAACTGGCTGACCAACCGCACTCAACGTGTAGTCCTCAACGGAACTACATCCACATGGAGGAAGTATGCAGTGGAGTACCCCAAGGCTCTGTTTTAGGCCCAGTACTCTTCAACATCTTCATCAATGACTTGGACGAGGGATAGATGGGGAACTCATCAAATTTGCAGATGACACCAAGCTGGCAGGAATAGCCAACACTCCAGAAGATAGGCTCAAGTTACAGAAAGATCTTGACAGACTTGAACATTGGGCGCTATCTAACAAAATGAAATTCAACAGTGAAAAAGTAAGGTTCTACATTTAGGCCAAAAACAAAATGCACCAGTACCGTATATGTGGTACCTTGCTCAATAGTAGTACCTGTGAGAGGGATCTTGGAGTCCTAGTGGATAACCATCTAGATATGAGCCAGCAGTGTGCAGCAGCTGTTAAAAAAGCCAACACAGTTCTGGGCTGCATAAACAGGGATAGAATCAAGATCACGTGAAGTGCTAGTACCACTTTATAATGCCTTGGTAAGGCCACACTTGGAATATTGCATCCAGTTTTGGTCGCCACGATGTAAAAAAGATGTTGAGACTCTAGAAAGAGTGCAGAGAAGAGCAACAAAGATGATTAGGGGACTGGAGGATAAAACATATGAAGAACGGTTGCAGGAACTGGGTATGTCTAGTTTAACAAAAAGAAGGACTAGGGGAGACATGATAGCAGTGTTCCAATATCTCAGGGGCTGCCACAGAGAAGTGGGAGTTGGGCTGTTCTCCAGAGCACCTGAGGGTAGAACAAGAAGCAATGGGTGGAAACTGATCAAGGAAAGAAGCAACTTAGAACTAAGGAGAAATTTCCTGACAGTTAGAACAATTAATAAGTGGAACGACTTGCCTTCAGAAGTTGTGAATGCTCCAACACTGGAAATTTTTAAGAAAATGTTGGATAACCATCTGACTGAGATGGTGTAGGGTTTCCTGCCTGGGCAGGGGGTTGGACTAGAAGGCCTCCAAGGTCCCTTCCAACTCTGATGTTATGTTATGTTAAGGAGTGGTGAATATTAGAATACAATAGAGCTGGAAGGGACCTTGGAGGTCTTCTAGTCCAGCCCCCTCTCAAGCAGGAGACCCTATACCATTTCAGACAAGTGACTGTCCAATCTCTTCTTAAAAACCTCTAGTGATGGAGCGTCCACAATTTCTGGAGGCAAGTTGTTCCACTGGTTAATTGTACTCATTGTTAGGAAGTTTCTCCTTAATTCCAGGTTGCTTCTCTCTTTGATTAATTTCCAACCATTGTTTCTTGTTCTGCCC
Organism: Ahaetulla prasina; assembly: GCF_028640845.1. Lineage (NCBI taxonomy): Eukaryota > Metazoa > Chordata > Lepidosauria > Squamata > Colubridae > Ahaetulla > Ahaetulla prasina. Next base: position 284,557,862 of record NC_080539.1, read on the forward strand.
TCTTATGCTTTGGAGAATAATTTGACACCCTCTTCTTTGTGGCAGCCTCTCAAATATTGGAATCAGAGTAAGGAATGAATAAGGAATATCAGCCAGGAACAAGGTGGTAGTATACTCCATTCTCAACCATCCCCTAATGTAGCTGTCCTAAACAATTATCAATCTGTCTTCAGCTTAATGTTTCTAAGAATTCAGTTGGTTGGCATTCAGTTACAGAAAATTATCTGGATCCATTCCAAACAGGCCTTGATGTAGGACTTGCATTGGCCATTGTGGATGACCAGGATGATACACCTAATGTTATCCCATTAGGCTTGGCAATGGCATTTGATACCATTAAACATGAGGTCCTTTTGAACTAGTTCTGAAAGCTGAGGATCCAAACTGCCTTCTTCAGTAGTGGTTCTAATTAATATTGTTGGGGGAAGAGAGATTGAGCTCTTGTACAAAGCAGTGTGTGGTGTCCCAGAGTTCTGTCCTTTCCCTGATACGATTTAACATGAAGCTTCTGAGGAAGATCATCCATAGGTTTGGGAGATTATACCCAGCTTTGCAGATTATACCCAGTTTTACAGGACATCTTTATCTCAGGCTGAGTATGATATGCAATAGAAGCTTTGATTTTATTCTGAGGCTGTGAGGATCTGGCTGGGGCAAAACAGACTCAGGCTGGCATATTGTAATTTCCAAGAGGAGAGCTGGGGGGTTCCTTGGTGCTCTTGAGCTTTGCTGTTTTCTTGCAGATGTTTCATTAACCAAATTAGGTAACATCGTTGGTGCTAGTCTTATGCTAGTCTTTCAAGAGGAGAGCTCTGAACTTTTAGAGAAAACTACACATCCATCATCAGTGGCTCAGTGGCTAAGACGCTGAGCTTGTTGATCGAAAGGTCGGCAGTTCAGCAGTTTGAATCCCTAGTGCCGCGTAATGGGATGAGCTCCCATTACTTGTCCCAGCTTCTGCCAACCTAGCAGTTTGAAAGCACGTAAAAAATGCAAGTAGAAAAATAGGGACCATCTTTGGTGGGAAGGTAACAGCGTTCCATGCGCCTTTGGTGTTCAGTCATGCCAGCCACATGACCATGGAGAAGTCTTCGGACAGAGCTGGCTCTTCGGCTTTGAAACAGAGATGAGCACCGCCCCCTAGAGTCGGGAACGACTAGCACATATGTACAAGGGCAACCTTTACCTTTACACATCCATCAATACAAGAAAAATGTCACTATATCTTATTGCTCCCTTTATTTAATGAAATAAACTGTTTTGTGCTATTTCTTATTAGGAGGAGATGTTTTTACTGAGCCACAACACTGGTCCATTTAGGTTAGCATTTACTCAGAAATACAATGTATTTTTCCAGGATTTCAGAGTGGTTCCTTTCCCAATATAAAGAGCTATACTAAGGCATATCCTTATTAGTGGTTTATTACCTTTTATAGAGTAATTACATCATTGCTGTGCCAAAAGAGCAGTAATGATGGCAAGTTTTATATTGCCTAAGTGATAATTGGGTAACACTAGAAGACCTTAATGTAAAACAATATTATAATATTATAGACTTCCTTTCCTTCCTTCCTTCCTTCCTCTTTCTTTCTTTCTTTCTTTCTTTCTTTCTTTCTTTCTTTCTTTCTTTCTTTCTTTCTTTCTTTGTTTGTTTTTTTGTTTCTTTTCTTTCTTTCTTTCTTTCTTTCTTTGTCTGTCTGTTTTCTTTTTTTCTTTCTTTTTTCTTTCTTTTTTTCTTTCTTTCTTTCTTCCTTTCTGAATTATCATAAAAGACATTGTTGTCTTTTTATATTTTTTAATGAATGGATGGCAAATTAATGAGAAAAAATTGAAAAATTGGTTGTTCAAGACTAATGTTTTGGTGAGGGGGGAAGAATTCAATGTCACTGAGCACTAATTGTTCTCTCTGTGAACAGCCATGATGCATAAATATAACTGTGAAAGTAAAGTTAACATATGCTCAATTTTCAATACAGACATGTGTTTGTATTTTACTCGGGGAGGGTTTGCCTTTAAAGGGAACCTAAAAATGTTTTAAATAAATACATGTTCCCACCAAAGTTAAGCTACTTCTAAACTGAATTGCATTTAGTGGGAGAGACTTTTAAATGCATGCTTAAGTCACCCATTAAAACTACTGAGGCTTAAAAGAACTTAACAGCATCTGATGCATTTACTCAGAAACCCATTGTATGAAATGGTCCATATTTCCATTTGTTTGTACAGTATTACAGCCTCAGTGATAAGATTGAATTAGCCCTCTTTTGTTAAGGAGCAATACCAGTGAAATGTTTTTTTGGAAACAGAAGTTACTTCTTCATAGGAACTTGTGACTTCCTTTAGCTTTAAACCACAGTAGTTTTGTTAATGTTCTGTTAGTTAAGTAGCAACAATATTTTTTTTAAAAAAAATACCTAAGTGACAAAGTGACTAAGTGACAAAGTGACAAAAAAACCCAAGCACTAAAAAACCCAAGCACTAAGTACAAGCTTAATGACATTACCTTACAGATGACCCCCATCCTGTTAAAGACCTTGGAATTTTCATATCAAATGATCTAAGTGCCAAAGCCCACTGCAACTACATAGCAAAAAAGGCTCTAAGAGTTGTAAACCTAAATTTGCGTAGCTTCTTTTCCAAAAACTCTACACTACTAACCAGAGCATACAAAACATTTGCTAGACCTATTCCTGAATACAGCTCACCTGTCTGGAACCCATACCATATCTCTGACATTAATACAATTGAACGCATCCAGAAATATTTTACAAGAAGAGTTCTCCGCTCCTCTGAAAACAACAAAATACCTTATACCACCAGACTTGAAATCCTGGGATTAGAAAACTTAGAACTCCGCCGACTCCGACAAGACTCTCCGACAATAGATTCAAACTTAATGTTAACCGCTTCAATCTTGATTGCAGAAATATGACTTCTGTAACAGAGTTGTTAATGCTTGGAACATACTACCTGACTCTGTGGTCTCTTCTCAAACTCCCAAAAGCTTTAACCAAAAACTGTCTACCATTGATCTCACCCCATTCCTAAGAGGACTATAAGGGGCGTTCATAAGAGCACAAAAGTGCCTACCGTTCCTGTCCTATTGTTTCCTTTCATTATATATACGCTTATATGTTGTATAGTTGTTTCATGATTATGCGTATATATACTGTTGTGACAAAATAAAATAAAAAAGTTTGCAAAAGTATTTGGTGATCTTTTCCTATATCAGTCAATTGCTTTTCAGTTCCTGGCAGCATTGGAGTTGCATTCAAGAGCAGCAGAGTTAAACTAATTCAACTGAGATGCCTGAGCACTTGTGATGATGGGAGCAAGTATTCTTGTGATACTTCCGGATGTATTGGAAAGAGCAAGAACAGGATATCTCATAAAAACAGTCTTCTGTTACATAACTTCCACCCAAGTTTTGCAGAAATGTTCAGCCGGCTCACAGTGAATGTTTCTGACTGCTTATTTGGGAGTTTGCTTATCAAAACCACAAGTTTGCATTCATAGGAGTCCCGTGGAAAGAACTGTAGGAAGAAGCACGTTGCCTATCTTGAAGAGCTAAAATTACTGAATTCATACAGAATAATTCTTTCTAAGACACTAGAAAGAGCTCTATTGATCACCTAGTCCAGCTTCAGATTTTATACAATGGCCAGCCGAATAACTCGCAAGGGTACAAGCAAGATGTGTTTGAAACAAGTTAAGCCAATTGTGCACAATAAGATTATCAAGACATATATATTATTGTCCGTATTTGAGATTGTATCCCACTCCCCATCAGTGGAAAGCTGTTATTGAGACCATGTTCTCCTTGTGGGTTTCTCAGATGTTTTGCTTGTGACATGATTTTGGATTTTGTAAAAATTTGGTGCACATTTGGTGTTTGCCGGTTCAAATTCCTAGTGCCGCATAACGGAATGAACTCCCATTACTTGTCCCAGCTTCTGCCAACCTAGCAGTCCGAAAGCATGTAAGTAGAAAAATAGGGACCACTTTAGTGGAAAGGTAACAGAGTTCCTTGCGCCTTCGGTGTTTAGTCATGTCAGCCACATGACCACGGAATTGTTATCAGACAGCGCTGGCACTTCGGCTTAGAAACGGAGATGAGCACCGCCCCCTAGAGTCGGAAACAACTAGCACATATGTGCAAGGGGAACCTTTACCTTTTTTAATTATTTGGAAATCCATCAAGATCTGGTGGACTTGCAATCAGAACTTGCAAGGATATTGAAACGCCTATTTGTTCTTTTTATACAAGTGCTTTTACCCGTTAATGAAAGGCACTTATAGGTGTAATTAATTATTAATTATACCATTAATTATATCAATGACTGCTGCAGATGAACATCCTAACATATCTTGAAAATATAAAATGGGTCATACTGTAGTCCCTGGGAAGAGAGATACTAATTGATTTTATTAAAATTGGCTGCATGTTCTATAGCAGTGTTTCTCAAAACTTGGCAAATGTAAGAGGTATGGCCTTCAGCCTCAGAATTCCCCAGCCAGTCAATTCTGGGAGCTAAAGGCCTTCTTAATGTTGCCAAGCTTGAGAAATACTTTCTCTGGAGTAAAAGAAGCAACGCAAAGAAAAATAAGTTTTTTCACTTGCACTATAAGCCCATTCAGCTTTCTTTTGTTACTGTTGACAAATATGGGAACAGTTGTCAAACAAATGTGGAGCCTCCTGGTTTGCAAAAAGATTATCTATTCTCAGAATTTTCCTTGGGCTACAGGATAGGAGACTATGAAAACAGCAGTGTATTATTTTGCAGGAACTAAGGAACTACCTAGCAAGGACAATGTGCTGAGTGCCATTCACAGAAAGCCTTCCAAGAGGAACAGCCTAGCTGTTCACCTCAATCTGAGCATCATGCAGGGCTTGCCTTCAGCACTCTGATCCTCAGCAGTTCTGCTTCTTGGGAAACATCCACTTGGAGATTCCAATGGTGGAGGATGCTTTCTGAGATGTCACCAGATCTCCAGACAGTAGCGGCAAGGAGATGAGGCTTAGCCAGGGAAAAAAAAAGAATGACCCAGGAATCTATGGCTGTCCAAAGAGTGAACGAAGAGGTGGCTAAGGAGGAGACCTAGGTCCAGCCAGGCCATCCCAAGGGTCTCTATGTTGTGCAAAGATTGAGAAAGACAGTGAGCAAACACGAGCTCGAGCTTTCTCCTTCTGCTTCTCTCTCTCTTTCTCCCTCCCTCCCTCCCTTCCTCTCCCTCCCCCTCCCCCTCCCCCTCTCACTCTCTCTCATTCTCTCTCCCTCCTCTCTCTCTCTCTCTCCCTCCCTCTCTTTCTCTCTCTCTCTTTCTCTCTCTCTCTCTTTCTCTCCCTCCCCCCCCTCTCTCTGCTGTGCAAAGAGGTGAAAGAAGAATTTTGCCAGATAAAAGAGGGGGGGGAAAAGAAGAAAAGGAGGAAGAAAAAAAAGGAAAGATCTATCTATTCTACAGAGGAGAGGGAAAGAAAAAAAATCAGGATTCAGGCAGCTCTTGATGGGATGGCTTTCCTAGTTTATATTATCCTAATATAATCTTAAAAAATATTAGATACTTGCCAGTAACAAAATCAAATATTACTATTCTAATGAAAAAGGCTGCGAATTAAGTGACCAGAATGACATAACTCTGTTTCACAGCTCAGTTGTTTCAGCATCTTTGTTTTGAAGTCAATTCCATTTAATTTAATACATTTATATTATTAAACATTCTTAAATTCCTTCGCTTCTGACTTAGTAGAGGTTTTTGCATCAATGTAAAAAAGAGCTTCAAAGCTGTGGCCCTGAGGTTAATTAACTCATCTTTGCGTGATGCTTATGACGATTTGTATGTACTGTGATCTATAGTACCCAGGGACGTCTTAACAGCATTATGGGCCCCTGGCAATGCAGTGAACTGGGCCCTCTATCACAACTACTCACAGGAATAAAAATGTCAATGGTCGATAAAATTAAATATATATTTGCATGTAAGTATTAATTTAAAAATGCATTCAAATGTAATAAATATGTTGCTGTATTTATATGATACAAGGTGCATTGAAGGGTTAACGTACACAGATTAGTATGGGGCCTCTATGCTCGTGTTCTTGCTGTATCCATCAACAAATCCTATGAATTTGGATCGTAATGCTTCTCCTCTTATGTAGATCCCACCTTCGTCGCCAATGTTAAGTTCGGGAAGTAACGAGGCTGGAGACCAGGGTAGTGACAACAGCTCTTTAATATATGGTGAACCCAGCAACAGGCTGGGGGAAAAACCTCTCCTTTTATACAGTTCTGCTGGAGGCTTCGTCCAATCAGCAACGTGCTGATTTCCCGCTCAAATATTTAAAGGTACAACTGTTAATACATAACAGAAACTAATTAAGGAGAGAACCAGTCTACAACTAAGGAGAAATTTCCTGACAGTAAGAACAATTAATCAGTTGAGTAACTTTCCTCCAGAAGTTGTGGATGCTCCATCACTGGAGGTTTTTAAGAAAAGATTGGACAGCCATTCGTTTGGTATGGTATAAGATCTCCTGCTTGTGCAGGAAATTGGACTGCTCCAAGGTCCTTCAAACTCTGTCATTTTGTTGATGAATTTGAGAATTTTAGGGTGATAAAGGCCTGTATCTAGAAGATCACAACCCACTTGCATTGTGTATGGCTGCCCACTAGCAGCTTCGCAAGTCTAGTTTGGAGCAACAAAAATACAGAAACTATGGAGCTCACAGCAATACCAGATAAAGCTTGGGGGAGCCCGGCTGGTATGCAACTGCTCTGCTACTAGTAGTGCCCTGATCATTCTCCTTTTAGCAGTATGCACTCAAACACTTCTGAGTCCCTCTTCCTTCCTTTTACAGCTGAATCTGCTTCTTTATTTTTGCTTTTCTACTGTCTGTCTGCCACAGATTCCTTGTTTGGTTATAAGGAAGTAATGATTTTCCAGTCATCTACTGCAATATTAGACAATAATGGTATAAAAAGTGTTAAATTTAATAAATAAATACACACATTACAGCAACAACAAAAAGCCCCTAGTAATGGTCCTTACTAAACGTGTTTTCTTGTTAAATACGCGACATTATTAATGAAGACAATAACTTTTGCCAGTTTTGTGAATTTTTCCTCCTAGTTTTCTACATTCTCAGCGTCTCAAAAGATGCTGAGAATAGTCCATTTGCTCTCTTTTTATTCTTCCCTTGAGGCTAAATCAATCTATTCTTGCTCCATTTCATGCAAGGAACTATTATTTTTTTGGCTATCATTTTTACAGTGCAGTCCTAGAGCTACTACGCAGATGAGCAAATAGCACAGAGCAGATTTATTTAAGAAATCTGAATGCAAGTTTCTTTCTTTTTTTATATAAAAATAGGAAGGCAAACTTTTCAAGCAAGAGATGTTAGCATAGTATAAAATTATATTGAACATACTGAAACTTATCTTCAAGTAAATATGTATAAGATGGCACTACGGAGTCTCTTTCCAAAACCTACATCAAAGCTGAAAGTTTGCTTGAGTTTATTGCCACAAAAAGGTGTTGCTGTAGCTGATCCATCACCTCCCGTGCAGCTTGCAATCCTAATAAGAGGTTCTTCATTTTCCAAGCCCTGTTGACAGCTACAGAGCAAAGAATCTCAAGCGTTTGACCACAAACAAAAATAGTTTCTCAGAACCAGTCATAGCAGCCTTGAATGTTTTTGGTCAGAAAACTGCTTTAGAAAGTACCGGTTGCTTCTGTATCCTTTGAAGAGTTCCTTACCCACTTACAATACAGTATTTTATTTTTTATTAATATTACACATGCCTCCTACCTTGAGTCATCAGAAGCCCAGCAAATGTGCATGGTATGACCCAGTAGATTTATCTCTAGGGGATTATCTGTTGTGCCAGTTCAAGTGTGTGTGTTATTTTGAAGGAAGAACTTTCATTTTGCATTAGTGGAAGAACCCATCTGCATATCCAAGGGATGGTCTGAAGTATGAAATAGAACGTACATCAGGCACTAATGTGGAAAGTCAGAAACCAAAGACCACTTGTACCTTTGCCCAAAAGTGAGTCATTGTCTCTTTGCTCACTCCAGCCAAAAGCAAATTCAGAAGCTGTGAGAGTTTCCTGAAGATAAGAGATAAATCGAAGGAAAACCTGGCAAAAAGTTGATGGCCCAGTTTCAAGATATCATTTCCTTCAAAACCTCTGCATACTAATTAACCATTCCAAGCATATTTTCAACAGCATTAAGGGATTTCCTCAACAAAATAAACTTCCTCCCTTGCTATCTTTTTTTTTTTTTTTGGCATCTGGGGAACACAGTTTGCTGTAGGAATCAGGATTAAAGATCTAGACATGGCATAGCCACATATATGTGTGTATTTATATATTCATTTGAAGCCTTGCCAGAGTTAGCCTGAAATACCAATGCTTGATTCAAATCCTATTCTAGTTCCTAGGATCTCAACTGAAAGAGGAATGAGCTCCTGGCCTTGTAGGTCCAGGTTGTTTCATTTATGCTTCATCATGTGCTTCTAATGAACCACAAATGGTTTCCAGCCCAACATTCCAATACCGATCCATTTCCAAAGTCTGAAAATATTCACACCTAAAAAGGTATCTGAGATGTATCTCTAAACAAAATGAAGCCTCCCTTCAAAGACCTCTAATCCCTTTAGCTCTAATATTCAGCAGATATAGATACTGATCCTCACTCATACGCTTGTCACGTCACAGCTTGACTATTACAATATCCTGTGTGTGGTACTTTCCTTGAAGATCACCCAGAAGTTTCATCTGGCCCAGAATACACTGACATAGTGATGGGCATGCCTTCGTATGCCCATGTAAGTAAGATACAAGGATTGCCAGTTTGCTCTGGGTATGATTCAAAGTGTTGGTCCTTACCTATAAAGCCTTATTTGGCATAAGGCTGGTTACCTGAGGGATTGCCTCTCTCCTGTAATATCTGCCCAACTGATTTGATATGGCAGAGTTGGCATGCTTCAGATTCCTTCAATTAAACAATGCCATCTATCAGGCCCCCTTCTTTGTGGCAGCACCTGCCCTTTAGAATAAGGTTTCTTCTGAGATCTGAACAGTCCCCATCCTGCTAATGTTTCAAAGGGCCTTGAAGATCTGGTAATTTTATTCAAGCCTTTGGCAAAATTGAATGAACTCCACTTTGGATAATCTGGCTTTATTTCTTTTGTTCCTCTCCATTTTTGTTGACACCACCACCACCTCCTCCTCCTCCTCCTCCTCCTCCTCCTCCTCCTCCTCCTCCTCCTCCTCCTCCTCCTTCTCCTCCTCCTCCTCCTCCTCCATTATAACTGTTCATATTTCTTCACATGGTTATCTAACATAGATGTTGTTAGTTGCGAAGTTGTGTCTGACCCATCACAATCCCATGGACAATGTTCCTCCAGGCCTTCCTGTCCTCTACCATCCCAGGAGTCCATTTAAGCTCACACTGACTGCTTCAGTGACTCCATCCAGCCACCTCATTATCTGTCGTCCCCTTCTTCTTTTGCCCTAACATAGGTAATACCTGGTTTATCAAGTAATGGAAAAATGTGAAAAGATTGGGGGCAAAATTGTTATCCAGGAAGAGGACAGTGTTTAATGTAATGCAATGCTAATTTGGAACTTCTCATTCCAAGTCAAATGAATTATTTTCAATCAAAAGCATCCAAGTAATATTTCTATCATAAGCCTCCATCGTAATTTTGCTTGTTTGCCCATTACATATTTTTAGAATTAAGTGTAATTAGATAAATTATATGCAAAGCAAATGAATAAACAAGATTACTAAAAAGAGGGATAAGAAAAAATTATCATTTTTAGCAAAATACTATTCTGGCTATTCTAAAAAATATTAATAAAGAAAAAACCTCATAGTTTCAGGTTGTGTTTCTTTAATTGGACCAATGGTTGTATATTGGCTACTTCTTAAACTCTAAATCTGTCTGGATTAATATGAAGTCAAGACAATTCTTGGAATTGTTTCTTCTTTTTAAATCAGTTTGGATTATTTTAGCAGGCAATTTATCACCATTGACTTCTAAACCTATCAATTCAATTCAAATTTCAGTTTGCGATTTTAATGAAAAACAAGCATAAGTCACTCTGGTGTGCTGACCATGGGCACTCAAGTAGTAACTCAGTCATGATGATCTTTTCTTACCCCAAAGATTCTTCACGTCCAGTTTCTGCAGAGAGGAATGTTTAGTTCTAGTCCTGCACCACACAGAATAAAAAATAAAATAAAATAAATGAAAATGATCAGGGTCTTGGGCAGGGGTGAAATCCATCAGGATCTGACAGGTTCCGGAGAACCAGTAGTGGAAATTTTGAGTAGTTTGGAGAATTAGCAAATACCACCTCTGGCTGGCCCCAGAGTGGAGAATGGAGATTTTGCAATATCCTTCCCTTGGAGTGGGGTGGGAATGGGGATTTTGCAGTATTCTTTCCCGTCATGCCCACCAAGCCATGCCCACCAAGCCACACCCACAGAACCGGTAGTAAAAAAAAAAATCAATTTCACCACTGGTCTTGGGAAACTTTCTCTATAATTTGAGGGGAGAGTAGGAATATGACAAAGACTTGCTTTTTCCTTCTCCTTTTTCAGCACTTGAATTCAGGACAAGATGAAAGGAAATTCCTCTCTGCCAAACAGATAATTGCTTTATGAAATCTCTTGCCGCAACATATGGAGATCATCTCCCTGGCTGGGATTGCTTTAAAAGGGCATTTGATAATGCATGGAGGGTTGTGTTGCAAATGTCAGCTAGATCCATTGGTTGTTGGGGAGCTCCAGGCCACTATGAGGGACACGTGAATGGACGTCTGTTCTTCTTTGTGGGCTTCCTGGCTGGATTGGCCCTCTCTTCTGAGAGATCCGTTCACTCTGTACAGACACACCTCCATATGGACTTTGCATTTGGAGCTAATGATTTTCGTATGCCTTGCTCCACAGCTGCTCTTCTATGGGGTAGGGTTGCAGCATTGCTATTCGTCTTCCTCCGCTGCAGCCCTTGTTTTGCTCACACCAAGCATTCCAGATCAACCATTGTTCAGGGCTGGTCTTTTTTTTTCTCTCCCTCCAGACAGATTTTTAGCTGAGGATACAGTATAAGAGGCATCCTCTCCCCGCCCATTTCCTGCAAAAATTAAACCAAATCTCTTGGGAAACCCTTTCTCTCTTCCCTGAATAGCTTTTAAAAACAGTGATGTTATCGGATGAGTCATATGCCTGTTTTGATGTACTGGTGCACATGTTGCGGATCCATTATGAATTCATGCTTCTGTCCATGACAATGAAGTCAGAGGGAAGCGCAAGGAGGCAGCTGCTTAGATCAAGTGGCAGTCTCTGTCCACCCCAAAGCCTGCAGCCAAAATCAACAGTGTCTCTTTTACAGTTGATTTAGGGAATGATGTTACATAAATGGGATGTTTGAACTAATGACTAAGTCAAATACAGCTGGAGGATTCCCCTCCCCCCAAGATGTTCAGCTGATGGAATTACACAGCAGTCTTTCCCTTGTTATGTAAATCTAGGAACAGAGAACTGGACTACTTTAAGGAGGGTTTGCTTTATGCTCTTTTGCATATTTTTAATGACATCTGTGGACTTTAATTAACAAGATAAAATGGCCTCTAGGAGGTTCAAGGAAGCTTTATTTTGCACGAGGTCTGCACCATTCTTGGGTCCAATTTTACCCTTCTGTCTTCAGAATATCTCCAGCCCTACTCCAATCATCCTGAAGCAACTCTACCAGGTTGAATAGGAGAAAATTCAAGTTCAGCTTTGGGATAATGTTTAATCCTCTTAGGCAACAAAAATGGGTCCAGAAGGAGGCTTCTCAAGCTTGACATCATCAACTGAATCATGGCATTAGAAAAAGATGGCCATTTTAAAACAGGTGTCCTGAAATTTCATTCTGTTGGGGCTTGGCAAAACCTGCATAGCAGATTTTATTTCTTCATCTACCAAGGTCAGATTGGTCTTCTCCAACTATTTCATTTCCATATTTTAATAATACACTAAGACTTTGAGACACTTGTAGCCAGTTTTGTACAATGATTAAGGCACTGGGCCAAAAATCAGGAGATCGAGACTTTTAGTCCCATTTTAGACTAGTCATTTTTTTCTCAGTCCTGGGAAGGAGACAATGGTAACTGCTTCTGGAAACTTTGCCAAAAAAACTGCAAAATATAGTCTAGGCCAGGGGTGTCAAACTCAATTTCATTGAGGGCTGCCTAAGGGTTGTGTTTGACTTCAGGGGGCCAGGCTGGGTGTGGCTAGCTTGATGTCACTTGTGTCTGGGGTGCCTGTGCAGGCCCAAGTGCTCTGTCAGTGAAAACAGGCTCTCAATCTCCGTTTTTGGCTGGGACGGCCTCCTACGACCTCCTGCCAGTGAAAACGGAGCTCATGTGGGCCAGTAAAAAAAGGAGATTGGGAGCCCGTTTTTTCTGGCAGAGGCACCGCGGGCTGGTCCTTCGCTGTTTCCAGGGCAGCCCCGCTGGCCAGAAGTAAGCATCCCGCAGGCTAGATCTGGCCCGTGGGCCTTGAGTTTGACACCCCCAGTCCAAGCAGTTGCTAGGAACCAACACTGACTTGAAAGTGTACACACATAGACATATTCACATACACACTCAGACTCACACAGACAGAGACAAACTGACTATATCTCAAAAAAGCAAGAAAAATGCATCTATTACCTTACATGCAACACACAAACATTCTCTTACAACTGAAAATTCATCTCTTATTCAAAACTCATATAAGACAGGCTTATACTGATACATCTGGCATCAGAAAGAAACAAAATTATTTGGCATTGATTCAGTAGAAATGCTGAAGCTTCTCCACACCCCAAAAATATTAAATTTGAAAGTATCTGAAAAATATTTTCTGAATTAAAGTTTCCCTTGTTCTTTTTCTATCAACTCAGAAGACTCTTAGAGATTCCTTCAGCTCTCCAAAGAAAATTTGAAGATATATAATGAGAAGAAAATCAGGTAGAACTTAACAGAATGCATCTGATCTGCTAATAAGATCATTGTGTAATCAGATACAACCCACAAAAAAATAATGATTAGCTCCAAAAGGAAGCAAAGCAATGCCACAGTATGAGTACTGATGAGTTAATGGTTACTAGATAACCAGTGCCCCATTGAGTCATTGTTTCAGAGATATTTCCATACCTAAACTGGGAAACAGAATGAGCAAGGGCAGGCAAAAATGTTGTGGGACCAGGAGCAACTTCAGACTTCCTGCCGGCTTCCCCACTGAGTTACCTTCTGGGAATCCGGTAAGGAGCACCGTAAATCCTTCCTTCCTTCCTTCCTGCCTGCCTCCCCTTTCCATCCCTTCCTTTCTTGCCCCATCCTATCCTGTCCTGTCCCTTCTAGCAGGCAGCTAAGTAGCTGCCGGATGGGAGGAGTGAGGGATTGCGAGATTGACTGGAAAATTGTCATGGAATGTTGAAAATGAAGATGACGTGATCACAGCAGCAGCCCAACAGCATTAAAGCAGGCATAACTTTTCCAAATTTCATTACCTCTGGAGTCATGGGTCCTGGTTTTTTTTTTATGTATTCTGTAAGTTAGCCCTTTTTCAAAACTTTTTGCCCTCTGATGCACTGTTTCACCCAGTTAAAGGTCAGAACAAGAGTTTGTGTATAAGTTGAAGAAATTGTCCTAGGAGTTTAAGTTTATACAAATAACAGACCACAAGTAATTTTTAAGATAATACAATATAGTGAATAAGATACTTGGGCTGACAGTTTAATGAATGAGGTTCTGTCATTCCAAAACAGATGCTTTAAAAAACCAAACAAGCCTATTCATGAATAAAACCAAATAGGTATGCAGTTAAATAATATATTTGATAATCCCATGGGGTTAAGTACTTCCAGCTTGCGTTGAAATCCTTCATGAATGAAAATGCTGATATAAATATCGTAAATGGACACTGCTCGCTCGATCTATGGTTTTCATTTTTATGACTGAGCACTATTTTTTTCCTAAAAGTTTGTTATCAGCCTTTTTTTTTTTAATATCTGCTTCTCATCATCAATGGAATTTGAATGTTTCAATCTGAAATTTAACATTAAAAGGACAGCAGCTAAACCTGGATATCCATTTGCCAGCCCTGCCACATTTTATATAGAAGCAGTTTCTAAATCTTAGAGATCCACACCCCCACCCACCCACCCACACACACACACACACAATTCCCACAAACTAGAATGGAAGGCTAAGGAGTGCTGCTTTTTCTATATGAAACCCTAGTTATTCAT